>NC_030817.1:58430549-59055549 GCF_001704415.2 Capra hircus
TTCTAAAGATGAGATAGTCAGGACCCAGACTAATCTTTCTGTAGTCACACAGCTATAAGCAGTCTATGATATGCTTGACCACTTTATAACCTGGTCAGGGTGACCAGGGTCACCTTTTAGGGTAATTCTAAGAACCTCATCAGATCTGAAAGAGGAAAGAAGAGTAGAGGGAACATGGAATGAGATAAACACTGAAAATATTTCAAAGCTGCTAAAGTCTCTTTGACATGCTCAGTCACTTCAGTCGTGTCTGACTCTGTGACCCCATGGACTGTAGCCTGACAGGCTCCTCTGTCCGTGGGATTTTCCTAACAAGAATACTAAAGTGGCTCGCCATACCTTCCTGCAGGGGATTGTCCCGACCCAGGGACTGAACCTGTGTTTCCTGCATTGCAGGCAGATTCTTTACCACTGAGCCACTGGAGAAGCTTTGGGTACTATTAAAATCCAGGCAGGCATGGGCTTGGCTAATATTTTGTCTGCTTTCCAATGAGATGTTTTCGACCCTTTCCCTATTAAAAATGCCTCCAGTGCTTTGATCTAAGTCAACAGAAATGACAGATTTATGTATGATGAAGAAGGATGGAAGGTAAATGATTACTCTGTACTGCAGTGTTATGGCAATGAGACAAGCTGGGACCTGGGGCTCTGCGGCAGTGCTGCCGTGCTTGCACCTGGACACACTTCTCCTTGAGCAACAAAATGGGACTAACTAAATGGGACTAAAAATAACTGCATGCCTGTTCAGTTAGGGCAAATTCTGAACAAAAGATTGAAAGAGAACAAAAATCCCAGCTGCCACTTTTGAAGAGTTTGGAGCAAAAAAAAGCGAGGTACTGCACATGCTCCTGAACTCAACATCACCTAAGAGGAGGGAAAAACACCTAAGACACCTCTCCAAACGGACTCCTGGAAGCATCCTTACCCTCACCCAATATAAGGAGCAAGCTTGTCACCTCCTCCCCCTACACTTAGGGAGCAAGCAAGCAAGGGAATCTGTTACTTGGGGCCCCAATAAAGCCTTGCGTGAATCTCCTATCTGGCCTCTAGTCAACTTCTATTGGTTAGGGAAGGCCAAGAACCCTGGTTGGTATCAGCGAGAGCAAGTTTGTTTAATCTTCAAACAGAAATCCCCATCCAGCTCAACAGCTTCTCTCAATAGAATGGTGTTCTGAACTCTGTACGAGAGTTTTCTCTGGCTTCCAGAATGCCCTTCAGTCCAGCCACTATCAGCCTAAATCCTGCTCTTCCTTTAATGCTAGCTCAAATCCTACCCTCCATCCTAGTTTGCAGTGATAATTCTAACACTTAACATTTACTGAGCCAGATAACATGACAAACACTTTAAATTATTATTTAGTTGCCATAATAATGCTATGTAGGAGAAACTACTTTAATCTACAGACTTAGAAAACTAAGTCTCAGAGCAATTAAATAACATTCCCAACATCATAGCAAGGAATAAGTAGAAGAGTCATCTCTTTTTGTCAGTCAACCATATTTTTAAAAAGCTGATTTCACAAATCGCCAGTCTATGTCCGATGCAGGATACAGGATGCTTGGGGCTGGTGCATGGGGATGACCCAGAGAGATGTTATGGGGAGGGAGGTGGGAGGGGGGTTCATGTTTGGGAACGCATGTACACCCGTGGTGGATTCATGTCAATGTATGGCAAAACCCATACAATATTGTAAAGTAAAATAAAGTAAAAATAAAAATTAAAAAAAAGAAAATAAAAAATAAAAAGCTGATTTCAGTTTGGTGTTGAACTGATTCCCTTGTGCTTTATTTATTAGGTGGTTGTCTTTAAGACACTGAAGTACCTAGATTCAAGGAAATGTATCCACTCATAGTAACTAATAGAGTAAATCTCACATGAATACATTGCCTTTTAGAATTTTTTTTTCTAAAAGGATGCCTTCATTGCATGGCATTATTATTTTTTTCAATACTCAGCTAATGCCCGAATTCCTCAGTGAGGCTTTACAGTGCAGGTTAATAGCTGCAGAATGGTTTTAATTTTACCACAATAGATAGCTTTGATGCTCTGGGAAAGATTCAAAAACTTTAAGGCATAGTTTCTATAATAAAAACCACTGAAATCCTGACTACAAAGAATATCTAATGGCATGGATATAGTTGATAAAAAAGCATAGTACAATACAGAATACACAATATTAAGTGAAAATTTAAGTTATGCACTTATAGATACATATTTTTTAAACCGTGGAAATAAGTACACAATAAATGCTAACAGTGGTTAGCTCTAAATGGTAGAGTAATATGTGGTTTTCATTTTCTTTTTTTTACACTTTATTTTCTAATTTTTCTGAAATGAGCATGTATTGCTTTTAATATCAGAAAACTACAAAAATTCACTCTCCAATAAAAAGAACTAAGGCTCTTTGGGGAAAATGGCTGAGTCCATGTCTAAGGTAGGAAAAGAACAAGGTGAGCTTTGACATACTGCTGTTTCAGAAAGTATGGGGACACTCAAAGACAAATGGCATTGTGTCAAAAGGTTCCAGGAACTGGCTCAAAGGGCTCCCACTGGCTAAATTTAGAACAATGAGAGCATCAAAAATAATAATGACTATAATTAATGACAACATGCTGAATGACCGTGACAGAAGAAAAAGAGAGAAAAAGGGAAAAAGGAAAGAAGATATGCTGGATAAGAAATATTGACATCATGATAGTTAGAAAACTGTTTTGTAACTTCTAAGTAATATTTGATTATGGCAAGAAAGATCAATGGATGCCAAAGCTATCAGGTGAAAGGTAGCTGAGAGACTAGATAATATCATTGTACAGACAGAGTATTTATTTGCCAAGGAAGAGGATGTTCCTTTAGCAAGAGAGACATTTAGCAGATCTTACCGTAGCCAAGGACTCCAAGTGACTCCTATGTTCATTAAATCTTGAGAAGTGCAGTCTTAAACCATCAGATAGATAAGTGTGCAAAGGTAAGTTTCTAAGAATTTTCCTTTTCAGAGTGTGGTGCTTCTCAAACCTGCCTGGACACAGAAATCACCTGGAGAGCTTTAAACACCACTGGTGTCTGAGTCCCACTCCCAGAAATTCTGACGTGATGGGGTTGGAGTGCTATCTGGACACTGGAATTTTTCAAAGATCCCCAGGTGCGTAGAGGGCTTCCCAGGTGGCACTAGCGGTAAAGAATCCACCTGCCAATGAAGGAGATGCAAGAAACATGGGTTCCACCCCTGGGTAGGGAAGAGCCCCTGGAAAAGGAAATGGCAACCCACTCCAGAATTCTAGCCTGAAAAGTCCCATGGACAGAGGAGCCTGGTGGGCTACAGTCCATGAGGTCAGAAAGACTTGGACTTGACTGAGCACACATACGTAGGTAAGTATACTGTGCATGCAAGGTAGAGAAGCACAGCCCCAGAGAAACGGTAAGTTAGAAATGCTTTCAGCTGCAAGGAATAAAACTCAAGCGGGGGCGGCTTAAGCCCGCTCCCAGACTTTGCCGCACATTAGAGTCACTCAAGGAGATTTAAAATATTCTGATGCTCTGAAAAGATGCTGACTTAATTGTCCTGGGTGTTTCCTGGTGGCAGAGATTGTCAGGCTGGTTGGGTAGCTCGGTCATGTTAACTACTATCCACTTCTCTCTTGCCTCTGTCCACCACTGAGTGGGACTATAGCTGGGACTTGCTAGCCCCCTCTGCAGCCTGGGTAGCTATGTGCTTATGTTCTTGCCAATGGAATGTGAGTATAAGTATGTATCACTTCTGAGCCAGCCTCATACAATTTCTTAGGCTCCTCCATACGCATCCTCCTCCCTTCCAGCTGGAAAGGTCATGACCTGAATGACCTTGGAAGGCATGTGTAGAAGAAGGCTCTTGCCAAGAGTTCCTACATGGAGATAGGATGAACTACCTGCCCACCTGACACTCCCAACATGAAGTGTTCTGTGAACAGTCATCAGAGTATCTGCATTACGTGGGCACTTTCAGCTATTTACCAAAATCAGATATCACCTTTTCTTATATTTGTAATACCCAAGTGAGGCAAGTATCACTAGGCCCAATTAACTATGAGGAAGCTAAGACCCTGTCACTTAGATAGAAGGTAGCAGAGAACAGGCTTCAAACCAAGTTTTTCTTAAACAAAACCCAGGTTCTTAATCACATACCATGTATTTTCCCATGCAAGAACACTTACAATTGGAAAAAAGGAAGAGTTGATATATTCTGTAGTTAAAACAGAAAACATCTGTGCTTTAAAGACTTAATGATCAATTCTGCATTTGATGCCTTGTTGCTCAGTAATTTTTAACTGCATGTTTTTGCCTAGCAACCAGGTTCCCCTGACTGCTTCTTTTTCACATGTGTCTTATATGTTCACATGCCTGTTCTATATGCTGCCGCTATGTTAGTCTGCCTAAAATAAAGACCTTCTCCTTCACTTCCATCTTTAAAACCTACCAGCCAAAGTTCAAATTTCTCACCTACTCCTAACCTTTTTTTTCCTACACAGGCACTTTGCTTCAGCCAAATTTGCTTATCTCCTTTAACTGATTCCCTGGTGGCTCAGTGCTTAAAGCATCTGCCTGCAATGCGGGAGACCTGGGTTTGATCCCTGGGTCAGGAAGATTCCCTGGAGAAGGAAAAGGCAACCCACTCCAGTATTGTTGCCTGGAGAATCCCATGGATGGAGGAGCCTGGTGGGCTAGAGTCTATGGGTTCGCAAGGAGTTGGACACGACTGAGCGACTTAACTTTAACTGATTCACAAACTTTCATGGTAAGAAGGAACTTTAAGGTCAAGTAATTCAACAACCATCTGTATCAGCTAACTATTGCTATGTAACAAACCATCCTAAAACTTAGAGTTTTAAAACATATTTCCTATCATTCTGTGAGTTGATTGTGTGCTTCTTCTGTTGGTCTTTCTTGGGACCACTCATATGATCCTATTGGCTGGCAGCTGGGCTGGACTGGAAGTTCATTAAGGCCCTTCTCATATGACTGGCGGCTCTATGCTGTCAGCTGGGGTGCCTCCAGGCTCCTCCATATGGGCTCTATCCGTGAGATGTCTCTCTCACCCTCCAGGCTCCTCCATGTGGCCTCTCTCTCTACAACAGGATAAACTAGAATTCCTTACAGCTGGCTTCCAGCTGGAGAAAAGCAGAAGCTATTGGACCTTTTCAAACTTAGGCCTGTAGCCAACACAGTGTCACTTCTGCTACATTCTCCTGGCCAAAGCAAACCACAGGGCCAGTCCAGATGGACTTTATCTCTTGAAGGGAGGAGTGGCAAAGAATCTGTGACCATCTTTAATTACCCATGCGGTCTCATCCCTTCTACATATGTCCTCCCCTTATTCTCCCCACCTCTACTCAATATTCCTTCTCAGCACAGTCACATTATAGTGTTTCAGGTGGGTCCCAGGGCTGGACTTGCCTATATTTGAATCCCAAATCTCAGCTACTTATGAGCTTCAGCAAGTTACTATACCTCCCTCTGCCTCAATTTGTTCAACCATAAGTTGGGGGATGGAGGGCAGGGTGGGTATAAATCCTATGTCATAGGGTTGTTGTGAGAATTAAATGAGTGAATACAAAGTGCTGGAACATTGTTTGGCTTCAGTAAGTGCTTTATAAGTGTTATCTGTTCCCTGTGGCTCCAGTTGGTAAAGAATCCTCCTGCAATGCGGGAGACCTGGGTTTGATCCCTGGGTTGGGAAGATCCCCTGGAGAAGGGAAAGGCCACCCACTCCAGTATTCTGGCCTGGAGAATTCCATGGGGTCCATGGACTATACAGTCCATGGGGTCACAAAGAATCGGATACAACTGAGCGACTTTCACTTATTGTTGACAGTTGGTTGATCTAATTTTTCTTAGTTGGCGCAGAACACAGAGGAGTCAGGCTGGATCTGGTGTTTAGGCTCCATGGCAGAGGGTATTAGAGGAAGAGATACATACAGTCCCTAAGGTACCATCTTTGCACCAATATGACTTGACTTAGTTGATTACGTGAGGATTATTTTAGGCAGGGGAGGCATCTATGTGTTTCTTTCTCAGCTTCTGAAAGTGTTCCCCTGAGATAGAACCACTATGTCTGTAATGCTGGATCCCACAACCTACGCCCTAAAAGGTAACCTCAAAATCATCTAAATTTCAGTTTTCCTGGTTTAAGAGTGCTTCAACTTCATCCTTAGCAAGTTTTGGACCCCTCAATACTTGAACACCTTTTCTTTCTTTCTTTTTTTTTTTTTAAACAAGGGCACTTTTCAAAATCCAAAGGAGAAGACTACAGCAGAAGTTGTCTGCAGGATTCTGCTGCTGCTGCTGCTGCTGCTGCTAAGTTGCTTCAGTCGTGTCTGACTCTGTGTGACCCATAGACGGCAGCCCACCAGGCTCCCCCGTCCCTGGGATTCTCCAGGTGAGAACACTGGAGTGGGTTGCCATTTCCTTCTCCAATGCGTGAAAGTGAAGTCGCTCAGTCGTGTCCGACTCTTCACGACCCCATGGGCTGCAGCCTACCAGGCTCCTCTGCCCATGGGATTTTCCAGGCAAGAGTACTGGAGTGGGTTGCCATTGCCTTCTCCACTGCAGGATTCTAGATATTGACAATTCTGATGTTGACACACAGCATACAGCCCCAAGCTGCCATGATTTATAGCAGCAGAGTCTGGACCGGAAATCCATGACAGAACACAGAACCCCAAACACACAGACTGTGTGGTGAGGGGAGTGGGCAGAGCTGGGAAGAATGACTTGGGGGCCAAGGGCAGACCTCTGTAGACATTGCTAGCCCGTCTCTCACCATTAGTCATTTTCTGTGCCTGTGAGTCTTATCTTTCCAGTCCCATTCTTTTGCAAACAGGTTAATCTTTGCTCTAAGAGAGAGAGAAGAGGCAAAAATTATTTAAGTTCCCTCAGAGGCTGAGGGTAATCATATCATTGCATTAGTTCAGATGTTATTGCAGGATAAGATTGCTATTAGTCTGCCTTAATTTATCTGAAAGTTATGTAATAAGCCTTCCTGCAATTATTATTTGTCTTACAGCACAAAATAGGCAAAGTGTAGTCTGAGAGATGAAAGCAGTATGTACAGCTTAGACCTAAAACTCAGAAATAAAATTTTTTGTGTCCTTATAGTATCCTGGAGTGGGTAGCCTTTCCCTTCTTCAGGGGAGAAGGGAAAGGCTACCCACTCCAGTATTCTGACCTAGAGAATTCCACGGACTGTATAGTCCATGGAGTCGCAAGGAGTCGGACACGAATGAGTGACTTTCACTTTATTGTCCTAAAGTTATATTTCTGAAGCATCAAATATGGATATAGCACTGTGCGAGGCACTGGGTGGGGTGGGAAACAGGAAAAGAGATCAGATGTTGAGGCCATACTCTGGTCAGGCACCCTGACAATACTGAATTTCTAATGGGCCCTGGAAGTAATAGGCTGTCCTCAATAGCTTTAATGTAGAGTGGACATGGCATGTACACGCATGAATAGTAGCCTATTCATGTTACTGGTATTTCTTTCCAGCTTTATAGAAACATATTTAAAGTATAAAACATGATGTTTTGATATATGTATACATTTTGAAATGTTTACCACAAGCTAATTGACATATCCATCACTTCACAGTTACTTTTTCTTTTTTTGATAAGAATGATTAAAATCTATTCTCAGCAAATTTTCAGTTTACAATACAGTATTGTTGACTATAGTCACTGTAGTGTATATTAGCTTTCTATAACTCATTCATCCTGCATATATGAACTTTCTATCCTTTGAACAACATTTTTCCCATTTTCTTCACCCCTCAGTCCCTGGAAATCACCATTCTACTCTGTTTCGAAGAGTTTGACTTCTTTAGATTCCGTATATAAGTGACATCATACAGTATTTGTCTTTCTGTGTCTGGTCCATTTTACTTAGCATAATGTCCACCAGGTTAATCTGAGTTATCACAAATTACAAGAGTTCCTTCTTTTTAAAGTCTGAATAATATTAGAGCATATATATACACACACACACACACATATACATAGAGAGAGCACATATACAGAGCATGTGTATATATATATGTATGTATACACACACAGACACATACACACATTTTCTTTATTCATTCATCTGTTGATGGTTACTTAGGTTGTTCCCATATCTTGGCACAGTAAATAATGCTGCAATGAAAATGGAAGTGCACATATCTCTTCAAAACACTGATTTTCATTTCCATTGGACATATACCCAGAAGCAAGATTCCCAGATCTATGGCAGCTCTATGTTTAGCTTCTTCAGGAGCCTCCGTCCTGGTTTCCATAATGGCTGTACTAATTTACGTTTTTAACAACAGTGCACAAAGGTTCCCTTTTCTCAACATCCTCAATACGCATCTTTCGTCTTGCGGATAACGGCCATCCTAACAGGTGTGAGGTTATATTTTGTAAGTTTAATTTGCGTATACCTGTTGATTAAGCTATATATTGAGTACATTTCATGTACTTGTTGTCCATTTGCATCTCTTCTTTTGAGAAATGTCTATTCAGATCCTCCATTGGCCATTTTAAAATCAAGTTAATAACCTTGCTTTCTTGCTTTGAGTTGAGTTCCTTATATTATATACTTTGGATATTAACTTCTCATCAGATACAGTCTGCAAATATTTTTTCTCATTTTGTAAGTTGTTTTTTTAACTGTGCTGATTACATCCTTTGCTGTGTAGAAGCTATTTGGTTTGAGGCATTCCCATTTGTTTATTTTTGCTATCAGGGTAATATCCAAAACAATTCATTGGCCAGACCAGGGTCAAGAAGCTTTTCCCTTATGTTTTCTCCTAGTAGGTTGAAGTCTTAAGTTTAGGTCTTTAATCCATTTTGAGTTGACTTTTATATATCATGTGAGATATGGGTACAATTTCATTCTTCTGCTTGTGGATATCTGGTTTTCTCAACACAGTTTGTTGAAGAGATCATCCTTTCTCAATTGTGTATTCTTGGCACCTTTGTCAAAAATCAGTTGACTGTATATGCATAGATTTATTTCTGTGTCCCCTATTCTGTTTTAGAGTTCTAAATATTTGCTTTTAGGCCTGTACCATACTGTTTTGATTACTATAGTTTTGTAGCATATTTTGAAACCAAGGCATATGTGCCTCCTGCTTTGTTCTTCTTGCTTAGGATTGCTTTGGCTTAAGGCAAGAGATTAATGTAAAGAAATACTTTGAGATTAACTAAATATGAATCATAAGTGTGAGCTCTTGTGGTCATAGGAGCCTTTCTCAAGAAGCAGCACCCTGCATTATGGATATAATTTAGAGGTTGAAGAGCACAGGCTCAGACTCCAGATTCAGGGTCTGGCTATCCCATGTATCAGCTGTGTGACTCTGGCCAAGCTACTTGACTCTTCTATGCTTTGGTTTCTTCATCTATAAAGTGGACATGAGTTATATGTACCTCACAGGGTGGTTATAAAAATTAAATGAAAATAAAATAAAATACCGGGACTAACCATATCATTAGTATCACCCAAGTGCTAGTTGTTAGTGATTTTACTGTTTTGATGGGTAGAGAGGAAGGAAGAGCAATAATACCAAAGGTTTATGGTGGAAGATGACATAAGCCATCTGCTGCAGGACAAGAGTAATTAGCACAGTGTTGGCTCAGCCTGTCTCATCCTCCTTCCTCTTGCTTGCTTGGCTCTTGGAGTCAGAAAGTGTCAGAAATATAAATGGAGAGGGGCACTGGAATTACCCTAGTCAATCCTTTGTATTCTCTTCAACATTTTTCAAGAGGTTCCATAGGGTTTGGAGGGCTCTTCAGCTATTTTTGCCCTCTAACTACTCTTTCTTTAGATGGAGCATGAGGCAGAGCCTGGCAAGAGGGGCTTCTGGCCATTTCCTCCTAAAGTGAAGTGATCTCACCCACATCTGAACCCGCAGGGCACTTTATTTGAACTACTTTTTTGTTATTGTTTGTTTTAACACTTGCCTAGTCTGTGTCATAGTAAGATTACTTTTGCACATGTCTCATGACCCTGATGAACCACATGAGGTTAAGGCTGGGCCTTTCTTGCTTTGTACTCTGACCATAGTGCTTTACACAGAGTAGCTGCTATAGTTATTGTTGAAATAAGGGAAGAGTAAGGTGAGTGATGAACCCACTACTTGAAAAAAGAGATTCCAACCTTAAATAGTGGAGGTCTTAAGAATTTCATAATCCCCATCTTGAACAGGGTTTCAGTTCATTCCAGGAACTGGACAGGCATCTTTAATTGGAAGGTAAAATGTGACCACTTGTTTTCTTGTCAGATATTGACACTGGGTGGAGAAGGCAATGGCAACCCACTCCAGTACTCTTGCCTGGAAAATCCCAAGGACAGAGGAGCCTGGTAGGCTGCACTCCATGAGGTCTCGAAGAGTCGGACACGACTGAGTGACTTCACTTTCACTTTTCACTTTCATGCATCAGAGAAGGAAATGGCAACCCACTCCAGTGTTCTTGCCTGGAGAATCCCAGGGATGAGGGAGCCTGGTGGGCTGCTGTCTATGGGGTCGCACAGAGTTGGACACGACTGAAGCAACTTAGCAGCAGCAGCAGCAGCAGCATTAACACTGGGCAGAATTAAGAACAGCAAGGAATGGCAGCCCCACACTGGCTTCCTCCTGAAATACAGCACTTTATCAAGAATGTGCTGGAGCTGGGGTTGTAATGCTGTTAATGAAATTGGCATCCTAGTCAGACAGCTGTGAGCATAATTTGAAATCAGGTATAGATATTTTAAGATCAATTGCATTTGATCAGCCAATGATGCTAACAAACCTCTTCACTGTACAACATTTAAAAGGAAACATCATTCACATTGCAGTTTAGAAAATAACCACAGAAGAGGAAAACATCCAGACAAATTTTAGGTTTCAGTTTTGTTTCAGTGGTATCACTGTACAAGAAATTCTTATAATTCAAAATATAAGTTTAGAGAAGTAGTTTGACATTTCAGCATTTAATTCGCTCCTCCCTACTAACCCTTAGGCCAGTGGGGATTAATACACAAGAAGACAAATTTCACTGGGATTGAATGAAGGAAGGCTCTCAGAGAAAAAAGAAGTACAAAGTAAATTTCATTAGCAAAGCAGAGCATGGCCTATTTGTTAAATGCTGTTTTGAGGCTGGAGGCTACAAAACAGTGGTTTTCAATTCTGGCTGCACACGGTTGTTCAGTTGCTCAGTTGTGTCTTCTTCTTTCTGACCCCATGGACTGCAGCTCACCAGGCTCTTCAATCCATAGGGTTTTCCAGGCAAGAATACTGGAGTGGGTTGCCATTCGAGTTTTTTCTCCTGTTTCTATTTTTACTTTTTATTGAAATATGACATATTCTCCATGAAGTACACTAATCTTAAGTGGAAAGTTTAATGAATTTTTTTAATGGCACCTACCTGTGTACACTGTCAAATAAGATATAGAATATTTCTAAAAAAAATAAATAAATAAAATAAAAATTAAAAAAAGAATATTTCTAGCACCCTGGAAGCCTCCCCAGGGATAACTGCTCTCCTGACTTCTATCACCATGGATAATTTTGCCCACTCATAAACTTCATATAAATAAGATCATACAATATACACTCTTATGCACCTTTTTTTAAACTAAAGATAACTATGTGATTCATCACTGTTGTATATATAGTTTGTACTTTTATAGTGTATATAATATATACGATATATGCTGTATAATATTCTAACATTCTAACAAATGACTATATCACAATTTGTTTATTCTACCACTTGACTTATGTTCAGGGTAAAGCAAATGGATCTGTTTATATATGCATGGAATATTGCTGGAAGAAATTTAACAATTGCTCTGGGAAGGGAAACTGACTGACTATAAGGCAGGAATGAGACAGAAATTCAAACTATCTATATACAACTCTTTGCAGCTCTTGATTTTGTACAATGTGTTTGCTATATATAATACATACAAATAGTTAAACATTTATTTAAAATTAAGTCTTTCTTACTTAAATATAAAACAATGCCATAAAACTCCTAGAAGAGAACATAGGCAAAACATTCTCTGATATAAATCATATCTATGTTTTCCTTGGTCAGGCTACCAAGGCAATAGAAATAAAAGCAAAATAAACACATGAGACCTAATCAAACTTATAAAGCTTTTGCACAGCAAAGGAAACCATAAACAAAACAGACAACCTACAGCCTGGGAGAAAATAACTGGAAATGATGCAACTGACAACTTAATTTCCAAAATATATAAATAGCTCATAAAAAAACAAATAACCCAATAAAAAATAGGACTGCTGCTGCTAAGTCACTTCAGTCATGTCCAACTTTGTGTGACCCCATAGATAGCAGCCCACCAGGCTCCCCCATCCCTGGGATTCTCCAGGCAAGAACACTGGAGTGGGTTGCCATTGCCTTCTCCAAAGCATGAAAGTGAAAAGTGAAAGTGAAGTCGCTCAGTCGTGTCTGACTCTTCGCAACCACATGGACTGCAGCCTACCAGGCTCCTCCATCCATGAGATTTGCCAGGCAAGAGTACTGGAGTGCCATTGCCTTCTCTGAAAAAAAAAAAAAAAAGACAGAAGACCTAATTGTTTCCAAAGAAGACATACAGATGGCCAACAGATAAATGAAAAGATGCTCAACATCACTAATCATTAGAGAAATGCAAGTCAAAATTACAGTGAGATACTGCGTCACACAGGTCAGAATGGCCATCATTAAAAGTCTACAATCACATATGCTGGAGAGGGTGTGGAGAAAAGAAAACCCTCCTGCACTGTTGCTGCAAATGTAAACTGGTGCAGCCATTGTGGTAAACAGAATGGAGGGTCCTCAAAAAACTAAAAATAGAGTTGCCATATGATCCAGCAATTCCACTCCTGGGCATACATACAGACAAAACTATAATTTAGAAAGATAATGTACCCCTATGTTCATAGCAGCGCTATTTCCAATAGCCAAGATATGGAAAAAACCTAAATGTCCACAAATAGATGACTGGATAAAGAAGATATGGTACATATATACAATGGAATAGTTTACTGAGCCATAGAAAGAGTGAAATGATGCCATTTGCGGCGACATGGATGGACCCAGAGCTTATAATACTAAGCGAAGTCAGAAAGAGAGCAACAAATACCACGTGAGAGCACTTACACATGGAATCTAAACTATGACACAAATGAAGTTATTTATGAAACAGAAACAGCGAGAACAGACTTGTCATTTCTCATAGCGGGGGGTAGGGGGACAATCAAGGGGGAAGGTTGTAATGGGAGTTTGGGATTATCAGATGTAAATTATTATACATAGAATGGATCAACAACAAGCTCCTATTGTATAGCATAGGAAGTGAAAGTGAAAGTCGCTCAGTCGTGTCCGACTCTTTGTGACCCCATGGGCTGACTATACAGGAGTATTCTCCTGGCCAGAATACTGGAGTGGGTAGCCTTTCCCTTCTCCAGAGGATCTTCCCAACTCAGGGATCAAACCCTGGTCTCCCACATTGCAGGCGGATTCTGTTACCAGCTGAGCCACCAGGGAAGCCCGTATAGCATATGGAATTATATTAAATAGCTTATAATAAACCATAATGGAAAATAACATGACAAAGTAATATGACAAAGAATATTTATATTTATATCTACATCTCTATCCGATCACTTTGCTGTATACCAGAAACTAACACAACACTGTAAATCAACTACACTTCAAAAAACTACCATTAAAAAAATTAAGTCTTTGTGTCTTGACTCTGGAAATTCATTCTACTATTGACGAATATTTGCATTGTTTCCAGTTTGGGGCTTTTATGAAAAACACTTCTGTGAATAAATATGTACATGTCTTTTGCTGCCAAATACTCTTGGGCATATACCTAGGAGTAGAATTGCTGGCTCATAAGGAAAGCATATATTTAGTATTTAGTAAATACTGTCCAACATTTTCCAAAATGGTTATATTAATTTATATTCCTACTAGCAGTGTATGAGAGTTCAAGTTGCTCTATGTCTTCTCCAATTTTAAAAATTATGCTTAGGGAGCAGTATGGGCTTCCCTAGTGGCTCAGATGGTAAAGAATCCACCTGCAATGTGGGAGACCCGGGTTCATTCTCTGGGTTGGGAAGATCCTCTGAAGGAGGATGTGGCAACCCACTCCAGTATTCTTGCCTGGAGAATCCCCATGGACAGAGGAGCCTGGAGGGCTACAGTCCATGGGGTCCCAAAGAGTCAGACATGACTGAGTGACTAAGCACAGAGAGCTTTATAAGGTACCCTCCCCAGAGAGTCTTGTGTGATTCTCCTGGGGCAGGACCCATGCACTGGTACTTTTGGAAGTTCTCCCAGACTATTCTAACATGTAGCCAGGGCTGAGAACCACACACTAGAATGATGTTCTAAGGTGGCTGGCTTTCAGAATCAGACGGAGAAATTTAAAAGTTGTAGGTCTTGGTTCCTACCCCAGACCTACTGAATCAGATTGTCCAAAGGAAAACCTGCGGTTTAAGCTAGTTCCTGGAAGTGATTTGGATGCAGAAGGAAATGACAACCCACTCCAGTATTCTCGCCAAGAAAACCCATGGACAGAGGAGCCTGGAGGGCTATAGTCCACGGGAACTGTATGGACATGACTGAGTGACTGTGTACACATGGAGGTGATCTGGATGCAATTAGCCTTAAGTTAGGCAACCACAGATTCAAGACTTGTTTATTATAAATTTAACCTACTTTTTTTTCTAATATGAAAAAATTTATACACATAGTAAAAAGCAAACAAAAAATAAAAAGTTTACTTACTTACACATGTAAAGTAAGTCTTCCTCCTAAGCTAGACTCCCAGTGACTCCTAAGCTAGACTTCTCCATAGAAGCAACTGTATTGTTGAGCTTCATGTTTTATGTATATCCTTCTAAAATTTTCCTGAAGGTATTGTATTTGTTAGGATTTTTATGTTGCAAGTGATCAAAAACTCTTTGCATACTGGCTTAAATTTTAAAAAGAAAACTTGGAGCAAATTAACACATATAACTAAATAGTTCAAATTTACCTCTGGCTTTCAGGTACAGTAAGATCTAGAGATTTAAACTCTCAGTCTTTGTTTTTCGTGTCTTCTGTTTTTTCCTTTATCATCATGCCTATTACCTTCATGGCAGCAAAATGGCTATGGCAGTTTTTGCCCTCTAAACTTCACTTCTATTCTGAATAGTCAACGTATGTCCTAGTAATCCCCTACTTAAGACTCCTCAGCAACTCAAAATTGGAAGATTTGTATTGTGCTTGTGCTTAGTCACTCAGTCCTGTCTGACTCTTTGTGACCCCATGGACTGTAGCCCTCCAGGCTCCTCTGTCCATGGGGATTCTCCAGGCAATAATGCTGGAGTGGGTTGCCATGCCCTCCTCCAGGGGATCTTCCTAACCCAGGGATTAATCCTGGCTTTGCAGGTGGATTCTTCACCATCTGAAGTAACCCTACAAATGTTTTCCATCCTATTTCCTTTTACCATTTGTGGCTGTTATAATGGATACTGTCTAAAATTAGAGCAGAAGTTTTACTAGTGTAAGTGGATTAATGGTTTGGGTGAAGTGGTAACAATATTGGAAACTCACGTATACCACAAACTCCCTTATATACATTTATATTACCTGCTCATTTTTGAATCATAATGCTTTTGACAGACATAACTTATTCCAGCTGACTTTACCACTATTATCACTAGTAATTATTATTGTAAATTTGTTTAGATGTTCCTGCCTTAAGAGTGATAATCCTTTTTTCAAATGCTGGTCTAGAACTTTCAAAAAGTATTCTTTCTTTCTGACAGTTTCAAAATGTTGTCAGCCTATCTTGCTTTCCCTCTCATACAGGTTCCAACATCCTCCAAGGACTCTGGCTCCTTTCGGTGGAAAATAATGAGACGCGTCAGAATGTGGAGTCAATGCTGCACTCAGGCGTGACCGCGACTTTTGACTGCAGGAATGATAGCAACGCAGCAGCAATGTACCATAGAGCATGGTTCTCAATGTGAGTGAATTTGTCCCCCGGGAGGCATTTATCCAGGAACATTTTTACTCTACATGACCTGACTGAGGCTTCTGGGGGGCAGGTTGGGGGATGGGGGTGGTCTACTACTGGCATCTAATGCGTAGAGGCCAGGGATGCTGCCAAATATTCTCCAATACGGAGGACAGTCACCACCACAGAGAATTATCTGGCTCCAAATGTCAATAGTGTTCAGGATGAGAAACTGCCTAGAGTATTAGCTCATGTGGATACTTTCAGTGTATCAATACCTGCTCTAGTTCCCTCCCTTTGGTTTTATAATATCTTGTTACACACATAGGTAACTTTCCAACCCATTTGTATATATTTACACACATATATACATGATTGTATATACTCCTATGAAATTTGACACTGTACTACACAGTATCACACCAAATCCTGTATTTGAATTACAGTGCTACCCAGAACAGGAGGGAGAATCTCTGCATTGCATAAACCAGCATTTATAGCTGCATTGTAGGTTGTAGGCTGACTAATATGATTTATGAACAGAATCCATAATGGAAACTTCTTGGGAAAGTGTGGTGGTCATGCTTTTCTTTGCCCTTCTTTCTCCTTTCCTTCTTGACTTCTAGTTCAGATGTCTAGAAATTAAATCCAAACAGTGCAGAGTCTGTGATCTACTGGTTGGTGCTATCCAAGAGCAGCACCAGCTTTCAGAAAAGGAAAACAAAACCCAACCTGCCCCAGGGCACCATGGGAATCCTAAGGGCAGGCAGCCTTGGCAAGAAGAGCCCCTGTTATGGAAAGCACTTCTATGTTTTCCTGTTAGTAGTGTCATTTTTTCATTCTGTCCTTATTTTTCAAACATTGTTTGGAACTATAACATATATACAGGAGAGTGCACGTAAGTGTAAGTTGATGAACTTTAAAAACCTGGTTATGTCTATGCAGTTAGCACCTGGAATGAGACACGGCCATGTCTGGAACCAGAAATCCGCTGGCACTCCCTTTCAGTCTCTTGACCCCAACCAAGAGTCATTCTAATAACTTTTAACAGCATAGATTGTATTTTGTTGTTGTTTTTTAGTCGCTAAGTTGGGTCTATTCTTTTGCGACTCCATGGACTATAGCCCGGTAGACTTCTCTGTCCATGGGATTTCTCAGGCAAGAACACTAGAGTGGGTTGCCATTTCCTTCTCCAGGGATCTTCCTGACCCAGGGATCAAACCTGCATCTCCTTCATTGGCAGGCAGATACTTTACCACTGTTCACTAGGGAAGCCAATGGCATAGATTAACTAACAATATTTATCATTTAAATAAATACAATCATTTAGGGGGCTCCAAAATCACTGCAGATGATGACTGTAGTCATGAAATAAAAAAGACGCTTGCTCCTTGGAAGAAAAGTTATGACCAACCTAGACTGCGTATTAAAAACAGAGATATTACTTTGCCAACAAAGGTCCATCAAAGCTATGGTTTATCCAGTAGTCAGGTATGGATGTGAAAGTTGGACCATAAGGAAAGTTGAGCACTGAAGAATTGATGCTTTTGAACTGTGGTGCTGGAGAAGATTCTTGAGTCCCTTGGACTGCAAGGAGATCCAGGCAGTCTATTCTAAAAGAAGTCAGTCCTGAATATTCATTGGAAGGACTGATGCTGAATCTGAAACTCCAGCATTTTGGCCACCTGATGTGAAGAACTGGCTCACTGATGCTGGGAAAGATTGAAGGCAGGAGGAGAAGGGGACAACAGAGGATGAGATGGTTGAATGGCATCACCGACTTGATGGACATGAGTTTGAGTAAACTCTGGGAGTTGTTGGTGGACAGGGAGGCCTGGCGTGCTGCTTTCCATGGGGCTGCAAAGAGTCAGACACAACTGAGCGACTGAACTGAATCATATAGGGTGTACTCATTTGTGTCTGGCTTCTGCCACCCAATGTTATATTTGGGGATTCACTCATATTGTTGTTTATTAACTGGTAGATCCCTCAGTCTCATTGCTATAGGGTATCACAGTATATGAATATACCACACTATTCATCCCACTGCTGATGAACATTCGAAGTTTCTATGGGGGCTACCTCAAATAGTGCTTTTAAAAATATCTTTTGGGGAACATGTGCAACACATGCATGCATTGCTGTTGGCTCCTAGGAGTGGAATATCTGGGTCATAAGTAAGCAAATGTTTCATTTTAGTATATAATGCCAAACAGGTTTCCAAATTGGTTGTGCCAACTTACACACCCTCCATTAATGTCCAAGAGTTCCATTTGCTCCACATTATCACCAACACTTGATATTTTCCATATTTTTCTTTTTAGCCATAATGGTGGGTATATTGCGGTATTGCCATGTGGTTTCAGTTTGTATTTTCCCTATGATGAATGCAGCTGAACACCTTTTCATGCAGTGCTTGGCTATTTAGATATCATTTTTTTGTAAAATGTCAATGCCCTATCCATTGTATGCTGTTCTATTTTCCATTCTTCTTTGTTTTCCTTGCTGTATAAAGACTTCCTCTTTCTTCCTATCCTGACCCCTAGGGAGTCTTTATAACATCTGAATTTTTAGGGTAACATTCTTTTAGTTTATTTTTGAGCCTGTGTTAATTCAACTTTGGGTCCTTTTTTAAAATCAGGAGTATTATATTTTAACGATCTGTTGTTAGGGCACTAAAGATATAAAATAAAGGATTTTTTTTTTCTTCAGAAACTTAAAATGTAGAAGAATAACCTACTAGGCAAAGCAAATCCTGATCAAAAGGCTTTCTTTTGGCAGATTAGATTAATTTGAAATGTAATAAAATGCATATAAAGATTCTTTAGTGAATGCATACAAGATTACAGAATACAAGGTTATTTTCCTACTCAGAAAGCTTACACAGAGTGATAAACTCAGACACAGAGAACAGATTAGTGGTTGCCAGAGATGGGCGTGGGGAGGAGAAATAGGTGAAGGAGGTCAAAAGATACAAATCTCCAGTTATAAAAAAGTTCTAGGGGTAGAAGGTATAACATGTGACTACAGCTAAAAATACTGAACTATGTATTTGAATGTTGCTAAGGGAGGAGATTTTAAAAGCCCCCATCACAAGAAAAAACATGTAACTATGTGTGGAGATGGATGCTAATTAGACTTATTGTGGTTACCATTTCACAGTACGTTTATACCTATATTGACTCACTACACTGTACATTTTAAACTAATACAGTGTTACATGCCAATTATATCTCAGTTTGAAAAGAAGGAAAAGAAAATCCTTCAACTGAAATAGGACAGATTTTTAAATTGTTAAGAGTATTTGTTATTACTGATTTTACCTTTTTAAGTCAATAAAAGCTTCAAAATTACTTCGTGGATACTTTCACTTAAAAAGAGAAACAATGCCGTTACTCTTCCTCTGCCCACATTATAGCCCAGCAGGAAAAGGGACTGAGTTCAGGCCAAAATCATAAAAGCTTTTCAATTAACTAGTAATTGCTGGCATGTTTCCATTTAAATATCCTTGCCTCATTATCTCTAGTTGCTTTTCAAACGGTTAGGTCACTAAAGCCTGCTTTTGAGACAAAAACTATTCCTTCCCCAAAAGTCAGGGGAGAAATTAGTGATTAAAGATATAAGTTAATTAACATGATCATTTTGGCTTAATTATTTAAAGTCCAGTTTTTTTCCCCTAGCATACCTGTCCCTTAGCTATCAGAATCATACTGAAATCTGTAATTTTTCATTGATGCATTTATAGCACTCACACAAAGAGAAGAAATAAAGTCTTAAAGGCAATGCGCACAAAAATTATGTGTCAACACATACATGCCAGTTTTTGCACACACATACTACTGCATATTTTTAAAAGATGTCTTCTTCAAATATTAACAATGGAATTTTGGTTTCCAACCAAGCAATTTTAATAATTCTTTGATATACCTTGACTTTATTTTTTTGGGCTCCAAAATCACTGCAGATGGTGACTGCAGCCATGAAATTAAAAGACGCTTACTCCTTGGAAGAAAAGTTATGACCAACCTAGACAGCATATTCAAAAGCAGAGACATTACTTTGCCGACTAAGGTCCGTCTAGTCAAGGCTATGGTTTTTCCTGTGGTCATGTATGGATGTGAGAGTTGGACTGTGAAGAAGGCTGAGCACTGAAGAATTGATGCTTTTGAACTGTGGTGTTGGAGAAGACTCTTGAGAGTCCCTTGGACAGCAAGGACCTCCAACCAGTCCATTCTGAAGGAGATCAACCCTGGGATTTCTTTGGAAGGAATGATGCTAAAGCTGAAACTCCAGTACTTTGGCCACCTCATGTGAAGAGTTGACTCATTGGAAAAGACCCTGATGCTGGGAGGAATTGGGGGCAGGAGGAGAAGGGGACAACCCAGGGTGAGATGGCTGGATGGCACCACTGACGCGATGGACATGAATCTGAGTGAACTCCAGGAGTTGGTGATGGACAGGGAGGCCTGGTGTGCTGCGATTCATGGGGTCGCAAAGAGTTGGACACGACTGAGCAACTGAACTGAACTGAATGAATAATCAGTTTTTAAGGTAATACTCTTAGAATACTATAATTTTGTTTTTACCATTTTAATCATTTTTAAGTGTGTGACTCAGTGGCGTTAAGTACATTCATCCTGCTGTGTGACCATCACCACCATCCAGCTCCAGAATTCTTTCATCTTCCGGAACTAAACCTCTATTCCTGTGAAACAGTAGCTCCCTAATACCTCCTTATCCAATCACTCTACTTTCTGGCAGTCACTGTTCTACTTTCTGGCTCTGAATCTAAGTACTCTAGGTACCTCATATAAATGGAATCATACAGTGTTTTGTAGCTGGCTGAATTCACTTAGCATGGTCTGTTCAAGTTTCATCCCTGTTGTAGCGTGTGTGAGAACTTCTTTCCTTTTTTAATTTTTTATTATTCCTTTTACTTTCCCAGATAATATTCCATTGCATGTGTATACACTTCCCTGATAGCTCAGCTGGTAAAGAATCTGTCTGCAATGTGGGAGACCTGGGTTCGATCCCTGGGTTGGGAAGATCCCCTAGAGAAGGGAAAGGCTACCCACTCCAATATCCTGGCCTGGAGAATTCCACGGACTTTACAGTCCATGAGGTTACAAAGAGTCGAATGGGTATACCACATTTTAAAATTCATTCACTTGTTGATGGACATTTATTTTGCTTCTACTTTTTGGCTATTGCGAATAGTGAAGCTATGGACATGGGTATACAAATACAGATGTGAAAAGAATCCTAGAAGTAGAATTCCCGAGTCCTATGGTAATACTATATCTGATTTTTTTTTTTTTTTGAGAAACTGCCATGGTGTTTTCTACAGGGCTATACCGTTTTACATTCCCATCGTCAATACACAAAGTAAATACTGTATTTTATTTGTATTTTAAATCTATCAACTCTGAATATCTTTTGTACACATCCCAGGTGGTTGGTTGGCATCACCGACTAAATGGGCATGAGCTTAAATAAATTCCAGGAGATCGTGAAGGACAGGGAAGCCTGATGTATTGCAGTTCATGGGGTCGCAAAGAGTCCAACGTGAATTAGCAACTAAACAACAACATGACCCTGAGACTAGCATTTGTCTGTCTGTCTGTCTATCTACCTACATAGGTATTTAGAAGGAAACATTAATTTGCAACTGATGGAAGCACCCTGAGTCAAGAGGTAGTTTTGAATGGCACCTTGGCTGGCCCTTCTCTTGCTATCTGTACCTACCTGGCTCCTCTCTTGCTGCAGGTCTCTGATTCTTCTGGGTGTCTCAGGCAGGTTGGGGCAGACAGGTAGCTCCCCCTGCTCAGCTCTGTAGCCAGAGGGGCAAGTCCTGGTGACACACTTAATTGCTCTAAGTGGCAGAGATCTGATCTCTTCTGGAGGGCTTTTCTGTAGCTTTATTCTAGAGGTGATCTCCAAACAGCACTGCCCAGGCTGGCTCTTTATATATTTGCAATTTACTTCATCTTTGACAGTCTAGCTGAATTCTCCTATTTCCTCCCTCGTCTGGTCTTCTAATTAATTTAATCATTTGTCTCTTATTTTTGCCAATACGTGTCTGAGGATATGTCTGCTGGGTTTCCTTGTACTTGGGCCTTTCACACCCTAGGCAGGGAGCTGCTTTCTGAAAAACTTTCAGAAGGTGACCTGCATTTTGATGCATATTTGTTAGTTATAAATGTTGTGACCGTGGGAAGGTCCAGAGGGTTTTTTAATGCCTGAAATATCCGGGCTGACAGACTGGCTTATTTGACGTGTAGATGTGACTTTTGTCACTTGGGGTTGGGAGAAGTGGCGGTAGCACAGGGGTTCATCTCACAGGAGGGAGTATCTCTGTGGAGTTGAGCGCTCATATTTATCTGAACTGTTGGAGCCTCAGGATTCCCCCTTTCCTCTAGCTTCCCTGTGTCTTCTGGAGAGACCTTTCTCCAAACAGGGCTTTTGTGCTGGACTGCTTCCTCACAGCCTCTACATCTTGGGGTCCCTGGCACTCTTAGACCTCTTCTCTGGTCTATTTATCTTCATTCCCGAGGTGATTTCTACCAGGCCTGTGCAGTAATAAACCTGTAGGCTGCTGCTGCTGCTGCTAAGTCGCTTCAGTCGTGTCCGACTCTGTGCGATCCCATAGACAGTAGCCCACCAGGCTCCCCCATCCCTGGGATTCTCCAGGCAAGAACACTAGAGTGGGTTGCCATTTCCTTCTCCAAAGCATGAAAGTGAAAAGTGAAAGTGAAGTCACTCAGTCGTGTCCGACCCTCAGCGACCCCATGGACGGCAGCCTACCAGGCTCCTCCATCCATGGGATTTTCCAGGCAAGAGTACTGGAGTGGGGTGCCATTGCCTTCTCCGAACCTGTAGGCTAATAACTCCCAAATGTATATCTCATCTTGTCCTTTTCTTAAAACTGTAAATTAGTCTATCTAACTGCCAATGGAGTGCTTCAAATTGCTTGTCTGAGAAGAATGCTGCATTGAACATTCCTAAAATCAAATGCTTTATCTTTTTCTACTCAAGTAAATGTTCACCTTCTTTCTTTCCTAGTTCAGTAAACGACTCTATCATTTATCCAGTAGCTCAGGTCAAAGTTCTTACTGTAGTCTTTGACTCCTAACCCTCAACTGTTAGGTCTAATTCCATCTGCAAATCCTGCCACCTCTACTTTCAAAATACATCTTAAGGCTGACCACATCTCGCCTCCTTCACTCCTAACGACCTTCCTCTGTGACCATCAGCTCCTTCCTGGCTTCCTGCAATGACCTTCTAAGTAGGCACTCTGCTTCCATTTTTGTCCCTCTATAGGAAAATCTCTGTAGGGT
The DNA here is from genome assembly GCF_001704415.2 of Capra hircus. Lineage (NCBI taxonomy): Eukaryota > Metazoa > Chordata > Mammalia > Artiodactyla > Bovidae > Capra > Capra hircus. The sequence goes on from NC_030817.1 coordinate 58,453,905, forward strand.
TTCCAAGACTGAGCTTTAAAAAAGTATTAATCAGATCACATCACCTCTGTTCTCATACTTCTAAGAGCTTCTCATTTTATTCCCAGAACGAGACTCGAAGTCTTTGTCACGGCCTATAGGTCGTGTAAGACCCTATGTGAACTCTTCTCCATGTCTGCCTGCCACTGACATCTTACCTCTTACTGTTCTTTGCTCCCACACCCCTATTTTCTCTACATTGGGCCTCTGGATGTTCCTGCCAAAGGCCCAACATCCCCACCTCAAAATCTTGTAACTGCCTGCCCCTAAGTCTGGAATGCTCTTCCCACAGTTTTTACACAGCTCATTTTCTCACTGTGTCCAGGTTTCTGCTTACACGCCAGCTTCTCTGAGAGGCCTTTCCTCACAGCTTTATGTAGAATCTCATCGTCCTCACGGTACTGCAGGTGCTGCTATACAAAAGTGCTGTTCTCGTAGGTCAAAATGGTAGAATATTGTCAATTTCAGGTGTTTCGGTGCACACGTGTAACATTATTGTACTTACTTGTCATCCTTATATATTCACAGGCAGGTTGTTGTTGTTGGCTTATCGTCTGTCTCCTTCCTGAACCTGGGTTGCTCATCTCTAGACAGTACCTGAAACAAAGAGGCATTCACAGATTACCAGCTGTATACTTCTTCCATCTTTTGCCCTTTAATACGATAAGCCCATCAGACGGCTCTCTGTGCAGTCACACTGGTCAGTCCCCTTCAATCTTTATCAAGAGCCACACTCTTACATTCTCGGAATATTATCTTTGAGATCTTGCCATTTCTCATTTTCCCTTTTCGACAGTCTAGTTATGGGATTAGACTACACTTTCCTCTCAGCGTTTGAGAGCTGTATGCTGACATTTAGGACTCATGTCAGAGCCTCTCCAAACTGCTTTTCTTGGGCTTTTTAATCCCCCATGTGAAAGATACTCTCTGATTCCTAGTCTCCTGGGCTCCTGTATTCCTGCTTCAATAAGCAGTTCTTCCTGGGAGGTCGGAATTAAATCTACAAGGAAAGTTCCTTTTGTTTCTTCCTCTTCCTCAGTAAAATGAAATTATCAGCAAGACAAGGTCATGTGTTCTGCTGTTATAAATGAGATTTCCAGTTTGAAACTCAGAGGGCTGGTAAGTTCCTATTATTGCTATGACTTGCAAATGTGTCAATTCTGTGATCTTTTTAGGAACATATTAATCAGCGCTCCATCTTATTTAGCTGAGGCTGTTATATTCACTTATGGTAAACCAGGTGCTTTCCAAACCATTTAACCCTGGGTGGAATGTTCAATCACCAATGCAACATTTAGGACTTTCCTCCCAAAATGTACTGAAAGACTGTAACTTGAGCTGTTAGTTACACTTGATTCAAAGTGATTTTTGGCTGTCACTGTTAATGAACAAATATTTAATGGTGCTTGTTAAAGACAGTAAGGCAGACTTTATATGCAGAACCATCAAGAGGGTAGAGGGACCACGGCAGAGGGATTTTACAGTGGGGGAGAAGGACCGAGCTCAAGGCAAGTGAGATATGTAGCCAAGGACAGGGTGTGGGAGGGGTTATCAGTGGATGGAAAATTATTAAGAGGGAACCTTAGGGATAAAGGGGGTTGTGGCTAAACTTACCTAACAGGATTCTTGCCGACAGCAGGCCAGGGCGATCAGACATCATTTGGGAGGTGGTGGAAGATGAGGGAACTGACCAGATATCAAGTGGGGCAGGAATCTGGTTAAACTGACTTAGCAGGTTCTTGGTAAAACTACGAAGGCAGTGCACGGGTGGCCTAGGAGAAGGTTCAGGAGCCTGAGTAAAGTTTGGTCAAAGGAAGAATCCTTGTCACCAGGTCACAAATGGCGATGGAAGTAGGGGAAAGAGCACAGAACAAAAACCAAGAGACTGCATTTGGAGGCAGACATAGTTGGTTTTGAATCTCACTGTTCCTACTGTGTTAGTCAAAAACCAAACTAGTAATTTTAACAGAAAAGAATTTAATAGAGGGGACTGGTTAAAAGAGTATCATCAGACACCTGAAAAGGTAAAAGGAGACACTGGGGCACCAGAGAGAAACTTCAGGAAGCAGCTCCTGCACCCAAAGCTAGTGGCACAAACAGAAAAGAATAAGGTTATTAGAACTTGTAAGCTTGAAGTAGGGCTGTTCATAACTGGGACCCAGACCTCTGGGAAGAGGGTGCTGGTTAACTGATGCTGGTACTTCCGAGGGGCTGGCTCTAGGAATGTGGAAAATTACTGCTGCTAAAGTGAAAAAACATCACAGGGGTGATGCTGACAGTACCAGGGAGCAAACCAGAAGAAGAAAGCCCCTTCTTTCTCATCCAGCCTAAGCCTGTCCTTCTCATATGATTACAAAGAGCCACGGACAAAGCAGAGACGTGGTTTTCAGAGTCCCAGCCTCAACATTACAGAGCAGAGCAGAGAGGTTTTAAAACTGAAAGAAATGGTGTAATCCCCCGTATGATGGCCTTACAGAGATGACATAATCTCTTTAAGCCCCAGTGCTTCTACCTGCGTAATGGAGAGAGGTGCTTCCTCCTAAGGTTCTTGTCAAGATCAAATGAGTGGTGTATGTAGATCGCTCAGTAAGTTCGTTGACAGAAGCTTCTGCTCTGGCTCTGTCTCTGACACCCTATCTTCAGCCTCACCCCAGCAGCCAGAGGGTGAAAAGGAAAATGGAATGAAGAGGGAAGAAACAAGAGGAGACAAGGAGAAGGGGGAGGGCAGGATGGGAGAAATGTGGCCAGTGCCCTGGGCACACGTAGTCACTTGTCTACCACCACCTGTGGACCGTCACTGCGCTGCTTGGGAAGGTTTTCCCTACTCGGAACAAATTACGTGCTTCAGAGCTTCTAACGATTTCTGGGGGTGGGTGTTACGATTTCAGCAAAATGATGGAAACTAGAAAGAGTACCTGGAAGAATGTGATTGTTTTCTAAAAAGTGGAGGCTCAGTGGCTTGGCAGAGGAGGACCGCAGGAGGTCCTAATGAGTTAGACCACAAATTAATCCTGCCTTATTTTTCCTTTTTTTTCTTTTCCCAGCATCTTTGGCTGGCTCCAGCGACCATTCCAACTGTGTAATTAAGTCATTTCTAGGAGAGCTGAGCATCTGGGTCAGTACTATATGTTCTAGTGATCACTGGCTGTCAGGTTGAAGCTTAAATTAATATCTGAACAGTTATTGAATTTCAGCCACTCCATCTTTACAGAAGCCAGCAACTGGAAATGTGACAGGTACTCTGGGTTCTGCTTTCATCAACACATTCAAGGAGCGATAAAATCCAGCACAAGCCTGATACTGTCAATAATATTTCCTAGAGCGGCTGTTGATGTAAAAAATAGATAATAATGAATTGGGTCCAAGGAACTGAAAATGTTACGTTCTGTGCCTGCCCAGGCTGAGGACAGCTGCCACCCCACCATATTAAGGTGTTTCCGTTGCCCTTAGGCCTCATTTCCTTCCTAGATAATAAAAACAAATTCCCTATAATGCAAAGAGACCACTTTCTAGAAGTGTAAATTGAAATATGCTGGCTGTAAAAACTTGTGAAATTAGTTTTGTTGGTGGAAGAAACCTTAATTAAAGGACTGGTTTGACATCAGGAGGAGTAATAATGCATTTTTCATTATGTTCCCCTTGGCACCAGCCACATTCACTTTAATGACCCAATTTGTATTTTTCTTATTTAATGGTTGACATTAGATTTGCTTTCCCAACAGGTTTGTTTCCAAAAGGTTAATGAAGTCAAGCTAAATATGAAGCTGACCAAAAAATTCGTTTGGGTTTTTCCCTATGATGGTAGGGAAAGCCCAATACACCCAGTAAATCATTAGTATTTCTGTTTTGAACCACCAATGTCTCACAGTTCTGGATTCTGCTTTCTGCTTGGGGACAAGATAACATTTATCAGAAAAACTAGTCCTTTTTGCACTAAATGGCTTGTATCCTCTATACTAGGAAATCAATGAAATATCAGAACTATAGAGGAAACAGCTCCTTTTCCATCACCTTCAAATGAATAAACGCAACATGAGATTTTTTTGTGACTTTCCTTAATGAAAAACTGAACCAAAGTAATAGATTTAATGTATGAGAATCAAAACTTGGGAATTTAAAATTTTACATTTAGTAACCTCTCATCAGGGAGTGAGGGATGGGGTTTAAGCGTTTATTGGAGGTAGTAATAAGGAGGGAAACAATTTTTCATGAATTTTTTTTTTTAGGTGAGGTTGTATCCACTTTCTCTTATATCAGGCTTCTTAAAAAAATCAAGGCTCAAGACCTTGGTTTGTTACTCTGCCGCTTGCAGTCAAGATGAAATAACAGAGACTAGAGTTACAATTCCTGCCTAAAGATATAAAAAATAAATAAAACAATGGTTTTCAAAATACAATCACTAGGGAAAAAAGGGCTGTGACTCTCGAGAGACAAATAACCCAATTTTTAAAATGGGCAAAAGATTTGAACAGACACTTCACTAAAGAAGATATAGGAATGAAAAGATGAAAAGATACTTATCATTAGTTATCAAGGAAATGCGAATTAAAGCCACAATGAGATATAACTACATACTTAACAGAATGTATAAAATTGAAAGACTGGCCATATCAAGTGCTGGCAAGGATGTGGAGAATCGGAAACTTGCATCCACTGCTGGTCTGTAAAATGTACACCCACTCCGGGAATGAGTTTCCCTGCTTCTTAAAAGTTAAACATGAAAGAAAACCATGAAAAAAAAAAAAAGTTAAACATATACCTATTACAGAACCCAGATATTCCATTTTTTAGTATTTACCTAAAAGAAATGAAAGCCTGTGTTCACTACAAGGACTGGCACATCAGTTTTCACAGCTATTATAATAGCTCCCAAATAGAAATAATCCAAATTCCCATGACCAAGGAAATAGGTAAATAGATTGTGGTATATCTACATAAGGGATTATTCCTCAAGGATAGAAAATTATGAGTAGGAGGGGACACAGGTAAACCTAAGACTGATTCGTGTTGGTGTTTGGTAGAAACCAACACAGTACTGTAAAGCAATTATCCTTCAATTATAAACAAATTTTTAAAAGAGAAAAAAGTTCACTTTTAACATGCTCGTATTAAACCAAAGTTAACTATGAATAAAAAAATGAACTACTGATACATTATGCTTTATGAACAAAGCTAGACAAAAGACAGTGTATATTGTATGTTTCCATTCATATAACATTGTATAAAATGAAAATTATAGTGACAGAAGGCGCTTTGCTGGAAAAGGCAGTGTGGGGTGGAGAGGAATGCAGGGGGCTAGGAAGGGGGAGGGGTTCCAAAGGGGCCCGAGGAAATTCACGGGGATATGGACATGTTTATTATCCTGACTGTGGTGATGGTTTCACCATTTTATACACGCGAAAATGTACTGTTTTACTTTAAATACGTGCAGTCTATTGCAGGCCTATTATACTTCAATAAAGTTTTTGTAAAAGGTCTGACTTCTAATCATAGTTGAATGATCTCAAACACATTGCTTTTCAACATTTTTTTTAAGTAAAAACATTTTTTTTGTTGTTGCTAGTTTTATATAATTGTTGGGAGGATTCAATAAGAATACACATATGTACATATATACATTCACACACAAACATGCAATCCTTGGTCATAGTAAACACTCAAAGTAAATCACTGTAAGCACGAGTAAATTCTGGTGATTTTTAAGGAGAACATTAGATTAGAAAATCCTAAAGCTGTCCTATAGACTTCAAATTAATCTCCTTGATAGATGTACACTTATTTCCAAGATAATGAAAAATTGCTCAAGGCGTTTTTGGACCTCTAATTTAGACTCCTATGTGGACACTCTTGGTGTCCTTTATACGCACATTATTTCCAAAACAATGTTCCCCCAGCTTGATTGCCCACCATATACATGGGATACAGCTTCAGGAAAACTTTTAATACCTTTCCACAAGACAGCCACCCTCTGAAGATGAAGATGTGCAACATTTGAAGATGTTTAAGTAAAAACATTTTAAATTGAACCGTGGTTGATTTACATGTTACATTAATTTCAGACATATAGCAAAGTGATTCAGTTATACATACATTCGTTCTTTTTCAGATTTTTTTCCACTATACATGACAAGATATTGACTTGTTCCCTGAGCTTATACAATAAGTCTTTGTTACTTATCTATTTTATACATAGCATCAAACACATTTCTTAATCTCTCTGAACCCAAGTTCCCCAAATGGAGACCCTAACAACAAGCCTCTCACACCCACAGGGAGTTGTATCAGACAAGATCCTGTAGTAACAGCCCTTAGAGAAGCAGCAAGTATATCAAGCAGGGAGAGCATCTTGTCCTCTCTATAGAAAGTTTCATTTCTTATTGATCCTGCAGACAGGGTTCTCTCTTGAGGTCCTATCTTTTATCTTCAGCAGTCATAGGATGTGATTTTTGAAAGTAAGGTGGTTCAGCCTCTTAAAACATCTTTATAAACAAAGTCAGCTGGGGAGAAATAACACACAAGGGGTTAAAAAGCAACAGCCCAGCATCTGTAGCTCTGCAGAGCACTCAGGTGAAAATTGCGTTCCCCTTATCATCAAGGGACACAATAAATTCAAGCTATCTAGCCTTTGTGTGACCTTCCCATCCCCCACACTCACACGACAAAAATCATGAAAAGAAAATGTACTAAAAAAAAAAACAATAAAGACATATGCTTTGGAGTCACACCTGACTCATCACTCCCTGGGTCTGTGGCTTTGGACAGCTCACTTCCTCTTGCTGAGCCTCAGTTTCCTTATGTGTAGACCCATTATCCCATAGGGTGGCCATGAGGAAGAAACAGGTAAAGTACCTTGGCAGCACTTGACACTGGGAAGACGCTCAGTACCACGGTGTCCCCAGGGTACCACACTAGAGTGCAGTAGTGCTTGAGTAGAAAGCTCCTGACCCCGGTTCGATTCCTTTTTCACTGCTCTTTGTTGCTAGCTTGCCTGGCTAGGGTATGATGGGGAAGGGAGAAAGGGCGGCAATTAGATACCAGAGGTCTGGTGTTCTTGCCATTGCACAAGGTCATTTTTAAAAAAATCATCACAGATCATAATTCATTTCTCAACTAAGGGAAAAATGGTGCCTAAAATCATATTGGTTGGGAGATCAGGACAAATGCCTTTGGACCCTACTCCAATGCTATTCATGACCAGTTCAGCCCCACCATCTCTGACTACTTCACCCCTGACTCAGAACCCTTTCCAGAGCCGGTAATCCTGGTGCTGGACCCGGCAGGGTGCTGCGGGTGCATCGCTGTTGTTATGGCGGCCCTCCACCACAAGATGGCACACAACTCTCTTCTTTCAGAAGAGAAAGGGAGCAAACGCCTTTGGAAGCCTGGAAAGCCGGCACGTTTCAAATCGGATGAAAATGCATTCATTTTAAAGAGTGGTTCCCTCACTCTTAAAATGGTGAGAACAAAGCAAAGAGCACGAAAGGAGCTCTGCTAAGGCACAAGAGACGAGGGGAGAAGGGGAGACTGCAGTCGGGAGACCCGGGAGGGTTGCTTAGAAGCTGAAGGACTTGTCTTCTTGGTGTTTGTGCTTGGTCTTGTCACCTCCCATTTTGTTCATTTTCTTGTCAAGCTCATAACTCCCAAACTGGGCTACACTTGGGGTCTCTGTGATAGAGGGCCTATTTGAGCCTTAATTAAAAATTCTGAATTCCTCTTCTACTCGCATGAAGATGGGAGTGTGTTTCTTATTACTTTTCCCATAATGACAAAGGCATGCTTTTTACTCTTCCCCTATGTTCTCTGCTGCTGCATATCCTCCACTTCAGACATTATCCACTGTTGCTGTTAGGCCGATACAGGATGATGGGAGTGAATTTTAATCCCCGTCTCACCTTGGATACATCCAGCCTGAGCTGAGTGGTATTGCCTAGACTCTGAGTTCGACTCTATGTCGCCCTCTGCTGGTAGGGTGGTCATCTTCCCAGGTCCTTGGCCCTCTTCCTAGCTTATGAAAGGCACATTGTGCTATGCTTAGTTGCTCAGTCGTGTCCGACTCTTTGCGACCGCGCGGACTGTAGCCCACCAGGCTCCTCTGTCCATGGGGATTCTCCAGGCAAGAATACTGGAGTGGGTTGCTATGCCCTCCTCCAGAAGATCTTCCCAACCCAAGGATCAAACCCAGGTATCCTGCATTGCAGGAGGTTTCTTTACCTTTCAGGCTACCAGGGAAGTTTAATTGCTTAATTTAAAAATATGCATTTAAATCTATCATCATCTTTCCTATTAAATTTTTAGGAAATGTACTTTAGACACATCGACAATTGATTGCAATGTAAACAGGAGGGGTTGGAGAGGATGGGTGAGAGATGATTCCCAAACACTGAGCAGGGGTACTTAAGTCTAGGTGGGTGCAGGAGTCGGGCTGGGATGAGGAAAGGCATTCTCATCAGACAGCATTGGATGATGGGTGGGAGGGAGGAACAGCCAAATGCAAGCAACCCTCACAGGCAGTTCTGTTGTGTTGGAGAGTGAATTTAATGGAAAAACAGCCTCTGCAATAGGCTGCTGCTAGATACAGGGGACAGAGAAGGAATAATGGTCAGAGAGGCAGAAGCAGAAACAGAAAAGTGCATTGCCATAAACACCAAATGATTAAAGACCCCCTAAAGAGGAAGGATTCAATCATTTCAAAGCATCAGAGAGGCCCACAAGGTAAAGATTGCAAACTCTCCACAGTATCTGGCAATGGGGGGGGGGGGTGGTGAGGGGCTGCAAAAGTCAGACTGCAGGGACTGGAGCGTGAGTAAAAGGTAAGGATGTGGAGACGGTGAGGGAAAGTTACCTTCTGGATGGCCCTGGGTGAGAAGAGGGAGAGAGAGATGGGGTGGAGACCTAGCAGAGCTGAACTGGATACAGAGTAATGGAAGCTTTGGTGTTTTGTTAATGCAGGAGACTTGAGTTCGATCCTTGGGTTGGGAAGATCCCCTGGAGAAGGGAAAGGCTACACACTCCAGTATTCTGGCCTGGAGAATTCCACAGACTGTATAGTCCCTGGGGTCACAAAGAGTTGGACTCGACTGAGTGAATTTCATTTTGTTTTTTAAAGTACATGTACTTAAAAAAAAAACAATTTTATATATTTACAGGAGGTTGCAAAAACAGTACAGAGAGGTTCCATGTATCAGTCTCCAGTTTCCCCCCATAGTAACATCTTACATTACTGTAGCATGTATTTTCAAAACCAGGACACTGACATTGCTACAATAATGTATGGATGTGAGAGTTGGACTATAAAGAAAGCTGAGCGTGGAAGAATTGATGCTTTTGAACTGTGTTGTTGGAGAAGAGTCTTGAGAGTCCCTTGGACTGCAAGGAGATCCAACCAGTCCACCCTAGAGGAAATAAATTCTGAATATTCACTGGAAGAACTGATGCTGAAGCTGAAGCTCCAATACCTTGGCCACTTGATGCGAAAAACTGACTCATTTGAAAAGACTCTGATGCTGGGGAAGATTGAGGGCAGGAGGAGAAGGGGACAACAGAGGATGAGATGGTTGGATGGCATCACCGACTTGATGGACATGAGTTTGAGTAAACTCCAGGAGTTGGTGATGGACAGGGAAGCCTGGTGTGCTACAGTCCATGGGGTTGCAAAGAGTCGGACACAACTGAGAAACTGAACAGATCTTATTCAAGTTCTAACAGTTTTATATGCATTCATGTCTGTGTATGAACAGTTCTACACAACTTTGTCATCCGCCTAGATTTGTGCAACCACCACTACAGTTAAATACAGAACTATTTCATCACCACAAAGAACTCCTTCATATTGCCACAATCCCTGGTGACAAGCATCTGTTCACCATCCCTATGATTTTGTCATTCTGAAAATATTATATAAATGGTACCATATAGAATGTTACATTCCAAAACCAGCTTCCTCTTTTCAGTCAGCATAATACCCTTGAGATCCATCAATACCATGGCAAGTATCAGGAGCTGTTTCTCTTTATTAGAGTAGTATTCCATTATATGATTATCACCACACTTAGTTTAGACATTTACTGGCTGAAAACATTTGGGTTGTTTCCAGTTTGGAGCTATTAGAAATAAAGCTGCAATGAACATCATGTAGACGCTTTTGTGACATAAGTTCACATTTCTCTGGCATATGTGCCTAGGAGTGCAACTGCTGCATTATCTGGCAGGTATATGTGTAGTTTTCTATGTGCATGTATGCTAAGTTGTGTCTGACTCATTGCAATCCTATGGATTGTAGCCTGCCAGTATCCTCTGTCCATGGGATTCTCCAGGCAAGAATACTGGAATGGGTTGCCATTTCCTTCTCCCAGGGGATCTTTCTCACCCAGGGATCGAAACCGTAAAAGGAGTTTTTTATGTCTCCTGCATTGGCAGGCAGGCTCTTTACCACTACTGTCACCCACCAAGCTATTTTCCAGAAGGCTATACCACTTTACATTCCCGGGAAATTCATGAGATCTAGTTTTTCCATATACTCACCAGCATTTGGTATCGTTACTTTTTTATTTGAGCTGTTTTAACAGGTGTTCTAATAGGTGTATAGGGCTTCCCTGATGGTTCAGATGGTAAAGAATCTGCCTGCAATGGAGGAGACCCAGGTAAAGTATATGATAAAGGAAGCTTCTGGTGTGCTATTTTGTTTGTGGGTTTAGCAAAGCAGAGTCTTTGACACGTTTCGGGGCTGAGGGGAAGCAGAGAGCAGAGGTGATGAACTGAGGGTGCAGGAGAAAGGTGAGTGGACAGTCCTAAGGGCTGGAGAAGAAGGGGTGGAGTGATGAATGAACTGTGATGACTGCGTGCCTTATTCTTGGAGACAGGAGGAAAGGATGTTAGGGTGGGTGAGTGGGAAGAGATAAGTGTAAGTGAGAGGTGAGAAGTGGACTCAAGCAAGAGAGTATCAGGAAACGAGATTAGAGATGGAGGCCCCGGAGGACATTGTCACGTGGTGGGTGACAATGGGTTCTGGAGTCAAGTTGATGCCAGTTCCCCCACTTCCCAGCTATTTGACCTTGGGCATGCTATCTGATCTAAGGACTCAGTTTCCTCATTTATAAAATGGGGAGAATAATAAATAATGGAAAGATTATGGTGAGAATTATATGAAATTTTATGCACTTGGTGAATGAGAATAACAATGATGATCACACAGCAAATCAGACAGCTAAACACTCCAGAGAAATTCACAGTCCAAATAGTTTGATGTTTTGGCTTATGTGTCTTTTCACTGTCTCCTGAAAGACTGACAATAACTTGAGGGTAGGGCCAGACATTTTACTTTTCTCTGTCTTCCTAGCCTCCAGCTCAGTCTCTTCCTCATAGAAGGCTCTTAGTCATGTGTATTAAATGCCCGAGTAACTGGACTGCATATGGTCAACCCTGCAACAGTTGGGGTCCTGCCTCTCAAGTCACTTCCCTTCCTGACTCTCTGGATCGAGCTTTTTCCTCTATGCGTTTGCTACGCTTTTTAAACTAACTCATCTTGCTTTGCAGTCACTGGATGAAAGACTCATAACTCCCTGATTTGGGTCTGTATTTCAGTTCTGGAAATGCAAAAGCAAATTATTATTCATCATTCAAGTCAAATGATCTCTGTTGGTTATAAATGTCCAAGAATTAAAAAGGAAAAGGAGACGGTAATATAGCACTGGGGGACTTATTCAGATTACCTGTTTTTATGGCCTCTTGCATCCTGGGAGAGACTGAGTTTCAGCAAGTTGACAGGTTCAGTGCCCAGAAGCTGAGTGAGTCACTCCAGACCCCAAGGGACAGAGGAAGGTCTACTGGAGTGGTGCTCCCATCTTGCCCACCTTTCTCCATCCTCAGTGGGTTCAGCGGTGCCGGTCAGAGAGGCAAAGTGGGACCTGGGCTAATGAGGCACACCTGTGTCTGGTTGCCAGGTTTTTTTTTTTTTTTAACCTTGGCCACGCCCCTGAAAAAAGAGACTGTGTTGTGAAAACACCCAGCTTTTTGTCCTTTTCTCTCTCCCTCTGCCCCCTCCAATGAGATGCAGAAATGCAGCTAAAATGATACCCAGAGGTGACTGGGGAGGAACACTGACAAGACGAGTCGACAAAAGGGGCAATACAAGGAATTTGGAACTATAACCTGCGTATCACCCCCTCCTCAAATCATCCCAGTCTTGGCAATAGAGCCTTTGCAAGCACAGGTGGAGTTTATTATAACTTACCCCTGCTGCAAATACTCTGGGTCCCTCCTACCAAACCACTCGCTCTGACCACCGGGGGTCAGCCTAGAGCCAGGAACAGGCAGCGGACACCCCAGAGCCAAGCTCCGTTTGGTCCCCCAGGCCCTGTCCTGCCTGCCCTGGAGCTCACCCAGGCCCAACCCAGTGCATCAGCCTTGGCCTGTGGGATTCCCTTTCCGTTTGTAAGAGGAGCTGCCTGGAGTTGGGACAGGTCACAGGCGGATCATATCATTCCCTCATGTTCACTTAAGTCTGAGAATCACTCTCCTGAAGAATCATGCAGCAGGGGTAGTGGGAGGGTCCGGGTGGGGGGAGCTTATGAAAAGCAGATTCTTGGAGCTGATTCTGGGGTGGAGGGTTGGCCCTGAGAACCTGCAATGGGCCAGCTCTAGTTCTGACGCAGCCTCTGCAGGACCATAGTTTGGCAGTATGCCTGAAGCTGTTGTTCCGACCCAGGCCGTCCTTATATGGAGCCTTTGCCCCCGTATCACATCCAGGACTCCAGGAGGCAGAGGACCGGGCCCACGTCCCCTGCCACCCCGGAGCTGCAGCCATCACACGTGTTGGGCTCTGGCACACCAGCAGTGATGCAGCTACTCCTGGCACAGTAACAAACACCCCAAAGAGGGAGAGAGGAGGCAGGAGAAGAAGGACAACTGGTACTGCCCAGTGCCAGAGGAAGACCGCTGCCAGCCCGCCACACCCTCTCCAGATGCCCTCTGTGTCCCTCATTCCCTCTGACTATTTCTGGGCTCTGGCTTCCTTATTTTATCCTCTTTGACGTGCCTCCCTCCTCCTCGCTGCTCAACAAAAGTGTCCTGGATTTAGAGGCAGCCAAGCTAGAGAGCTCAGGACAATGCTTGTTGACTTTCACTGGTGCTAAGACATAGGCTACAACATGAGCACCCTGATGCACTCATAGCTTTTCAGGGAGGAAGGGAGTGAAAGGCAACGTCACAGACACACTTAGGCTGTAAGATGCAGCACAGACCCAGAGTCAACAAAATGGAGAAAAGCGTCTCTCTTGCTCTCATAATCTAATGCTGCGTTGTTCATTCAACTTGAACTCACGGAGTGCCTGCCTGCTGGGCCAGAACCTGTTCCAGGTGCTGTGGGCGGAGGGTTGAGCGGTGCTGTTGTGGTGGTGTAGAAGGCAGGTAGTCAAATAAGAATAAAAAATGAATTATGGAATCTGAGTTAAAGATAGTGACATTTGTTATTAGAGAACCAATTGGGGTTGTGTGGTAGAGATGTAATGGAGAGGGGCCATTTCTGAGGAAATGGGGTCAATCCTAAAGGAAATCAACCTGAATATTCACTGAGGGACTGATCCTGAAGCTGAAGCTCTGATACTTTGGCCACCTGATCCAAAGAGCCTACTCATTGGAAAAGACCCTGACGCTGGGAAAGATTAAAGGCAGAAGGAGAAGGGGGTGACAGAGGATGAGATGGTTGGATGGCATCATCAACTCAACAGACATGAGTTTGAGCAAGCTCTGGGAGATGGTGAAGGACAGAGAAGCCTGGCGTGCTGCAGTCCACAGTATCCCAAAGAGCCAGACACAACTGAGCAACTGAACAACAACAGCATGGAACTGAGATTGTTACAAGGAGAAAACCCAGAGGAAGAGCTTTCTGGGTGGAGAGGACTTTCATGTGGTTTCTACAAAGCCCGTCTGGCACCTTGGCCCATGGCTGCAGACTTTTCATTCTTTGCTAAGCTCAGCATTTATTGAGCACCTTTTTCTATGCCAGGGGATGCTGGTCCCTCAGGATGCAGTTGTGAGCAAGAAAGACATGGTTTCCACCCTCAAGAAGTTTACAACCAGGTGCAATTTCTAAAGATAAAGTTCAGCTGGCCCTCTATTTCTACACTTACCGTTTATCTTCTTCATCACAAGATATATATTTTAGATTGTGGACTAGGATGGCTTTGACGGGGAGGACTTTATGACCACAAACACTAGGACCCAATGGTAAAACCTTCAAGAGCCTGAATACTGCACCTGGGGGCTCTGAAAAAAAATCCCCACCATTCCCTACCCAATTGTGGCCCTTTGCTCTCAGCGTTCTCCTCATATCATCCCAGACTGTAAGATCTGGGAGAGAAGAGACTGTTCCAAAGACAGCTCACATCCTCTGGAACTGAATTTGGTCCATTCACGTATCATCATCTTTGGTGCCCCCTCCTGGTGCCGAGCAGAAACACAGGCCCTGAGGCCCTCTGGCCGCACTTCTCAGACCTTGGGGGCTGTCACAGGGAAAGAAATATTTGTTTCTGAATCTCTCAGTTGCCTTTCAGAGGTTCTCACTGAAGATGAATGATGGGAATAAAGTTGGAAACAGTGTAAAGGAGAACTTTGCTCCTGCGCGTCCCAGGAAGCAGCTGCTTCTCCTACAGCACAAATTCATACCTGACAGATGCTGCCAAACCCCTGCAAAAAGCTGACATCCCCTCCTGGGTTTCAGAGATTTCCTTTCACATCTGAACTGCTCGTAAGAAAGAAAGCAGAGGAACAACTCAAATACAGTGAGGACTGCCTTGGCCTCATGGGCAGGGCTGGTCTGGAACGAGCTTGCCCCAGGGCTCCCACGACCGGTGAGGGGGATGAGCGTGTGCACCCGCTTCCTGGGCTCTACCCCTGGAGGTTCTGATCAGGTGAGATGTGAGGCCTGGGAATACATGAATCCTTCCACAAGGCTTCTGTGAGTCTTTCTGAAAGTCACTCAGGTTTGTGAACCCTTGAATTAGGGGACAGACTGATCAATAGTCCCCTAGTTAGCTCTCCTTCCATCCTGACATCCTCTGTGTCTCCCGGCTCCCTCAGGGTCAGTCTCCCTCCGCCCCACTCTCTTTAGGCCCCAGGGGCTGAAACCTGAGTCAGCACCAGGCCAGGTGGAGTAATTGACTCGGGCCTGTTCAATGAAGGCGTTTAGTTACCAGACACCCATCTGCTGGCTGTCCTCACCAAGGAAACGGGGGCCAGATCACTTTCACTGGGCATCGGCCCCACAGTTGCCAGCGTGAGTGTGGGAGGAGGGGAGGTCCACCCCGCCTTCTGGTGCCTTCACTGCAAACGATTCCCATGTACCTCCCTCGAGCTCCAGAATAGCCTGCGAGCCTTGTCAAGAAAAGCCCACATCCACAGAACAAGAGCCTCGCTTTCCCTCTCCTCTTCTGCCTCCTGGGCTCGGCACCCATTACTCTCTTCAAATTTACAACCCAGTCCTCAAAATGAAGAGTCCCTGTACTCTTTAGGGTCTCTAGGAACCCAGGGTTCTACACTGGTGACTGAAATTAGTTTTATCGTCTTTAAAAGAATTTAAAAAAATTTTTAAGTAATATACATTTACATAATTTGACAGTAGAATGTACTATTTAAAGCTTCTAATAAACAAAAACCTTTTCTTTCCTTCCCTAAATGCTAAACTAACACTTTCAACTCTTAAGGTGGTTTAAGAAGAAAAGTGTTTACCTTCATATTTCTACATAACATCCTTATAATATGTGTATACTGCTTTTCCAATCAGGAATATTCTGTCAACTTCCTATCATGGAAGATGAGGAGAAAGTGCTTTTACATTCACCCTGTCCCACCACTCTCTCCTCCCTATAGTGACATCATCTGCTGCTGCTGCTGCTAAGTCACTTCAGTCATGTCCGACTCTGCGCGACCCCATGGACGGCAGCCCACCAGGTTCCCCGTCCCTGGGATTCTCCAGGCAAGAACACTGGAGTGGGTTGCCATTTCCTTCTCCAGTGCATGAAAGTGAAAAGTGAAAGTGAAGTCGCTCAGTCGTGTCTGACTCCCAGTGACCCCATGGACGGCAGCCTACCAGGCTCCTCCATCCATAGGATTTTCCAGGCAAGAGTACTGGAGTGGGGTGCCATTGCCTTCTCCGATAGTGACATCATAGTTTTTGTTAAATCAATATTATACAATATTTATTTTATGCTTATGCAAGTGTTGTTGGGCCAATTGTAAAATATTACAATACGTTTGTCTTTCATTGTTTTCTTGGAGTTAATTTTCTTTTTTGTCTGCTCAGTTGTTCTGTATGTAGAGCAATAAAATTTCCCATATTCCTCACAGAACTATAAAGCCCCTCTCAATGTCCTGTTCTCTCTGAGGAGGTGACATTTGAACTGAGTCCTGAATAATGAGGGGGAACCAGCTGCAGGAAGATCTGAGGAAGTGTGTGCTAGGCAGGTGAAATTGCAAAAGCCAAGGCCTTGAGACAGGTGAGAGCCTGGCTTCTTTGAACAAAACAAAGGAAGTCTGAGTGGCTGGAGCATGGCAAGTAAGGGTGGAGTAGTATGTATGAGGTGAGACTAAAGAGACGGTGCAGCAGAGACTTCTACCGTGGTGTTTTATCTTCCAGTTTTTGACTGGGCATGTGGCTGCCCAGGAAAAAGATGACATTTTCTAGTTTTTCTTATAGGTAGATACAGTCATAGTCATATGACTAAGTTCTGACCCATGCATGAAAATGCAAGTGTCATATAGATCTTCAAAGAATCTTCTTAATAAACAGTAGGCATGGACCCCTTGTCCTTTTTGTAACTCTTCTTCCAACTCTGCTGTTTGGAATGCACATAATGACTGGTTCTCTGGCTGCTTGTTTAGGTCACCGGGGTCAGGTCCTAGGGATGGCAGAGTGTGGCCTGGAAGGAGTTTGTGCCCTGAGGACTTCTTGGTTGTTTTTTTTTCTTTGCTGGTCGTTCCTTGTGGCACGCGGGGCCTTTGTTGCAGAGAACAGGCTTCTCTAGTTGTGGTGTGTGGGTACAGCTGCCCTGCTGCACGTGGGATCTTAGGTCCTCAACCAGGGAACCTGCATCCCCGGTATTAGAAGGCAGATTCTTCACCACTGAACCAGGGAAGTCCCTCTGAGGGTTTCTTGAAGCTGAACTGCAGCACCAGCCTTGTTTGGTCTTCCTTCAGACTTATGTATCAGAGATGTAAATTTCTGTCTTATTTAAGCTGTTGATTCTTTGGTTCTCTTGCTCATAGTCCAGACCTAACTCTAACTGATACAGAGAGGAAGCATCCATATCATCTAAGTTTGTATCGGTACTGTGAAGAGATTGGATTTTATTCTAAATGCAGTGGGGAGCCACTGAAGTTTTAAGCAGAAGAGTCATATGACTCAATTTGTATCTTACAAGATTTTATAAGACACAGTGGAGAGAGAGTTGTAGGTGGACAAGAGTGAAAAGGGAAAATAGGTAAAAGGTTGTCAGAAATGTTACAACCTCATGGGGAAGTTAGCAATATCTAGCAAAATGATGTGCGATTTACCCTTTGACCAGCAATCCTACTTTCGTGACTCTATCCTCAAAATTCACTAGCAAAAGTACAAAATAAAGCAGGAATGAGGCTATTTATTTCAACAGTATTTGTAATGGCAAGACTAAAAACAATCCAAACGCTCATTAGGAGGGATTGGTTGAATAAATTATGGTACAGCTGCCCTGTGAATTACTACTATGTAATCACAAAAGGGTTTGAGGAAGATCGCTAATATTGCCTGGAGTTATCTCTAGGATAGAGTATGTGAAAGAGCAAGACGAGGACAGAGTGTACACAGTATGCTACCTTTTATAGAAGGAATGAGGTTGTGAACATATTTGTGTATTTCTTTACATTTTCAAAAAATAATGGAAAGATAAACCAAAAACTAATAAAAGTTATTGCTAATGGAATGAAGGGAACCAGCTGGGTAGAGAGGGTACAGGAATAAAAGTTAGGACTTATCTGAATGCTCGTGGTTTATAGTTTGGAACCATTTAAATGCTTAATATAATTATGAAACAAAATGAGATCAAAAAGATTTAAAAAAAACCCTTAAAACTGAAAACAAATGAACCTAACTATATTATGCTTGGGCCATGATCACACAAAGAATTATTTTTAGTATCTCTAAATCCTTGTATTTTGACTGTATATATCATCAATGTGCTATATCCTAGGAAAAGATGAGCATCAAAGGAATCTTAAATTGTAATCAGTTATCTTATTATTAATAATATTGGTATTGTTATTTTACCACTATTCATAGTAACATAAAATATATGTAATTATAACAATGTTAGAGACCAAGATTTTCAGTAAGAGAAAAGATTCACAATTATAAAACCAAGTAAGTAGAAACTCTGTAACATGAAATTTGAACTAGAAATATCAGAATGGACTCATTTATTTTTGAAAACAATTTTTCAAAAAAATAATAAATTTATTTTTGAAATTTACTTTTAATTTTGATGAAGCCCAATTTGTCAGATTTTTTTTCTTCTGTTTCTTGTGCTTTCAAGGTTGTATCTAAGAAATCATTGCTCAGTTCAAGGTCCCAAAGATTTATTCCTATGTTTTCTAAGAATTCTATAATTTCAGCTCTTAAATTTAGATCTGTAATCCATTTTGAGTTAATTTTCATGTATGTTGTGAGGTAAACATCCAAATTCATCATCTGGCATATGGCTGTTCATTTGTTCCAGCACCGTTTACTAAAATGACAATCGTTTTCCCATTGAATGGTCTGCTACCTTTCTTAAAGTCAGTTGGCCACAGATGTCTGGGCCTATTTCTAGACTCAATTCTACTTCATTGCTCTACATAGTCCTTATGCCAGTACCACTGTCCTAATTATAGTAGCTTTGCAGCAGCTTTGTCCTTCTTTCAAAATGGTTTTGGCTTTTGATTTTTTTGTGTGTTTTCACACAAAAACAGCTGGATCAGCTGGTTAACCTTTGTTTAAAAAAAAAAAAAAGCTGGTATGTTGTGACAGTTATTGCTTTGAATCTATAGATCAGTTTAGAGAGTATTGCCATCACAGCAATATTAAATCTTTCAATCTATGAATGCAGGGTATCTTTCCATTTATTTAAACCTCTCAAAATTTTCTTCAACAATGTTTTATGATTTTCAGCCTCCAAGTATTGCACTTTTTTGGTTAAATTTTTTCCTAATTGCTCTTTTGTGCTATTGAGAATGGATTTTTTTTAATTTATGTTTTTATTGAAGGATAATTGCTTTACAGAATTTTGTTGTTTTCTGTCAAACCTTAACATGAATCAGCCACCAGTCAGTTCAGTCGCTCAGTTGTATCTGACTCTTTGTGAGCCTATGAATTGCAGCATGCCAGGCCTCCTTGTCCATCACCAACTCCCAGAGTTCACTCAAACTCATGTCTATCGAGTCAGTGATGCCATCCAGCCTTCTCATCCTCTGTTGTCCCCTTCTCTTCCTGCCTCTAATCCCTCCCAGTATCAGAGTCTTTTCTAATGAGTCAACTCTTCGCATGAGGTGGCCAAAGTATTGGAGTTTCAGCTCTAGCATCAATCCTTCCAATGAACACCCGGGACTGATCTCCTTTAGAATGGACTGGTTGGATCTCCTTGCAGTCCAAGGGACTCTAAAGAGTTTTCTCCAACACCACAGTTCAAAAGCATCAATTCTTCTGCACTCAGCTTTCTTCACAGTCCCACTCTCACATCCATACATGACCACAGGAAAAACCATAGCCTTGACTAGACGGACCTTTGTTGGCAAAGTAATGTCTCTGCTTTTCAATATGCTATCTAGGTTGGTCATAACTTTCCTTCCAAGGAGTAAGCGTCTTTTAATTTCATGGCTGCAATCACCATCTGCAGTGATTTTGGAGCCCCAAAAAATAAAGTCTGACACTGTTTCCACTGTTTCCCCATCTATTTCCCATGAAGTGATGGGACCAGATGCCATGATCTTCGTTTTCTGAATGTTGAGCCTCAAGCCAACTTTTTCACTTTCCTCTTTCACATTCATCAAGAGGCTTTTTAGTTCCTCTTCACTTTCTGCCATAAGGGTGGTGCCATCTGCATATCTGAGGTTATTGATATTTCTCCCAGCAATCTTGATCCCAGCTTGTGCTTCTTCCAGTCCAGCGTTTCTCATGATGTACTTAGGTAAGTTTATTCCTAGATATTTAATTCTTTTTGTTGTAACGGTGAATGGGATTGATTTCTTAATTTCTCTTTCTGATTTTTCATTGTTAGTATATAGAAATGCAAGTGATTTCTGTGTATTGAGATTGTATTCTGACACTTTGCTAAATTCACTGATTAGCTCTACTAATTTTCTGATACTATCTTTAGGGTTTCCTGTGTACAGTATCATGTCATCTGCAAACAGTGAGAACTTTACTTCTTCTTTTCAGATCTGGATTCCTTTTATTTCTTTTTCTTCTCTGCTGTAGCTAGGACTTCCCAAACTATGTTGAATAATAGTGGTGAAAGTGGACACCCTTATGTTGTTCCTGATCTTAGAGAGAATGCTTTCAGTTTTTCACCATTGAGAATAATGTTTGTTATAGGCTTATCATATAGGCTTTTACTATGTTGAAATAGGTTCCTTCTATGCCCATTTTTTGAAGAGTTTTAATCGTGAATTTTGTCAAAAGCTTTTTCTTCATGTATTGAGATGATCATATGGTTTTTATCTTTCAATTTGTTAATATGTTGTATCACATTGATTGATTTGCCTATATTGAAGAATCCTTGCATTCCTGGAATATACCCAACTTGATCATGGTGTATGAGCTTTTTGATGTGTTGCTGAATGCTGTTTGCTAAAATTTCGTTGAGGATTTTTGCATCTATGTCCATCAGAGATATTGGCCCATAGTTTTATTTTTTTGTGTTGTCTTTGTCTGGTTTTGGTATCAGGGTGATGGTGACCTTGTAGAATGAGTTTGGAAGTGTTCCTTCCTCTGCAATTTTTTTGAAAGAGTGTTAGAGCAATAGGTGTTAGCTCTTCTCAAAATGTTAGATAGAATTCTCCTGTGAAGACTTCTGGTCCTGGAATTTTGTTTTTTGGGGAGATTTTTGATCAGAGTTTCCAATTTCAGTGCTTGTAATTGGGTTATTCATAATTTCTATTTCTTCCTGGTTCAGTCTTGGAACATTAAACTTTTCTAAGAATCTGTCCATTTTTTCCAGGTTATCCATTTTATTGCCATATAGTTGTTCATAATAGTCTGTAATAATCCTTTGTATTTTTGCATTGTCTGTTGTAAGCTTTTTTCATTTTTAATTTTGTTGATTTGATTCTTTTTTTTCTTAATGAGTCTGGCTAAAAGGTTTTGTCAATTTTGTTTATCTTCTCAAAGAACCAGTTTTTAGTTTTATTAATCGTTACCATTGTTTCTTTCATTTCTTTTTCATTTATCTGCTTGGATATTTATGATTTCTTTCCTTCTAATAATTTTGGGGTTTTTTGTTCTTCTTTTTCCAGTTGTTTTAGGTGTAAAGTTAGGTTGTCTATTCAATGTTTTTCCTGTTTCTTGAGGTAGGATAATATTGCTATAAACTTCCCTCTTTGAACTGCTTTTGCTGCTCCCATAGGTTTTGAGTTGTTGTGTTTTCATTGTCATTTGTCTCTAGAAAATTTTTGATTTCCCTTTTGATTTCTTCAGTAACCTGTTGGTTATTTAGAAACATGCTGTTTAATCTCCAGGTGTTTGTGTTTCTTACAGTTTTTTTCTTGTAATTGATTTCCGGTCTCATAGCATTGTGGTCAGAGAAGATGCTTGGTATGGTTTCAATTTTCTTAAATTTACTGAGGTTTGATTTGTGACCCAAGATGTGGTCTATCCTGGAGAATGTTCCATATGCACTTGAGAAGAAAGTATATTCTGCATTTGTATGGAATATCCTGAAGATATCAATGAGATCCATCTCATTTAATGTATCATTTAAGACTTGTGTTTCCTTATTAATTTTCTGTTTGATGACCTGTCATTGGTGTGAATGGGGTGTTAAAGTCTCCTACTATTATTGTGTTACTATTAATTTCTCCTTTTATGTCTGTTAGTGTTTGTTTTGTGTATTGAGGTACTCCTATGTTAGGTGCATAGATATTTACAATTATTACGTCTTCCTCTTGGATTGATCCCTTCATCATTATGTAGTGTCCTTCCTTATCTCTTGTAGTCATCTTTATTTTAAGGTCTATTTGTCTGATATGAGGATTGCTACTCCAGCTTTCTTTTGCTTTCCATTTGAATGGAATATATTTTTCCATCCTCTCACTTTCAGTCTGTATGTATCTTTAGGTCTGAAGTGGGTTTCTTGTGGACAGCATATGTATATGGGTCTTGTTTTTGTATCCATTCAGCCAGTCTGTGTCTTTTGGTTGAAGCATTTAATCCATTTACATTTAAAGTAATTACTGATATGTATGTTCCTATAGCCTCTTTATTAATTGCTTACGGTTGATTTTGTAGATCTTTCTCCTTCTCTTGTATTTCTTGACTATGTAAGTCCCTTATCATTTGTTATAAAGCTGGTTTGGTGGTACTGAATTCTATTAACTTTTGCTTGTCTGAAAAGCTTTTTATTTCTCCATCAATTTTGGATGAGATCCTTGCTGGGTACAGTAACCTTGGTTGTAGATTTTTCCCTTTCAGTACTTTAAATATATCCTGTCTTTCCCTTCTGGCCTGCCTGCAGAGATTCTGCTAAAAAATCAGCTGTTAAGCATACGGGGTTTCCCTTGTATTTTACTTGTTGCTTTTCCCTTGCTGCTTTTAATATTGTTTCTTTGTGTTTAGTCTTCATTAGTTTGATTAGTATGTGTCTTAGTGTGTTTCTCCTTGGGTTCATCCTGTATGGGACTTCTTGTGCCTCTTGGACTTGATTGACTATTTCCTTTTTCATGTTGGGGAAATTTTCAACTATAATCTCTTCAAAAATTTTCTCATACCCTTTCTTTTTCTCTTCTTCTGGGACCCCTATAGTTCAAATGTTGGTGTGTTTGACATTGTCCCAAAGGTCTCTGAGACTATCCTCAGTTCTTTTCATTCTTTTTACTTTATTCTGCTCTTCAGAAGTTATTTCTACCATTTTGTCTTCCAGCTTACTGATTCATTCTTCTGCTTCAAATATTCTGCTGTTGATTCCTTCTAGAGTATTTTCAATTTCAGTAATTGCGTTGTTTGTCTCTGTTTGTTTATTCTTTAATTCTTTTAGGTCTTTGTTAGTTGATTCTTGCATTGTCTCCATTTTGTTATCAAGGTTTTTGATCATCTTTACTATCATTATTCTGAATTATTTTTCAGGTAGTTTGCCTATTTCCTCTTCATTTATTTGGACTTCTGTGTTTCTAGTTTGTTCCTTCATTTGTGTAGTATATCTCTGCCTTTTCTTTTTTTTTTAACTTATTGTGATTGAGGTCTCCTTTTCCCAGGCTTCAAGGCTGAATTCTTTCTTCCTTTTGGTTTCTGCCCTCCTAAGGTTGGTCCAGTGGTTTGTGTAAGCTTCCTATAGGGTGAGATTTGTGCTGAGTTTGTGTTTGTTTGTTATTCCTCTGATGGTCAAGGCTGAGTGGGGTGGTAATCCTGTCTGCTGATGACTGGGTTTGTATTTTTTGTTGTTGTTGATGCTTAGCTGAGGCATCCTGCACAGGGTGCTACTGGTGGTTGGGTGATGCCAGGGCTTGTATTCAAGTGGTTTCCTTTGTGTGAGTTCTCACTATTTGATACTCCCTAGGGTTAGTTCTCTGGTAGTCCAGGGTCTTGGGAATCAATGCTCCCACTACAAAGGCTCAGGGCTTGATCTCTGGTCAGGAACGAAGATTCCACAAGTGGTTTGTTATGTTATGGCATTAAATGAGATTAAAACAAATATCCAAAAACAAGAAACCACAGATGAACCCGAGACAAATGGCAGTTACAAAATCAGGCAAATAATAATTAAAATAATGGAATATACACATATACACCCATGAGCAAAGACAAAACAGTCCAGCAAAAAATAAACTACAGTAGATTGACCTGGTGAACAATGGAAATAAAAAATTATATTTACCAGTTAAGAACAAAACTAACTAAAGCACATACAGGAAAACAAAGTTAAGCAAGGTGCCAAGTGGGGAATAAAGCAATGAAAACAAAACTAACAAATATGTTGAGAGAAAAGGAAAGAAAGAAAGGAAAGAAAGAATATGCAAAGTTAAATAGAGGTAGATGAAGAAGATTTATATACATTAAAGATTAACTGCAAGGGGAAATGAACAGTAGGAAAGGCAAACAAAGGAATAAATGTAGAAAAATAATAATAGGTTTAAAAATTAAAAATTTAAATTTAAAAAAGAGGAAAAAAAGGGAAAACTCATCAGAACTGCAAAAGCCCAATGTAAGGCAGAGGTTTATAACAACAATACAAAAATGTGACTGAGGAAAAAAAAAAAAGATCAAAAGCTTAATTATATTTCATAGTGCCAATAAAATCGACAGCTACAACGGAGGGTGGGGGGAAAGGAAAAGAAAAAAATCCAAAAGAATCTACAGAACAAGTCAAAACATAAGAATAGAAAATGTTTTTCTTCAGTCACTGCTGTCAGAGTCCTTTCCCTCGCTGGGACTCACAGTCCACCTCACCTCCGTAGGATGCCCTCCAACACTGTGTTGATCTCTGGACCTCCTGTGGGGGCAGCTCAGATTCTAACCTGGTCCTACTCCTGTGTATTCTTGCCTCCAATGTCTACAACTATCAGAAATAGTGTGTTTTCTTTTGTGGGACCTCTCAATGACCTTTTATACATTCCATAGACAGAGTCTGCCTAGTTGATCATGTGGATTTAATCTGCAGCTTATACAGCTGGTGGGAAGGTTTTGGGTCTTCTTTCTTCCACATTGCCCCTGAGTTTCACTTGTGGTTTTATTTCCACCTCTGTATGTGGGTCGTCCACTGGGGTTTGCTCCTGAGGCTGCCCTGGAGGACTAGGGTTTGCCCCTGTGAGGGACAGGTCTGGAGGTGGTGAAGCTGCTTGGGTTGCAGGGGTTCTTGCAGCACCAGGTACTCAGGGGAGTTGGCAGCTAGGGCAGCAGGAAATATAGTGCTCTAGAAGGATATGGGAACAAATATTGGCCAATACGCTCCAGTATTCTTGCCTGGAGAACCTCCTTCCTTGACACAGATGCCTGGCAGGCCACAGTCTACAAGGTCGCAAACAAGACACTACCGAAGCGACCCTGCATGCATAGATGCAAAACATTTTTTGCCTGTGGCAGCTCTGCCCCAGTGAGAGTTGAGTGTGAAGGTGGCGCAGCTCCTTGGCTTGTGGGGACCCTGGCGGTGCCAAGTGTACAGGGACATTGACTGCCTCCGTTGCAGAAGTTATGACCCTATCGGAGTCTTTTTTTGAGCCTCTTGTAGCTGGCGATCAGAAGGCCTCTTTGGTCAGTCTTTCTCCATAGCTCTGCTCCTTCAGGAACTTAGAGGGCTCCCTTGGCTGAGGTCCTTCTCTGTTGCTCAGCACCTCAGGCACATAGAGGAGTTCCCCTGGCTGGGGTCCTACTCTGTAGATCGGCAGGTCAGACATTTGATGGGCCAGCCTCTCTATTGTTCAGCTACTGATGCTGGCAGTGTGGGGAGAGAGAGGTTATGATGATGGCTCCATCCTCTACACGTGACTCAGTGCCATGGCCTTGCTTCCATGCTTCCCAGCTTTCCTCCACAGGCATTTCCTACCACAGTCTCCTCCTTCACCTCCCCTCAATCCATCTTTCCACAGTCAACAGCAGCCCTTGTCCTGGGATTGCTCCACAATCCCTAAATTTCATGTCCCAGCCGCTGCACTTTCCAGGGGACTTGTGTCCCCATCCAGGGTATGTATGGCTGCAGCAAGGACTGTCTGATTCTCATTCCATTTAGGTTGCCACAGATCAGCTGTTTTACTTTCAGCCTTAAATATTTCTCCTCTGACTCAGACAATTGCCCTGATGTGGGGATGGGACCCCTGCTTCAGTTCCCCCACCCACTGAGGGCAGGTCCAATCCTACTAACACTCCTGTTTCTCCCCTAGTTCCTTCGTCCTACCGAGTTTTGTGTGTTTCTATGTATTCTTCACTGCTGGTCAGGTACTCCTGTCCACTCTCAGCTCGTGTTCTGCAGGCACTTCTGTGCCTGAAGGTGTATTCTTGATGTTTCCATGGAGGGAGATGTACTGCATTGCACATCCACCTCCTCCTCCGCCATCTTGTTCTCCTGGAATTGTTTTCTTAATTTCATTGTTGTATCATTTGTTGCTAATGAATATAAATATAATTGATTTTGTATGTTGCTCTTGTATCCTATGATCTTGCTGAACTTGTTTATTCTAAGTTTTTTCAGTGAATTCTTTCGGATTTTCTATATATAAGACTCATGCCTTTTGTGAATAAAAACAGTTTTACTTCTTTAAGAAAATAGCCTGTTGTACTTGGTTCTACTTGGTCACTGAGTAAGCTGTCAGTTTCTTTTCCTCCTTGGAGAAGCTTCTCCTAGAACACGCCACTTTCTTGTTTCTATGTGGATTAGCTGCTCCCTGAGTCTGCTGCATGGCTGACAGTCTACATCTTCCCTTTGCTTCTCTCCTGTACTGGTTTCATGTTTCCCAGGTCTCTCATCTATCTTCCTCCTAACTGACTCACTTCCCCATCCTGTGGGAGTATATCCTCAGTAGCTTTCTAGGTATGAAGTTATGGAATATAAATTTTAAAAGACTTCAATGTCTTTACTGTACTGCTACACTTATTTTAAAATAAGTGTAAAATTTATTTTTATTTGTCTGCTCTGGGTCTTAGTTGCAAGACACAGGACCTTTAGTTGTGGCATGTGGGATCTAATTCCCTGACCAGGGATCGAACCCAGGCCCCCTGAATTGGGAGCACAGAGTTTTAGCCACTGGACAAGCAGGGAAGTCTTCCCTCAATTTTTAAAGCATTGTTCATTGGCTTCCAGTTTCCTGTGTTCCTGTTCAAAACATTAATTTCATTATGTATCTGGATTCTTTACATATGACTATCTTCTTTTTCTCTCAGTCTTTTTCTCCCTTCTCTTGTTCTCTCCTTCCCCTGTCCCCCTCTTTCTTTCCCTCCCTTTCTTCCTCCTTCTTGTCTTCCTTTCCCCCCGCCCCCCCCCAAAAAAAAATATATATATAATGTGTGGGGGCAGAGGGTATATGGGAAATCTCTGTACTTTCCCCTCAATTTTGCTGTTAACCTAAAACTACCCCCCCCACCCCAATAAAGTCAAACATGGATGAGGGAGGGAATGTATGGATACTTTTAGGATCTTTTCTTTATCCCTAGTACTTAAGATTTTATGGTATGTCCTGGATTGGTCTTTATTACTTATTTTATGGGTATTCCTTGCATTTTTTTTTCCAGTTTGGAAATGCATGTTTGGTTCTGACAATTTTTCTTTTAATTGTTCTTCACGTATGTACATAAGCTATCTATTCATATGTATGCAAGTATGCCAACATCTATGATTGGATGTTTTTATTCTGCTGAGAGATTTACTTTATGTTCCAGCTCCCTCTCATGGGAACACTTATTTTGGCTATCATATTTCAAAGAGCTCTTACAATTCTATGTCTATTTTCATAGTTTTTTCTAATTTTCTGAGTGCAATATTTTCTCCCTCTCTGAGAATACTAACAATACTTTGCGTTTTTCCAGAAAAACAAAATCCCTGCAGTATCTCTGTTTGTTTTCTACGAGTATGGACTTAAACAAAAAAGGCTAAGTCCCTGTTCCTACCTTGTCTTTAATCACTCTCCTTTTCAGAATTACCCATAGTTTAGTTTGTAGATGTTTTTCAAGGTCATTTTTCATGCCCTTAGTTAATTTAAACATGTACATATAATTACATACCTTGCCTTTTTCATGCTACACTAACGTGCTGCATTGTGCCTTTGTTTTCATACTTAACATATGCTGAAAATCTTTTAATGTCTGTACATCTAAACTATTTATTATTATAAACTACATTAAAATAAGATTGTGCCAATATTTAATTGACATTCAGATCACATTATGTGTTTCTCTTTTCAGATCAAAACTGTTTAGTCTTATTTTAAAATATGTTTTATTTCTATAGGGTAAATATCTAGAAATAAATGGCTGGGTTGTAAGTTAATGTCCTAGGGTTGTCCTATAATGCTAGTTTATACTCCGGTAAAAAATTATGAAAGGATCTATTTCTTCACAGTCTTATAAATATTGGATATTATCGATTGTTTTAATTTTTGCCAATTTGGTCAGCCAATTTGCCAATAGCCAAAAAAAAAAAAAAAAAAAAGACTAAAGGTATATTAATTCAGGTTGGTTTACTTTGTTATTGGTAAGGTTGAACAATTTTTCATGTATTTATATAGGCTGTTTTTAAAAATTTCTCCTTCTATGAATTTCTGAATAATAATTCCCCCATATTTCTACTGTTGCAATTTCTTATTGATTTATAGAAGCCTTTTTATACTATAAATGCCAATTATTTGTTTGTTTTAAAAAAGTTGCAGTATTTTCTCCTTTTGTCTCTCCTACCTTTAGGTGGTATACAGAAAAGTCTAAAAATATTTCTTTTTTAAAAATATTTCTTGTATTCAAATTTATCAACACTTTTTTGTGACTTGTGACTATTGTGTTTACTTTAGGAATGCTTCTCCTACCCCAAGTGAATAAATAGATTTTTCTCCACTTTCTACTTTTATAGTTTTTTTTTTTTTTTTTCAGTGCTAGAGAAGGAAAAGGCAACCCACTCCAGTATTCTTGCCTGGAGAATTCCATGGACAGAGTAGCCTGGTGGCCTATAGTCCATGGGATTGCAAAGAGTCGGACACAACTGAGTGACTAATACTTTCACTTAATGCTTACCTCTTAATTGTTTTTGTGAATGATTCAAAACAAATAGCAAATTTTTCTGACACTAGCTACTGAGTATCCTTCAGTATCCTATGATTTGAATTGCCACCTATTTTATACACTAAGTTCCTTTTTACAGATTGGCCCACTTCTGGCCTCTCTGTTCTAAATCAGGGATTGCGAAGCCACAGTCTGTGGGCTAAATCCAGTCTGCTGTCTGTTTTGTAAATAAAGTTTTATTGGAACACAGCCATGCTCATTTTTTTTTACATATTTTCTATGGCTGCTTTCACATTACAATAGAAGAGCTGAGTAATTGCAACACAGATCATATGGCCCACAAAGCCTAAAATATTTATTTGGTCTTTTACAAAAAAAGAGTCAATCCTTGCATCAGTATTATCAATAACAGGACCTCTATTGTGTATTTTGCAGCTGGATCTTCTCACTGGGTCTGTATTTTGAAAAATTCTTGGCTATTCCTTACAAATGTGTTTGGGTGAATTTTACATTTAATTGATTATTGATATGGTTGGGTTTAAGTCTACCAACTTTCTATTTGCTTTTTTTACTTGTCCTAGTAGTTCTTGGTCTCTTTTTTTCTTGTCTTCTTTTGGGTTTAGTAATTTTTATTATTCTATTTTATCTCATGCTTTTTTTTTTTTAGTGGTTGTTTTAGAGTTTATATGATATGCCTTTAGGCTATCATAATCCACCTTTAAATAATATTATATCACTTTAAGTACAGTATAGTATAAGAAACTTATAACAGTATGCTTTCATTTTTCTTCCCTGCCTGGTCTTTTTTACTATTATGGCCATACAATTTACTTTTAATATGTGTTTTAAACCCCATACTACATTATTTTTACTTTTGCTTTAAATCATCAATGATTTTAACATTTTTCAATTATCAATTATTTTAAATTATCTTTTTAGGTCTAAATGTGAAAAATTGTGTTTTATATTTAACCACATATTTACCATTTCTGGGGCTCTTCATTCTTTGTGCAGATAAAATTTTTCATCTGATATATTCTTTTTGCCCCAAAGACTTCTATTAACATTTTTTGTGCAGATCTGCTGGTATTGAATTTTTTCATCATCTGTAAGCCTGAAAAAGTTTTAGTTTCATCTTTGAAAGAGACTTTTGCTGGGTATAGACTTCTAAGTTGATGGTACTTTTCTTTCAAAATTGAAAAGGGCTTGCTTTTTATGCTTTGTTAGGAGGGCCAGAACCACCTTTAGTCTTGGGAAATACCCTTCTGAGTACTTTATAAGATGCCCCATGTATTGCAAGGTTTTTTCACTCTAGCTGGTGGGAACACACACTATTTCTGGTCCTATATAAGGAGATGGGTTAGTCCCTTTCCCACAGAGCTTCCCTCACACGTACATGCTGATCAGTGCTCAGCTGAAAACTGGAGGGGACCCCTCTGCAAATCTCTAGAGCACACTCTCTCTCCTCCCCCGCCCTGCTCTGTACTGCTCTCTCTTCTCTCTTACTCTGTCCAGAGTAATTCTAGTTACCTTTAGCATTCCCAAATTTTCCACTCTGCCTTCTCAGGGAGACCCCTCCTCCCTCACTGTGGCTCGGAAATGCTCTCCAGGCAGTAAGCTGGGGCATGATCGGGTTCATCTGTTTCTCCTTTGGGGGCTTTATTTTACTGCATTATCTATTGTTGAATGCTTAAAAAACATTTACATGCCTTTGGTGGGTTTTTGTCTGTTTAAGTTAAGAGGGTAAAACTGGTTCCAATTATTCCACTATGGTTAAAATGTTTCATTTGGGATTTGATTGGAATTGATGGGAAAAATCAACACAGATTATTGAGTCTTTCCTTTTAGGAACATGATATATTAATTTATTTAGGCCTTCTTTTAATTTCTCCAGTGGATTTTATGGTCTTCCACATTTATACTGATGTTGCATTTAAAGGTCCCAGTATAGATTCCCTGACTTCTCTCTTACAGCACCGTATTAATATCCTGTAGCTAATAAGGGATAGAGTCTAAGAAGACCAGGGGCTTCTGCTTTGCAAAGAAGCTCCTACAATGACCCACATCATCCCATGCCTGTAGATCAGAAGAGAGCCTGTGACCTGATCTTAAGAGTTGGCCTCAATCCAGCTGACTCCTTCATGATGGCAGGTAAGGGTTGAGCAGCTTGAGAATGGAGCCTGGGGTATGCATGAGAAAACACTAGAATCATGCCTTATGCAACCCAAGGGAGAAACTTGCTTAGAGTTGCTCCATTTTGGCATGGTTTGCCTGAAGCTTGCTTCTACTTTTATGTATAGTTGGGCATGAATGTACTCTGAGAAGAACCTAAGGACTGAACTTTTGGTCTACTGGGGGTGCTATCATCTTTATCTGGTTGTGGGGTCACTCCAACTGCCTTATTTATACACTGGGCCTCTCCTTTGATAGATGGTTCCTTATGCACAGAAAATAAATCATCTCTAGTAATACTTCTAGGATAAACAGGCATTTGTGGGCTAACTATGGAAGTTGAGGATGTTTATTCTAAATATCAAACAACAAATTTAGGAGCAAACTTGGAATGTAATTCATTCCTAAGTTAGGAACTATCTCCTCCTATGAAATCCACCTCTTGCCATAATGACAGTAATAAATTGAACAGACCTTAACTGACTACAGCTGACACCAGATGGGTAAACACCCATCCTAAATAATGAGTTGGTTCATTATAGCTGTGCCATGTTTATAGACTTTTGATTAATCTCTTGAGCGTATACAACTCCATCACCTACATTGGCTCTTAGCATCTAAGCAGGATGTTTCAGAGCACAGGCTGCTCCATTAATCAAAATATATGATGTAAGAATCAAAGGGCTGGGTGGAATTTAGCTTACTATTTTCATTACACCTCCTGGTATTTGTATAACCTCCACTCTCATACTTAGTCAGACAGTCATACGTATATGACACCCAGGGCTCTAGAATGTGGGTGCATTCAGACTTTCTGAAACGGGTTCAGTACTTCACTCAACACAGGTTCACTCCTTGACAGCTATGTTGGCAAAAAGAAATCAATGTTGGCTCTCACAAAATGCAACACACCTGGATACACTGGAGACTTAACCCATCCCAAGTGGGGATCACAGTTCAGGAGCAGATAACTGGTTGGTCCATATTGCTTGGGCTTATCTATAGACCACTGGGCTGCAACCCTGATGCACGTTAGCATCACTTGCAGAACTTTTAGCAGCACCATGCCCACCCCAGAGCAAATCAAGCAGCAGCTCTGGTTTGAGCCCCAGGCATTGTTCTCCAGGTCATTCTAATGTGCAATCAAGGCTGAAAACCACTGCTGGAGACTAGAGCAGTTGAAGCCATTGTGCCAATTTTCAAAGTATTCATGCAGAGTAGATTTTAGTTCATCATGTAAAGCAGTAATTAACTCTACAGTCCTCTCAAGATTATTGCCAAGTATGGCAAAATTGCCTGTTTCTCCAGTTTTTAGCTTTGGAGGTGACAACTCTGTGTGAGAGAGGGACACACAGAGAGGAAATTCGGCTATTCTGCTTCCTACACAGCTTTTGAATCTTCTTTCTGCCTGCTGCCACATTCTTAATTCAAATCCTTATCTTCTCCCTAGTCTCCGCTTCTACCTGCACTGTTTCCATTAATTCTCTCAAACTCCAGACATTTGTCTTTCTTCTTATAACCCCCTCCAGTGGCTCCCTGCTGTGCAAACACTCAAGTGTCTTCACCTGGGCATCCAAAGCCTCTCTCAAGTAGGCTGAGGGGTCATTATTTGAGTTAAAGGGTCCCTCGAAGGTCCCTGAATGAGCACTGCTATCTCCAGCTTCTAAGCCCCTGCCTGGACAGCTTGCACCTCACCCATTCTGCCAGAAGTCTCCATTCAGGGATCTTCTGAATAAATCTTCTCTGCTCTTCCCACCTCCCACTCCCATCTCCGAGGTCTTCACTGTCTATGCCAAGCAATGTCTGATTAAGCCTTATGTATATTTGGCAGACAGTGGGTATTCAAAAAAAAAAAAAAGTTTGTGAACAAATTCCATTTATCACATTATCAAAATTGTAATTTTGTCCTTCCTATTAGATTCTGAGTTTTCTCTAAGTTGGTAACATGGTGTATGCAGTAAAAAAAAAAAGGCAAAGCTTTTGGAGACAAATTTAGGTTGAAAACTTTGCTCTATCACTTACTAGCTACAGGATCTTGGGCAAATTGAACCATTTCCTCAGCTGCAAAATGTGGGTGACAACACCTTGAAGGGTTGTGAGGATTAGATATATGTGTAATATCAGACACTCAGACAGTGCCCATATATTTTTTCCCCTTGCCTCCAACTTACATTTTACCAGCTATGCTGCAAAGTTCATGAATGACACCCCACTGGAAAGTTTGTTTTTGTACTGTTTGCTTCAAAATGATCAAGTGGCTCAATTCTACAGAAATTAAATGTTTGTTAGAAGATTTGAGTCATCCCACCCTAGTCATCAGGGGTATATTATACCCATTACTGTATTTAATCCACAACAGTCCTTTGAATTATTCCTGTTTTATAGCCAAGAAAGCTGGAGCAAACACAAGACACTGGATTCTCCTTTAGGAGGTGAGCCAGGCTTCACAGAATCCTATCTATTGACTCTAAGCTCTGGGCTCTATGCTTTATGCCATGCTACCCTCACATTCGATCTGTGAATGCCTGCTTTTAAATGCAACCACTCATTTTTCTGAAACTAGAACACTCCAATAATGACTGCTGAATGGGCAAAAGTTAAAGTAGTTATTAAAAAAAAATGAAAATAAAGAAGTAGAGACCTTTATGCCCCACACTTTGGGACTGAATAGTGGCTGACTGCCACACCCTTGAGCCTCTCAGAGCCTTGTTTCCTTCATCTCTAACTTGAAAAGAATAATAGTACCTGCCTTATGGGAATATGAGGATTCAATAGTTAACACATGAGCTTCTGACACACGTGGAGCAGGCTCTGGCACACGGCAGGGCTTGGCATCAGCTATTAGCATCAACACAAGGGCTCCTTTGGTCAGAATTCTATCAGGTTGTCCTTAAACGTGCTCTATTATAGGAAAGAAGAACATAAAGAGAACAGTCACTCTTGCATCATGGAGAACTCTAATAATAATTTTTAAAAAGGCACTTCAAAGACAAATAAAAAGTAACTTTATTGACTGCTAATCTTACCATGAAATCCTTATAAGAATAATTACAAAATAATGCAGTTTTTTAAAACACACTTTTGGTATCATCTTAACATGATGATCCTTTCACAGAAAGGATTATTTACAATTTATGCAGATATAAAGTTCATTGTTGCAAATACAAATGCAGACATGTAGAGGCAATATATACCAAACTGGTATACTGACTAGCAATGGATATTAACAAATGCAGAATAAATATCAGGTTTATACTTTTCCTTTATTTTTTAAAACAATTTCCAAATACAAAAATGTAGATATTCAAAATGGATTTTCATATACATATATATAATTCTGCCACAGTGGATCAAAAAGCAAAAATATGTCCTTAGCATGTCTCATTTTTGAAAACCCACAAGACTATTCATAAATCCAATTATAAAGAGGGTGTGCAAAACCACTAACAATGCTGGCAAAACCCTAAAGACCTGATTCTGTTTGAAGTAGAGAGAAAAAAGTATAAAGCATTATGTACTGAATTAAATATATATTTTTTGATGTTTAAACAAGAAACACTAAGAGCTAAGGAAATATACCACCTTTATGATCTGGGCTTTTTAGGGTCAAACTTCATCAGAATTTGTCTCTTAAGCATCTATAAGAAATGATGGATTATTTAATGACTTAGTAACAGTCATTAGATGATCCTTTCATACTTTCATCCTTTTATATACAAAGACTGAGATACTTTAATACATTCTGATATCTGAAACTTTGGTTCTTCCAAACATTTGATAAAAGCAAAATAATTTCCTGACTACAGCACTCTAGAATTTTGTTTCCTTTTAAAGTGTCAAGTTAAACCAAGTTGACCAGGCCTGTGTGTACCCACTGCCCTTTCATACCCACAGTGGGGGCGGAAATGTGAGGGGCAACACAGGCAGAGCTTGTTCTCACCCTCCACGTGTTTATAATACTGACCCCCATCCACGGGGAACACTGTAGGTTCTGCTGTACCCTAAGACTATTTCTTTGTTACCTGAAAACTTAATTTTGTATAAAAATATGACTGTTTCTTTAGAAAATAATATAGTTCTTTTTTAATAAAACTTGGTAGATAGAAAAAATGGTATATCAAAATATGGTAAACAAATGTTGTAAATATATGAAATCATTAAAAACATCTCGTAGAAAGACATTGTGCTAAAGTACTTTCCTGAAGTGCGAGCAACACTGTTACTGTACATCTGAAGGTGAGTAAGTTCACTCTCCTGACTTGATTTTATTATACATCCTAACAGCAGTGGCAGCAACTGTCCTAAAAATGGCCTTTTTTCAAACACTAACACTTTCTATATACGTCAAAGTTAACGA
Organism: Capra hircus; assembly: GCF_001704415.2. NCBI lineage: Eukaryota > Metazoa > Chordata > Mammalia > Artiodactyla > Bovidae > Capra > Capra hircus. The sequence continues at coordinate 58,489,361 of NC_030817.1, forward strand.
ATAAGACATCCTTGGGATTGGTGGTTTTCAATCCTGTTACATACTAGCTCCATCTGGAAACTTCAAAAGAAAAGGCAATTTTCACCTGGGTCTCACCACAAGACACTGATTTAATTCATCTGAGGTGGTACCCAGACATTGTTAGTTTTTTCAAAGCTCCCCAGATAATTCCATGATGCAACCAGGGTTGAGAACTACGGCAAAAGACACATGAGCAAACAACTGTTCTTAACTGTGTATCTATCAACTGATTGTATGTAGGCATCATCCATTCAGTGACACCAAACATCATTATCCTCTGCACCAGACAAGAAAGACCATGTATGTAAGACAGACATGGGAGCTGTCTTTCATAGATGAAAATGTGGTAAGCTTCAGACACACATAAACACACAATCTTATGTATTTATATATGTATAACATATATGTATAGTTGGGGTATTTTGGTTAAGCAGAAACCAACATTACCATAATTTATTCTTGATTTAAAAAAACAAACCACCAAGTACAAACATATTCTAAGACATTTCTACAGTTTTAACAGAAACTGGTTTTAGAAACTCCACAAAATTCATTATGGCATGAACACAACCGATCTGTTACTTGGACAAGGGACTCCGCTAAATCCTAGAGCTTTCTGGAAGAGCAGGAGAAGGACATGGCACTGATCAGCGTGAAGCAGTCAAAGGCCTCACCGCACCACCTTTTGGTTATTGTTTGATTCACATCTTGTTGACTTTGGGCTGCACTTCTGTGATGACGCATCTTTGGCGTGCTGGAACCACTTGATTCAACTGCTTCATTCCTGTTCACTTTGGGACAGCCCCAGCGGGGTGGCAATGGCTACGACTGGGCAACAGTCTCTCTTTTAAAAAGATGAGAGCTTCTTCTCTCTCTCCTCCCTCAAACCACCAGCATTTCATGAGGGGGTGGTAGAAAAAAAACATAAGCAAACAAAGAAACACAACATCTTTCACATGATTAAAAAAAAAAAAGGTGATGTTACACGTAATTGAACTGGAAAACAAAACAATGAACACGTACACCGCAGTCTGATATCCTGAAGGTCTGGTAACCAGTAAAGCACATTTCCTTTCAAAGGATCAGTGAACTTCCGGGCACTTGTCTTGCTGTACATTCTCTGTAGTCCTTTCCCTCCTGTGTAATACTTAAAGTGCAACTGTCCCACGGCTTTTATTTCCATCACAACTATTATAAAGAAAGAGATATGTCTGGGGTGAAGAAAATATGGCACAAGTAATAGGTAAAGAAAGAACCCATGGCTTTCACAGCCTCTAGCAAGCAGCAGGCTGTCTGGACAGCTGCAAGCAGAGGTCCTTTAAACAACAAACTCTGGAACTTCGTCGTGGGTGAGATCCAGAGAGAAGTATTTGCTGGTTCTTTTGACTGGAAAAGCATCTTGGATGTTGACACACTGCTGAGCCAAGCAGCTGCTGCAGTAGAGGCCTTCCTCATCCAGTTCATGGCCACACCCAAAGGTGTAACTCTGAGCAGTGTCCTGACACAGTCCTGCAATACGCAAGAAGTCCTTCTGGTACAGTCTGATGTCATCAAGGCTCAAGCTATGTCGATCGGTGGAGGTCTTTGGTTTTCGACATATAGTCTACAAGACAAGGGAAGGTTGAAACGACTTTAAGAGTGTAGACTAGTGTGAAAGTTCAGCACTCTGTGCCCTGCACAGAGAAAAGCTGCCAAATCAGAAAATGTTAAGGAATCCTTAGCTGTTAGAGGGTGGCTTCCAATCTGTGGTTTCTGGGCCCTGAAGCCCTGTGAGGAAAACATGCTACCACCACCAATAATAGTAGCTTACATTTCCTGAGCCATTATTATGTGCTAGGCCCTAGGAACTCAATGATCTTCCCCACCCACTCCCCAGAAGAATAACCCAAGGCTCAGAGAAGTCAATGCAACATGAATCCAACTGTCTCCAGCATCTCAGAAACCAAGCAGTTCTCCTAAAATCAGGTTGCACAGGTAAAGGTACTGTTTCTTTGCTTTTCCATGAGGATATGGCAATTCAGCATAGCAACACTCTTGTGCTGAGGTCTGTTATTCTTTTAATACAAGATGGGAAAACAAACCAATTATTACGCAAGAAACACAATTTAAAACACTATTTTTTTAAAAAGCTAGACTTCTTGGGTAGAAAAATAACATGAAGTGTTCTTGGTGTAGAAAAGGTTGGGAGGCAGCCCCAGGATGAAGAGGTGGCTCCTAAACAGTGCAAGAGGCTGTACTCTACCAAATGCTGTACACAACAGGTTACAGACTTTCCAAACTCATTATCCCAAGAGGTGGTACCAGCTGGAAATATAAGCAGGTTAAAAAATGGTTCCAATAATTACATGAATAGAAAATCCTCAATGGGTTATTTATGGAAATGAGCCATTACAGCTCTAACCTACAGAGCACCCGAGACAGACGGCATATAAAGAGAGAGAAAGAGAGTGCTCAGAAGTCAGAGGTGAGTATCAGTTGTAGATTCCATCCAAATCCTGCAACAGTGAGTTTCGGAGGATTTTAATTTGTCTGTAGCTTCTGATCGCTTAATCGTCTAACCAGTGATTACAGGTTATCAAATACACTAGCTTAGCACAGTTTGAAAATTCAAACTGAATGGAATAATTAAGAGTGTGGAAACGCTTCTGTCACAACATACCTGACAAGAAAATTACTCTCCCAGTTAAGATCAACACACACACACACAGAGAATTAACCTGAAACCTAAAGACCAGAGGCTTCTCATATGAAGTATGAAACAAAGTACACAGTTCATCCAAATAAAAATCTCACTCAAAGGGAAATGGAACTAGCAAATAAATGGAAATAAATTCAGACTAAAACTAGAAAGTATGTATCTACTAGGAATCATTTCCTGAAGGTTTTAAATTTCTGCTCATTTACATAATTATAAATGTAAGCCCCTATTTGAAACTGTCTATAACTTCAGCTCCTGATTTAAGTTTTTCAACTCCTTCCGTACCTGTGGAAGAGAATCGGTGCTCTGGCCACGCAGTTTGACTACCGTTTCTGAGGAGCTGGAGGTGGAAGAACCGATTTCTTTCACAATCAATCCTAAAGTAAAACACAGAGGAAAAACCAGTGAAGACCTCAGATTATTTATCCTTCTTGACACGCATCTGACATGAACTACTGTGTGCTTGTGCTCAGCTACTTCAGTCATGTCTGACTCTGTGACCCTATGGACTATAGCCTGCCAGGCTCCTCTGTCCATGGGGATTCTGCAGGCAAGAACACTGGAGTGGGTTGCCGTGCCCTTCTCCAGGGGATCTTCCTGACCCAGAAGTTGAAACGGGTCTTCTGCGTCTTCTGCAATGTAGGCAGATTCCTTACCGCTGAGCGACCCTACTACCAAGAACTAAAGTGCAAATATTAGCCAGTGCTGATGAATCTCCCTGTGGCCCTTTGGTGGCTGACAACAGGCATGGATCACAACCACTCCTTGTGTTGCAGAGAGTGGTGAGATCCATGAGGGGTTAGAACATAGCATGGAGGTTAAAAACTGCATTCTCTAAAACAAACTTCTAATTAAGCTGTTTAGGATGCGGTTAGAAACAAAAACAAAGGCTGAAGGTGAAAGTCGTTTCTTTACTGTATCACTAACGCTCCCCTACTCTCCATACAACACTGACTTTGAATATAACTCTCTGAACAGTGACACAGCCTCTAGGTTTGGTTCTACTTAAATGAGCAGTGGGTAAATGGGTGGGAACTGGGTCCAGGCAAGTAAGGACCTGTGTGTCCTGGCCAGTGTCCTCTTACAAATGGGGTTGAGCACGGCACCCATCCAACTGAAGAGCAAATGCCCACAAAGGGCAAGGTTCAGGGACTGCATATGGAACACACTCCGTTCCAGACGTTCCTCTGGGAGGATGGGGCCATGGCACAGGCCTCCTGCATCAGGTTTTACTGGCCTGACACCAAAAATGGGAGGCTACAGTGAGAAGTCAGCTCTGGACCTCTGAGATCACCAGAGCCCCTTGTCACTGAGGGCTCAGGGGGCCTGATGGTATTTTAGAAACAGAAATCCAGGGCTAAAACTTTCCTAAGAGACTGTGGCATAGGAATAAAGCATCTAGAAAAAATATTTAAGGAGGTAAAACTGTCAACAAGAACTGGCGATGTAAGCGAAGACCACTCATGTTTCTTGCAAACAGATGGAGCAAGTGAAGGTCAAGCCCCAGAGCCTTAAGGCTAAATGGCTTAAGTACATTTCCACCTGATAAAAAAAGAACCTTGAGTAAACAATATGATTTTTATTCAACCACTGCTAGTAATCCATAGGAATGACTTTTTGTATTCTGTCTCTTTAAAAGGGTCTCATGATAATTCAGTGTCTGGCATGTATTAAATGTTTGATGATTAGTTCAATTTAAAAATGATATACATACATTCCTTGGCTTATATGTAGACAGTTTATTCTCAGATGACACTCATGTTTTTGGAGTTGGTACCAGCTGCCTGAGCAGAAGATCTTTCTCTAGAAAGCTCATAATCTTTTAAAAAGCATTAAACTTAAAAAAAAATTATTTATTTACTTATTTTTGGCTGTGCTGGGTCTTTGCTGTTTTGTGCAGGGTGTCTCTAATTGTGTCGAGAGGGGGCTACTGTCAAGTTGTGGTGTGTGGGCTTCTCATTGCAGTGGTTTGTTTCTCCTGTTGCACAGAACGGGCTCTAGGGTGCACAGGCTTAGCTGCCCTGAGGCATGTGGGCTCTCAGTTCCCAGACCAGGGATATAACTCATGTCAATTGGCGGGTTCTTAACCACTGGACCACCAGGGAAGTCCCAGCATTAAACTTTTGAGTGAATCTTCACAGGATGAAGATGTGGACTAGGGTACTGGCTGGTACTTGGTATGGTTCCTTTTGGATTTCCTTGTAAATGTGCCCGTCTGTGTGTGTTAGTCACTCAGTTGTGTCTGACTTTTTGCGACCCCATGCACTATAGCCTGCTAGGTTCCTCTGTCCATGGAATTCTCCAGGCAAGAATACTGGAATAGGTAGCCATTTCCTTCTCCAGGGGATCTTCCTAATGCAGGATCTTCCTGAACACAGGTTTCCTGCATGAACAGGTGGATTCTTTACTGTTTGAGCCATGAGGGGAGCCCAAATGTGCCCTGGTTGCCTGTACATCACCTGCTCTGAAACCCAGAACTAGCACTAGAAAACTCAGCATCAAGCCTGATAATCAGAACATTGAACCCACTCCTGCCAACTTCCACAAGAATGAAGGATAGAGCAGTACACTGCATCACCACTCAACCTTAGCTCTGTGTTGTTAAAACAGTGTTTAAAGGCTCAGATTATAGAGATTTTGGCAAACTAGGATGATGCAAGGGAGAAAATAAAAACATCAATAACCCCATCACCCAGCAAAAAGGCTACTATTTTTATCATAGGTGTATAAACATTTTTATAATTTGAGATCATGCTATTTAAACAATTTATACTGTTTGTCTTACCTATGTTTCTTATATTATTAAGTATCCTCTGAAAGAAAATCTCATTATTGAATGGCTATATAATATTCCACTTTAATGAACAGAACATAACTTTACTCATTGTTAAACTTTAGTTTCTTTTTTCTTTTTGCCATTATATTCGACATTTTTTTTCTTTCTTTTTTCTCATACCTTTTATTTATTTTTTTAAGTTTATTTTTTTAATTTTAAAATCTTGACATTTAAATACACATTTTTTATATATAAATCTTTTCAAAAGCCATCTTATTTGTTTAAATTTTAAACAAATTTAATTGCTATTTAAAATTACAAAATTAATTTATAAAAATCAAACAGAAATAAAAAAATAGAAAGTAAAAGTCTGCTTGCCTCATCTCCCCTTCCTAGAGGCCCACTTTAGACAATTTTCTTTACACAAACACACACACACAGGGAATGATGACATGCTCTCTATACAGTTATAATGTATGTATATATATTAAAACATATTTGTAAGGAAAAAATTCAACATAATAAAGTAAATGGACAAAAAGGGGCAAAGTCTGGTACAAGACTAGAGCAATCAGCCTCTTGGGTCTTTGTTGCTCAGAGTGATTCTCAGCAATCATGCGCAGGTCTGTTTCTGGCTAAGCTTCTGAAGGCCATGGTTCTGCTAGGTTAGCAAGTGGAATTCTGTCATCAAAGGTTCCTCCTACTCTTTAGAGAACTGCCAGAATGACAAAGACTGTGTCTGTTAACCTTTTCATCACTAATTCTCTGCCCTTGATGCATGGCAGAGGATCACAATCAGAGGTTGTGGGTCATGACAGGGCAATGCCAGGTCACTCCAGTCGAAGGAGGATCTCTCACTCACGCAGTGCTTTCAGTAACAAGACACTTAGCACTGAAGTCATTTCGACAGCTGGCTCCTAAGGCATTTTCTGTAAGGAACAGAGACTAATTCATGGCATGTGACAAAAGCAATTACAAGTCTGAGGTGTTTTTAAAAAAACTACTTTCGTTTTTTTAAGATGCCAACTTTCATTTGAGAGAAACATATATATTATTATATAACTCTATAAAAGGGTTATAGTGAATACATTTGAAGATGTCATCAAATATAGGATTTAAGAGTTTTTTTACGCCAACCTTTTTTAACACTTTTTCTCCAGGTTCCTACACCCTATATGATATAGTGTGTGTGTGTGCACACTCAGTTGTGTCCAACTCTTTTGTGACCCCCTTGGACTGAAGCCCACCAGGTTCCTCTGTCCATGAGATTTTCCAGGTAAGAGTAATGGAGTGTGTTGCTATTTCCTCTTCCAGGGGATCTCCCTGACCCATGGATGGGACCCACAGCTCTTAGGTCTCCTGCACACAGGCACATTCTCACCAACTGTGCCACCCGGGAAGCCCATATACTATAGCACGGGGGGAACAAAACAAAGTAAACCTGGAGACCTGGCTGCTGCTTTTCTCCACACAGCATTTGCCCTCTCTAATCCATGGGTTTTCTTGTCTATGCCAAGGAGGAGGCCAGTTTGAAGGGCTTCCAAGCCTCTTAACAGATACATCACATAACTCTCGGATTATCATTTAAAACAGCAAAGAAAGAAAGATAAAAGCCAATTACACAGCTTTGTCCAAAGCATGAGGTAGAGGATGCTAATGCCAATGCTGAGTGCTTCTCCAGCTTCCCTTTCCTTTTCCTCCACAGAAGGCACTCGATCGCACAGTCTGTGACACTGACCTGGAGCCCCCAACCCACTCCTTCTATTTTCCTGGCCGCCTGCTCCCCAGTCCAGGACCACGCCCTGGGTAAGGAGATCCCTTCCGTGGGAGCTCACCAGAGTGTCCGTTCAGCTTCCGTGACAGGAGCATGTCCTCTGTGATGTAGATGCACATATCTGGGCTGACTTCCAAGGACTCTTCATTCATCTGCTCCAGGTCTCTGGGGTCATCAACTAACATCTCTATTTCTGAAGAAGGGAAAGACATTTAGCGACAGGAAATGGTCACCATTCATAGCCACACCTTGAGGGAGGTTATGCAATTATTTACATGTAAAAATAAATTTGCTAATGAGACTCCACAATAGGAAATTCCAGTGACAATTCTTGACTAGATCCTGCTTCTCTTTTTCTCAGGACTGTTGTATTATCTACATGTCTGCTAATGCTATGATGTGATTATCAATTATTCTTTCTCTTTAAGAAAAACTGTACTAGCATGCTGTGACGACAAAGAGCCAGCTGAGGCTGATGGGTTGTTTGGCTCATGCCAAAGCAGACTGTTGACAAAGACAGAATGAATAGTGTATGAAGCTCTCCGTCTCCCACATCTGCCATCTCTTGGAGCATTTAACAACGAGATTTGAGATCCACATGAATTCCACAGTAAGCACACATATGTTTTTCAGTTTTCCTCAGTGGAGTCAGTATATCTTTTCCCCAAACCTGAATGCTACAGCAATTATTTGAAACAGAAAAACAATAAAAAAGATGCACCCAAATGCTGATACAGGCTATAGATCTCATCTTATTTCCTCAACCCAGGGTGAAGCAGCCAACGCTGTGTTGCCTCTTCTCTATTACAACATTAATCCTATGGAACCAACACTGGGGAAAGCACTGGGAGAGAAAAAGCAGAAGGGGCCCTGACAATGGGTCAGCACCGTTAGCTTGGAGGGCCTGGGGGGCAGGTTACCATCATCCTGCGAATCCTCCTCCAGCCGGTCCTTGCCGCCACTCTCCACCCCAGAGGTGTGGGAGCTGCCGTGGCTGGTCATGGAGCTGCAGGTTTTCAGCTTGCGGTGGATGGCACTGCCAGGGTAGGCATCCTCGGGGCCTGCATCCCGGGCCTTGGTGTCGGCCTCAATGCCCGAGGTGTGGGAGCTGCTGTGGCTGGCGGTCGAGTGACGGGACAGGCGCTTGTGCTTCATGCTGCCGGCGCTGCTCCCGCTGGCCCGCGACCGCTTCTCCAGCTGGTCCATGTCAAGGTCCAGGTTGTCACTGATGTAAGACTCCCGGTACTGCTTCTTCTCTGTGCAGTGAGGAACACAGCTTGTGATTACAATCAACCAAGGCAGAAGGAATGGCTGGTTAGCTCTGGGCAGTCATCAGGCCACGAACAAGCACAATTTCACATTTAGAAGTAAATGACTGGAAAGTGCTGATAATTCTGATAGGAACTCTATGTAAGAAGACTGCAAAATGAATAAATCCCAGTACAAGAGATCTGAGGCAGGCATTTGACTATTCGAAAAGCTTTAAAGTTTCAAACACTGCAGAAGAATGCTACTCAGTGTGGATGATAAGACCACTTCTTGTCTGAAAACTGTTATTTGTCCACAATGGAATAAGTTTAGGAATTGAGAATAAACATTTAGAAACTTTCAGAGCGATCTGATATTGCCAACACATCCACTAATGAGACTTTGAACTTTGCAAAAGTATCAGTGCATGGTGGATTAGAAGTTTTAAAAAATCTGGTCCTTCCCCACAGATAATTTCAGAAACTCTGCTACAGAAATGGTTTCATAAGTACACTTATGCTAACTGCCTTTCATTTGATTTGTTCATCTGTTCAGTTTGGTCCATTGTTAACTTAGCTCTAACTGTTGAAGACAATTTAAAATAAAACTATTTATTTTTCTGAGAATTTCTTTCAAAAAATTCCAGAACTGAGATTTTCACGGATTAAGATTGATTTTCTCCATTTAGGCTGAACTAATGAGACTTCATGATCTATTAAGAAAACATAGTAATCGCTCTGATTTGATGATTTATACCCACATAGCCTCTGACTGATAAAACTGTTATTTAACAGGTTGGTGCAGATCTTTAATGCAAACAAAGACACAATATTGGAAAGTCCCTTTTATCAAATGCTAAACTAACCATTACATAAAGGCACAAATTTACAACTGGGCTACAGGTATAAAACTGATACAAACATACTATTTTTGTGCTTGAGGTCAGAAATTTAAAACAAAGAAAGAGCCTTTGTTTTAATACTGATGATGAGTATTTTTAATACTGATGAGAAATAACACATCAGAACAATGTTAAAAAGGAAGACTGCACTTGGGGAATGTTGAGTTGATACCATTTTAGAAACTGCTAACTAAACCAGACTATTTGGGTTCTCAAGGGTCTGCTAATGGATTTGTCTTGTCTCTTGGTTAAATAAAAGTACTTGTACTTTTGGTGTCTGAATCCAGCCTGAAGTATAATCACCACAGGCTTCCCAGGGGAAGAAAGGAACACCAACAGAAAGAGAAGATATGCACTCCAGGATGCAAAATGGCAACAATGCTTGGAGATGGTGGTGTGTACATTTCTGGGCTCCAGTCTATTCATGTTACTTCTAAGGACTCAAGCTAAAGCAAAGAGGTGTGTGCAGCAATACTCACAGTGAGGCAGAATGGAACCAGACATCAGGGCCTAACCACACATCACTGCTACAAAAGTACATCCATCTACAGCCCATCTTTTTAGGGTTCTAATGAGTCCTATTTTCTAAGGCAGCAGGAGTTGAGATGAAGAGCTAAAAGGGGTTTGCAAAATTCCCATATGCTTTCTATTTGTTGTAGTTTCAATACAATAGGCACATGGCCCTTGGAAGGGTAAAAAGTGAAAAAAAAAAAAAAAGTCTTAAGCCCTAAGACAACTGATAACAGTGGCTTTATTAAAAAAAAAACTTTTCTATATCTTTAAAAATAGCCCTTTTACTCCCAAATTTCTGACAGATTTGGAGTCAACTAGTTATTCTATACTCACACACATACTCACTAGAAAACAAGTACTTTGCCAACTTGTCCTCTAGCTAATAAGAGCCTAGCCTGAATTACTTCCTGTCAACATGTCAGCACAGCCTTGGTGTTCCACGTGCTGGCTTCTACTCCTGTCATTGTGCTTTTCATCTCTTAGACCTTCTGCAAACATTTAAGAAGTTTCACACCAATCAGTTACAAAATGAGGGAAATGTTGAAATAATTTTGAAATTTATTCTAAGAAATACAAAATGCAATTGCTCACCCCTAGCAATCACTGGTGTCAACAATGCAAATCATCTGTTGTAAAAGCCCACAGAACACCAAACTTCTCGTGTTATTTTGGACCATAATGCAAGTCAATGCACCCTCTGGACATAAAACCTGAGAATAAGCCCTAGCTATTGAGTAAAACTGAGTTGAAAAAAGATTTTAATGACAGAAAGCATTTTTGTATCCATCTCTTTTAAAACAATAGGATTCTTGTGATCATTTTTACTATAAAATGCAAAAATAGTGTTTCAGACAAGGTGACACTAGATGAAATCTAATTAAGAAAAATAAAGATTCTTTTCATGCTGTGATTTTGGCTAATGTTAATAGCTTTTTTTTTTTTTTTTTTTTAATGTTGCAGTCCTTAAGTGCGGGTGAAATAACTGAATTCAGGCCAATGTTAATCCAGAGGAACTTAGTGTCAGGGTTTCTTCAGATCTGCAGGGATTTCTAAGCAGAAGAATGTAAAGATGTGGAAGAAAAACAGAAAGCCGTATCTGCAAAATGTCCCTACGCACACCCACATCACAGGCCCAGCCTGCATCACTGTTACTCTCACTGCCCCACTCACATAAGCCCTCCCGTGCCCTTGGTACGACACTTGGGAACAAAGCCCTCCCCTCCTAAGAACTCAACTTTCTTTGTAAGTTTTCTTTAGAACCCATAGGGGAGGTTCATTAATTCTTTCAGGGTACAAGGGGCTCACATTACAGTCACCTAAACAAGAATTTACTAAAATGCTGTGGGCAGAGAGCTGCTGGAATAAATGAACTTCCCAAAGTTGCGAGTTGGCCATTCAGGAATGAAGCCAACTTGGCAAATGATGGGCTCTGCACCTAAGTCACCTATTCTCACAAGCTTTCCTGGTGCTTCTGCCCATTTAAATTCCTAACCTTCATGTCAGCGTCAGACAGATACGTGCATTTGTTATACTGATGAGTCATCATGGGGAAGAACTGGCAGTCTGGCAGCAGGGGAAGCCAATACACTAGACAGTGAGACTAATTCTCTCCAAAGGCAAATGCAGTTTGGTGGCAGACAGTGGAAAATGATTCATGTTCTAATTGCTACTTAAATTACAATGGCATCTCCAAACCGGGCCTCATTTAAACTGAGAGGCAGCTTTTGAGAAACATCCATCAGATTGTGTTTAAACCTCTATAAGGATTTTTGTTTGTTAAGAGAGGACAGGTACTTGTTTTGTTTCTATAGGAAAAGTGTGGTCTGAGAGGTCAAAATGTGTTTCCGACATGGACATGGACCTAAGTTAATATGCATCTGAATCCTAATTCATGCAAATACCACAAATCAAATCCAATAAAATTACCAACAATTACTATAACATGAGTTTGCAAAAAAATTGAAGACACTGAAAGACCAAATATGCAAAGTAGCATTTTTGGGTGTGAAAACTGGAGTGTGCTGTACAGAGTAACCACAGGAGATAAAGAGCTAACCATCAGGTTAATACTGTGAAGTTGAAGTCTATTGTTAGAAGCCTCTACCTCGTCTTCCTCTCCTCACCAAGACTTGCCCTTCTCATGGCTCAGAACTCTAAAGCCCCAAATGCACTGCTCTATTCTGTGTCTCAGCAAACAGCCCCTGCTCCCCAATAGGACAGTCTAACAAGATCCTCAATTGTAAAATTTTCTCTCCTTTGTTGGTCTTTCTTGCTGAGCCAGACAAGGGGCTTCATAGCTGTCAACAAGAGGCTGGAGATATTCTGTGGTCCACCTTTATTGTCACTCTAACAGAAGGAATAATCACACTGCAAGGAATTTCAGAGAGCTTGTACATAACAGCCCCCAGGTGGACCAGTGTATAAACAAAACCCTGAGATGCAGATAAAAGCTGGTAAGCAGATAAACCTTAGCCTGTGCTTCCACGTAGTGGCTTTCTGGACTTTCAAGTTGAGTGCAGGGAAACTTTAAAGAGACTTTTTCTAGGACAGTTAAATAGCAGGGATAATCTCAGATATGCTGACCAGGCTGTGGGTGGGCTTTCCAGGACTGCTGAGATGGAAAAAGCAACGCTGCTGGGAACCTGGAGAGGCTGGGGGTCCCCAGGTCCCACTCTTCAGGAGACTAAAGCCCCAGTTCTTGGCAGCTGTAGAGTAAGGGGCCACGGGTGGCAAAAGTACCACCTGCTTCCCACCCAAGATCTTGCAATACCTTCGTTTTCCTCCAGCTTCCGGATGTGGCGCAGAACGGGCTGCAGGTTCATGTAGAGGCGATGACTGTTGCTCAGGAGCTGCAGAAGGTGTCTGGAGCGCATGGGGCACCCCGTGTAGTAGATGAGCTTCCTGGCAGAAGGCAAGCCATCTGGGAGAATCTCAAACTTCTTACCCTGTGGAGGGAAAGAACAAGTCAGGAAGACAAGTCTCTGATGTGTCAAGGTCCATTTTCTTTCCTAGTAAGTAAGGAAAACTACAGACTCAGAAATAGATGCTTAAGGCTCCATCCAAAGTTCCCTGAGGAGTACATTACTGTCTTCCCTTTCAAAAATGTCATAGGATAGAGGATTACCAAAAATTCAGGGAAGTGCCAAGCCAGGGTCTTCTGGTTCCATCTGCGGTTTCTCTGGCTGGCCAGACTATTTACGCAATGGAGAAGAGAAGGGCCCATCATGAAAGCATTCTCAAATGTAATCCCAGCACCCTAACTCAGTAAACAAGACCACAAGCCCTAGAAGAGTAATGCATTCAAATATTTGTTGGGCGCTGACAAGACGGCAAACACTTTTCTAGTTGCTGAGAAAACAACAGTCATATGACCAAGTCCCTACCCTCCTGTTGTGACATTCTGGGGTAGAGATGATGAATAAATACATCAAGTAACTACAGCCTATGATAAACTATGGGGTGGAAATACAAAATGAGAAACTCTTCAGTCAGATAAAAGAGGGAACTGGAAGCCAGATGGATAGCTGGAGGGATGAGGTAGGAAGGAGAAATAAGATATGCAAGCGGTAGGTAAGTATCTCTCTGTCAGTGGAGGAACCTCATTCACCAGGTTTGGGATCATTAACCCGAAGTTCTTAATTGAGGGAGAGGGTGTGGCAAAGTTCCTTCCAGTTACACAATATTATGAATTCCTTTTTTTGACAATGAATAGGATAGCAGGACTACAGAAAGGAGTCTTCCAGACACAGTGATTCTCAGCTGGAGACGAAAGGTAAAGCAAAGAAGGAGGTGTATTTTACTACACACTGAAAGTCAGCACAAAGCAATTCAGACATGGATGGAATTTCTTACCTCTTGACTTTCCATTTTAAAAGGAACCACCACTGGATCTCAATGCTATGATAGAATGCTTGTAACTTACACTTCATGAGCACTAAACACGTATTAACTTACTCAGTCCTCACAAGTCTACGGCCAGTGAAAGTGTTCGTCACTCAGTCATGTCCGACTCTTTGCAACCCCATTGACTGCAGCCCACCAGGCTCCTCTGTCCACGGAATTCTTCAGACAAGAATAGTGAAGTGGGTACCCATTCCCTTCTCTAGGGGATCTTCCTGACCCAGGGATAGCACCCAGGTCTCCTGCACTGTAGGCAGATTCTTTACCGTCTAAGCCACTAAGGAAGCCCAAGGGGGTGGTCCATTATCCCCATTTTGTAAGGAAGAAACCAAGGCACAGAAATGTTAAGTGATATGCCCAGAGTCATACAACTAGGCAGGGCTGGGCTGGCTGAAAGAAGAATCATCTGGGAAGTTTGCCAAAACAGATTCCTAGTCTCTGCCCCAGACTTGCTGAATCAAAAATCTCTTGGGTGAGGCCCAGAAATCTAAAGCTCCTCAGATGAAGGTGATGCACAGCTAGATTCAGGAACCACTTGGTGCAGGACCCTTAAAAATTCAATTTCTATAAATATATTTTATTGCTACTTAATTGGAGACATGAAGGGGGCAAGTGGGTTAATAATTTTCTCATTTACAAATAGCTCCACTCCTTTCACAAAAAGCTCGAAGGAGAAAGAGCCAGTGAGGAGGAGGCAGGTCAGGCCCCATTTAATGTATGAGTAAAGTGAAATCAGATTGAACTGTGCCCAATCTGAATTAAAGTCAGAAACAGGTCTTTTAACTCACAGGGCAGTGTGGGATCAGTGCCCAAATGCGATCTGGCAATAGAGCTCTTTATTTATGTAGGCCATCTTCCTGCTGGAAAGAAGCATGTGTCTTAATCCTTATCTTCCTCCTCTCTTTGTGTATTTCTTCCAGTAATTTAGGAACAAAGCAAAATTATGAATTTTAATGACCACTAGAAAGACATATAATTAACTGTAATTCTTTGAACTCTTCCCCAAAATGGATACAGCTTGGCAAAAGAGTGAAACAGCTGGGAAAAACAAGAATTTGCTCTGACAAAAGAAAGTGTATTGTTCTCAATAATCTAAAAACCAAAGTACTTTTCCTGTTAAGAGTTGTAGCCCTTTCCTTATAATGATGATTTGCAACAGACAGATATTAATAGAAACATCTTTTTATATCACTCTTTATTCTCTATTCAAGAGAAGTTAACTTCCAAAAGAACGGGCCAACCCCCAGGCTAAGAATAATTTACTCTCTGATTACAGCTTTCTGTTTTCTAATCCCTCTGCTGTACATTTTAAAAAATAATTCTGTTTGATGAATTAGTCTTGCACTTTTCCCATCACATTTTTTTCTGCAACTAGGGTAGAGTGGTGGGGACCAGACACACAAATTAAAATTGGTGATTTCTTTCGCTGTAAGACTCTGTGATTTCAGGTCCACTACTGAAAAGTGGCAAGGATGATAATCACAGCACATGTGTAAGAATCTAAGAAAGCTAGCTATTTTCATCTTCAATTTTGAGAAAACATCAAGTTTTGTGCCTGAAACAATATTTTGTTTAAAAAACAAAAGTCCACAAAAACAAACAGATGAGTATTTCAGTCAGTTATTTTAAACTTACCACAAACACCAACTTTCCAACATTGGTCCAAGGGAAATCATAAAGTAATTGTTTCTCTTCGTCTAAATTCTGTGGAAAGAATGATGAGTTACTTATAACTCGTATAAGTTATGCACATAGAGTTACCGAGGAAACTGACAGATACTCTAAAATAGCTCTAACTTCTTGCCCAGAAAACTAAAATACAGTAATTAAAATCTGAAAGAGGTCCCCAACTCTCTTTAGAGACATGCAGACAGTAATTAAGAGAGAAATGATACAATTCTGCCACTTTGGGTTCTTCAGTGACTACCTTGCCTTTCAAGGTAATCTTGTCCCTTCTGGCCCATCTCTAAATTTAAATAAAAAGTCCAGAAGACTCAGGCATTCGAGAGATGAGATAAGGCACTCAGACTTTCATAACTGGGCATTTTGCCTATACCAAAGATAAGGCACCCTCATGTTCTCCCAGGTCTCACAGACCTCCTCTTTCTCCTGTTGATGGTGGGATGATAACACCATCCCACCTGCAGAAGGATGACAGGAACTGCTTATTCAACAGATGAGTTTTATCGGAAAATTGTAACGGAAATTAAAACGTCTGGGTCAGATACTTTATCACAAAGTCAATTTTCTTTCCACAGTTACAGATGCACCAAATGATAAAAAAAAGAATGCTGAAAATTAATGACATACAAAGAAAAATGTCTGGATATTAACGATCTATGAGTGATAAATGTGGGCCAATCTTTGGTTTGCTATTTTCTGTTCTAGAGAACTTACTGATGTCAAGGATCAGACTGTTTCACTTTGTCTGTCCCACATTATCCACGTCTGTGCTGGACAAATAAGAAGTAGTAACCAATCAATGGCTGGAAATAGGACCAGTGAACAGTATCATAGCACAAACCAGGCAGGCACACTGTCAGAGTTAAGACATAGTGGATACCATTTGACACCTATTCCCCATTAACTAACCTGAAAAATCTGTATTCCCCGCATGGTCAATCCAAGGGTCAGAGAAGCTTCAATTTCCCTTTTATCCTGTAGGAATAAAATTATATGAAAAAGTGTATCTTTCTTCTGTAAGAAACAATTCAGCACCAAAGAATGAAAGATACATTTCAGTATTAGAAAGCTTTTTACTTAAATAGTTTTGCCTTTCTGCATCCCCTTTTTCCTGTAAGATACAAGAAAATCATGGGTACATATTAAATCAATAATGATATTTTCTACTTTTTAAGTCTTTGAGACTTCAGAGTTTTAATGTTTTTACTATATTGTAAACATTTTCATATCTGACAATATTCTAAATTCGTGTGTTACTGAGAACTCTGGTAAGACTATTTGCTACTTTTACATCAATTTTTTTTAAACCTTCTATGCTATGCTAAGTCACTTCAGTCGTATCTGAGTCTTTGTGATCGTATGGACTGTAGCCCGGGATTCTCCAGGCAAGAACACCATAGTGGGTTGCCATGCCCTTCTCCAGAGGATTTTGCCTACCCAGGGATTGAGCCAGTGTCTCTTATATCTCCCACATTGGCAGGTGGGTTCTTTATCACTAGTGCTGCCTGGGAAGCCCCTTTTAACCTTCTATCTAACATCTTTTCTCAGATGTTAGAATCTTGAATATAATGTCTTAGTTATATTCTGAGGTGCAGTAGATTTTGTGTATTTAAAACTGGTTAAATCTCCCAACTTGGAAACAAAAGTTAGAGGCAAGCCTGAATAGTTAATGGGCTTCCCTACTTAGACAGCATACTAAAGAACAGAGACATTACTTTGCCAACAAAGGTCCATCTAGTCAAAGCTATGGTTTTTCCAGTAGTCATGTACAGATGTGGGAGTTGGACTATAAAGAAAGCTGAGTGCTAAAGAATTGACGCTTTTGAACTGTGGTGTTGGAGAAGACTCTTGAGAGTCCCTTGGACTGCAAGGAGATCCAACCAGTCCATCCTAAAGGAGATCAGTCCTGAATATTCATTGGAAGGACTGATGCTGAAGCTGAAGGTCCAAAACTTTGGCCACCTGATGCACAGAACTGACACTGGAAAAGACTCTAATGCTGGGAAAGACTGAAGGCAGGAGGAGAAGGGGACGACAGAGGATAAGATGGTTGGATGGCATCAGTGACTCAATGGACATGAGTTTGAGTAAGCTCCAGGAGTTAGTGATGGACAGGGAGGCCTGGAGTGCTGCAGTTCATGGGGTCGCAGAGTTGGACTGAACTGAACTGAAGTGAATAGTTAATGCTCTCTCATGAAGATAGTTGAAAGCTATAAAGCTTTACATTATGTTAGTTTGGAAAAAGCCCTTATTTTTAAGAAGTTCAATTATCACCTGCCAATCTGATATACATTCAACCAGCTAAACCATAAACTGGAAAAAAAAATACACCACAACAAGTATAAGGGAAAAATACTGTACTTAGCCACATCTTTTAAGCACTCATCTGTAACAAGTGGTTGTGTGACGTAAAGCTCAAAATAGAAAATAAAATTGCTAAGTCACTATTTTCAGTATGAGATTTCTCAATTAAAAAAATGAGTATGTACAGCTCTTTATTATGTTCAGTGCCAGTTTTTGCATGATCATGGAAAGAAGTATTTTTAGAAAACATATCCTCAGCTGGCACAGTAGATAGAGCCTATATTCACTACTGGGGCTGTTTTTTTTCCCCCCACTAATATTCTTTACATCAAGAAAGGCACATACAGTATAGGTTTAACAGGAGAAACCAATTCATCACTATGAATTTAGGCCAATATCCCTTTCAAGGCTGTTCTGATTGCTTCCAGAAATAAGCCTGTGTTCATAAAAATGCTGGTTGTGTGTGTATGAGGTATGTATCACTGGGCAAGAGGTACAGAGGTTTGTTGTTGTTGTTTTAAATTTCCTATCTCCTGTCTCCATTTTATAAACAGGTCTTAAATGAAGCACTTTTAACGGCAGTCACTTAATTTCTTTAAAGAATGAAAATTCTCTCCATAAGGAAAAAAATATCTATTTTTCCACCTCAATCAGTTCATTAGCATTATCTTGTTTTAAGGAGGCCAGAGTGATTTTTATGCCATGTAAAAGTAGCACACTTTGAGCAGCTTGAGAAATGAATTTTTACATGAAAGATAAATTAGAGCTATCTACTTTATCTACTAAAGGATTCTTAATAGGATTCTTTAAAATATCAAAGCTTTCCTAGCAAACAGAAAGCAACCAATATTTACTGAGCACTCACTAATGCGCCAGGTAGGCCATCTGGCCATTTCAGATTCATCGTCTTGTTGAATCCTTCCTGACCTGTGACATGTATAAGATAATTTCCACTGAAGAGATGCCCAGTACTGCAGCGACAGTCCCCCATGATCCCAGCAAGAGTGAGTGCCGGGGGAGCGTTTCTAACTGATGATCTGATTCTAAAGCCATACTCTCTCCAATGTATCATTCTTACTTCTGATACACTCTAAAATATAAACTTATTGTCAAAACTGTCATTAATTTTCATTTTCTCTTATAAGTTGAGGTGTCACAATGAACTCTCTTAAAAGAAAAACAAGAACTCAGTCTTTTAGGAATTTAACTGAGGAGATCTTGTGGAAGTCTTTGCCTTTCAAAGATGACAGGGCATTAACAAAGCATCTCTTTGGCATGAAAGGGGAAAAAATAACATCCTTTGTTCTCTTTTTTAGTGTTTTAAACCAGCCAAGAAAATTACCCAGCAATATAACTGATCTATGGTCCAGTTTCTAATGGCCTAATTATGCTTATCTTACCACAAGGGTGTAGCAGAGATAACAAACCTAACAATAACAAAGATGGTGGTAACAGAAACACATTTAACATCATACTTAATGTGCGCACTTTTCACCCACTAATTCCTTTAGTCTTTAATAAACCTCAGAATTTATTGGGTTTGTTACCATCTCCATTTATCTGTGGGGAAACCAAAGCACAGTAACATGCCTAAGGTTACCCAGTAAGGGCTGAAGCTGGGATTTAATCCCAGCAAGCTGGATACAAGAGACCACACTCTGAACCACCTCATCCTGTTTGGTAGGAGAATAAACATGCCTTTGGATACTCAGGTGGGAACTGAGGGGTTCTTACCATGGAAGTGATACTTGTGGAAAAGTGAGAGGAGTGTGGCGAAGAGGGAGAGAAGACAGAATGTGGTGAACAGTTTTGCCAGTGATTCTCTGCGAGACCCACCCCAGTTATTATTTGGATGTGTGACCTCTGACTCAGAACGGAAAAACGAAGCTAGAGACACAAGAACACAGAACACGAGGACACAGGACAAAAGAAGGAACAAACCAGAGTGAGAGAAGCAAGAAAGTCAGTGATTCAGGCACAAAGGTTCTTGTAAGCAGACATGGGTTGACTCCTGCTGTTTACAAGTTTTGTGATCTTTGGTATGTATCCCTGATTATAAAATGAAGATTACAGTCCTATCTTATAGAGTTATGAGTATTTTTTAAGAAAGGATAGATATGAAGTGTTCCCATAAATACAAAACTCAATAAACATTAGCTGCTGTGGTGGTGCTCTTATTACTAATGGATACAATGCAGGTGTGGCTTCACTTATTAAATAATTACTGTTCAAAGAAGTAGTAAACATTACTCCCCAAGGCAGAAATGCAGATTTGGGAAGGAGGAGAATAACTATTTCATAATCACTGAAAAATCAAAAGCACAATTACAGCCACTTGTCATCTCAATATCAGAACCATGAAAAAGACTCACTCCTGCTTCCAGGCCCAAAGAAAAACATCACTGACTCCAAGACTGACTTATGATGACAAACAGCAGTTCAAATAAAAACTCTTAAAAACAACCAAAACTTTAAAAAAAAAAAAAAAACAAACTTCTCCTGATCAAGAAGATACAGCTGCAGACTTACTGCAGTTTTGTACCTTATACAATCTGTAGTAGTGAACAGCGACGTCATCCAGTCGGACAGCCTCTTTGATATATTTAAGATGAGCCTCAGAAGCTGTCAGTGCAAACTGATCTTTGTGCATGTTTGGAATGTGCTTCAGGATGTAGTCCTTCCCTCTCTTGGAAACAACCTGTTGGGATACAAGGGAAGCGCAATGCAACATTTGTTGGAAGGATTCAAGTATAACACGACCCTCACCCCACAAATGATGAAAGGCCGAGAACCGAAAATAGGCCCTTGAAACTGCCTGATTTCCACTAGGAAATTCTCACACTGATTCTCTTTTGACCATCTGTGACGTTACTAGGCTGAACAAGCTAATACTAGAAGGTACAGAGTCAGTTTAGCTGCAGTACTTCATATCTTAGAAGAAAAATCATTTAAGAAATGGGAAAAATATGTTCTCTTGGCTTTAAAATCACTAACAAAGAAAAACCATGCAAACTTGCACAATTTTGTCCACATCATTGTTTATACTTGCAGAATTATTGGTACTATGAAATACAGCTACTCAGCACATCTTCAGGTTCTGGATCCTACTTAACTCTCCTAAAATTACAGCCACAAAGTGGGAGGCTCTCAATGTTAATCCAAAGAAGGCAGAGGACTGCAAGGAATTCTTAGAAACATTTCTGGTTTCTGCATAAGAGGCTGATATGAACACTCTACTCAAATGCTTAGGAGAAAACAATTTCACTCAAATATTCATTTCAATTTACTGCGACTTCAGTTTTAATCAGACAGTAGTCTAAGCTTTCAGATTTCAAAAATATAGGGTCCAGTAGCTACAGGCTCAAAAAAAAGGTGTTGATAAGTTAAAAGTCTTAGCTGATTTCATGAAGATTATAAGAGATGGAAAGACTATGCAAAGTGAACAGAAAGCATTTTTAGTGCTCAAAATGATCAGAATTTAAAAATTAGAGAATTTTTAGTTTTATCAGTTTTTATATAGTTATTAACATATTTTTCTTCCTATGAATATTTTGAGAATTAAACATGATGAAGTATTGCCCAATAATCAAGTTTTGCTGATAACTCGTTAAAGATTTTTTCTTTCTAGATTCCTTTTACATGAAGATCATTTAAATCAGTACTTATCAACCTTTTTCAGGTCAAAGAACCCATAGAAAATAGTATTTAAAAGGGCAGTGAAGTATATATAATAGGTGGTTCTGGTGATCACAAGGGTCAAGGAAGCTGGTCTCTCGGCACCCTGGGCGCCATGGCACACTAACTGGGAAGCTCTGCTTTAAAGACCAAGAGTCCATGAGAACCTGACGATAACTAGAGGATGGAAATACTGGCTACTTTTGGTCCCACAGGCACTGCTGTGTAATAGCTTGATGCCCTCTGTGGTTTTTCTTCAACAACTGAAGCACAGTCAGTCCATGAACAAAAGCTTGTATCGAGCACCATGATGTGAAATGCCGAAGAAACAGAAAAGGTTTACACCTGTTCTTTAGGATATCTTAAGAAACACTCAGATTACTGGGTGCAAGAGATAAGCAGAATATTTGAAAATAAAATACTTTTGTTCAGGGTCTTATTGAGCCCAGAGGAAGGGCCCTGGGCACCTAGATAGTCCGTCCAGAGAACACATCTGGGCCGATGAGCAGGAGTAGCCAGGTAAAACAGGGAGGGTGCCTCACTAGCTAAAGAAGCTGCAGGCAGAAAGGCCCAAAGTGCAAAACGACAGGAGTTGTGGAGACACAATAATGCTGAGTGCTGCCGGAGCACAACACACGAGGTGCAGGACAGCCAGAGAGGAAGGTGCAAAATCTGGCAGGGACCATGAGCTGAGAAGTTCCTAGGTCATGTTTGGCACTCAGGCTTTCACTGCAGGTGAAGGTTTAAATCAGAAGCAAAATCGACTTCTCTGCAAGCTGTGAAGTAAAGCCTGGAGCAGCGACAAGTGTCCACTGGTGAGTGCTGACGAGAGCTGGCACCTGGGAAATGGGAGGAATCATGACCTGGGTTGGGGTGGGGATGCAGTAATGTCTAGGAAGTTAACAGCAACAAATATACAAGAGGATTTTATTTCCTAAGTTGAGGGATGGGGAATCAAGGGTTTGTATTAGAGGATGTTCTCCTGATCAGATGGGGCAAGGTAAAAGAAGAGTGTTAAGGAAGAGCCTGAACGAATCTTAAGTTTCTAGGTGACCAGGGCCACTGGCTGAGGTTGTGAACATGGAGCTAGGAGCACACAGAACTGAGGTGGAAGCAGATAATCTGACCTGGGACACTGCGAGTTTGAGGTGCCTATGGGTAAACATCTGACCTACAGACATAAGGGAGAGAAAAGATTCGGGAGGTGCCAGCACATAAGTGGTTGTAAAAAGCATCAATTTGGAGATCTCCTGGGATCGGAGTGACTAAGTGTCAATCACACCAGAGAAACCCAGGAAAAGATGTGAAAAGTGTCCACTGGACTTGGCAACTTACAGGTCACTGGTGGCCTTAAGGACAATGCCATGAGTGGAGGGGCTGGTGAGGAAAGAAGGCAGAGAGATGTTGGTTGAGGAGTACGTGTCGAAGTAAAGATGCTAAAACATCAAATTTACATCACTTTTTCAAGACGCTTTACTGAGAAGGGAAGGAGAGACTGGTAGCTCTTCTTTCCCTCCCTCCTTCCTCCCCTGAAGATAGGAAGGTGTGAACTGAAGTATGTTCTAACTTAAGAGGAGCTAGTTCGAGTAGAGGCTGAAGATATAGAAGAGAGAGATGCCTCAGCAGAGACCTGGAGGAAGAACGGGAAGTGATGTCAGCAGAGTACGGTGGAGGAAGGGTGGCTGAGACAGTCAGTGCTCAAATAACCTACATTTTCTTGCTGAAGGAAGGGGGTGGCTCCTCTTTTGATGGTGAAGGAGATGGTGGTCAACACAAGCTGTTCACTTATATTTGTTTTCTCAGCACAGGAAAAGTTGTGAATGACGTCACTTTTTAAAGAATAGTGTTTTCCTCCTACTGAGGGGGAAAAATGCTGCTTGAATTGAGAGTAAATAAGAAAGTCAAGGCCGAGTAAATCTCAAAAGAAGGCTGACAAATTCCCAGTTCCAGCATCTTTAGGATGGAGAGCCATCCTCTTCCTCATTACCTACGTACAGGTCGAGTTGGTGGAGAGACTGTGTGTGCCACGCTCTCAAGTGTGGAAAGTGTACCCGGGTGTCATGGAGGGTGTGTGGGCCATCAAACACCTAGCTTCCCAGGTCTCGAAGCTGCATGAGCAGCTTGACCCCTCCTGGCCGCTACTGGTTTCTTTGTCAGTGCCATGGCGCCTCGCAATGTGTCTGACACAGAGGGTAGACATTTTAGGGGTCGACATGCCTCTACCAAACTGCAACAATGAACTAGAGATGTGCTAGAGAAAATGCTTTAGATCTGAAAACAGTGCCTACCCAAGATGGGAAGTAAGCCTCGGGCTCAAAGTATTTTCCATAGTGCTTATTCCTTTTGAAGTTCCCAAGATCAGCCTGCAGTGCAAAGGCTGCCAGCAGGAAGTAGGCCTCCTCTCGGAGCACACACTGCGAATGAAGAACTTGTTTTCTCAGGTGCCAGTAATAATAGTATCTTGCTGCTCTGTCACTAGGAAAATAAAAGAAAGCGGAACTCACATTTTGACAGAACAATCTAAATGCATATAAACAGAGCGCAAATCCTGCTGCCCATCTGGGGACGGGAGCTCTTCTGCTCTGCCCCCTCCTGCTCCCCTGCCTCACTTGCTGGAGAGGGGGAGGCTGTGTCAATGCCTGATTGCTGCCTGATTGCTGCTTCCCTCAGGCCTCAGGGAGACAGGACCTCAGGCCAGAGGACCCAGACTGCAAAAGCAACATTTCCTGAGGCCTGCGGCATTCGATTCATTCAGAGGATGGAAACAAGATCTGAATCACGCCACTCCAATGTGGTAAATAAATACTACGTTGAACAAGTATTAGAAGAGAAATCTAGGCATTCATTGTCTGTATTAAAATAACTTTGCTACCATGATGCTGCACATACATAAATAAGGACAAATCTGGGGACAATCCTGGTTTTAATGTCATGCGTCCTTTTTTGTTTTGTTTTTCATTTGAGCAAATTACAAATACATTAGGCCCTTTAAAAAATATTTCTATTTATATGCTCTACTAGAAAAAATTTGCTTGACTATAGTTTTTTTCCCTCTAAAAATGAATGAACTGAAAACTCTCTTAAAATCCTTTTTTTTTTAAAAAATTAAGCAGATGTTACTTTATGGGTGTGCTTTTATAGGTACATGCCACAAAATCATGATAGTCCTCACAAACAGAAACAGTAATAGTGCACTCATTACAATCTGTTGAGGTCAGAAATAAATATAGTCCCCATTAAATACACAAAAGAGTGCTGACTGGGTAAAAACATAGTCAAGCTCCAAAAAATGTCACAGGCAAACAGGACACCTCTGTGATCAAAGTAAAAATGCAAGGGGAAAAAAAATGTGTGTGTTTGTGTTATATATTTAATGAGTATTTGCCTCCCTATTATTTTAGGTTGAATGTTTACCTGAGATTCATAGCTCATTAGTTGATGATAATAAAAACATATGGGTTTATTTTAACCAAGATCATGTTTAAGAATAAAGAATTTAAAAATAAAACATTTATGTAATTTTTTCCCCTTGGGACAGAGTACTTTTTAGAGCACTTCTTTGTATAATGCTGAGTACACAGCGTTTGGACTAGCTCATCACTGGAGAAAAGGGCAGAAGTATAGGGGTTAATGAAACATTCATTAGTCCCAGGGGGCTAATTAGTGGCTCAATACTATATTTTTCTTCTTTCCAGCACATTCCATTCCAATTAAGTACACTGAGTAAAGATTTTATACAAACTGAGAATAACTAAAAAGGTTTCTCTGCCTTTAAAAACATCCTTTATGGGCTCATATTTTTTACTTTTTAATTTGCATATGGCAATAATATAAATATTAAGAGCAAATCTCAGATTCAACTCATTAGTTAAATGTATCTTTGTCCCTTTTACATGGGGTTTCTCAAAATTTAAAAATAAGTAAGTGAAACACAGAGTTCACATTTCTATTAATTTCTACCAGGTGACAAAATCACCTCTGAAAGTCTTCCAGCACTGAATCCTTGTATATAAGTGTTAATCTGAGCTTCTGAACTGGTGACTTCTGGGTCTGTATCATGTGTAGAGTAGTATTCAGGCACCCACCTCCAGAAAAGGAATGTTACCTGCCCTTGCTGAACTGCATCTAAGATTCTCACAGGATAGCTCCATTGGGTGTAATCTTAGCTTTAAAGATACTGCCAAGAACAGAAGCAAGACCCCAAAGGTGAAAAGAAAACCAGGCGATATAAACACCCATGCATTTTTATAGGACAGAGTTCTCGCTGCTGTCCCTTTTCTTACCCCACCACCAGAAAAGAATACAATGCATTAACCAACCTCTCCTCTTTTCACAAAAGTGCTAGTTCTTCCTTAAAGGAAGTACCTTTTCAGTGACTGATCTGTTATAGAAAATGTGGAGTAGAGAAAATGTGAGCTGTGATACTGTTAACAGCTTCACTGATAGTCTAACATTACCACTCGTTCATCAACAAGTATGTATTGAGTGTCTACTGTCACCTCTGTTTCAGGGACTGAAGATACATGTGTGTGCAAAAGTGTTTTTTTTTTTGAAACCCCTGTTCTTGGGACTTCCCTGATGGTCCAGTGGTTAAGACTCTGTGCTCCCAATGCAGCAGGTCCAGGTTTGATCCCTAGTCAGGGAACTAAGATCCCACAAGCTGAAACTCAGAGCTTGTGTGCTGCAGCTAAGATCCTGTGCAGCCAAGTAAATTAATTAAAAAAGAAAATCTTCTCTTTTATATTCTAGCAGGTGGAGAACAACAATAAACACAAGTACTTTATTTGATACGTTAGAAGATGAGTACTGTGGAAAATGAAAGGTTTGGAATTTCTCGTTGTCCTCATACCTGATCAATCGGCCATTTTCCACATAATACTGCACACGGAAGTGGATGATCATAGGAGGTCCAAACTGATCAATTCCCTAAACAAAGACACGTGTAAAAATCAGGCTGTTCTTAGTTACTTCAAAAGTGGGTTTCAAAAACAACAAATATCATTTTTAAGACACCTTTTAAACACTGAAAGGTTTGATTTACTTCTAATGAGTAGGGGCGTCCAGGAGGTATAAAGTTGTCCATGCAGAAACAGGAAGTTATAAAGCATCATCACTATCTGATACTCATTCACTGTAACACCAGTGACAACATAAGGGAAGATAAAAATAAATGCCAGTGGAAAGTTCTAGCTGAGATCCAGCTCCTCTCCCAGCTCTGTCCCCTGTGGTGACCATTTGCTCCTCATTACAATGTTCTCCTGTTCCTCTGACATTCCACATACCAAATTCTAACATGCTGTTTGTTTATTTAGACATTCATGTTCCTTACTTTGTAGTTGGCTTTGAAGTAGCCTTCAGTTTACTCCAAGAATTCTTAAATACAAATCGGAGGATCAAGGATTACACACTGGGGATTATTACTGTTTTGTGAGGGTGATCTCGAGAACACTAGGTAAGTTCCTAGTGAACGCTCTCCTATGCAAATGCAAGGCACGGGTTCAATAAAGTAATAAAATATCAATGTAAAGATAGTAAAAGCAGATTTTAAAATGACTAATAATTTCTAGACAGTTTTGACAACTAATGTGGCTAAAGAAGACGAACAAATACTTTCCCCATGATTTTCATTTCAAAACATTATCCCAAGGTTATGGAAAAGTTATTGTCTAATATTATTTTAGCAGATGTTAAAAATCTTTTGCTACATGCTATAAGCTATTAATCCTTCACTAATGTGATATTTTAGAACTTATAATTCATATCCCTTTCCAAATCTTTACTATATAAAGTGTTAAGATGTTTTCCTAATGTATAACAGCTAAAATAAACCTTTTTTAAAAATCAAAATAATTTTGCTGATAAATGTAATCTCACCCAAGTGACTTCGTATTGTCGTACCTTGCTGGCCTCTTTCTTCCATTCTTTTGGACAATACTTATAAAGCTTTTGTGACAACTCCATATACACGTGTTCATTATCTGCACATTAAAAAAAAAAAGGAGACCAGGTGATAAAGGATAGATTTTTTTTTAAAGAAAAGAATATACAAAGAAATGGGTTTTTCAAAAAAAAAGCCTCAGGCTTTCTGAATGTACTCTAAACACACATATCACCAAGAAAACTGAAAACATAAAAAGATATAAGGTTCTGTGAGATAGCTATTAATGACATTATTATTTTGCTTTTG
This sequence comes from Capra hircus, assembly GCF_001704415.2. Lineage (NCBI taxonomy): Eukaryota > Metazoa > Chordata > Mammalia > Artiodactyla > Bovidae > Capra > Capra hircus. The sequence goes on from NC_030817.1 coordinate 58,517,041, forward strand.
CAATACAGAACATGTATCATTGAAAATGTTAACATTTAGAAGAAATATTAGATTCCTATTCTTGCTTTTACTTAGTTTCCATGGTCATCATAACTTATAGTTTAACCTCCAACACTGTGGTATTACTCAGTCTTAGAAAAACATGCTTTTGTTTGGTTCACAGAGGAGCCATCTCATAAGCGCAAAGTAATAAAAAAGGGCAGAAACAGCATCTTACTTGCTATGTAAGAAACTAAAAAAAACTGATGATAACCGATTTGTTTCCAAGTGAGGAGCTTGACCCATGTGTTTTGTGAAGAGAAGTCTCTAATACTATTCCTTCTCTGTGCTATCCACATAAAACACAGAATGACAAAATGATAAAGCGTTACTTGCTCTGCTTTTGGGGTTGATCTTGTGGGAAGAAAAAAATAATCTTATGCAAAACAAGAATGGATGCCAAAATATTTCTTCAAGGGAATGATGTTCTTAAGATGAGCAGAAAATAAGACTGCTAAGTAACTCATGTAAAAATGACCTAAACGTGAAAACTAGCTGGTAAAAAGGGTAAAAATTTTCAGATTTCCCAAATGGACTCTTTTAAAGAGAGAGATTTCATATGAAAAGTATTCCTATCTTGTACAAAGTTTTCAAAAAAGTTTTTTTAAACTCCTTCACCATCACCCTGGGGTCATGCTCGTGGAAAGTCCTGCATAAAAATGTACTTGTTGTGGAAGGAAAGTGTCTCTCTTTGACTACTCCAAGAATAACACACGCCCACACTGTCACTCATGACTGAATATTGGAGTTTGACAGAACAAGTCAAACGTTTGACTAGAATAGGAAGGGTAAAGCCACTCTTTGTCAATGAATGTCATAATAAGTCAACTAAGTGTGGATGAAAGGGGCAAAGAAGTCCGAGAGATAAGAAGATGCTACTAAAATCTATCACATGAACTAAAATCATCTCCCATTTCTACTATGTTACCAATTAAACATGAAATGGACAAGATCAGACAACCTTCCTGTTGAAACTGATTTGTTTTCGCCTTGCGTTCCTGTCTGAAGAAACAACATAATGAATAGAACTGAGACTGCTCGCCATAATGGCACAAGCATAGTTTTTTAAACTACCACTGTGTTTCTACCATCTGGCAGTTTGACCAGAGCTGTATACTTTCTCAAGCACATATCAGTCCTGCAAAGCAGGGAAAACTAAAATGGAGAGAAGGCAAGGGACATGTCTAAAGCCACACAGCTAGCTAGTGGTAGAACCTGAATCAGAACCAGGTCATCTGACGCCTGTTCCAAAGTTATTGCACCATCCTGCAATCTCTCTTCTAAAAAACACATGTCAAAAACTCTTATTTTGAAAACCAAGGAAACATTTTATGAGACTGACTTGCTGAACAGCAAAGATCAACAGTCTGCCTGTAGTTGAAGTAAGAAGAATTAACTCTGTAGGGCATCTTATTTCCCCCAGGCTCTTCCTTGACAGAATGACTGAGGTGTGTACTAATATGAATATGGAGCTGAGCATTTGTTTTTACTGCTTCCACTATCACAGGAAGAAACTGAAGAGCAAATGGTTGGTTCCTTTCTTCTTTTCTTTAAATATAAATTTATTTATTTTAATTGGAGGTTAATTACTATACAATATTGTATTGATTTTGCCATACATCAACATGAATCCGCCACGTGTGTACATGTGTTCCCCATCCTGAACCCCCTCCCACCTCCCTCCCCATAACATCCCTCTGGGTCATCCCAGTGCACCAGCCCCAAGCATCCTGTATCCTGCATCGAACCTAGACTGGCGATTTGTTTCCTATATGATATGATACATGTTTCAATGCCATTCTCCCAAATCATCCCACCCTCGCCCTCTCCCATAGAGTCCAACAGACTGTTCTTTACATCTGTGTCTCTTTTGCTGTCTTGCATAAGGGGTTATCGTTACTATCTTTCTAAATTCCATATATATGCGTTAGTATACTGTATTGGTGTTTTTCTTTCTGGCTTACTTTACTCTGTATAATAGGCTCCAGTTTCATCCACGTCATTAGAACTGATTCAAATGTATTCTTTTTAGTGGCTGAGTAATACTCCATTGTGTATATGTACCACAGCTTTCTTATCCATTCATCTGCTGATGGACATCTAGGTTGCTTCCATGTCCTGGCTATTACAAGCAGTGCTGCAATGAACATTGGGGTACATGTGTCTCTTTCATTTCTGGTTTCCTTGGTGTGTATGCCCAGCAGTGGGATTGCTGGGTCATAAGGCAGTTCTATTTCCAGTTTTTTTAAGGAATCTCCACACTGTTCTCCATAGTGGCTGTACTAGTTTGCATTTCCACCAACAGTATAAGAGGGTTCCCTTTTCTCCACACCCTCTCCAGCACTTATTGCTTGTAGACTTTTGGATAGCAGCCATTCTGACTGGTGTGAAGTGGTACCTCATTGTGGTTTTGTAAATGAAGCAACTGACAAAGAACTAATCTCAAAAATATACAAGCAACTGCTGCAGCTCAATTCCAGAAAAATAAATGACCCAATCAAAAAATGGGCCAAAGAACTAAACAGACATTTCTCCAAAGAAGACATACAGATGGTTTCTTTCTTCTTGATGTGTTCCCTGTTCCATGGTCTCTGGCCTCTTCAGAGTGGTCTTTTTAGATAAATGAAAACAGCTCACATTTCGGAGCTGAACTTATTGATCAGCTCATCATAATACACTTTCCAATTTGGGAGATCTGAGCATTTTATGGTACTAACCAGATTCTCAAGATATCATAAACCTTTAAATTGAAACCAATTTCAGTAGTGGAAAATAATTCATGTCCAAACACAAAATACAGCTACATTTCACAAAAAAAGTTTCCTTGAAAAACTGAGCAAAGATCTGAAAGGTTTTGTGGCATCTAGAAGACTAAATTAGAGAAATTTTAAAGTATGATTTGAAAGAAAAAAGTTTTAAGGAATGGCTACACTTAAACTCTGGGAACTTAACTCTAACTACGGTGTCACTGGCATAGAAAACTTATACGGAGCCCTTTACTTGAAAATCTTCTCCATGTAAAGTATACAGAAGAAACTGATCCCATATCTCCAAGTTATATGTTTTGACTGGAAAAAAAAGAGAAGGGATAAAGGAAGGAAAAAAAGAAAATAAGAGTAATTAATAGATCATTTTGTTATACTATATCTTCAACAGTAAGAGAATTGGAATAGAGAAAAGTCAGGTTTATTATGTCTACATGTCTTTTAATGTCAAAAATTACAAAACAAATTAAATTACAAAAATAACCAAGGTAATTTCCTATAGTGCAAAGAAACAAAAATCAAGTTGGGTTCATTAAAACATAAAAGAGCAAATGCATAAAATCTAGACTTGTAAAGAGGAACCAGTTTTTGAGTTCAAACGATAATAAATTCAAGACCTAAAATTCTAAATCATAGAAGAAATACACAACAGTTGAGTTTAAAATATGAATACTAGATTAAAAGCCATGATTACAAGTACTTTGACAATCACAATTACATAACAATATGCTCAATTAATTACAGCTATAAAATGCCATTTCCTTAAGGACAGTTGGCTAACTCCATCAGAGATGGGCCTGAGACTTACTTTGTATAACACTGAGTCCAAAGAGGTGACAGTCCTTTAGCCTGAGTAGGTCACACACCTGGACCAGTAACTGGTGACACAGAATTTTGACCTATGGGAAAAAAGACAAAAATAAAACAAACACAACTTAATAATTCAGCCAAGTCCAAACAGTGAGCCATAACCAGGCAATGTAATGCATCCTAAATATATGCCGAATGGACAAGCTGACACTAGCAAAACAACAGTTGGTTTATGGAAACCACTACAGCTGTTTCAGTAACGATGATCACAATAGAAATTTCTACAACACGGTGATCAAGTACCAGTGCAATCTGTACAAGACTCACAAATCCTAGGACACATGGACAAGGCCTTACTCCATAGCCATGGTGCACGATAAATATGTATTTCAGAAGGAAACCAAAATAATCTAATCAAATGATCGAAATTATTAATTATCAAAATTACTAATTTGGCAAGTATTTTTACAAGGAACGTTTTCGTCATGGTGGTTTAAACAAAATGCTCATATACCACACAATGAGTGAATACCTAGCTTTTATTTACTTTAATCAATCACTTTCATTGACATATCTTTTAAGTACTAAACCAGGTTCTTTTCTGAGTCCTAGTTATAATAATAAAATCATGTTAATTTGGAACATGGAGTTAAGGTTAAGTTATTCTGAAAAGTCACATGCTGAAAGATAAAACAGTCTTTAAAAGACACAGTTTTATTGACTTTTCAAATACTGAATGAAGTATTTTGGGGGACACATAATTGTAATGAGTCTGCCTTGTTGAACTCAGAATCACTAAAGCTTATCGGTGTTGGGATTGACATTGAGACCATATAGGTCAATTTCTTCATTTGACAGACATATAAAAGAAAACCCAGAGAGCCTGAAGTCATATAGTTAGTATTAACAGAGAGAGTAACTCAGAACTTTGCTCATTTGTGTATTATAATATTTTTGTATGTAAATATTATTAAAATATGTGCAGCCTAACAGTTCATTATATTATGTGTGACATTTCCCCTCATATTTGTACTAGTAACTTGCAACTTCTTTCTTCAATAATCATGCCAGTTACAGTTTTAATGATTACAAATCTTAAATTAGTTAACTTTGAATTAATGATTTTATCATACTTTAATATATAAATTAGATTCAGAAAATAAAACATGTTGAGATCTCTTAATAATTGAAAGTCAAACAATTCAGAATGGTGACAATGTCAACTGGAGTAAGAAAGACAGGTTTATGGCTCTTTTCCACATTCACTATTAATGTGAATAGTGAATTCACAGTGGCTCAGCAGTAAAGAAACCGCCTGCAATGCAGAAGGCGCAGGTTCAATCCCTGGGTTGGGAAGATCCCCTGGGGGAGGGCATGGCAACCCACTCCAGTGTTCTTGCCCGGGTAATCCCACGGACAGAACAGCCTAGTGGGCTGCAGCCCATGGGACTGCAAAGAGTCAGACACATCAAGAGACTGAGAACACAGGCAATCTAAAGCACCTTATCCACTGCTGCTTCTGCTGCTAAGGTGCTTCAGTTGTGTCCGACTCTGTGCAACTCCATAGACAGCAGTCCACCAGGCTCCCCCGTCCCTGGGATTTTCCAGGCAAGAACAGGGGAGTGCATTGCCATTTCCTTCTCCAATGCATGAAAGTGAAAAGTGAAAGTGAAGTCACTGAGTTGTGTCCAACTCTCAGCGACCCATGGACTGCAGCCTACCAGGCGCCCCCATCCATGGGATTTTCCAGGCAAGAGTGCTGGAGTGGGGTGCCATTGCCTTCTCCACCTTATTCACTAGAAAGTGCAAAAAGGATTTATGTAAGGCCAAATAGCACCGCTTCAGCTGTTTAGAAGCAACAGGAATTCCGTGAAGCCAGGACAATGTCTTATTTTATACTCAGAATATACAGCAGGCATTCAATAAATGTCTGATGAATGAAAGCCAAGGACCTGATTTCCTGTGGGTTTCTTACCTTCCTTCTGGTCCATGACTACAGACTACAGTACTCTGGCCCACTGAGCAGATCATTTAATACTGCGCCACTCAAGAATTTGTGTCAATACACAGTCCACCAACACCACTGAGGGGATACATTTGCCAACAGGAAATCAGTGTCACCTTCATTCACTAAAAAGACTTTGGATTTGAGTTCTGTATTACTGAAACTACACTTTATAAATAAGCTTAAACAAAGAAAATGATAAAGTAATGGGAAAAGTATTTAAGGTTAAATAAAACTGAACTATATACTAGAAATTTGAGACTTAAAGAAGTCTAGGACTTTAATCTTTAGCTTTGACTGTATTTTAAAATGTCATATACAAAGTACTTTGGATAAAATATGATTAAAAAGTTAAAAGAAAAATTCCAAACCACACGCTGTATACAAAATAAACTATGTTGTACCTCCGTATAACTGTTGTTCAAATAATCTCCATACATCCATACATCCTATATAATTATTATTGTTCCACTAGTTTTAAATCAAGTATCTGGAGCATAATAAAGCTCTTTAACAACGATCAAGGAAAGACAATGCTCCTATTTAAAAACTGCAAGTAAGTAAGGCTGTGGCTCTGAAGTCTTACCTACTGTGAAAACAATTTTGAATTTTTTGCATTTGCATATTATGAGTCTTGAAGGCTATGTTTTAGTTGACTAAAAATTTTCAAGTTCTTTAATCTTCAGGAGCAATAGGAACTTTAAAAGGTGCCATAGACTATGAGGCATTAGGGATAAGAATGAAAGCATTATCTAAAAATATACTTTGTATGGAACTTTTTAATAGAAACAGCATCTAATTCTCAGTGTCAATGGCTTGTTGAGCAAGAATGTCTAAAATATATTACAGAAAAAGAATTGTTCGCTCTCGTCTCAGTGAAGAGATATCTCTTAGCCACAGTTTATATCACTTAAAAATTTTGTGACTCCTACATTAACATAACTTTATTTCCAAAAATTTCCAAGTTTCCATATTTAATATCTGATGATTAAAATAATTTAGAACAATCCCTATTTTTTCAATTCATGGAAAATAAAAAATGATCAAAACTACATTTACCCCATGCAGAAAGGCAATATTCTATCAATTACACTTCTCAGGGAATAAATTTTCTTCATTTAAAAAAAGTGTTTAGAAATGAGTTTTAAAAAGGAGACCATTAATGAAAGTTTTTGTTATAGTTAATCTGTTCTACCACAACTCTACAAACATCATTGCTATTTTCTGAAGACAAAAATGACACTTTGTAGAAAATGACAGGCCTTTGGCAGCCCTGGTTGGCTTTGTAGCAGTGAGGGGACCCCAAGCTACTTAACCCAGTTCCTTCTCCTCCCTCCTTTGGTCCAGCAGTTTGCTTGCTAATGAGGAGTCGACATGGCAGGGCTTTCCATGTACCCTGGAATAAGAACAGGTCTACATGGTGTTCAGAAGTTGAGTTTCATTAATAGAATGAGCATACAGCTCAAAGAAATGAAAACAAGTGCTACTCTATTAAGTGCTCACTCACTGAGGCCACACACGGCCATAAGCATGTAAGCATCTTATGTCTTTATATCCTCACAATGTCCCTGTGAGGAGAGCAGATTATTTTCACTTTATAGAAGAGGAAACCAAAGCAAAGAACTACTTTGCCCAAGGTTGCAGATGTGAAGTAGGGATTTCAGCATAGATCCCTGTGTCCCACCCTAGACTTATTAGATCAGCACCTCCAAGGAGTGGAGTCCAATAGTCTGAGTACTTACCAAGCTCTCCAGATAATTTTTTAGACATCAAGTTGTAAAATCACTGATCTATAGGAACAAATGGATTGCCTGTCAGTCTGTTCTCCATAACTATCTTCCTCAACTGAGATTTCAGTATAAATTAATTTCTTAGAAAATTATAGCCAGCTCCTAGTATTCCTCACGAAATAAGATTAGTCTTCCTTCTAGCTTACCTGAGGTCAGTAAGATTTTGTTCCATATACTGTATGTGTGTGCACACATATGAACACATTTAGACATATTCGACCAGGTGAAAAGGCAGAAATGGAACTGAGAGAAGTTTCTTAAGTGCTTATACTATATGTTTATGTATATTTAAAAATTTTAGTTGATACCTTCTCTATATAACTGTTCAGAGAACTTAAACAACATATTCATGTATACATGTAAATTATCTTTTAATATATTCTGACAGTGCCCATACTGAAGAAGAGAGATAATGTTGCCAATTTTAACTAGGTTTTAAAAACCAAATGCTGGAATAATAACAGTTTATCACTTCACACATCCAAAACAACTTTGGGTAATCTGAGTATAAAAGAGCTAAATCAATAGAAATTCTGCCTAAGAGACTGATAAAATTCACTCAATAGGCAGGTTTGATACTCAGACAATTCCTTTAAGCAAAAACAAGGCTACATTAGTAAATCAAGGAACTCTGGTGATTGACAGAATGAAACCAAAATAATTATGATAAGCAGAATCTTTTCCTCTAAATTTTTAATGGAGCTATTTAAATGTCATATAGCTTCAGTATAACATTTAGAAATATTCTTTTCATATGGCAATTGGGTTAAAAATACAGTAGCAAGAAGAATTAACTCAAGGCATGAACTAAGGAAATTTTTCCCTTAATTCCAACAGAATACAAAGAAAGAACATGAAAGCTGACAACAGGGAGGGGGTGACAAATGCTAGGCATGACTGTGATCAGTCATGCCTGTGCAGCAGTCTCTACCCAAGCTCAACACAGGCATACATCATGATTCACAGTCCATTTCCAGGTGTAAGTCCAGACATGTATATACATGTGTGTGTGCTCAGTCGCTAAGTCACGTTCGACTCTTAAGACTCCATGGACAGTAGCCCGTGAGGCTCCCCCGTCCATGGGATTCTCCAGGCAAGAATACTGGAGTGGGTTGCCATTTCCTCCTCCAGGGTTTCTTCCCGACCCACGGGTTGAACCCATGTCTCCCACACTGGCAGGCTGATTCTTTTACCACTGAGCCACCTGGGAAGCCCATATACGTATGTGTATATACATAAAATGTTCACGACTGTTTTATTTGTAATACCTCCAAAACTTAAAATAACCTAATACCCATTAATAATAGCTGGAGAAGAAATTAGGCATACTCATACAATGAAATATAATAATGAAAAAAAGAATTACTGTCACATGCAATAGCATGGATAACTTTCACAGGCCAAATATTGAGTATATAAAATATAGGCAGATATAAAAGTGAGCACACCACATAATTTTAGCTGCATGAAATTCAGAAATAAAAAAATTACCCTATGGTGATAGAAGTGGAAATAGAGATTACCTTTTGGTAGAGATTATTGATTAGGAGGGATCACAAAAGATCTTTCTGAGGCACTAGAAATCTACTGTATCTCAAGCTGAATGATGGTTACTTGGATGTACACACTGGGGAAAAGTCAGAGCTGCACACTTGATATTCCTATACTCTGCTGTAAGTAAATTATAACTCGACTTTAAAAGTAAAAACAAAAGAGAAAAAGTATTATATTCCTCAATGTCCAGGTTAACTAAGAGAGTTAACTCCAGCTCATCAACCATAAGCAAGTTTAGTGGGCAAATACACAGCCTATTCTTGAAATTGGCTAGACTTAGGCTGCAGCCTACCATCAAAACAATGATCAAGATGCATGTTAAAAAGTCAGCAATTATGTATTACCATTTCATGCGTGTAGGTGACAACTCAAAAACATTTAAAAAGCAAACTCAGATAGCCATAAAAATTATATTTCAATAAAAGTTTTTTTAAAAAGCAAAGTGTTTATTTTTCTATATATAATATAGTAACAGATATTCTCTACTTTTACCAGACAAGAGAATGCCAAAGACAGCTGAACTTCAGCTATCATTCAAATTTATACCTGTGTAGACAGCCTTAATACCCCAATTCTCCAGCATTATTAACAGTCTCATTCTGTGAGGATCTGATCATTAGCCAAGTCATAATTTGAATGTGGCTACTAGTGGGAACATCATCATTTAAACATTTCTAAAGTAGGATCTACTCACATTTATGATGATGTTCAGAGATTCATCATTAGGAAGGAAAATACACACACTCCGGCGGTCCTGCATGACTCTGTTGTTATGGAAGTTCAATTTGTTCATTGTGTTGTGGGCTCTCTAGTGGTCAGGGCTGGGCTCCGAGTCCTCGGCAATTCCTCTGGTTCCGAGCACTCCAAAGCCAAACTCTGCTCCTCATCACACTCCCTACAGGAGAAGCATCGTGATATTCGACTACGTAGGTTTCATAGCTGTGAAGAAAAGAAAGTCCAAAAGGAAGGAGGTTGTGAATGAAGATGGCAAGATTGGTGAATAGACAGACGGCGAGAGGAGCTGCAGCAGGACAGGGCACAGCGCGTCTCACAGTGAGGCCGGCCTCGTCTAATCCCTGAGAACACATGGGCACGTACTCTGTACTTTGCCCACTACCAAGTGTTTTAAAAGTTACATTCACAGTCATGAATTTAACATAAAGCCAATGAGTGTCTCTACATTCAAGGTGGTACTGTGTACTGCAGGGCTTTCAAAAGCAGAGCCTGCCTTTGAGAAATTTCCAGTCTCGTATGGAAGGGTTGTGGAATAAACGAACAAAATGACAAAGCAGCAATAACAACACAATTCTCAATCCCTCTCCTTTTTTTCTTCCATTACAATCAAACTCAAAGAAATTTCTTGGATCTTACACTATATTCCTTCTTCAACCACTGTGGTCTGGCTTCCATTTCCTTCTTCTAACCAGCATGGCTTTGCCACAGGAAGCCAGTGATCTCAAGACCATGAGGAGAAACCATAGCATTCACTTTGATTGACCTCAGTATGTACAACACTTACTGAGGCTGTTAAGTCCTCCTTACAACCTTTTTCTCCCTGAGTTTTTATGATGCTGCCCTCTCTTCTCATTCTCTAACCTGACAATGCAGTTATTTCACCAACCAGTTAACACATAGAAATAACATGATAGTATATAATAAATATTTGTATTTATTTTATATGGTAGATTTTGGATACTTTTCATATCTAACCGGTTTATTAAACCATGTAATTTTACTTTTAAAATTCTCTCAGATATTCAGTGTAAACAATTTTGCTTGCAAGCTATAAAGACTTAATCACCAATTTTCAATAACCACACTTTTTATTTCTGTCTCATGTCTCACTGCATTGGCAAGACTTTAAGAATAATTTTAAAACATTGGTGGATATTTTCTACTTTTAATGAATGTGTCTAGTGTTTCATATATTATTCCTAATACAACACTATTCAACCAAGGTATGTTAAGGCAACTTGCCTGTCAAACCAGTAGTAATCATTTATATTGTTCCTTTACAGCTACATTTGCAGGATATGTAGGAATTTCCAGGAATATGGATTAGTTTTATCAGGCAGAAAGCATAACCATATAGTTTTAATAGAAGAGCTATTATCACTGCTCATATAAATCAAACCATAAATGAGGCAGAATCTTGGCTTATTTGTTTAAGGTGCAATGTCCATCTGTTACAGCAGGAAGACAGGAGAGAATATACTCTTAGATGGCACCGTAAGTAAATGTAAACTAGTATTTATTTTTTTAAAGTATAAATAAAATACCATCCATCAGGGAGCTACTCAAATCTAAGTAAAAACATATACAGTATTTCCTTAGGAAGGAGACCAAAAGCCCCTTAGGAGTATTCTACATTTCTTAAAGCATAATGGCAATTGTTTCATATTAGGCTGTAGCCAGTACATCACCCTATAGTGTCACCAGAGGTCAGTGCTACAGTTCTCCCCAGTATGGGAGGGCTAGAATGGTTAGCCTATGTGTTCTATGAACACAAACTAACTGCACTTCAAATCCAACCATTCAGCTGTAGAATGCACACTTTAAACAATTCTAAAGCAAAGAAAGCCATAAGTGAACCATGCAAAGAAACAGAGGAAAATAATAGAATGGGAAAGACTAGAGATCTCTTCAAGAAAATTAGAGATACCAAGGGAACATTTCATGCAAAGATGGGCACAATAAAGGACAAAAGCATTATGGACCTAATAGAAGCAGAAAATATTAAGAAGAGGTGGCAAAAATATACAGAAGAACCATACAAAAAAAGGTATAAATGACCCAGATAACTATGATGGTGTGATCATTCACTAGAGCCAGATATCCTGGAGTGTGAACTCAAGTGGGCCTTAGGAAGCATTACTACAAACGCAGCTAGTGGAGGTGATCGAATTCCAGCTGAGCTATTTCAGTCTTAAAAGATGATGCATTAAAGTCCTGCATTCAGTATGTCAGCAAATTTGGAAAACTCAGCAGTGGCCACAGGACTGGAAAAGGTCCGTTTTCATTTCAATTCCAAAGAAGGGCAGGGCAAAGAATGTTCAAACTACCGCACAATCGCACTCATCTCACACACTAGCAAAGTAATGCTCAAAATTCTCCAAGCCAGGCTTCAACAGTACTTGAACTGTGAACTTCCAGATATTCAAGCTGGATTTACAAAAGGCAGAGGAACCAGAGATCAAATTGCCAACATCTGTTGGATCACAGAAAAAGCAAGGGAATTCCAGAAAACATCTACTTCTGCTTCCCTGACTAAGCTAAAGCCTTTGACTGAATGGATCACAACAAACTGTGGAAAATTCTGAAAGAGATGGGAATACCAGGCCACCTTACCTGACTCCTGAGAAATCTGTATGCAGGTCAAGAAGCAACAGTTAGAACCGGACATGGAAGAACGAACTGGTTCCAAATTGGGAAAGGAGTATGTCAAGGATGTATATTGTCACCTTGCTTATTTAACTTATATGCAGAGTACATCATGAGAAACGTTGGACTGGATGAAGCACAAGCTGGAATTAAGATTGCTGGGAGAAATATCAATAACCTCAGATATGCAGATGACACCAAACTTATGGCAGAAAGTGAAGAGGGACTAAAGAGCCTCTTGATGAAAGTGAAAGAGAAGAATAAAAAGGTTGGCTTAAAATTAATGTTCAGAAAACTAAGACTATGGCATCAGCTCCCATCACTTCATGGCAAATAGACGGGGAAACAATGCAAACAGTGAGAGACTTTAATTTTGGGGGGACTCCAAAATCACTGCAGACAGTGACTGCAGCCATGAAATTAAAAGACGGTTGCTCCTTGGAAGAAAAGTTATGGCCAACCTAGATGGCATACTAAAAAGCAGAGACATTACTTTGTCGACAAAGGTCTGTCTAGTCAAAGCTATGGTTTTTCCAGTAGTCATGTATGGATGTGAGAGTTGGACTATAAAGAAAGCTGAGCGATGAAGAATTGATGCTTTTTAACTGTGGTTGGAGAAGACTCTTGAGAGTCCCTTGGACTGCAAGGAGATCAAACCAGTCAATCCTAAAGGAAATCAGTCCTGAATATTCTTTGGAAGGACTGATGCTGAAGCTGAAACTCCGATACTTTGGCCACCTGATGTGAAGAACTGACTCATTTGAAAAGACCCTGATGCTGGGAAACATTGAAGGCAGGAAGGAAGGGGATGACAGAGGACGAGATGGTTGGATGGCATCACTGACTTGATGGACATGAGTTTGAATAAGCTCTGGGAGTTGGTGATGGACAGGGAAGCCTGGCGTGCTGCAGTCCATGGGGTTGTGAAGAGTTAGACACAACTGAGCAACTGAACTGAGAATAACATTCTCAGGCATACTATCTGAGAAATACAGTTCTAAAATAATTTCATAGTCAAATATTATATTTCATGGCAAACATTTTTCCCTATGCATATATTCCAACACTTAGGCCTCCTCTCTGATATTAAATATGAGATATTTAATATGAGTTGCCCTGATAGATCAGTTGGTAAAGAATCCACCTGCAATGTAGGAGACCCTGGTTCAATCTCTGGGTTGGGAAAATCCGCTGGAGAAGGGATAGGTTACCCACTTTAGTATTCTCGGGCTTCTCTTACAGCTCAGCTGGTAAAGAAGTGGCCTGCAAGGTGGTAGACCAGGGTTCGATCCCTGGGTTGGGAAGATCCCCTGGAGAAGGGAAAGTCTACCGACTCCAGTATTTTGTGGAGAATTCCATGGACTGTATAGTCCATGGGGTCACAAAGAGTCGGACACGACTGAGTGACTTTCACTTTTTCTGATATTAAAATCTTTTCAAGAAATTACAAGCTATGATTAAATGCAACTTATTTAAATTCAAACCATTAAGTGATATTAATCCCAGTAAAATTATTTAAATCTACACTTCAAATTGAGCTACTCATACAATTTTCCATTTCTAATTAAACCAATTAAAGGGGGTTTATTTCTACTGACCTACTTTCTAGAATTTAAAAAACAAACTAGGGAAAAATATCTTCTGAAATGGGGATGCTTCCAGAGCTTCATTAAAACAATTTTAAAATTCCATGAGTACAATTTTTATTTACTAGTTTGCTTATGGTTCAATAGTACAGTATAAAAAAGGACTAGAAGAGGATTATAAAGAAAATTTAATAAAAGCAGAGTTAAGAAGCAGTGCTGCTTCATTGTTGCTTTTCTGCTTTGAGGATAGCAAACTAGCAAAGCCTTGAAAGAGAGACAGTATTAAGATTTACTTTACCCAAGCCTGCATTAAAGCTGATTAAAAGGTTCCACTGAAATAGCAAAATTCCCATATCTCTAATATGCTTCAGTATAAAATTTAAAGTTAGACAGTCCTAGGGGAAAGACTTAAGACTAAATGTATACCAATTTTAACCACAGAATTAAGCCTTTGAGCCATTGGCTGCTTATTCTGCATCCTAAGTCCCAAAGCCGTCCCAGGGGGGCACATTTCCTACTCCAGGGCAGCCCTTGTGTTCAGTAATCTAGGGATAGATTATCTATGAAGAGCAAACCACGTTATAATCCCATATTTCCCAAACAACAAAAGAACAGCTAACACGGTGATCAAACCCCATCCTGCCATCTTTGTTGTTGTTCAGTCGCTAAGTCATGTCTGACTCTGTGACCCCAAGGACTGCAGAACATCAGGCCTCCATGTCCTCTACTATCTCCAGGAGTTTGCTTAAGTTCATGTCTGTTAAGTCAGTGATGCTATCTAACCATCTCATCTTCTGCCACCCTTTTCTCATTTTGCCTTCAGTCTTTCCCAGCATCAGGGTCTTTTCCAGTGAGTTGGCTCGTCATATCAGGTGGCCAAAGTGTTGGAGCTTCAGCTTTAGCATCAGTACTTCCAATGAATGGTTAGGGTTGATCTCCTTTAGGGCTGACTGATTTGATCTCCCTGAAGTCCAAGGGCCTCTAAAGAGTCTTCTCCAGCACTACAATTCGAAAGCATCAATTCTTCGGTGCTCAGCCTTTTCTATGGTCCAACTCTCACAACCATACATGACTTTTGGAAAGACCATAGCTTTGACTATACAGACCTTTGTTAGCAAAGTGATGTCTTTGCTTTTTAATATGCTATTTAGGTTTGTCCCAGCTTTCTTTCCAAGAAGCAAGCGTCTTCTAATTTCATTGCATAATCACTGTCCACAGTGATTTTGGAACCCAAGGAAAGAGAATCTGTCACTGCGTCCACTTTCTCCCCTTCTATTTGCCATGAAGTGATGGGACTGGATGCCATGATCTCTGTTTTTTGAATGTTGAGTTTTAAGCCGGCTTTTTCACTCTCCTCTTTCACCCTCATCAAGAGGCTCTTTAGTTTCTTTTCACTTTCTGCCATTAGAGTCATGTCATCTGCATATCTCAGGTTGTTAATGTTTCTCCTGACATCTTTATGAATACCCAAGTTTCAAATTACTTGTTGATTTCCCTACTCAAACTTTAAACCCACATTATTTTAAGTTTCTTACTTCCTGATAAGCCCATTAATTATAAAGTTACTTCGTTTCTTTTCAAGAATCAGGAAGCTCACATGTGGTATGCACATTCAATACTGATTTTCAGTTTTAAGAAACTACTGGATATAGCCTTTAAAACTGTGTCACCTTGGAATAAAAGTATGCACTTTACTTCAATATAATGTATCAGTTGGTTTGTCAGTTGTGATGAAGATCTCATAGTCTTACCAGAGGTTAACAACAGGGAAAGTGGGTACCATGGGTACAGAGGAACACTGTCCCGTATATCTAAAATGCACTGTCCCGTATATCTAAAAGCATTCTAAAGTTAAAAAGTTTATTTAAAAAACCCTAGGTCACCAGAAATTTCCTCCTCATACAACAGGTATAGTCTCACTTTGAATGAAGTCAAAGGAAGATCCTTAATTCTGAGACTGTCACCCTAAAAAAAGTTAGGTGGTAATTTGATAAGAAAATGACTATAATGTCAGCATGGTTACTAGGCATATTTCAACAGTCAATAAGGCATCTTTATTACCTAACAAAAATAATGCAAATAGTATCTTGAAAAGCTGGGTGGCAGACAGCCCTGTCTTTTAATTTAATCACTACATATTCATGAAACTCAAATTATATACACAGCATTGTGGTATTTACTTGGCATAAAGCAGAACACACAAACAATAGAAGATGTGCCCCCTACTCCCATGAATTCACCATCAAGTTAGGGATATAACAGGGCCAGGACACTTAGGATGATGATATTATGTCCCTCCTTCCCATGAGCACACAGACACAGATGGACACTTCCGGGAAGACATAACAGATGACAGCATTAGGTGTATGAATACTGTGGCTAACATCACTTTGGAATAAAAAGTACACAGTCTTTTACTCAATGTTTTCCTAAAAGTGATATCAAAATGGCTTTGCTGTTGTTGTTCATTTATTCATTCATTCATTCATTCAGCATATACAGCTACTATGTGCCAGGTGTTGCTGTAAGTGCTGAACACACAGCAATGAATAGAACAAATATTCAACTCTAATGGAGACAGACAATATATAATGTAGATAGTGACATGTACTGTGAAGAAAAATAAATTCAGAGTAGGTGAGAGAGCTGATGAAGATACTGTGGTCATGTGGATGCTATTTCATACAGGGTACTCAGGGGAGGCATTTCTGATAAGCATTTCTGATATTTGAGCAGATTTAAGAATTAAGAGAGCGATATAATTTATTTCCTTTCTTCTTTCCTTCTTTCTTTTCTTCCTTCCTTTCCTCTCTCCCTTCTTCCCCCCATCCAACCCAGGGAAATTTTTTCCAAATAGAGGGGACAATAAGTGCCAAGGCTCACTGACGCTTCAGAAAAGGTAAAATAGCAATAAAAACTATAGCTAACATTGACTACATACTTGTCGTGTTTAGTTGCTAAGTCATGTTTGACTCTTTTGTGCCCCATGGACTATAGCCCTGCAGGCTCCTCTGTCCATGGGATTTCCTAGGCAAGAATACTGGAGTGGGTTGCCATTTCCTTCTTCAGGGGATCTTCCCAACCCAGGGATTAAACCTGCCTCTCCTGTATCAGCAGGTAGATTCTCTACCACTGAGCTAAATGCTGATGTTAAGTATTCATGGTACATTAAAGAAAACCAACAGCTCTTTGCCGTGCTTTCAGTGAAGAGGTAGATAGGATCTATTTCCCTCTTCTCTTGAATCTGAGCTGGCCCTCTGACTAGCTCATGCTCAAAGTTCTGCCTCAGTAGTGGATAACTCAGTAGCTTGTAGTTGTTATTATTATTTTTTGGTCTAGCTCCTCTATTCAGATCTTCTTAGAGGAGGATCACTAGTCTGTGAGAGTGTGAGTGTGTGTGTGTGTGTGTGTATGTTTAATTTTCAATGGCAGGTACATAAGTATACACTAATTAAAAGTGGCTTGACTGGTTTACTGCACACATGTCCTTGGACAAGGAAGATTATACAGCAGGGGTTCTTAACCTTGGCACTATTGACATTATGGGGCCAAATACTCTGTGTCGTCAGGGGCTGTCCTGTGCACTGCAGGATGTTCAATGTTCATCTCTGATCTCTGCCCACTAGATACAGGGAGAATCCCCCTCAACTCCCAGTAGTGACAACCCAAAATATCACCGGACATTGCCAAATATCAACTTGGGGGCAAAATTACCCATTGCTGAGAACCAATCATTGAGAACAAGGAACCTAATCTGCTGAGTCACAACAGGCTGTTCTTACCATCCAGTTAATTTTTAAGCAGTGAAAGAAAAATGTTAGTCAGTCATGTCTGACTCTTTTGTGACCCCATGGACTGTAGCCCACCAGGTTCCTCTGTCCATGCGATTTCCCAGGCAAGAATACCGGAGTGGGCTGCCATTCCCTACTTCAGGGGATCTTCCCAACCCAGGGATCAAACCCAGATTTCCTGCATTGCAGGCAGTTCTTTGCCAGTTGAGCCACCAGGGAATCAAACTCCTACCAAACATACATTTGCCAACTAAATGTCAGCAACTTAGTTTCAAACTTAGAAATCTGGCTTTAACCTTAAAGTTAAATTTTTCAACAGCCACTAGCTTCATAACAGTTTTGAAATTTAGCCTTCTTGAAACTTCCAAGTTTTAACGCAGTGTATTGCCAAACTTCTCATGTAAGTAGAAGTTATTACCAGGTACTTGTTGTTGGAAAGTCCTATAGTTTAATCCCAGTACCTAGAAATATAAAAACTGACCTGGAAATAAATGATACCTGATTATCAATTTGTCTGTACACTCTGTATTATGAGGACTTCTTAAGTAAGGTCATTTGCTTCTAAGAGTCATTCTGGAATCACAGAGTTCTTTTCCTCACTTAATTTGAAGAGTAAGTAAACTGAACATTTTCTACTTCATGCCCTCTTTTGCAATTACTGCTTTATCTAAAAAGAAAGTAGCTGATATTTATCAACTATCCAGAGCCAAACCCTCTAGAAAGAACATCAGATACTCTGATGCTGTCTCTTTCCCACCTCTAACCACTGTTTCGGCAGATAAATGCTGCTGCTGCTGCTAAGTCACTTCAGTTGTGTCCGACTCTGTGCGACCCCATAGACGGCAGCCCACCAGGCTTCCCCGTCCCTGGGATTCTCCAGGCAAGAACAGTGGAGTGGGTTGCCATTTCCTTCTCCAATGCATGAAAGTGAAAAAAGTGACAGAGAAGTCACTCAGTCGTGCCCAACTCTTCGCGACCCCATGGACTGCAGCCTACCAGGCTCCTCCATCCATGGGATTCTCCAGGCAAGAGTACTGGAGTGGGGTGCCATTGCCTTCTCCTCCCATATGACTGAGCCTCAAATGTTTAGAGACAATATGGGCAGAATACTGGTTAAGGAGATAGACTTAACCTCCCCAATCAGTCAAACCTAAATTCTATCTATAATCTACAATATGAGCTATATGACCTTGGGCAAGGAACCTAATCTCTGAGCCTGACTCTTCATCAGTAAAATATGTACTACTGGCCTGCTTGGATTATTGGTCAGATTAAACAACATAATGAATACAAAGCACTAGATATCAGCTTGTTGGGGGGATACTCACTAAAATAACAGCCATGAGTTGCCAGCTCATGAGAAGATGTGTCTACAAATGAGTGACAAAAATACATATCACCTAGAGAGCTAAAATTTAGAGCCAAATGCAGCATCAGAGCTAAACCTTGGAATGTCTACTTTGGGGTGGGGAAGTTAAGTGTATTGTTGGTTGTAAATGGGACAGCTGCATTACATAAGGTGATAACTCCTTTGATATTTAATATATTGAAAAAGAAAATGTATGTATGCGTGTATAAGTTCAAATGCGTGCTGGCTGACCAAAGGACAGGATGTAAAAAACATCTGTTTCCATCTGTTTGGTACCGTCTCTCGACTGGGGAGTACCCCTCTTCCATCCCAGATATTTCCAGCGGAGCTATCAGACACAGTGTACACTCTTCTGTGGGAGAGTGAAGAGATGATATAGGCAGGGATGTGACTCAAGGCTGGTCTAACAGACGGCATCACTCTTCAGTCACAGAGCCTGGTCTAAAGGGTGAACATGTAACCTAAGCAAGACCAGAATTCCTCCACGAAATCTGTAATACACATGGAGAAGGCTGCACCTCCTTCTGGATTGCTGTTTGTGAGAATGATATGACCCTAGAGCTGCTGGCAATCATCTTTATGTGGTAAGAACTTTCCTGAAGAAGAAAGTCATCACAGAGGAAAGAGAAGCTCAGAAAGCATTCTGATTACATCACTTGAACTTCTATGTCTAGCAATGTCTGAAGCCACAAACTATCCCAAGGAATTCCCATATGTAAAGCTAATAAACTATCCTTTCTCTTCAGCTAATTCTGCCCCCTTGCAACTAAATGAGTCCTTTATAATACAGTCCATTCAATCAAGCTGACTTACTGCTTGATATATTCATTCATTAATTCACTGAATGCCTACTATCACTGGTTACTTGTACCAATATTTACTTGAAAAAGACATTGCCCTAAGTTTTAAAGTTTTTCTCGATTCTAAAACAAAGGAGATGGAGAAGGAAATGGCAGCCCACTCCAGTGTTCTTGCCTGGAGAATCCCAGGGACGAGGGAGCCTGGTGGGCTGCAGTCTATGGGGTCGCACAGAGTCGGACACGACTGAAGTGACTTAGCAGCAGCAGCAGCAACAGCCATGAAATTAAAAGATGCTCGCTGCTAGGAAGAAAAGGTACGATCAAACTAGACAGCATATTAAAAAGCCAGAGACATTGCTTTGCCAACAAATATCCGTCTAGTCAAAGCTATGGTTTTTCCAGTAGTCATGTATGGATGTGAGAGTTGGACTATAAAGAAAGCTGAAGAATTGATGCTTTTGAACTGTGGTGTTGGAGAAGACTCTTGAGAGTCCCTTGGACTGCAAGGAGATCCAACCAGTCCATCCTAAAGGAAATCAGTCCTAAATATTCATTGGAAGGACTGATGCTGAAGCTGAAACTCCAATCCTTTGGCCACCTAATGTGAAGAGCTGACTCATTTGAAAAGACCCTGATGCTGGGAAAGATTGAGGGCGAGAGGAGAAGGGGACGATGGAGGATGAGATGGTTGGATGGCATCACCGACTCACAGACATGAGTTTGAGCAAGCTCCAGGAGTGGGTGATGGACAGAGAAGCCTGGCGTGCTGCAGTTCATGGGGTTGCAAAGAGTCAAACACAGTTGAGTGACTGAACTGAATGTATCACATTTACTATGTTTTAACCAGTCTAAAATGTATAATTCACTGCGATTAATTACATACAGTGTTGTGCCACCATCACCACTGTCTGCTCCCAAAACTTTTTTGTTACCCCAAACAGAAACACTAACCATTAAACCCCAGGTACCTGTAACTCCCAATTCCTGGTCACCTCTAATCTACTTTCAGTGTCAGAATTTACCTTTTCCTAGCACCTCATAGATACTAAGTCAAAGAATGTGTATCCTTTTGTGTCTGGCCTCTTTTACTTAGCATAGTTGTTAAAGTTCATGCATGTTGTAGCCTGTGTCAGTACTTCATTCCCTTTAATGGCTCTGTAATATTCCATTATGTGAATAGACCCCGTTTTATTTGTCCATTCATCAGCGTATGGACATCTGAGTTGCTTTTTTTTTTTGGCTATGATAAGCAGTGCTGCCGAGAACATTTCATGTACAAATTTTTGTGTGGACATACGTTTCCATTTCTCAGTTATACGCATAGAAGTGGAATTACTGAGTCATATGATAGCTATATGTAGCTTTCTGAAGAACTTTGGGACTTTTTTCCACAGAGGCTGTACCGGCTGTACTGTCTTACCTTCCCACCAGCAAAGCATGAAGGTTCTGATTTCTCCATGTCCTCACCAACAGTTGTTATTTGTTTATAGATACCCTGGTAGGTCTGAAGTATCTCATTTTGTGATTTTGATTTATATTTCCCTTATGCTAATGATACTGAACATCTCTTCATGTGGATATTGACCATTTGTCTATCTTTTTTTGAAAAATGTTTGTTCAAATCCTTTGCTCGTTTTTTTTTTGTCTTTTTGTTGTTGAGTTGTAGGGTTTTTTAAAAATATATATACTAAATACTAGACCCTTATCAGAAAAAAAAATAAAACAAAGGAGAATATTCACCATTAATAGAGAAGACAAAAGGTGGAAAAATAGATCTGAATAAATGAAAAGCTTAGGTGACTGAATTGCTGTTCAGATACCACCACTCTCTAAGAGCACTACATAGAGCAAGTGCTTTATGGGTATAATGCACACATTGCTTTAAGGCAAACAGAGTATACAGGACAATTAATTCATAATAATAATTTTCAGCAACAAAAGAATATCTCAGCTTGAATACTAACTTGTGGGTGAATAGTTCTCTCTTATTAAAGGCCACTATGTGTTTTCAAAGAACCTCTTGATGAAAGTGAAAGAGGACAGTGAAAAAGCTGGCTTAAAACTCAACATTCAAAAAAATAAGATCATGGCAACCGGTCCCATCACTTCAAGGGGAATAGATGGAGAAACAGTGGAAACAGGGTCAGACTTTATTTTCTTGGGCTCCAAAATCACTGCAGTTGGTGACTGCAGCCATGAAATTAAAAGACATTTGCTCCTTGGAAGAAAAGCTGTGACCAGCCTAGACAGCATATTAAAAAGCAGAGACATTACTTTGCCAACAAAGGTCCATCTAGTCAAAGCTATGATTTTTCCAGCAGTCATGTATGGATGTGAGAGTTGGATCATAAAGAAAGCTGAGTGATGAAGAATTGATGCTTTTGAACTGTGGTGTTGGAGCCTCTTGAGAGTCCTTTGGACTGCAAGAAAATCCAACCAGTCAATACTAAAGGAAATCAACCCTTAATATTCATTGGAAGGACTGATGCTGAAGCCGAAGGCTTTGGCCACCTGATGCAAAGAACTGACTCACTGGAAAAGACCCTAATGGTGGGAAAGATTGAAGACAGGAGGAGAAGGGGATGACAGAGGACGAGATGGTTGGATGACATCATCAGATCAATGGACCTGAGTTTGGGCAAGCTCTGGGAGATGGTGAAGGACGGGGAAGTCTTGCCTTCTACAGTCCATCGGGTCGCAAAGAGAAGGACCTGACTTAGAGACCGAACAACAAAAACAACACACCATATAAGTAGCTGTGTATGAAATGTAGTTATTGTAATATACAGTTATTTTATATAAAGTGTGAAAATATGTAAACGCATGCATGTATCTATTTTAAATATGTAAGTATACGTATTTCTTGTTTAGTCACTAAGTTGTATTCAACTTTTTGAGACCCCATGAACTGTAGCCTGCGAGGCTCCTCTGTCCATGGGACTTTCTCAGGCAAGAATACCGGAGGGGGTTGCCATTTCCTTCTCCAGGGGATCTTCCCAATCCAGAATCAAACCCATATCTTTTGTTTCTCCTGCTTGGCAGGCTGATTCTTTACCACTGAGCCACCTGGGAAACCATATTATTTTTATATAAATAGCATGTGTATGTAAATATGTATGTATAATACAAGCAACAACTACACTTGAAAATATTTATTGAATCAATGGAAAGTTTAGGTTAGGAAAGAAGCAATATAATGTGCTGCTTAAGCTTGGCCCATGGAGCCTGACTGCTCCAATTTGGACGCCAGCCCTGACACCTGCCACCGCCCCTGGGCAAGACTCTTTACTTCCTCATGTCAATTTTTCTCACTTCTGAAATGGAACTGCTGTGGACATTATTAACTGGGTTACTCCTTTATTATGAGGTAACATCCTGATTTCCTATTACAGAAAACAAGCGGAATAATTGCTTTTTGGTAATGTGTGTTGGTCATTATCTATTCTGTCATTAATCATATCTTGAGTTCTACAAAAAAATCAGTATTTCTCTCCTATTAGTAGCTAATAGATTATTTCATTTTTGTATTTAACCAATGAGATTTGCTGTATCTTGGGGCTGGGAATGGAAAAGAACCTTCCAATTGAAGTAGATGTGAATTGGTGCCAAGTACCACTCATCATACTTTACTGAATAAAATTATATGGCTAGTCTTTGGCTATAGAAAAGGGAGAATATAGGAAAGATAGGCAAAGAAGCCTTGGATTGCAATAAGGAAAAAAATAAGTAAAATTATGTACTCGTAAGCTGCAGTTAGCACTGTAAATTACTGCAACCAGCATGAGTTCGTAGTAAGAAGCATAAAAATGTTCATACCCTTCGATCGAGTAAGCCAACTTGAAAAATGTATAAGGAGGAAATAACTGAACCAAAGCACCACACTTGATCAAAAGCACTCAGGGAACCATTATCTATCAGAGTAAAACCTGGAAAAAAAATCTAAATAGTCTAACAACAGCAATGGATTAGTAAATTATGGTATATCTAAAATAGTATCAATAATAAAAAACTGCATTTACTGAGCACAATCCCCTCAAATCACAAATACCAACTACAGCCGAAAATTACCCTGTTTCACTATATATATAGTTCTGTTCATAGAACTGAACTTTCAGGAATAAAGAACTTAAAAAAAAAAAAGTCTCTAAATCCAAGAGGCGGGGGTGGGGGAGATTAAAAAAAAAGATGACAAGTATCACAAGCAATCAGTCAACGAACAATCATAATCCAACTGGATTTGAGTCCAAAGCACTTCATTAACGTTTACAACTTTTTGCCTCTCACACCATTTCTAAACTCTGGCCTTTAGAGACTTTAAAATCTCTTTGAAGTGTTGAAATTAACAGAGTAGAAACAATAGAGAGAAATACAATTGTATTTCAGGTTAAATGCTAAACTGAGCAGCAAAATAAAGATTGCGGGATTTGAGAAAAGGCTGAGAACTGAGGGAAGCGTAGCATCCAGGCCAGTTTCATGGAGGGAAGGGAAATGATCTGTATGCAGCAGAGACAAGAAAGAATTAAGGGTGGAGAACACAGTTAAGACCCTGGGTGGGGAGGGGAGGTAGGAGACAAGCCTGGGCTCCCTGGAAGGCCTGATGGATGAAATCAGGTCATGGAACACTCATCCTAAGACACTTTCTTCAGTACCCTGAGGGGCTTCTGAGTCATGGGAACATCACACAGTGGGTCATTTTTTTCAAAGTTGTCCTCTAGCTCTGGCAATGGTTTTGCACTCTGTGGTATTCAGAACGCTAGGCTTTTGAATTTCTCCTTCTTTAGCATTATTTTTCGCTATGACCATACTCATTTTATCCATTCAATTACAGACGCAAAGCAAAGGACAATGGTAATAGTGATGTTAGGGGAAATGAAACTCCCACTTTTTTAAAACCACGTGAGAGTAAAAACATATTTCTGCAAAGCACCATTCTGGTATACTCTCCTTATACAGAACAGTTATATGCATAATTCTTTTAATCAGTAATTACAATGGCTTCCCTCTGGAGTTCATAAAAGAAGTAATGCAGATCTTTAGAGTTATTTTAAATATTTTTAAAAGTCTAATAAAATTGGCATATGTACCCATGGTGATATCTTAAGGGAAATTAAAAGATCATTCACTTAAGTAACTTTATTATTTGGTTCAGTTCAGTCGCTCAGTTGTGTCCAACTCTGCGACCCCATGACTTGCAGCACGCCAAGCCTCCCTGTCCATCACCAACTCCCGGAGTTCACTCAGACTCACGTCCATCGAGTCCGTGATGCCATCCAGCCATCTCATCCTCGGTTGTCCCCTTCTCCTCCTGCCCCCAATCCCTCCCAGCATCAGAGTCTTTTCCAATGAGTCAACTCTTCACATGAGGTGGCCAAAGTACTGGAGTTTCAGCTTTAGCATCATTCCCTCCAAAGAAATCCCAGGGCTGATCTCCTTCAGAATGGACTGGTTCAATCTCCTTGCAGTCCAAGGGACTCTCAAGAGTCTTCTCCAACACCACAGTTCAAAAGCATCAATTCTTTGGCGCTCAGCCTTCTTCACAGTCCAACTCTCACATCCATACATGACCACTGGAAAAACCATAGCCTTGACTAGATGGACCTTAGTTGGCAAAGTAATGTCTCTGCTTTTGAATATACTGTCTAGTTTGGTCATAACTTTTCTTCCAAGGAGTACGTGTCTTTTAATTTTATGGCTGCAGTCACCATCTGCAGTGATTTTGGAGCCCCCAAAAATAAAGTCTGACACTGTTTCCACTGTCTCCCCATCTATTTCCCATGAAGTGATGGGACCGGATGCCATGATCTTCGTTTTCTGAATGTTGAGCTTTAAGCCAGCTTTTTCGCTCTCCTCTTTCGTTTTCATCAAGAGGCTTTTTAGCGCCTCTTCACTTTGTGCCATAAGGGTGGTGTCATCTGCATATCTGAGGTTATTGATATTTCTCCCAGCAATCTTGATTCCAGCTTGTGTTTCTTCCAGTCCAGCGTTTCTCATGATGTACTCTGCATAGAAGTCAAATAAGCAGGGTGACAATATACAGCCTTGACGTACTCCTTTTCCTATTTGGAACCAGTCTGTTGTTCCATGTCCAGTTCTAACTGTTGCTTCCTGACCTGCATACAGATTTTTCAAGAGGCAGGTTAGGTGGTCTGGTATTTCCATCTCTTTCAGAATTTTCCAAGGTTTATTGTGATCCACACAATCAAAGGCTCTGGCATAGTCAATAAAGCAGAAATAGATGTTTTTTGGAACTCTCTTGCTTTGTCCATGATCCAGCGGATGTTGGCAATTTGATCTCTGGTTCCTCTGCCTTTTCTAAAACCAGCTTAAACATCAGGGAGTTCACAGTTCACGTATTGCTGAAGCCTGGCTTGGAGAATTTTGAGCATTACTGTACTAGCATGTGAGATGAGTGCAATTGTGCGGTAGTTTGAGCATTCTTTGGCATTGCCTTTCTTTGGAATTGGAATGAAAACTGACCTTTTCCAGTCCTGTGGCCACTGCTGAGTTTTCCAAATTTGCTGGCATATTGAGTGTAGCACTTTCATAAAATCATCTTTCAGGATTTGAAACAGCTCACAGGGCAAACTTTATTATTAGGTTGGTACTAAAGTAATTGTGGTTTTGAACAAGGAATTTTAAATCATTATAACTAGGCTCAAACACACCTTGATTAATCAAAATAGGAACCATTACAAACAACACATTTTTTTGCCAGGGAGAAATAGGTTTGTTTATTCCTGAAGCATAAAAATCCATACTTCAGGATTCAATGAACTCTTGGAAAGCATTTTCTGCCTCCTGCTGGTTATGGAAGCGTTTTCCCTGCAAAAAGTTGTTGAGATGCTTGAAGAAGTGGTATCAGTTGGCGAGAGGTTATGGCAGATGAGGCAAAACTTTGTAGCCCAATTCATTGAAGTGCTGGTCGCGTGGCGTGTGGTTCAGCACTGTCATGCAGAAGAATCGGGCCCTTTTTGCTGGCCGGCTGCGGGTGTTGCAGTTTTCGGTGCATCACATCAATTTGCTGAGCATGTTTCTCAGACGTGATCATTTCACCGGGATTCAGAAAGCTGTAATGGATGAGACCGGCAGCAGACTGCCAGTGACCATGACCGTTTTGGGTGCAAGTTTGGCTTTGGGAAGTGCTTTGGAGCTTCGACTCGGACTAACCACTGAGCTGGTGCTTGCCAGTTGTCATATAAAATCCACTTTTCATTGCACATCACAATTCAATCAAGAAATGGTTTGCTGTTTCATAGAATAAGAGACGACACTCCAGAGCGACCCTTTTTTTTTTTTTGGTCAGGTCACGAGGCACTACTTGTTGAGCTTTTTCATCTTTCCAATTTGCTTCAAATGCCAAATGACTGTGGGATAGTCAACACTGAATTCTTTGGCAACTTCTCACGTAGTTGTAAGAGGATTAGCTTCAATGATGGCTCTCAGTTGGTTGTTGTTACTTTGCAATGACTAGCCATTGTGCTCCTCATCTTCAAGGCTCTCATCTCCCTTGCAAAACTTCTTGAGCCACCACCACTGCATTGTTCATTCGTTAGCAGTTCCTGGGCCAAATGTGTTGTTGATGTTGCGAGTTGTCTCTGCCGCTTTACACCCCAGTTTGAAGCTGAATAAAAAAATTGCTTGAATTTGCTTTTTGTCTAACATCATTTCTACAGTCTGATAGAATACAAACAGCAAGTAATACGTCATTAGCAAAAAAACATAAAGCAAGAAATGTGCATTCAAATGATGTATAACATAACCACATGTATTTAAGAATCTATTCCAATATCATATGGCAAAGTTCAACAGTGAAAAAACACAATTACTTTTGCATCAACCTAATATCATTTTAAGTGCTTATTTTGACAGCACAATTAGTTTTACCTGCCACATTAAAAAAAAAAAAAAGAAAGAAAACAAAGGACTGAAATTTATTTTGATAGACAGTTTTTCCAAACCTAAAGCCCAGGAAGGTGGGAGAGAGGAAGGATAACAAGTAATCCTCAGTGGCTGAAACACTGGGATAGATTTAGTCATTATATATACATTTAAAAAATAAACTTAGTAAGAAAAAAAAAGACCTTCCTTCTGTCTAGTCTCATTCTAGTCATGTTACCTCCTCTGTCATACCTCCTCACTGTGTTCTAATCTAGATTTCCAAATGTCTCGTCTCATTCTTTAAATCTATCACCCCCGCAAAGCTGCCAGAGTGAACCTCATTAAACTGCACTTGCATATCACACCCAGCTCACAGACTTCGGCTCTACAGCAACTCCACAGGACAGCATCTGAACTCTGAGGCACAGCCATCTTCTATCATCAGGTCCCCCTCTTTCCCAGTGTGACTGCTCAAGTTTTATACTGTCAAAATTCTTTTCCTTATGGTTCCCTGAGCAAGTCTTGCTCTCTTATTTCCATGCTTTTGACTGCGGTGTTTCCTTGCCTATTATTTCATCCACTTCCAAAAGAACAAAAGCAAAGCATTTTCGTTCTCCCTGGAAAACTCAAGACACGGCTCTGCGAAGCACATCTCCACATCAGCAGGCAGCTGAGGAGAGTTTCTCCTGTATTTCTAATCACCTTTGTACTTGCTGGTGAGTCTGTCTCCCAAAGAGTACTGGGAGAATCTGCTAGCATCTCTATGTTTCTAATGCCTATGGTAGTCCTGGGTCTGTAATGAGCACCCAGGAAAGGTGCCCTTCCCTGGTGGCTCAGACGGTAAAGAATCTGCCTGCAATGCAGCAGACTCAAGTTCGATCCCTGGGTCAGGAAGATCCCCTGGAGAAAGGAATGGCAACCCACTCCAGTATTCTTGCCTGGAGAATCCCATGGACAGAGGAGCCTGGTGGGTTACAGTCCCTGGGGTCGCAAAGAGTCGGACATGATTGAGCGACTAACACTATTACACTACTAAGGTGTGTTGAGTAAATTATTTAGAAATTCACCAAAAATGTGAATGAATTCCCTAGCAATTAAGATTAAAATTAGGTTCTTTAAGGAGAACCCACCCCAGCAAAGGGAGTCAATACTAGTTACAGCTTCTTGAATATTTTCTCTATGTTAATTACAGGTGAAAGGGGGCACCTTTTTTTTCTTGTCTTTAAATTTAGTGAACAAACATAATGTCAGTACTGTCAACAAAGTAGTTTTGGGGAAAGTCTCCATGTATATCAGGGTAAGCCAACTCGTGTGAAAGCAAACATATATAAAGATACATCGGTTGGGATGCACTAAGTTGCAAGCATCCAAGATACCTAAATTGAACTTGGACTCTGGAGCCACACTGCCTGGATTGGACTGTTTATTAGCTGTATGATCTTGGACCAGTCCCTTCACCTCTCCACATCTCAGCTTCCATATCTACAGAATAGAAATAATAACTGTATCTACTTTAAAGGATGCCATAAGGCATATGGCAGGCCCTATATGAGAGTTAACTACTGATAATTAAACTAGTTAAATGACATAAGGGGAATTTATAAAAACTAAAGTAACTTAAAGCTTAGAAGTAGGATGGGTAAGCTTGTGGGTGATTTGATATGGTAGCTTGATATGTCATCCAGGGCCTCGTTTCTTCTTGGTACCTTGGAATAACTCCACGTTAAGGCTGGCGTCTCAGAGTAGTTTAATCAACCAGAATGCAGAGGCAAACAAGAGTACTGATACTCAATCTGACTGGATGTTTTGGGTTACAAGCTCTCTATCACTGGACAGAGGGGCATGGACTCCGCAGATTAGCTGAGGCCTCCCAAGGCCCACTTCCAGAGCCAGAGGTGGGAGCAACTTCCCCTGAAGTGCATGGACATCAAAACAAAAACACGGATACCTTTAGGAAGTTGGGAGACGAGGGGAAATGCTAGATAAGCAACCAAGAAGAAGAAAAAAGGCAACGGTGAAAATTCATGAATTTCAAACCACATAAACTTTTATTTTTTCATAGTCATCTGTATTCAAAAGTCATATCAGGTTTAGCAACCAGGCGCAAAAATTCCTTTCAACCAAGATGAATTTTTAGCATGACACAGCCAACAAAAAGTGCTGTTCTCAGGGAAAATCCCTCAACTTAGAAGCATCTGCTTCTAATTTCCACAATGAAATCGTTGATTCCTTCATTCATGGGGCTTGCACTCAATTCCCTCTGACACAGGAACTGCAGTTTTCTAGATAATAATTTTGCTGTGAAATTCTCATTATCTGGTTGAGATGTTTAAAGAATGAATTAAGTGTTTGGGAAGTTGCTAGCTTTCTTATAACACTGGAAAATGATTTTACATGTCATGAAATGGAACTTAATAACAAGAACCAAATAAACATACAAACTAGGAATGTAAAAGTCCATTGGCAGAATAGGAAAATAAAAAGTACAGTACACAAAAACAATTCAGCAGCAAACAATCAACTACAGCTATACAGTAGCAAGTATAAATCCCCAGAACAGCGTTGAACAAAAAAAGCCAACTTGCAAAAGACTATATATGCTATGATACTTTTCTATGAAGAGAAAGTTCAAAAGCAGACAACCAATCATTCACTTAGGAATACGTGTGTGTGCGTGCGTGCGTGTGTGTGTGTGTGTGTGTGTGTGTTAAGACTATAAAGAAAGGCAAAGGAACAATTAACTTTAAAATTGCAATAGTGGTCCTGAGGGATGTAAGAGGCTGGGGTAGGGAATGTCTTCAGAAACAGGCAGGGACTGCCAAGGTCTACAGAAAGTCTTTTTCTTAAGCTTAGAAGTAAATACAATGGTGTTCTTTCATAACTATTATGGCTTAAAATGCACAGAGAACTTATAAACACTCTACTATGTATATTTCACAATTTAGCAAAGTTAAATAAGTCAGAGGTACTGATGTTAAAATGTTGTGAATAACCACGTACTACTGATTAAACTTTAAAAAGATATGTAACAGCAAGTTATACAAGCGTTAAGTCAGAACTCAGGTAGTCACCAACCAACAATGCATCCTGAAAGGTATTTAGGATGAAAAAACAGAAGGAGGCATTCCCTGTTTTAGATAAACAAACTCATAGAGAGTTAGATGCATATCTCGGGAAGAATTTCAATGACCCCAGATTCTTGTATCTTCTCACAAAGGCACTAAAATCATTAACTTGTGATAGCTGTTCTTTGTGATTAGTAGTAATGTTTTACCAAGATGTATGCTTGACTGTCTGTATTTCCTAGCCCCCAAATTCATATATACTGGCTCCTCTCCTGCCTCTTCAGAACAGTTTACTCAGAGCTACTGAACGGCTAATTCCTGGGCTATACAGTTCTCAGTGAGAATAAAACGTAAACTGACAAACTCACAACTCTCACGTTGTGTGTTTTTACATCAGCAGCGGATTGTTCATGGGCATCTACCACTAAATGAAAAAGTAATGCAATAAAGTGCAATCAAATGAAAATCTTACCAATGAATCAGATCTTAAAGATGACCTAGTCCAACTCTAGTACTCTTGCCTGGAAAATCCATGGACGGAGGAGCCTGGTAGGCTGCAGTCCATGGGGTAGCTAAGAGTTGGACACAACTGAGCGACTTCACTTTCACTTTTTACTTTCATGCATTGGAGAAGGAAATGGCAACCCACTCCAGTGTTCTTGCCTGGAGAATCCCAGAGACATGGAAGCCTGGCGGGCTGCTGTCTATGGGGTCGCACAGAGTCGGACACGACTGAAGCGACGTAGCAGCAGCAGTCCAACTCCTTAATTTTATAGGTTAAGAAACTGACACTTCAACAAGAGAATGACTGGACCAAGATAATACCAGGTAGGTTTAGGCAGCTGGTGTGCTTTTCCTTCCAGAGTTTTTCTTCTCTAAGTTCTAGCAAAAACTCTCATGGGGAAGAAACAATTTAAACTAGTCTCTTTTCAGAGAGCTCATATTTTATACATTTGAGTAAAAAGTTAAGAAACATGCTAAAATGATTCACTCAAGTAAACATATCCAAATGCTAGCAAAACCTGCCTTTCATCCTACTAGTTGTAGAATTTCGTATGTCAAAAATAAATTTTACAAAGCCAGAAAAATACTTTGAAATGCCAAGAATCCAATTTTACACTTATACATATAAATTATGGGCCAAAATTATTTTGACTGGGCACACCCAAATGAGCAGTATTACCCGGACACACCCTCACACTCACACACATACTATGCATGTGTTAAACATGCAGAATGGTGTGAAATGAGACTCACAGGGCCAGGCACACTCTACAGTAAAAGATCAAAAGCACAGTCTATAGACTTCAAAGTAAAAGATTCCTCTGGACATTCTAATGAGGCTCTATAGTGCTACAAAAGTCTCAATTTAACATTCCTTTGGGGGTTTTACTGTAACTATGTAGTTAGAAACAAACTGTCACACAAATACATAAAAACACCTGAAGATATCATTTAAAAAAGTCAGAGAAAAACAATGATTATTTTAATCATTAAAAAAACCTTTCTTAGAACTCTGATTTGCAGTTTCTCCTTAAGAGAAATGATAAATGTTTGTTTTACACATGGCTTCCTTTTTTAGGCTGAAGTATAGCTAATTTACCATATTGTAATAGTTGCAGGTGTAGAGCAAAGTAATTCTGTTATTTATGCATATATATTTAAATACATATTTAAACATACATAAACTTACATACATATTATTTTTCAAGTTCTTTTCTATTATAGGTTATTATAAGATATTGAATGTAGTTCTCATTGCTATATAGTAAACCCTGTTATTTGTCTATTTTATGTATAGTAGTGTGTATCTATTAATCTCAACTCTTCATTTATCCCTCCCCTTTTTCTTTGGTAACCGTGGCTTTGTTTTCTATGTCAGTGAATTCATTTCTGCTTTGTAAATAAGTTCATCCATATTAATTTTTAGATTCCACATTTAAGAGCATATAATGTTTATCTTTCTCTACCTGACTGACTTCACTTAGTATGATAATCTCCAGGTCCATACATATGTTAGAAAAGGCATTATTTCATTCTTTGCATGGTTTACTAATATTCCATTGTGTATGTGTGTCTGTCTCTGTGTGTATACACACCACATCTTCTTTATCCATTAATTGGACACGTCCATTCAACACTTAGGTTGCTTCCATGTCCTGGTTATTGTAAATAGTGCTGCTATGAACACTTGGGTGCATGTATCTTTTTAAACTAGTTTTTGTCTTTTCTAGATATATGCAGAATATATAATATATATATGCAATATATATGTATATGTCTTTTCTAGACTTTATTATAGTTTTATAAAATATTTACTATTGCTATTGTCATATAGGGATTCATCTCTGATACATTAAAAGACATCATTTCTAACAAAGATTTCAATACCATTTCGGTTACCAGAGACCAACAATCCAAACTTTAAAAACATGTCCCACCCCCCTCTAGCAATGGCCACAGGACTGAAAAAGGTGTTTTCATTCCAAATTCAAAGAAGGGCAATGCCAAAGAATGTTCAAACGACCATTCAATTCCTCTCATTTTCACATGCCAGCAAGAAAATGCTCAAACCAGGCTTCAACAGTATGTGAACCAAGAACTTCCAGATGTACAAGCTGAATTTACAAACGGCTTGCCAAGTGGCACAGTGGTAATGAATATGCCTGCCAAGGCAAGAGATGCAAGTTTGATCCCTGGGTTGGGATGATCCCCTGGTGGAGGAAATGGCAACCCACTCCAGTATTCTTTCCTAGGAAATCCCATGGAAAAAGGAGCTTGGTGAGCTACAGTCCATGAGGTTGCAAAGAGTAGGACATGACTGAGCACATACATGTACAGAGGAACCAGAGATCAAATCGCCAACATCCGTTGGATCACAGATAAAGCAAGGGAATTCCAGAAAAACATCTACTTCTGCTTCACTGACTATACTAAAGCCTCTGACTGTGTGGACCACAACAAACTGTGGAAAATTCTTCAAGAGATGGGAATACCAGACCACCTTATCTAACTCCTGAGAGACCTGTATGCAGGTCAAGAAACAAGTTAGAACCAGACATGGACTGGTTCAAAACTGGGAAAGGAGTACTTCAAGGCTGTATATTGTCATCCTGCTTATTTAACTTATATGCAGAGTACATCATGTGAAATGCCAGGCTGGATGAATCAAAAGCTGGAATCAAGATTTCTAGGAGAAATATCAATAACCTCAGATATGCATATTTTATCTATGCAGAAAGTGAAGAGGAACTAAAGAGCCTCTTGATGGAGATAAAAGAGGAGAATGAAAAAGTTGGCTTAAAACTCAACATTCAAAAAATTAAGATCATGGCATCCAGTCCATCACTTCATGGCAAATAGATGGGGAAGAAGTATAAACAGTGGCAGATTTTATTTTCTTGGGCTCCAAAATTACCTCGAGGTTAACTGCTGCCATGGAATTAAAAGATGCATGCTCCTTGTAAGGAAAGCTATGATAAACCTAGATAGCATGTTAAAAAGCAGAGACATCACTTTACTGACCTCAAAGCTATGGTTTTTCCAGTAGTCATGTACAGATGTGAGAACTGGACCATAAAGAAGGCTGAGCACTGAAAAATTGATGCTTTCAAACTGTGGTGCTGGTGAAGACTCTTGGGAATTCCTTGGACTCTAGGAAGAAGACTCTAGGGAATTCAATCCTAAAGGAAATCAACCCTGAATATTCACTGGAAGGACTGATGCTAAAGCTGAAGGTCCAATACTTTGGCCACCTGATGCAAAGAGATGACTCACTGGAAAAGACCCTGATGCTGGGAAAGACTAAGGGCAGGGGGTGACATGGTTGGATGACATCATCGACTCAATGGACATAAGTCTGAGCAAACTCTAGGAGATACTGAAGGGCAGGGAATCCTGCATGCTGTAGTCCATGGGGTCGCAAAGAGTGGGACTTAGAGACTGAACAACAATAACCCACATCCACCCCACCCCTCATTCCCCTGATGCGTCAACAAATCATTAGCCAATCTACTTAAGGAGATGGAAGTGGCCAGTATTATTCTGGAGAAACATGAATCCAAGACTGTTAAGACTGATCTGGGGAACTTCACTGGGAGTCAGGGCTGCAGCCTTAGGTCTTTCCTAAAGGAATCATCAATGAGAAGCTGGCTCTCCTCTACCTGCCATCCAGTGTTTAATTCCCATAGCTTCTGGAAGACAGGTACCATGAATTTGTCAGTTTCATCAAGTGTGTAATCTCATTTTCCAGTGGTACTTACCTATATATTAACATTCTATTTCCCATATACCAATCCACAGGCCTTATTTCTGGAACTCTTCTCAACTAGGACTTTGAAATAAAATAAGAACCAAGGTCAATTAAATTATTACCCACATATTTCAAAGGGAATAGAAATAAAAGCCACTTAACACTGAACCTCTGGGATTCCTGGTGTGTGAAGTCAACAAAACCCAACAGTGAGTCACTAAATAACCCATTTGACCTGCCTATTCATTGGATTTTCTGGTCTCTGCTGTGTAACCCCCTTGGTTGTTGCCAAAAGAGAGCACTGCTTCTTACAGTAATCATCCTCTAAAGCTGTGAGAAAGACTTAAAGATTGATTTTTAAAGGGTGTGGAGGAAGGAAATCAGAATTACACCTTACCCTACACTAACAAGATTAATCTTCTATGAAAAATGGAACCACAGCACAGCCTTGAAGGTTAATGTTAAAAACAAACAAGCAAACCAATCAAACAAACAAAAAAAAACAGGAACCACCCTGGCTCTGCTCAGGACTGCTTTTGTATACAGCTCTAACCATGCTGAGAAGGCAGCTAGTCCTGAGACTGACCTACACACTTTCATCCTAGAGAAACCAGATGAGCAGTTTACTCCAAGGTCACACTCCACCACTTCTAGCAGGACAACTGAATAAGACTAATAGTACATCACTGCATTACCCCTGCAAAAGGCTATATTTTGCCAGCAACTACCATGGAATCATCTCATCTTAGGTCCAGAGGCAAAACTATTCAAGTGTTCAAAAAGCACTCATTAGAAGAGAGGCGTCTCTTTTGCTTCATGACTCTTATTTGGAAGAGTGAATTAAGAAAACATGGTATTGGTCCTAGAACAGGCTTTCTAGGGAAGGCTGGAGGAGAATTCCTTTTCTAATACAAGATTTGGAAGCTTGTAAGTTATCTACTGGCTTTCCAACTTCAGTAAAAGTCTCAGGAAATTCAGGAGATAAAATCCTGAAATTCTGTCAAGATTCTTTCAAAATCATCTTCCTGTTAGGGTTAGGAATTAATCTGCCTATAATTTGGAAATTATTTGCTCTAAGAGTGTAAGAAGTCATGACAGTTCATGAAAAACCTACAGCTAATATTATACTTAACAGTGAAAGACTGAATGGTTTTCCCCTAATACTGGAAAGAAGACAAGGATTTCTGCTCTCACAACTCACATTCAAAACTGGAGGACTTACTAGCTGATTGTCAGCCTTATTATAAAGGATACGAACAGAAACCAAACAGTATATACTGGCCTAGAGACAGACATCTAGATCAATGGAATGGGACAAATAGTCCAGAAACTGAGCCATACATAAAAAGTCATTTGACTTTTGACAAAGGTGCCAAGGAAATTCAATGAGAATGAACTCTCGAAAAATGGTGTTGGAATAATTAGACATCGTCATGGAAAAAAATTAACTTCAATCTATATACAAAAATTACTTGAAATGATTACAGATCCCAATGTAAAAGCTAAAACTACAAAACTTACAGAAATTTCTAGAAGATCTTTGTGATCTTGGGTTTCTTGTTGTTCATTGTTCAGTCACTCAGTCATGTCTGACTCTTTGTGATCCCATGAACTGCAGTACACCAGGCTTCCTTGTTCCTCATTATCTCCCGGAGTTTGCTCAAGCTCATGTCCATTGAGTGGATGATGCTAA
Source organism: Capra hircus (assembly GCF_001704415.2). Classification (NCBI taxonomy): domain Eukaryota; kingdom Metazoa; phylum Chordata; class Mammalia; order Artiodactyla; family Bovidae; genus Capra; species Capra hircus. Next base: position 58,553,819 of record NC_030817.1, read on the forward strand.
GCAACCATCTCATCCTCGGTTGTCCCCTTCTGTAATTCCTTTACTTTTTCTATGATCCAGTGGATGTTAGCAATTTGATCTCTGGTTCCTCTGCCTTTTCTAAATCCAGCTTGTACATCTAAAGTTCTCGGTTCATGTACTGTTGAAGCCTAACTTGAAGAATTTTGAGCATTACCTTGCTAGCATGTAAGTGAAGTGAAGTGAAGTTGCTCAGTCGTGTCCGACTCTTAGTGACCCCATGGACTGTATGTAGCCCACCAGGCTCCTCGGTCCATGGGATTTTCCAGACATGAATACTGGAGTGGGTTGCCATTTCCTTCTCCAGGGGATCTTCCCAACCCAGGGATTGAACCCACGTCTCCTGCATTGTAGGCAGACGCTTTACCATCTGAGCTATCAAGGAAGCCGGTAAAATGAGCACAATTGTATGGCAGTTTGAACATTCTTTGCCATTGCTTCTTCTTTGGTATCGGAATGAAAACTGACCTTTTCCAGTCCTGTGGCCACTGCTGGGTTTTCCAAATTTGCTGGCATATTGAGTACAGCAGTTTAACAGCATCATCTTTTAGGATTTGAAATAGCTCAGCTGGAATTCCATCACCTCCAGTAACTTTGTTCGTAGTGATGCTTCCTAAGGCCCACTTGACTTCGAATTCCAGGATGTCTGGTTCTAGGTGAGTGATCACACCACTGTGGCTATCCAGGTCAGTATAGTTCTTCTGTGTATTCTTGCCACCTCTTCTTAATATTTTCTGCTTCTGCTAGGTCCATACTGTTTCTGTCCTTTACTGTGCCCATCTTTACATGAAATGTTCCCTTGGTATCTCTTGGTATTTTTTTTGAAGAGATCTCTAGTCTTTCCCATCCTATTGTTTTCCTCTATTTCTTAGGGGACAAAAAATCATGAAACATTTTCAAAAAAAGAGAAATTGAACTTCTTTAACATCAAAAATTCTGCTCTGTCACATAAAAATGACAAGGCATTCCTCAGGCTTGAAAAAACCATTTTAAAATCTCTTCTCTGATTAAAGACTCAAATCCAGTATATATAAATAGCTCTTACAACCAATAAAAGATAACTCTCTTAAAAGTATGGCCAAAAGATTTAAATAGTCACTTCTCTAGAGAAGATATAGAAGCAGCAAATAAACATTTGAAATGATATTCCATATTATTGTCATTAGGAAGGTGTAAACAAAAACCACAGTGAGATACACACTCAATAGAACAGTTACAATGAAAAGACTGAATACCAGGTCTTGTTGAGAATTTAGAGCCACTAGAACTCTTAGATACCACTGGTGGGAATGTTAAATGGTACAGTTACCTTGGAACACAATTTGACAATTTTCATAAAATTAAATTCATTTACCATGTAACTCAGATATCTCATTCTTAGGTATTTGCCCTAAGAAATGAAAAGATATTCCACCAAAGACTTACCCATGAATGTTCATAGTAACTTCATTCATAATAGTTCCACATTGGAAACAATCCAGATACCCATTAATAACAGATGAATGAATAAACATATTGTAACAACTGAAAACCATCCAACAATAAAAAGGAACTACTGACATATGCAACAAAACTGATGAATCTGAAAAATATTTTGCTAAGTGAAAGAAGCCAGATATAAAAGGAAGGCAGAGAAAACTACATGCCATATGATTCTATTTATATAAAATTATATAAAAGGCAAAACTAAAGATGAGAAGTTGTCAGGGATGGGGAGGTAAGGGGAAAAGGCAGAGAGGAAGTGGTGGTGGCGGGGAGAAGTTAAAAGAGAGCTGTAAAAAAACTTTTTAGTATGACAAAAATTATCTTTATCTTGTTTGTGACACTGATTACATACATTTGTCAAAAGTCACAAAATTTTCTATTTAAAATTTGTGGACTTTATTGTATATAATTATAATAAATAAAGTTGATTTAAAAAATTTTAATGAATCTACATGTTCACTAAAGTGCCTTCAGGGTTAAGTAATACGTCATCTCAAACCCTTTGCTGCATGATGGAGGGTATAATCAAAAGTGAAACAATACATTAGGTAAACTGGCTAAATCCATGGCTTCAAAAAGTTTAAAACAGACCTTAGAATTAAAATGTAGGAAGTCACAGTGATTTGAAAATAGATCTATAAGTTTAAAGAATACTAAGTAAAAATAAATGTTGGTCTTTTATGTTTACAAAGTTTATCATCCAGTAAGAATTCTGGAAAGGCAAAAGAAAATTTCTTGGCAAACAAAAATTGCAATAGCAGAATTTTTAATAGGTAGTATTTCACTTGTCACATGGTACAATTGTTAATTTGTTTGCCTTTCTCCTCTCTAACTTCTCTAGTTCAGGCTCTAACTTCTACAAGCAGGGGTCCCCAACCTCTGGAATCTAATGCTTGATGATCTGAGGTGGAGCTTATGTAGCAACAATAGAAACAAAGTGCACAAAAAATGTAATGCACTTGAGTTATTCCCAAACCACCCTCCCCAGGTCTGGGGAAAAACTGTCTTCCACGAAACCGGTCCCTGGTGCCAAAAAGGTTGGGGACCGCTATATAGAGGACAGGTCCATGCAGTGAGTTTCCAGCAAACTGCTTGGCACATAAATGATAGTTGAATAAAAGATGAATTGCAGAGGTTCTCATGCTAAATTATGTTTCTTCTGAAGAGTCCACATGTAAGTAAAACTCCCTACAGATGTGCGTATAGTAGATATGCTTCCATGAAACACTAGCACTATTCATTCAAGCTTCAGAGCCTTCTTTATTTCAATTTAAAGATTATAAAGTTCTAAAGAGAAATCAGACAACTATATTTAATGTCTCACCTTTAAATACATAATGTGCAATCATTAAAAAAAATCTATTTTAATTTCCCTTCTATTAACCAATCCTACAACTTAATAGAGTTTTTTTCAAGATAATAGTTGTTAGAGTGTGAAATTTCATGCATATCTTGTTTTATTAAGACAAAATCTGATGATCTGGAACTTTGTACCAGGTTTAATGCATTATCATGGGAAGTAGAATATGTTTGAAAAGATTTTCCTACCTAGCTCAGAGTGACCCCAAAATTATGGTAAAATTAGTGTAAGCTAATTCAGGACCACAAACTGACTTAGTATCTGTCAGAAACTAAACTTACATAAGACAGCCAAAAAACAAACAACAACAAATCAAAATGTTGTATCATATGTTGCAAATACTCCCGAAATGTTTTATCAACAGAGCGGCTATGACTGAGGTGGCAAAAAAAGCTCAGGTCTCCGAAACAGAAGAGTATCATGTTCTGGTTTTGTCGCGAGGTGCATCAGGTAAAGGCATCAAGCATACAAGTCATTTAACCTCCTTATCTATAACATGGAGACTAGTGCTTTGAGGATCAAATAAAGTAAACAAGCAAAAGTTCCACTTAAAATACAAAATGTGCTACAGATATACGTTACTATGATGCTAGAAAATCTAGCTGAAGGAAAGAAATGCTTACCTTCCTTTATTTATTTATTTGGGCTTCCCTGATACCTCAGTTGGTAAAGAATCCATCTGCAATGCAGGAGACCCCAGTCCTATTCCCAGGTCGGGAAGATCCATTGGAGAAGGGATAGGTTACCCAGTATTCTTGGGCTTCCCGTGTGGCTCAGCTGGTAAGGAATCTGCCCACAATGCGAGAGACCTAGGTTCGATCCCTGGGTTGGGAAGATCCCCTGGAGAAGGGAAAGGCTACCCACTCCAATATTCTGGCCTGGAGAATTCCATGGACTACACAGGGGCCGAAAGAGTTGGACATGACTGAGCGACTTTCACTTTCACTTTCCAGGCCATCAGTAAAAGCAAATAATTTAGTAAATTACAAATCATCAGTTCAACAGCCTTTCCACTGATTCGAAAGTGATTGTGGGCTCAGTTAATCAGTATTTGAAGATAAAAAGATTTTATTTTAAACAGACTTATTTGGAATTTATTTTAAATTGCACAGGACACTTGACATTTCTTAAAAATGTCTCCCTGATCTGATCTCCTTGCATTTCTTTAAGATCACATTTTAAAATCTTGGGTTTATTTGAACTAAAACTTCCTTAATCATGTTTATTTTTCTGAATTATCTTCTATAATTACAAGTAATATGAGTTTTTTAATGAAGACTTCCGAAATGGCGCCAGTGCAGCTGACCTTTGTTTCAGTGTGACAATAAACCGTGCAAACAATTAATTTTACCACTATATTTGATAGATTAAGCATAAAATTCTATTTTCTTTAGGAAAAAATACTTAAAGCATGTCTGTTGTAATAAAATACATGCAACCACACAAAGTTCCACTTTTTTGGCTTGCATTTGTCACTGACTATAGTGCTAAGGATTTTCACAACACCACGTTACCTCACTCCAAGATCAGACAGATAAACCCATTCATATTTCTCAGTCATGGGCTTGGAAGTATTAAAGTACTATCCACTAACTAGTCTCAAAGGAATAAATCAGTTTAGTTTGTTATATATTATTTTTGAAAGCCATAACTTCTTACTACACTTTTGAAATAGTTTCATAAAACAAAAATTGTTTTGCAAGTTAGCTATTTCTGAAATTTCCAACCCACTTCTTTTTGCTTACATATTCAAACAGAGTTCAACTCAGGTATCAAACAAAGACTACAGTGCTATAAATTATAATTCCTTATCATTAATGAAAGATCTATAGCCAATGGTATATCCTTTAGAAAAGTTTTTTTTTTTAAGTTCTTATTTTGTTAAAGAAATTACCCTTTAATTTATTTGTTTTTAAGGTAAGGTTTTTACCTTCAGAATATTCTACAAAATGCTATGGAATTATGAAAAATCCAGGTGTTTAGAATTCAGCTGCGTCATGTCATACTCCGCACTATAGCCCTGGCCTCCAGATCACAGTGCTCTGTTACAAGATCTCAGAGAATGCCCTACTTCTTAGTAATACTTACCAAAATTGAACAATTATATACGCCACTATTTAAACCTGCCTTTCCAGCTAAAGGGTGACAGCTTCTGAAGAGTCAGTACATCATGTTGGTCAGGTTCACACACACCCAAGGCTTCCCATATAGTGGACACACTATTTGCCACATGAATGGGAAAATAAGATGTGTGAAACAATAATAGCCTTCAGAGGCATGTCTAAAATAAATAAAATGCTATGTATAATGACCTATATACTTGGAAACGTCATCCATCTGTGTCACTGAATCAGAGAATCGGCAATAAATGAGGTGTTTAGTGAATTAATACTCAATTAGAGTACATAAATGTGATTACAAAGCTACAGAGGAATGGACACAGTAAATTAAGAAAGGTTTATCTGAAGAAGTAGATTTTATACAAGATTTTAATATTTTCTCATCTTTTTACAGCATCATAATCATACATGACTACATACTGGAAGCTAAATCTGAACAATAGTTAATCGATTAAATCTAAAAATTTGATAGGCACTAGTAAATTGAAAGATACAGTCGCTGCCCTCAAGAGACTTCTAACACAGTTGAGAAGTCAGTATATACATATAAAAGGTTGTATATGTGATTGTATACAACAGCACGTGCTTGGTTCCCACGAAGTGATACAGGCAAAAAACAGCTCAGTTCAGCGGAAAGAGTGGAGGACGCAGGACCCAGACTAAGTGTGTATGTGCTGGACAGGACAAAGCGGAGAACAATTTGGGAAGACTTAAGGAGCTTTGCGATGACACTAGAAAATAAGTATCTACAACAGAAGGGTAGCAAACTCACTCACTGACAGGGGCAGTTAACAAAGGAGTGAAGCCTGCAGGATGAAAAACACCAACAGCCATTTGGCCTCAATGTTGGAGGCAAGAGGATCTCTGCTGGGGACAGTGGGGACTGTGGAGCACACACCCTTATAAAAAGGGAAGCTGTTACGTTGCTCCAACAGATTGCTGACACACCTCCCAATTTTTTAACAAAAGGTGTAAAATTCAATTTTTTTTAATTTAAAATTTCTCAGTTTTTAAATGCTAGAAAATAAATGTTTTCAACACCATGTTAAAACCAAAACATGTTTGCAGCCAATCCTGCTGGTGCACCACAGGCTTGCAACACTGCTTTGCCATGTGGAATTCCACGATGAGAGATCTGGACTTCATCCTGCAGTTACTGACTTTGGAGATTTCACATTTATTTCATAATTTGCTTAGTTTTATACCTCTGCACACTCTAGTATTTATCATGTAATACACTCTGCACTGCCAAATTATTTCACATTGGCCCTGTGTAAGTATTTCTCCATTATAGGCCAATTTCTTTCATTTAACTGAAGAGTGACTTATAAGCCTCAGCTGAAATAACATTCAAAATGACAGTAATAAAACAGTGTTGACGAGCAGGACCTGAGAATGCCGACATTATATGTGTATACCACAACCCACTAGAAACACACATATAATCACTGGAGCTCCACTTCTCAAAAAACATGGGCCATAATCTACTACAAAGGAAAAGTTCATACCCTTTCCAGTATTTTCCCATAATTAGCAACTTTCTAAAGACTTACTATACAGTATACTTTCATTACCAAGTAGCACTCAAATAAATGTAACAATGTTTTAATTCTACCAATCACTATAAGCTTTCAACTATCCAAAAACAATACTTAAGCATTAAAGGCCTATGCTTTAGCATTTCAATAAGCTTAGAGAAAGAAAAGATAATTAGTATCAGAGACTTGTTGATTTGTTTTGATGACAGTATTACAGAAAGTTAGAATTATAATTCAAAGGTAATTCCCAGGTGAGAAAATTCTTAGTGCATAATTATGATATAAAATACAGAACTATGAAAATTGCTTAATCACATGCCTTGAAATAATATTCACAATGAAAGTCATCAAAGTATAAGAGAAACATTAAACAAGCAATGTTTCCACTACTCAGTTTGCTCTGGTCCCTGGGAACCCCTAACCTGAGTCATCCACTCCATGAATGAAAGTTCTGAGGCCTGGAGGGTACCACGATGTGCAGACTGGTCAACTCAAATTCATCTTCGTTACTGAAAAAAAGCTAAAGCACGTGTGTCGCCTTGGCTCTACCGTATCCTTTGAATAAGAAATGATCATGGGTTGAATTAAAGAACATATCACTAGAAACAGAACGATTCTACCATAACTCTATTAGTGGGAAACTCAGAGGCTCCCCACTTCTGTCAGAACCTGTTGAAGACCTTCATAGCCTCCAGCATTCTGAAGTCCCTACCCACATTTTATCAGACATATTAAAATATATTCACTTACAATACTGAATATTTATAGTATAAGAAATTTAACTGAAAATAAAAATTATCTTAATAAGCTTTTCATTCTTTTTTTTAAAATTTTACTTCTTCCTTTCTGATTCTTTAAAATTTATTTTTTAATTGAAGGATAATTGCTTTACAGAATTTTGTTGTTTTCTGTCAAGCCTTACCATGAATCACCCATAGGTATATATTCCCTCCTTTTTGAACCTCCATCCATCTTCCTCCCCATCCCACCCCTCTAGGTTGATACAGAGCCCCCGTTTGACTTTCCTGAGCCGTACGGTAAATTCCCGTTGGCTATCTATTTTACATATGGTAATGTAGGTTTTCATGTTACTCTTTCCATACATCTCACCCTCTCCTCCCCTCTGTCATAAGTCTATTCTCTATGTCTGTTTGTCCATTGCTGCCCTATAGATAAATTCTTCAGTACCATTTTTCTAGACTTCATATATATGTGTTAGAATACGATATTTCTTTTTCTCTTTCTGAGTCACTCCACTCTGTATAACAGGCTCTAGGTTCATCCACCTCATTAGAACTGACTCAGATGTGTTTCTTTTAATGGCTAAGTAATATTCCACTGTGCATATGTACCATACCTTCCTTATCGATTCATATGTTGACGGACATCTAGGCTGCTTCCATTCCTAGCTATTGTAAACAGTGCTGCAGAGAACAATGGGATACTTGTGTCTTTTTCAGTTTTGGTTTCCTCAGGGTATATGCCTAGGAGTGGGACTGCTGGGTCATACGGTGGTTTTCTTCTTAGTTTTTTAAGGAATCTCTATACCATCCTCCACAGCAGCTGTATCAATTTACATTCCCACCAACAGAGAAAGAGTGTTCCCTTTTTTCCACATCCTTTCCAGCATTTATTGTTTGCAGACTTTTTGATGATGGCCATTCTGACTGGTGTGAGTGATATCTCATTGTAGTTTTGATTTTCATTTCTGTAATAACGAGCGATGCTGAGCATCTTTTCATGTGTTTGTTAGCCATCTGTGTGTCTTCTTTGGAGAAATGTCTGTTTAGGTCTTTATCCCACTTTTTGATTGGGTTGTTTGTTTTTCTGGTATTGAGTTGTATAAGCTGCTTGTATATTTTGGAAATTAATCCTTTGTTTCATTTGCTACTATTTTCTCACATTCTGAGGCTTGGCTTTTCATTCTTGAGCCCACTCCAATCAGGTTTTTGTCCCATTCCTCCACTACCATAACTCTTGTCAAGTTCACCAGTGACCCTGAGGTTGCTAAATCCAATAAGCAACTCTCAGTCTTCAAGCTACTTGACATGACATCACTGATTCACTCTCTCCTCCCTGAGATTCCTTTTTTATTGTCTTCAGGTATATTCTTTTAATTTCCCTCTTGTCCCTCCGACTGCTCCTTCTCAGTAATCTTTACTTGTTCCTTCCCAGGTGGCACTAGTGGTAAAGAACCCACCTGCCAATGCAGGAGATGTAAGAGAGGCAGGTTCGATCCCTAGGCTGGGAAGATCTCCTGGAGCAGGGCATGGTAACCCACTCCAGTATTCTTGCCTGGTGACTCCTATGGACAGAGAAGCCTAGCAGGCTGCAGTTCATGGGGTCGCCAAGAGTGAGGCACGACTGAAGCAACTTAGCACCTTATCAACTCACCCTCTAAAGCCTGAAGTGCCTCAGGCTCAGCCCAAGTCCTTCATCACATAAAAAGTAACTCATAGTTCCTTCCTCCCATAGTATAGGTCAATAGAATTAATATCTACTAATAATAACACTATTACTTAGGGAATGGAAACAATTAGGTCCACTATGTCAGAAATATGTGCGTATTTCCTTTGGCTTAAGGTACATTCTTACGAAATTTCTTCTCTTTTCCACAAACTATAAATACTGATATGACCTAAGCTTTGGTTCATGGACTGTTTTCCCTGTCTGCATACACTCCCTATATGATTTCATCCAAAGTCTGCTGGCGACTTCCAAATTTCTATCTCTAGCTTGGATCTCTTCCTTAAACTACAGATTCCTGAATCCAACAAACTGCTCAACTTCTCTTGGAAGCTGAACATAACATATTCAAATGGCTCTTGGTTATCTTTCCCAAACCAGTTCCTCCATCAGAGCCCCATCTCAGTTCATGACAACTCTGTAACTATGCGAAAAGCTTTGGTGCTATCCTTCCTCTGATCTCTCTATGATATTTCTCAAAGAGTTGGCCAGGAAATCTTATTGGTTCTACCTGTAAAATAAATCTTGGTCAATTCTCACTACATCCTCTACTGGTAGTGGTGTCTCTCAGCTGGATTATTGTGAACAGCTGCTAACTTGTCTTTGCCTCCAGCCTTGATTACCCCACTCTATTTTTCTATCTCAACACAGTGGTTGGTGATTCTATTAAAATGCGAGTCAAGGCACCTTGCTCCTCTGCTTCAAACTCTCTAGTGACTTCTCTTTTCACTCAGAGTAAAAGCTGAAGTTTTTATAATGATCCACCAGGCAGACCTACACGATGAGCCCCCTGAACATCCATAACTTGATCTACTACTACTTTGCGGCCTCCTCACTGGTCCTGGAACAGACCAAGCACACTTCTGCCCAAGGCCTTCACTGGTCCCTCTGCTGGGACACTCTTCCCCCAGTTATCTCTGCATGGCCAACTTCCTCCCTCAAATCACCTTCTCAGTGAGCCCTACCATGACCACATTATTTGAAATTGCCAAAGGCTCTGCTTTCCTTCTTCAGCATGCCGAATGTCCCTTACCTTGCTCTACTTTATCCTTCTCCAAACACACTTGCTACTCTCTAAAGTACCATATAGCTTTGTTTGTTCAGTGTTATCTCCTAATAGGATATAAGCTCTACAAAGGCTGGACTTTTTCTCTTTATTTTGTTCACTGTCTGTAGCTCTGGGGTCTAGAACAATGCCTAGCACACAGAAGGCATGTATTATTTTGAATGATTGAATGAATCTAATTAAACATTTAATAATTTCAATTTCGTTATTTTCTTCTAAAATTTGAGACTTTTACCAAATCCTGAACATTTTTGTTGCTCCTAAAAAAATTCCTTTGTATTTGAAGACTACAAAGATCCCAGCCTGACTTCCTGACCCAGCACAAATGCAGCAGCCCCAGGGAAGCCAGAGCCATCTTATCTTTAGCCAACATTAGTTCCCCTCCAAGAGTCCACTTAGTCCTCACCGGGAAACATCTAATACATCTCCAAACACATATATTTCACTCTCCCACCTAGATAAGAAACAATTCTGCAAGATTTTCACTAAGTAGTCAGCACAGTACTCAGTACTTCATGCAGAAGTAAAAGCTGTTTTTTGATGGACTTGGCGAACATTTTTAAAGTACTAGGTTTATTATGTTTAAGATATTATACAACACGTAACAGGACACAGGGTTATCTGAGGTATATGCTATCCTTTTAATGAATGATACTCCATGATTATCCTGGAGCATCCTGTGCCTATTTTGACTGGGTCTGTAACTATGCTGCTGCCGCTAAGTTGCTTCAGTCATGTCCGACTCTGTGCGACCCCATAAACGGCAGCCCACCAGGCTCCGCCGTAAATGTCTTTCTAATGTGCTTAAATTTGTTTTTCTTAAATATCTCTTTGAAACTTTCAGACTATTAATTTATTTTTAATGAATGGTTTAAAAATCTTAAGCTTTGGGCCTAACAGAAAATCGTAACATGGTCTGACCCACATTATATAAACTGTGATAATGGTAGGGCTTGGGGCTGGAGGAATAATAATTGCCTCATCCCAGTAATAGTGGCTTTCTTAAAAAGGACTCACATGAAATCTACAGGGTACAAGATAAAAAGACATGGACCGCTGGTACTCTTTAAGTCTAAAAGTACTTTGTATAACATTATTCGTTACAAAGAGAATTTTTAAACTCTGTGAATTTACTTTTTGGCAGCTGGAAAGAAATCATTAGCAAGCAGGCACAAGTTGGGGGAATGAGACTGCTGGAAATAGGAGTTAGGAAAAATAACTTGATCAATTAGAGATCAGTGGGACATGCCAGCTGTTCTTAGTGTAACAGTATAGATTGCCCAACATCTGTGACTGAGAAATACTACAATTTGTTGCCTATTTAATGTGATCAAAATACAAAATCTGTGAACAACTGCTTGTAAACAGAAACTTAGGGACTTCCAAGAACTAGAAACCTTCCTATACATCATTTCTTTTTGTCTTAAATAAGCACTAACTTTGTTTACTATATGTCATACACTGCCACTTGCTTTACATCTGTTATTTCACTTAATCAAAACAAGCCTATGAGATAGCTGCTACTATTATCTTCATTTTATAGATGAGGAAAAGAGGTTCAGAGAGTTAAATAACTTCCCTAAGGATTACACACTGGAGAACAGTGGAGCCTAGATTTGGACCCCAGGGAACTAATCTCAAAAATCTTGTTCTTAACATTTATATTTTATTGCCGCTTTTCCATTTTGTCTTCAGAACTTATTACACTTTTCTGTAGCAATTTCAGTGAGTAGCTTGTCAGGCCCTATGTTGAACATTCTTTTCCCAGGTATCTTTTATTTTTTAAAATCATATATGCTAAGTTTTTGCTTTTATAAGCAATATCTGACCTGAGCAGGCTATATTATTTACTCCCATTTATAAAACTTCAGGTTTTGTGTCTTTTTTTTAACTTTTTCCCCATCTTGCTAATGAGCCTAAGTTGAAATTCTGAGTCTTTTCTTAAAATATGACAATGTCTTTTTTTCTCTTGAGGGACACATGGGGAAAAAAAAAAAAATCTTCCTTCACAAGCACTTTATCTATTAGATTTCTCATAACCCTATGCTTTACAATAAGTTCTTCCTGGGGACAGCCAGAGACTTCAGCATCAGAAATTCACTGTTGTTTTCAGTAGACAGAAATCAGAAACTGGATACTTCCAAGGATATTTAAGAAATAACTTGATGGGATTATGGGGGATAGAGGAGAAAAGTGTATAGAAGAGGGGACATAATGGTGAGAAGCAAAAATGTATATGTATTTACATATATTCTTATTCTCAAGAATAAACTTCTGAAAATACTTAGAAAGCAGTCCTTTGATATTAGGGTCCATCCTAGACCATTTGGGCTTCCCAGGTGGCGCTAGTGGTGAAGGACCTGCCTGTCAATGCAGCTTAGACATAAGAGATGTGGGTTTGATCTCTGGGTCGGGAAAATCCGCTGCAGGAGGGCATGGTAACCCACTCCAGTATTCCTGCCTGGAGAATCCCATGGACAGAGAGGAGCGTGGCAGGCTACAGTCCATGGGGTCGAACAGAGTCAGACATGACTGAAGTGACTTAGCATGCACGTTAGACTATTCATGGAAGAATAAAACAATGAGCCAGGAAGGACCTCAAGATATCACCTACTTGGCACTTACAACCCAAAGTCTCACTGGAGAGCCCTAAGACAGAGGGCAGAAGGAAAAGGGGATTAAAGAAGAATTCCAAGGGTTCTGTGTAGGGGACAGAGATAGAGCAGTCTTGAGGAAGTGCAATTCTGCTTCACTGGCCACAGCTCCCTTTCCTCTGGGTAGGTCTGCCTCTATCCGAATAGAGCCATAGGATACTTTTGTGTGGCTCAGGAAGGGGCACCCCATCCTCCAGGCCAGTGGACTCACTGCTTGGACCACAGAGTCAGGGGCTGAGTTCCAGCCTTCAGATGGCAGTAGTCTAAATGAAACTGCAAGTCAGAAGCAGCTTCCATTCTTGGTGCTGTCGTGAGTTGGAAGACTCTGAGTCACTGTCTTTTGGATTTTTAGTTCCCCTCACCTCTAAAACATGAAGGGGCTAGCTGACACCTAAGGTCCCTTCCTTCTTGCCAACTCTCAAGTGAAAGGCAACAACCAGTTGTATATTCCAAAATGTGTTCCTGAAACACTAGGATTCTGTGGGCCTAGCCAGAATCTAGACACTTGAGCCTTTAGTGTTTCTGGGATATTGTATTTTTTTCTCTCATGTTTCTGATGCATTTTTTTTCTTACTCTTCTTCCTCCCCCCCCATCTTTTTTTTTTCTTTTTTAATTTTAAGGTTATTCTTTCAATTCCAAAGTGCTCTTTCTTGAGCCAGCAAAAGGTCATGCCCCACAGATCAGCCCCAGACCACCCAATGTCTACCAACAGAATGGATAAACTCAGTATATTTATTCATAGAAATAAAAGAAAAAAGAAGTACTGCTGCCTAAATCAATTTGGACATGACACTATGTTGGGTTAAAGAAGGCACGAAAAAGAACTTACATTTGATTGCATTTAAACGCAGTCCAATAACAGGTTAAAAATAACATCACCAACTCAATGGATATGAGTTTAAGCAAACACCAGGAGAGAGTGGAGGACAGGGAAGCCTGGCATGCTGCAGTCCCAGGGTCACAAAGAGTCAGACATAGTGACTGAACGACAACATGACAATAAAAATCAGAATAGCGGTCATCCTTGGGGCAAGGTTTAAGACTGCATGGAGAAGCATGGGGGCAGGAGATGTGTACCTGGAAACGTTCTGTTTCTTGATTTGGGTGCTGGTTGCCTAAATGTGATCACTTTGTACTGTATACTTCTGATCAGTGCATTCTTCTGGCTGTATGTAATTACTGAGTAACAAGTTCAAAGAAATAAAGCCACAGGGACACCCACTCTCTTCAAACAAAAACCATGTACTAAAACTGGGCAGCATAAGTGCTGCTAACAGAGGGGAAGAAAATTAATTACATTTCATCTAATGTGAATCAGACAAAGAACTACCTGAGAAGTTAAATGAGAAGCTTCATTAATTTTTCTAAAACCTTCATGCAGAATTTGCTTGATTTTTATAATGATTTCCTCCTTCACATGAAAGTGCGGCTGTAAGGGAGTATAAAATATTGCTTTTCCATATATCTTTGTATGCCAGTAAAACATTATTGCTCAAGCTTCTATAACATCTGTGAACAAAGGCAATGTTATTAGAAAACATTTGAAAACATCAAAAGATAATCTAATTGGAATACTGAGGCTCCAAGTAGATACTTTTGGTCAAGAGTTATCATTATATCGTATTAATGAAACGACCTGGTTAATGACTACATCTCTACCTAGATTCTTGCTGTATAGATAAACTCTGCTGGGGAAAGGCATTTCAGAAAATGCTGTGATACAGACAACACCAAGGAAGCTCTGGGAAACAATGCCATCTCCTTTGCGCAGCGTTTGGCTCATCTGTGAATGTTTCAGCACAACATTTTTCTCAACCAGCTGTCAGATCACTGATTTCTTTCCCTTCCCCAGCGTTCTGTGATCCCTCTTTGATCAGCAGTGTACACTGCATGACTGGTCCATCTGATACATATGAAAAGTGATAGGACACAAAGCTCCATCAGAAGAAATTACACCACTAAATCATACAAGATAATTGGAACCACAGATTGCTTGTTTTCACTCAAACCTTAATGATAAACTCAGCCCTTACAGCTGGAGAGTCCCTCTGGACCCAGAGCATAGCGGGTAGGCATTAGCAGATCTCCCAAATGCTAGAGAACTAATTAAATATTTCTCAAATCATCAGAGTTTAGATGAAAAATGCTTCCAGCCTTTGAAATGCGAAGTGGTGGGACGGGGGTATGGGGAAGAAAGGACAGTGATAAGCATCCAGTCTCTGAATGCAATATTTATAACACCAAACTAGTGATTCAACACAAACGCAGGCAAGGTTTCCAGGACAGAAGCACTATTTCAGGTTGTATATAGACCTTATAGTGTACCTTAGTTCTAACCCTTTTTCTCTCAGCGGAGAAGATCTTATTCTTTAATTTCCACTTTTAAATATAAAGCTTTCCCTACTTCAGTCTTTACCTCAATACTCATCCTTCTAAGTTTACATTTTCCTTGCAATTCAATGCCCAATTTTCTACTTCTTCCTTCCTCTCAAATTATCCCTTTAACTTGTTTCTACTTATTTTTATAGGCCCCCAAAGCCTCTTCCTCAGGATAATGTGCAATTCAACAGGCCCTCTCAACTACTCCCTATACCAAAGCTTAACTACAGAGGCCACAATACCATTTTTCCTGTTTGGGTTTCAGGAAAGATACTTTTAACTAAAATTTCACCACTCATAAATTTCTCCACTAAATCTTCCCTTTTCCTCCTCCTACACTAAATTGTTTCCCACACAATTACAATGTAATCAAACACTCAAAATGTATAATTCTATAATCATACAAAGACATCCTAAAAAATATCATTGCTAATGTATGACACACACCCTTTATAACTCTGTTATTAGGAGTACAAGATAAAAAAAACACTGGAGTTTTCTTTTAAGTTGTGTTTCTCATTTCTTGTTGAGAAAGAAGGGTAGAGGTGTGTCATACAACTGCTATATCAGAAACCATTCAAACCGTGTTACAAGATTCTATTGAAGATTGTAGACACACTTAAAACTTTTTTTTTTTCCTTAAAAGAAGTTGTAACTGCATAAACAAAATCCAAAGCTTCTATAATCTGCCCAAAGGATACATAATACTTAAACTGGAGGTCTGTACCTCTTAATAATATATTTTTAATATATTACTTTTTAATAATAATAACTACTTAATACCTTCAGTTTCCCGATAGTCTTCATCTACCAAACCAGGGCATTTACGGGGTTGGTATTAATGAGTAGTAGGAAAAATTCATCTCTCCATAAATGGAGAAAACTTTCTATCCTTTAGAAGACTTGAGACAATATTAAAATGACTGGAGAAGGCTGGTGAAATTTAGTTCTGAACTCTGAAAACCACCTAAGGGATAATTTACAAATACCATCTGGGATCCAGGCAGCCTCATCAACAAAAGGGGAAACTGGTTGAGATCATACAAATCTAAAATTCACATACATTTTTACATCTGGACTGAATCTTTCCTTGGTACGGGCTTTCATGTATTAAAATAATTATTTGCAGGTTTTAGCTTTTTTTTTTAAACCCACAGCCTCAGAAATCAAAATGTGCAACATCCAAGTTGAAAACTACAAAGAATTCCTTTATCAAAAAAGTTAGTTGTGAGACAGGATTCATTTACACTAAACTCTGAACTTGATAGCCCAGTCAAAAACAATTCTGTTTGAAACTTTCATTTCAAGCATCTGCCACAAAAGGCTACAGAGTCTATTATGTCATAAGTTTTGAAAGCCAAAAGCTTTATAAATGCAGTCGAAAGTGGAAACAAAGTTCAGAATCTCAAAAAGCACTACACTTCCCCACCTCCCCATCCAAATTAGCTAGTCTATTTGAATGAGTTTTTAAATAACTTGTAGCTAAAACTTACTACCTAGCACATGGACATTTCCCTTTCAGAAGCAAGTTTTTATCCTGGCCCATTAGGTTTTCTGGTAGAGCCAGGAGCATCTTAATTCTCAAGTTCAAATTATGTATCTGAAGCTAGTAGCCTACCCACCTCCGTTACCCCCCAAAAGGAGGGGGGTAGAAGCAGAGAAAGATTTCCTGTCCCTTAAAGTGTTTGGGGCCCTGCAAGAACTGGTGATTACTGTGGTCCATCAGTGTCAGATCTCAGGCGCTCTTACAAGCAATTCAAAGTGGGGGCTTGGGGGTGGGGGGTGGGGGTGCTGGGGGGAGAATTAGTTCATATTACAGACAGTCTGCTTTCTGGAAAAGATATCCCGCAGATAACTGGATAGCAGATATTCCCTGGGGGACCCTTCTCATCTAATAATCCCAGAAGTCCATTTTAATATGAAATATAAATCCAATATATTTACAAACATACTGAAAGAGCATTCAAATGTCAGCTGTCTCATATTGTGGAGTATTTTCATTTTTAACATAATACTTCTATTTCTCAAAACCACACCCAAGGAAAAATGATTAAGTGCTAGAAGCTTTTTTTTTTACTACAAAGGACAACAGCACAGGCATCTGTTTTCCTGCCTCTCTCTTCTGTTCTTCTCCCCTCCCCCACCTTCTACCCAGCAGGCGGTCTGTAGGTTTTGGTGCCTGTTAAAATTACTTTCTACAATGGTTTCATAATGCTGTAGATTCTGAAAAACTTCTGATCCATTAACAGTGCTGAGCCTAAACTTATGCTCTGTTCTAAGAAGAGAAATCCAAAAGTCAAAAGCCTTTTTAAAGACAGATGTATTACGGAAAATTTTCCCCACAAAGTTTTGATGCTGTGAAATATCAACTCCCTGAAATCACAGAAAGGAAATGACTTACATTCTTGGAAAATGAAGCCACTAGCAGCTTTCTCCAATAGAATTCTCTAATCCCTAAACTACACCCTGTGGCAACGGGGGAGTATTTCGTGCAAGGACTAAATATATATAGATGCTTATAAAAACCAATAAACAAACATTGCCAGGTCCCAGAGAAGAAGAGACGGAATCCTACATGAGAAATCCAGCAAGAGATACTTTTTCTGAACACTCAAAAAGGTTAGAGAGCACAAATTTGAAGTTAAAAGCAACCTGAGAATGCTTGCTGAAGTTTTCCTTCCCTGCTGTGGGCAATGCACAACTCCTGAGGGAAATACTGGCAAAACAGATTTTTGCTAGAATTCCAAACGAAAAGGATGTCAAGGAGCTAATATTTCTTTAGACACTAACTAAACAACTGCACGGCCTGAAAATTCGCCAACTTTCACCTCAACTTTAAAATGTGCTTATTTTGACAGCTTTCCATTTCTTCCTGCCTTCAAGAAAACGCCCTCACCATTAGATTATGCTGTCCCGGGACTAGAGGGCTGCTGTAATTCCCGTGGACCTCACTCGGATGGCCCCCAGCTGTCCATCCCTGACAGCTCCTGGCCCTCCTCGGGCACAGGCTGGGGGTCTCCTCGGCCCGGAGCCGGGCCTGCGCGTCGCCAGCTCCTCCAGGAACCCAACTACTGCAGGCCGCGCCCCCCACTCCCATCCCACCGAGGCCCCCTTCCGGCGTCGCCGAGAGAGAGCTCAGTCTCCGGCTCCCCCGACCAGGGACTCACGGGGACGGTGGGACAGACTCAGGTCCCCTCCCGCAGCCGGGCTGCCCGGGCCGGCGCGCGCACAACAGGCGGCACCCAGGAATTCGGGACTCGAGAGCTAGCCCCGCCGCCCGGGCACAGCAACGGGGCGTGACGGGCAGGCGTCCCCAGCCCGACCACCCGGGAGCCGAGCGCGAGCACCGATCCCGGGGTCGCAGCCCACAGTCCCGGCCGGCCTCCCCCCTCGCCGCAGAGGCTGCCCAAGGCTCTGCACCTTCCTCGTTGCCCGGCTCGGCTGCCCCGAGGCCCCGTTCTCCCTTCCCGGCGTGGGCGAGCTCCGACTCGCCAAGAAGCGACCTTCCTTCCAGTCCGGTGCCCGACGCCCAGCGCTGAGAGAGCGAGAAGAAGAAAGACGCGGAGAAGGGGACACCGCCTGGACTGGGGCTCGCCACTTCCAGAAGCCCTCCCGAGGTCCCGTCCCGCCGCCGCCGCTGCCGCCCGGCCGGCAGGGGGCAGAACGAGCGGCGGGGGCGCGGTGGCCGGTCTTGGAGGTCGGCTAGGGGAGTCCCCGGGTACCCGGCTCCTGTTCTTACCTCGGAGAAGGTCCGCAGCACCGGGCGTCGGACTATTCCCAGCTCTCCTTGCCTTCCTGTCGGCGCCGCGCCTGCCCTACTCTCAGCCCCTTGCCCTGGGCAGCCAGACGAGCGCTCCGCGTCCGCCCCGCCCACGCCTCCCGCCCCGCCCCCTGAGGCTCCGCCTCCAGCCCGCCCCGTGGTGGTGGGGGCGGTGGCAGGGGCGGTGGCAAAGCCGTTGCAGCAGAGCATGGAGCTCGCGACCGCACGTGGAGCGCCTGCAGGCCCCGCCCCGGGCCCAACCAAGAGTCCGGCGGAGGGGTGCCGCGAGTCAGAGGCGGGAGAAAGCCGAGCTCGCCACGCCTCCGGGGTCCTGGGGAGGGAGGGGAGCCGCAGATGGATGCTATGTTAGGACCGCAGCCATCTAGGCTCTTCCCAGCAAAGCGGAGGCGGAGGCGCGAGGGGACACTGTCAGCTCCCCCTAGTTCTTGCCTGATGGCCCCCTCTGACACCCGGCCTTCGCTCCCCTATATCTCTACCTCCCGAGCTCAGTCGGGCTGGCCGGGGGCGGCAGTTTGGCCTGAGCTTCGTTTTAGTAATTCGGAACGACTCAGGGGAGGCCACTGGGCGAGGAGGCGGTCCCAGCGGAGGCAATTTAGCGATTCCTTACTCCCTCCAGTCCTGTCCCACACCCACCTGCCCATCCACCACTCGGGACGCCGGTCTTTCGCCGGTATTTTGCTGGATGGAGGCCCCGCCGAGGAAGTCAAGCCTTCCCCGCTAACTGCCTCTCCAGGTCTTCAGGTAGACACAGTCTCTGTTCGCTGTGGTTTTAGCGCCAGTGACCTCTCGGAAATTATTTTTACCCGCTCTGCTCTCGCTGGTAGCCGAGGGAGTGATGCAAAAGGCCAATGGAAGGTATTTTTAGGGCACTAAGACTCAAGATAGGAGATGGAGATTTTTTTTTTGGTCACCTTTTAAGTGTTGGGTCTAGGGAAGGAGTAGGTTACACCTTTCCAGCCAGCCTGCGCCACTTGGACCAGCTTTTGAGGACTGGAGACAAGAGAGAAGAACCAGCCTCCACCTGGCTCCCAGGCCCGCAACCCACAGAACTACCCGCTCCCCGCGCCGGGGCTTCTACCCTCCTAGGTCTTCTGGTGCCTGCTAATCTGGTGAGCCCTCGCCAGGGGCGGCAGTAACGCCCACGGGGCCCCTCACTAAGGGAGTGATGAGGTGCCTCTGGAAGTGACAAGGAGACAAGGAAACAGGACCTGACAAAGGACACTACCCCAAATCAGATTTATGCTAACAGAAGCCAGCTTTAAAATTGCCCTGCTCTTTTGATCCAAATATATAGTTTGATCCAAAAATAAAGTTACCTGTTGAAGGTATGCCTCTGTGCCTTATTTACATGGCAAAAGAAATTCCGTTTTGTGTCCACAGCCGAAGCTTACTAGAAATAGCTGTTTCACAGCTTTTACACTTTGGGAACAATGACATTAGAAATATTGGGGATGGTGATGTTTTTTGTCTTTCCGCAATCTATATATCCATTGGGAGCTTATTTCGGATAAAGTCATGACTCCATTGTGGGAAGGAGGACGAGAACTATGTTCCAAAGACTGCCGTTTGAATGAGTTGTGTTTAATTAATAGACTAAAATTAAAAAGTTGTTTAGTAGTTGATTATAACGTTGATATTTAAAAGTGGAGGTTTATACTTTTTCCTCTCATTTTTGACTTTAATATGCATTCAGAATCAGTGCATACTGAACAATAGTTGACAAGGTCTTAATTTGATATCTAATGAGATAACCCAAGTTTTCATATGTGAACATAAATGAGACAAGTGAGGAATATAACACTATCATGGAAAACAGTTCCTAAATCTGATTATTTTTTTCAGGCTTCATGCATAAAAATCTAGCAGATAAAGAATAACATTGGATTGTGAAGTATTGCTGAAATTTGAAGTAATTAGATAACCCAGGGAGTAAAATATTTTAAACTACTTTTAAAAAACATGTGTTTAAGATTGGATTTATTGTCTAGGATTTGATTATAGCAAAATTTACTATATGAATTTTTTAAATCATAATGATCATGTTATTAGTATGAATACCATGATAAACATAGACTCTTCACATCTTACACTTTGTGAACTAAGTACTTTAAAATTCTTAAAAATCAGTTTTATAAACCCCTGAAACAACATAAAATTCAGGAAGGACTGCTTTGGAAAACACAATCCACTCAAGATGGAACTGGAACTGAGAAAGGATGAGTTGTTTTAGAAGTTTCTTACCACAGGAAACGTTTTTCTGTGCTTATTATAATAAATAATGCAGTTTTGTAGGTAATTAAAGTTATATTTTATGATTCTCTTTGATGTTTAGGTATGGATTTATTTTCATTGGTATGATGAGATGTTTTCCTAATTATGAGATGTTGACCATCAAGCGAAACATTATCCTAAAACACATCTTAAGCTTTCTCCATAGCAATATAAATATTGTATGGTTTTGCTTTTTAGTTTTATTAGGAAGATATTATTCATCCCATAAATTTATTTATTGAGTACTCCCTTACACAAGCCCAGGGTTAGACTCTGGGATTTAAACCTAAAAATAGCATCTTATTATAGTTTGAGGGAACAGATGAACTTTATGCTTGGTATAGTAGAGATAGGCAGGAGGGATAATGGGAAGGCCAAGAGCGGGCTTCAGACATTCCCTATCAACTGAGATGGGAAGGATGAAAGAAAACTTGAGAACAAGTTGGTTGAAGTGGTGGTTCTCAAACTTGGTAGCACATTGCAACCACCTGGGGATTTTAAAAACTCCCGATGCCTGTGTTCCAGGAATATGGTTTAATTAGCCTAGGATGTGACCTGGACTTGGGGATGTTTTCAAGAGGCCCATATTAGTCTATGTGGAGACACATGTGGGAACTATGGGTTACAGTATCTCAGGAAAAGAGCACAGAATGAACAGAGGCATGAAGGCATAGTTTTCAAGGACAATGGCTGTAGCCTCATTTTGTAATTGAACATGCTTAAGCTTTGGTGGGTGATAGTTACACATATTTATGTAAGAAACACAGTTACATAGAAAATGAAGAGATGTGAACTGCTATAATTTACATCCCTATACAAAGTATTTTCCAAACACCAGAAGAGTACCTTAAGAATTAAGCTCAGTTCAGCATGTTAGAAGAAAATAATTTAGTTCTTTTTTATCTTTTATACATAATTCAAGAGAATTTGGAACTTACAGTATATTTTAATGCTGAAATATAAATTCTAGTCAAAGGGAGATGCCAGTAAACTGACATACTAGCTTTTAAAGAATAAGTATTAAATTAAATTAAATTAAATTAAATTCTGTTCATCCAAATTAAATTCTGTTCATCATTCTGACTGAAGGTCATAATAAAGAAATTAGGCTCCTTTTTCTCTGTGGTAATTACTAAAGTTCACCGAAAAAGCAAAACTATTCATTTTAAAGCAAATTTGCTTTAAAAGTCCTACTCGAAGGTCTTAAACGTCCCTTTTCATGCATGCTAAGTCACTTTTCCAACTCTTTTCGACCCTATTGACTGCAGCTCACCAGGCTTCTCTCTCCATGAGATTCTCCGGGCAAGAATACTGGAGTGGGCTGCTATTCCCTTCTCCAGGGGATCTTCCCAACACCGGAATCAAAACCGAGCCTCCTGTAATCCATCCATTGCAGGTGGATTCCTTACCACTGAGCCAGCAGGGAAGCCCAAATGTCCCTTTAGCTGACGTATATTACTTTGAAAGAAAAAAGAATCACACGTGGAAACAAATAGTACAGGGATGTAGTCCTGGTTTTCACTGACAAAAACTCAAAGTGCACTCCTTATTATTCTCAGCTAGTATATAACTTTGGAGAAGGCAATGGCACCCCACTCCAGTACTCTTGCCTGGACAATCCAATGGATGGAAGAGCCTGGTAGGCTGCAGTCCATGAGGTCGCTAAGAGTTGGATATGACTGAGTGACTTCACTTTCACTTTTCACCTTCATGCATTGGAGAAGGAAATGGGAACCCACTCCAGTGTTCTTGCCTGGAGAATCCCAGGGACGGGGAGCCTGGTGGGCAGCCCCTTGGACTGCAAAGAGATCAAACCAGTCAATTCTAAAGGAAATCAATCTTGAATATTCATTGGAAGGACTGATGCTGAAGCTTCAATACTTTGACCACCTGATGTGATGAACCAACTCATTAGAAAAGGCCCTGATGCTGGGAAAGATTGAAGCCAGGAGGAGAAGGGGATAACAGAGGATGAGACGGTTGAATGACATCACTGACTCAATGGACATGAGTTTGAGCAAGCTCCAGGAGATGGTAAAGGACAGGGAAGCCTGGTGTGCTGCAGTCCTTGGGGTCACAAGTGACTGAACAACAGGATCCACTGTTGGTTCCAGCAGCAGACATGGAACTGCAGATACAGAGAAACCACGAGTATGGAGAACTGAGGGCATATGTATATATTTGGAGGGCCAACTATAAATTTCACATGGATTTTTGCCTGCATGGAGGGTGGGTGCCCCTACACCCTACCCCACCCCTTGTTGGTCAAAGGTCAGCTGTATTTTGTAGAGGGAGCACAGCACTGGAATTAATATTATGTACCAATCTAACTCAGAAAGATTTACCTTTATCCAATTTACAGATACAAAATTGAAAAAAACTTAAATTCATTAAATTCTATTCTCTTGGCCATCAAGTTTTGAGACACTATTTTAAAATAGTTTAATTTGATTATCCTGGGACAAAGTTTGGTTTTAATATAGTATATAAAAGTTTACAGGAGACATATTTGAAGAGTTACTTTCTTTCTATTCCAGTATGGTTTTAGTTTCACCACAAACACCACATTCCGGTCCTTGAGGGCTTGAATACTTGAATACTCCAGACAAAAGTTTCCATAAGACTGGGATGGGGGGAGGTGCGGGGGCTCACAGGCCAGGCCATTCACTCTTCAGGAGAGGCTGTTCTAAGGGGTGCAGAGGAGACATGAGCTACACGAAGTAGGACAGCCAGCCCAGCATGGAGAACTGCCCTGAGGTTTTCTAGTTGAAAGGCACAGTGACAAAGACAGTGTTGGCTTGAGGGATACTGCTGCCCACTAAAACAGGGTGAGGAATTAAGTAGGAAAAGAGCACTGACTGCTGCCTTATGCATGGGCTTCACGTTCTAGAGAAGATTAAGGACAGGCAGAAGGGCCCTTGAACAACAACAACAAAAAAATGTCTAGCAGGAAGAACAAGATAAGGGGGGAGACTCCCTATAGAATAAAACCTGATGTATGTCACTCATATGTTTATGCAATGGGCCTTAAAGGTCCTAGAGCAGTTTTTCAACTGCCTGATTCCTTGATTACTCTTCGAAAAGCTAAAGAAAATATTCCTAACCCTTAGAGGTGGGAGGCAACACTCTCCACTCCCTATTGGGGGAGAGAGATGAGAAAGGAAAGCAAGCAGGACTCTGGCAACAGACTGGGTACTCTGAGTTATGCCTCAGGCACACTCTGAAGATTTTTTATCTTGGGTGACATCCTAGGTGGCATCACTTTCAAGCAGAAATGATAACAGTACAGATGTCACTGAGATTCTCTTCTATGTGTAGTAATGCCATCCTACTGATTTGTGCCTGAGACCCATGAAACACACTGAACTAGAATGGGAAAACAAACCCAGACTTACAGCCTGGTCAATGCTGGTCTTCTTGATGGAAATTCCATTTGTGAAGAAGATTTATGAAATCTGTCTGGTCTGTTTTAATTTGGTTACCCTGAGTAGATTGTAGGCATAACAAACATGCTCTTCAGCTTGATTTTAGTTGCTTAAAAAGTAATGATGGACAAAGGTGCAAATAAGACGTAGTTGCTCTGGAATTTCACAGGAAGTTCACGGAGGCTAAAGAACTTTGTTGAAGGTTTCCAAGAGACACTCTACCAATGTGCAGTGGCTGGGATTTTGGTTATAACACAAGGTTACATTAGCTGGTATGATAAAAAGGAAAATGTATTTGTGAATACCCACATTAGAGTCCTGTTTCCCTTTCACCTGATCCTAGTTTAGAAACAAAACCTACATTTACTTTTGTTTGGCTTGGCTGTGGAACTTCAATGCAAAAAAAATCTTAAGTTCTACAGGCAAAGCAATGGTTCCATTTTTCTTTTTCAAGAGTGGCTTAATGTATCATTTTATTAGCCTAAACAGAATTCTTAGGCTCGAGTTCTTTGAAGAAGGAACACTGGTAGTTAGACTGTGGAGTTAGAATTAGGAATCACAGATTTTAGATTGTTCCCAAAGGACCTCAGACTCTGAAGTTCAGTTTTACAGGCCAGGAGAATAAAGTGCTGGTTGGTAGGTAGCACTCTTAACTAGATCTAGCTTTGAAGGTAAGATCCTTTGGGGTTGGGGGAGAATAGGCTTTCTTAAACTTGCTTTCTGTTAAAAACTTTTAATAAAGTATTTGTGATTCATTTATCATTAAGCCAGATATTCTATGTGATTTCTTGAGCAGAAAAAGAGAATCAGAAAATTAATGACTTTCTCTTCTGCCAGTAGTTCTATATTGGATAATATTTTTGTCACTTTAACTCCAATTTCTTAAAGGATAATGGGGATATATACCTACTACATGATAATTTCATAGACATACAGACAATATACAAATGAATATAAAATATTTTATTATTATCACTTTTTTTGGTAGCATTTTCACTATCCGAAATTTTTTGTAAATATGTTCACTTGTTCCGCAACTGTCTGTTTAGAATGCAAGCTTCATATGAGCACAAATCTAGCCTCTCTGACTATCATGGCCCCAGTATCTAGAACAGTGTCTGGTACCTACTTGTTGAATGAATGAATCCCATACACTATGTGTAAGAAGGGTGTGTGTGTGTGTGTGTGTGTGTGTGTGTGTGTGTGTGTGTGTGTACACAGCTGCCTTGAGAGTAGGGTAGAGAAAAGACAGTAGGCACTGAGATGAGAATGGGAGAGGATTAACATTTTTTGAGATATCCCAGATAATGATGAGAAAAGATCAATCCCTTAAGAAGACTTTTGGTTGACTTGAATGAAGCTTCATACATCAGCCAGTTCACCTAATGTTTATATTTGAGGTAAAAATATGCATATAATTATCAGTATTTTATCTCTACTGATATTCCTTAATGTATATTGTATTTCTTGTATACAATAATATACAATAATGTATATTGTATTTCATTGTATTCTTAGTGTATACTGTATATTGTATTGAGCCTTCCCCCTGCCTTTTGAAATACTAAGAAAAATGTTAGAAAGATTTTGCTAGAGCAGTTGATCAGTTATCGGATTCCTTGCTAGCAAAAACGTTCTGATGAGATAACTTGGGAACAGAGTGGTTTGAGCTGAGCAAGGGGAACCTACGTGGCCTTGCTCCTGTTTGCTCAGTGCCCTCAGCTCCATGTGCAGCCTCACTGGCCCTTGCATCACCTGCTCCATCTCGAAATACTGGAAACTGCTCTGTCTACCACGTCCTGCCTTCCACCTCTTCCACCAGAGCAGTTCTTTAACCTTGAGACTTTCAGTCACCGCAACCCCCCGCCCCCAGTTCTTTCAGTTTGTTAGCTGTTTTTGGCTTCCCTTCTTTCCCTTTGAGCTTAATGCCTGGGCTCACAATTTTGAATATATGCTCCCTCTAGTTTCATTGCCCCATATCTCCTTGATCTTTTAATGCAGTCTTAACAATCCCCAAATTCAGGTCAAGTTAATCATCCATTTTACTTTAAAGTCACTGAGGAAGATTAAAGAAAATCAAATAAATGAGTCTATTAGTCACATCACCAAGACAACAGTTGCCTCACTGGAGCACTCACAAATGCTTGGTCAACTTTTTACTCACTCCTGGGTAGCTCCCTTTTCCTTTCACCATGATAACCATTTAGACTTTTATGGTTCTCAAGACCCTCATCCCACTCTGAAACACCGCCACTTCTCAACAGTCAATCTAGACTAACTCTTGGCTGGTGACCAGTCTAAAAGGTTTATAAGTATGACCTCGTTGAATGCTCATGACAGCCCTTTGATGGAGATACTGTCATTATCCCTGGTTTATGATGCCCAAGATCTCAAAGGAAACAAGTGGTTATGTCTGTATCTGAACTCAGGAAATCTGAATTCAAGTTCAAGTTTCCCTCTAAACTATCTTGCTGCTGGTGCAGAGTTGATCAGGCATTTTCTCACTTGGGATTTAGTCCTCTCCACCTTTAAGCTTCCATGTATCTTCCTCTTAGGCCATTTGTTCTTGACTCTTCTCAGTCAATCTCCTCCTACCAAAACTGTATCCCAAGTCGCCCCACTGCTTGAGGGCCTTATCCATCATGCGTTTGTTTATTCATTTAGCAAATTATTCAGTTCAGTTCAATTCAGTCACTCAATCGTGTCTGACTCTTTGTGATACCATGAGCTGCAACATGCCAGGCCTCCCTGTCCATCACCATCTCCTGGAGTTCATTCAAACTCACATCCATCGAGTCGGTGATGCCATCCAGCCATCTCATCCTCTGTCATCCCCTTTTCCTCCTGCCCCCAATCCCTCCCAGCATCAGAGTCTTTTCCAGTGAGTCAACCCTTCGCATGAGGTGGCCAAAGTATTGGAGTTTCAGCTTTAGCATCATTCCTTCCAAAGAACACCCAGGGCTGATCTCCCTTAGAATGGACTGGTTGGATCTCCTTGCAGTCCAAGGGACTCTCAAGAGTCTTCTCCAACACCACAGTTCAAAAGCATCAATTCTTCAGTGCTCAGTTTTCTTCACAGTCCAACTCTCACATCCATACATGACCACAGGAAAAACCATAGCCTTGACTAGACAGACCTTTGTTGGCAAAGTAATTTCTCTGCTTTTCAATATGCTATCTAGGTTGGTCATAACTTTCCTTCCAAAGGGGAAGTGTCTTTTAATTTCATGGCTGCAATCACCATCTGCAGTGATTTTGGAGCCCCCCAAAATAAAGTCTGATACTGTTTCTACTGTTTCCCCATGAAGTGATGGGACCTGATGCCATGATCTTTGTTTTCTGAATGTTGAGCTTTAAGCCAATCTTTTCACTCTCCTCTTTCAATTTCATTAAGAGGCTTTTTTGTTCCTCTTCACTTTCTGCCATAAGGGTGGTATCATCTGCATATCTGAAGTTATATCTGCATATCTGCATATCTGGGTTTCTCCCAGCAACCTTGATTCCAGCTTGTGCATCTTCCAGTCCAGCGTTTCTCATGATGTACTCTGCATATAAGTTAAATAAGCATGGTGACAATATACAGCCTTGACGTACTCCTTTTCCTATTTGGAACCAGTCTGTTGTTCCATGTCCAGTTCTAACTGTTGCTTCTGACCTGCATACAGATTTCTCAAGAGGGAGGATAGGCAGTCTGGTATTCCCATCTCTTTCAGAATTTCCCACAGTTTATTGTGATCCACACAGTCAAAGGCTTTGGCATAGTCAATAAAGCAGAACTAGATGTTTTTCTGGAACTCTCTTGCTTTGTCCATGATCCAGCAGATGTTGGCAATTTGATCTCTGGTTCCTCTGCCTTTTCTAAACCCAGCTTGAACATCTGGAAGTTCACGGTTTACGTATTGCTGAAGCCTGGCTTGGAGAATTTTGAGCATTACTTTACTAGAATGTGAGATGAGTGCAATTGTGCAGTAGTTTGAGCATTCTTTGGCCTTGCCTTTCTTTCGGATTGGAATGAAAACTGACCTTTTCCAGTCCTGTGGCCACTGCTGAGTTTTCCAAATTTGTTGGCATACTGAGTGCAGCACTTTCACAGCATCATCTTTCAGGATTTGAAATAGCTCAACTGGAATTCCATCACCTCCAGTAGCTTTGATCGTAGTGATGCTTACTAAGGCCCACCTGACTTCACATTCCAGGATGCCTGGCTCTAGGTGAGTGATCACACCATCGTGATTATCTTGGTCGTGTAGATCTTTTTTGTACAGTTCTTCCTTGTATTCTTGCCACCTCTTCTTAGTATCTTTTGTTTCTGTTAGGTCCATACCATTTCTGTCCTTCATCAAGTCCATCTTTGCATGAAATGTTCCCTTGGTATCTCTAATTTTCTTGAAGAGATCTCTAGTCTTTCCCATTCTGTTCGTTTCCTCTATTTCTTTGCATTGATCGCTGAGGAAGGCTTTCTTATCTCTTCTTGCTATTCTTTGGAACTCTGCATTCAGATGCTTATATCTTTCCTTTTCTCCTTTGCTTTTCGCTTCTCTTCTTTTCACAGCTATTTGTAAGGCTTCCCCAGACAGCCATTTTGCTTTTTTGCATTTCTTTTCCATGGGGATGGTCTTGATCCCTGTCTCCTGTACAATGTCACGAACCTCATTCCATAGTTCATCAGGCACTCTATCTATCAGATCTAGTTCCTTAAATCTGTTTCTCACTTCCATGTATAATCATAAGGGATTTGATTTAGGTCATACCTGAATGGTCTAGTGGTTTTCCCTACTTTCTTCAATTTAAGTCTGAATTTGGAAATTATTAAGTACCTATTCTGGGCTAGGTGTTGGGGACACAGAGGATAAACAAGACCTAATCTCCCACCTTGGAGTTAAATTTTAATTTTCCTTGCTCCCTATTAAATATCCAAAATTGGATCCTCTCCTAGACCCTTTTTCCCACTTACAGAATGATGAAGTTGCTGTTTATTTCATACTACATTCAACGCCACCCTTTATAAGGCAGCAGGTATGTGTTGGATAGGTGAATGAACAATTCCAGGTAAGATCATCAAGGTTTGGAAGTTTGTTCTTAGTCTTTTTTTCTGAAAAGTGGCTCGTTTGAGATGAGCCTCTAGCTCTTACCACTTTTCTGTCTGAGCAGAACTGGGAAGGTTCTGAAAATCAACCTTTTTCATTATTCACTGACTAGTTGCACTTCAGTGAAATAAATCCATTCCCACTGAGTTACCTCACACTGGTACCTCTATAAGAAAAGGTATGCATGTAAGCTTTGTATTCTGTGCCTGTGGAAAGCAAGACACAAGGCCTTATTACAGGAATTTCAGCATTTTTAAAAGGAGAGATATTTTTAAGATCGAGGAGGGCATGGTAACCCACTCCAGTATTCTTGCTTGGAGAATCCCATGGACAGAGGAACCAGGTGGACTACAGTCCACAGGGTTGCAAAGAATTGGACGTGACTGAAGAAACTTAGCATGGACACACATTTGTGAGATCTTGCAATTTTCAAACCCCTATTTTGCCACTTCTCAATCAGAAGGTGATTTTGCCCCTAAAAGAATATTTGGCAGTGTCTGGAGACATGTTTAGTTTTCATAATGTGATGGCAGTGAGTGAGTTGGGTAATGCTCCTGGTATCTAGTGGATAGAGGCTAGAAATGCTGCTAAACATTCTACAGTGCAGGGCACCTCTTGAAAAAGAATTACTGCCCCTAGTTGAGAACTGTAGAGAAGGCGATGACACCCCACTCCAGTACTCTTGCCTGGAAAATCCCATGGACAGAGGAGCCTGGTAAGCCGTAGTCCATGGGGTCACGAAGAATCGGACACGACTGAGCGACTTCACTTTCACTTTTCACTTTCATGCTCTGGAGAAGGAAATGGCAACCCACTCCAGTGTTCTTGCCTGGAGAATCCCAGGGACGGGGGAGCCTGGTGGGCTGCCGTCTATGGAGTTGCACAGAGTCGGACACGACTGAAGTGACTTAGCAGCAGCAGCAGTTGAGAACTGCCAATCTAAAGGGTGATCTTGACTGGAACATTTCAGTGCTCCATGAGTTGGGTTGAGGGGAGGCTACCATCCAAGTATGCTAGCCGATTCTGCTGAACATCTGTTGAAAAGAACCACTAGAGATGAGGGACCATTTGGGACCTACGGCGAGAGGTTTTTGGGCTCAGTTTCTCCATTTACTCTTCTAACATTACCTGGATCTCTTTCTTAGCCCCAAGACTTGATACACATTTTATGTTGTCTTGTATCACTTCTTTAAGTATACAGTGACTTTGAAGAGGAAAAGAAAATAGGATAAACTTTCATCTCTTGAAAGCTTTGTTTGTATTAGCGTAATTTCTATCTCTGGCAATAACATTTCTAAGGTGGTAGAACACATCCTCTTTGTCAGCAGAGGTATGGCAAGATTTATTTTAATTCATATTAAATGACAGTGATGTCAGAAATGAAAAAAGTTGGAAAAGCTTCCCGGGTGGCTCAGTGGTAAAGAATCTGCTTACCAGTGCAGGAGACACAGGTTCAATCACTGGTCCAGGAAGATCTCACATGCCAGGGAGCAACCAAGTCCATGTGCCACAACTATGAAGCCTGTGCTCTAGAACCTGGGAACTTTAACTGTTGAGCCTACTCACTGCAACTACTGAAGCCTGCGTGCCCCAGAGTCCGTGGTCTACAACAAGAGAAGCCACTGTAATGAGAAGCCCCCACACCGCAGCTAGAGAGTAGCCCCAGCTTGAAGCAATTGGAGAAAGCCTTCATGTAGCAATGAAGACCTATCACAGCCAAAAACAAATAAACAAATGAATAAATAAACATTTTTAAAAGTTGGGAATACTAAAGCTTTTCACTTCAGTGAAGAATCAACTTACTGAAATAAAATTAGTCTTAAGGAAAAATTACATTAATAAAGTATAATTTTATAATCTAACCAGACCTGACTAGTTATTAACTCATACAATATATCATAATTGTAATTATTCAATAGTCAATATATTTCAATATATTCAATAGCAAATATTCAATAATTTGCTAAATTTTGTTTTAAAGTAGTGTGGTAGCTGCTGCTAAGGCGCGTCAGTCGTGTCCAACTCTGTGTGACCCCCGAGACGACACCCAACAGGCTCCTCTGTCCCTGGAATTCTCCAGGTAAGAGTACTGAAGTGGGTTGCCATTGCCTTCTCCAATGCATGAAAGTGAAAAGTAAAAGTGAAGTCGCTCAGTCGTGTCTGACTCTCAGCGACCCCGTGGACTGCAGCCCACCAGGCTATTCTGTCCATGGGATTCTACAGGCAAGAGTACTGGAGTGGGTTGCCATTGCCTTCTCTGAGTGTGGTAGAAATGTATTTAGCTTAAACATTGAAAACGTATATTTTGAACAAATAACTATTACCAAATACTATACAGAAATAAACTTTGAAAGGATTATTAGGGCTATCAAGTATTATTTGCATAAGTCGTGTTGAGCACATACTCCAACCACTTCCTAATCTCTCTACTTTCTTCCATTATCCTTTATATCACTATCACTAGCATTTATAATAAAGAATATATGTATGAATTCTAGTATATTCAAATTCTCATGAAAGCAAAACCCAAGAATAATAGCTGTAAAAAGACATACTTAAGCACATTTCACAAATATTGCCTGATTTCCACTTAGACTTATTAGCCAATTTCTTTTAGATAATGGTTTCCAAACCTATAAATGGATCAGAAACATTTAAGAACTAGTGAAAAAGTTGGGAATCTCAAAAAAAAAAAAAAAAAAGCAGCAAACTCACCAAATTATTCTGACACCCATTTGTGACCACTTAGGTAAATGTTCTATTAAAACTGATGCCATGAAATTAAAAGATGCTTACTCCTTGGAAGGAAAGTTATGACCAACCTAGACAGCATATTCAAAAGCAGAGACATTACTTTGCCAACAAAAGTCCATCTAGTCAAGGCTATGGTTTTTCCAGCGGTCATGTATGGATGTGAGAGAAAGCTGTGAAGAAAGCTGAAGCGCCAAAGAATTGATGCTTTTGAACTGTGGTGTTGGAGAAGACTCTTGAGAGTCCCTTGGACTGCAAGGAGATCCAGCCAGTTCATTCTAAAGGAGATTGGTCCTGGGTGTTCTTTGGAAGGAATGATGCTAAAGCTGAAACTCCAATACTTTGGCCACCTCATGTGAAGAGTTGACTCATTGGAAAAGCCTCTGATGCTGGGAGGGATTAGGGGCAGGAGGAGAAGGGGACAACCGAGGATGAGATGGCTGGATGGCATCACCGACTCGATGGGCGGGAGTTTGAGTGAACTCCAGGAGTTGGTGATGGTCAGGGAGGCCTGGCGTGCTGTGATTCACGGGGTCACAAAAAGTCAGACTTGACTGAGCGACTAAACTGAACTGAACTGAAAGTAAGATTTAAATGGAGAGGCCAGATTAAAGATACTTTTGAAATGTTTCATTTTAAAGCCCCCATATACTTTAGGTACTGTTACTTCACCATCTTCTTCCAATGAATAAAATGTGTATTATGAGAGGGAGGTAATGTGTTGATGTGTTAGTAATTTTTTTTTTTCACAATAAGGACATTGATGTCAGTGCATCCAATTCAAATTCAGGAAGGGTTGCCTATTTTTAATTTTTTGTGATGAGAATGGAGTAACTAAAACTGTGATAGTTAATTTGGTCAATAAGAAACTGTTGACCTTAAACAAACAGACTGCCAGCTATTTCTCCAACAAAAATGGGTTCATTCAGGACCAGCAAAGAATTGCAATCTGGGGTCTGCGACCATGGCAAGCACTTGAAAGTCCCACACAGCTGGAAGAGGATATCTCTTTTATAAAGGGTAAAAGGAAGCTGGGAGGATTCCCATAAATAGCATCCATTGGAAGAACTGAGAATTCAAAGTATAGTAGCATTTGATTGGCTGAGTCTGTCACTGGCTGAGCTCTCCTCAGGCAAGAAGAGGAAGTTTTTCTTCTTTTGGGGCTGTTTTCCTTGTAGCACATTGTAGCCCAACTCTATTTTAATTGAGGTTTCTGTTTATTAAGTTTTACAAAGTCATTCCACTAAAAATAAAGCAATGGAGCCCACTAGTCTTATTGAATAAAGTGAATAATGCATCCCCAGAAACATCACAATAATACTGAATCATCAGAAACTTCCACGGGAATCTAATAGTGTATAAATGAATCACAGTCTTACTTAACATTTCCATAAGTATGCTGCAGGGTAACTCTGAGAAACAGAATATAGATTGAATAGAATATGTAAGCATCCCAATTTTTACTTCTTCCTATTTTATACCTTTGTTCTGTTAATGCTGTCTAATCAATATCTATAAATTTCATCCCCACTGAACTGATCCACTCAGGGCTTTGGAAGGTGATACCTCATAGATAAGTACAAGGTTGCATGGATAGATACTATTTTGTCTATGAATGACAAGTGACTTCAAAAGAGTGGTTTCTGGGAATGGAATGCATTTAAAACAGTAATGACAGTTGATTGTTTATTGATTACTTACTGTGTTGTAGGTACTGTGTCAGGTCTTTTGTTTATCATCCTATTTAATCATAACAGTTACCCTATGAGATAGGTAACATCATAATTCCTTTTTTATAAATAAGGAAACCAGAGTACAGATAACATACCCCAATTTAAATAGACCCTTAGAGTTTCTAAAAAATGTTTTAAAGCAAAACGGAAAAAGTGACATGAAAATAATGGAAATACCTACATTTAAGAAAAATTTAAAAACCTAATGCTGCAGGGTTCACTTTTTTAGTAAAGTATTTAATATTCAAAGAGCAAGGTAGGTATCAGTAAACACTGAGAAGTACCCAAGATATGTGCCCACTCAAACAGATGGAAACCTAGATTTGAGAGAAGAAAGGCTGGGGACAAAATTCACAGTCCTGTTTCCAATGGATAGATATGTTTTTAAATAATTATAAAGAATTATATGAATTTATAAAGAATTATATATGTCATTTAACAAGAAGGTGTCAATAGGGCAGTGGTTGATAGCACCCCTTCTACTCTAACAGCTTAAGTCTGCCTGGGTTTTAAATTAATAAACTGAACAAAGAATGACAAAGCTCTCAGGAAAACTGCTACTTACTCCACATTCTATTGGCAGCTTAGCTTTTCCTTTTCAAGTTTCCAGTTACTTCATCTGAGCCATAAACACAGCATAAAGGAGAGAGCTGGACAGTTCAGGGTCCATGTGGGGAACTGATGGCTGTCCTGGAATCACCTTTGCCTCTAGTCCCTCTGGTTTTGTTTATCATTGCTAGAGCTGAGCAGTAAAATGCAGCATGCGACAGGAGTCTACTGTCAGCTGTGGCTAGCAGAATGACTGTCAGCCCTCTAGGAGGAATGCGAAAAATGCAGAACCACCCACAGCTGGAGGCTCCCCGTCTGAATGGGGTGGTAGGGACTGAATTACTGTTCCCACTGATGTTGAAGATGAGGATAAGGCACCATGTTATCCTATCTCACTCCAAACCCATGGAAAGAATTTGGCAAATGCTCCATTTCTTAAATCAAAGATTTCTCTGTTACTCTTGGCTACTTGGAGGACTAAACATCCTTGAGTTTCAGGGAAAGCCAGGCATTAAAACTTTTTAAAGAGATTTGGGGAGAGTTAAGTTAAATTGGAATGATTTTTTAGAAATGGTTTTAGATGGATTTATGGATTACCTTCGTGAAGACATAAAGACATCAACTCATCTTGTGAATTTAATCTTTATCCTCAGTTTTTGAGATTTTCCCATTATCTGTAATTCCTATTTCAAACTAAAATCCTTTAGCTTTGTGACTTATGCTAATTAACAGGGGAAAAAAAAAAACCAAACACGTTTTCTTTGTTCTGCATTCCCTCAAAACTTGTTTTTAGGTACAGGGCACTGCAAGTTTGTGTGGTTGGGCACAATACTGCTGCTAATTGTACTGTTCTGGCTGATTACATGCCTTTTGCTTGATGTCAGAGTTTTCCCCCAGCAACTATTTCCAGCCAGTGGTATCACTCTTACGTATTACTTCTAAAAAAGAAAAAAAATGGCAAAAATGTGTTTCTAAAATAAAGGAATGACACATATATTTAACATCATTCATCTACACTTACTCTAAAACATCAGTTATAGAGTAAAACCAGTTTTTAAAGGATTTTGATTTATTGGTTGTTAATTCAAATGTTTATTTGTTCCCTTTAATAGGAAGCATATTCATAAGAATTTCCTGTCAGTTATTTTAAAGAAAAAATTTATTTTTAAATATAAAATACAATTACTTAAAATGTTTATGAATGTGAGGTAATAGTTCAAAATGAACCTGGCCATTTCTTCCCTATGGTTGCCTCCTCTTTTTGTTCCCAGTGCTCTTGGAGAACGGGGTCTCTCCTCTTCCCCCGCAGGTCATCCCTCTCATTATGCCAAATCAGTACAGAGAGACAACCACTCCGGGATCCATGGGACATGAGCACTGTGCCTCATCATAATGAGAGATCTTCCAGAGGTCACATTCCACATCTGGCCTTTTCCCTTTAGATTTTATCTTCAAATTGGACCTTATGTATAAGTGGCATTTGAAAAGCATTTTGCAGCATTTAAACCACAGGTATTATCTCATGGGCCTCATAAAAACAGGACATGGGCTTCCTGAACCATCGTTTTCAACCCAGGTTGGCATTTCACATGGCCACTTCCGTAGAGTTGCTCAGAATGGGTCAATAGCATGCAACCAGACGTCAACTTTAGGCAAATTTGCTGCTGCTGCTGCTAAGTCACGTCAGTCATGTCCGACTCTGTGGGACCCCATAGACGGCAGCCCACCAGGCTCCGCAGTCCCTGGGATTCTCCAGGCAAGAACACTGGAGTGGGTTGCCATTTCCTTCTCCAACGAAAGAAAGTGAAAAGTCAAAGTGAAGTCGCTCAGTCGTGTCTGACTCTTAGTGACCCCACGGACTGCAGCCTACCAGGCTCCTCCGTCCAAGGGATTTTCCAGGCAAGAATACTGGAGTGGGGTGCCATTGCCTTCTCTGAAATTTGATGACTAAAGCGATTTATTTAGTTGTAGAGAGGAACAGAACTCGAGAGTCGGAGAGACCAGCAACAGTCAGGTGATGATCCTTGCCAGCCTTCCTCACTCATTCTGCAGATGTAACAAAAATAGGTCCGAGTGAAGGGGTACGTGCTTAGTCACTTCAGTTGTATTTGATTTTCTGCATCCCTATGGACCATGAAGAATACAGCAGTGGGTTGCCATTTCCTTCTCCAAAGTGAAGGGGTAGGTACATACCAAATGAACACTTTCATTGTGTTCTTTAAAATAAAAAAGTTGTTTCCTAGATAAAGGATATTTGGAAAAGACCAGTTGTAGCTGCTTTATTGGGAGAAGGCAATGGCACCCCACTCCAGTACCCTTGCCTGGAAAATCCCATGGAAGGAGCAGCCTGGTGGGCTGCAGTCCGTGGGGTCGCTGAGAGTTGGACACGACTCAGCGACTTCACTTTCACTTTTCACTTTCATGCATTGGAGAAGGAAACAGCAACCCACTCCAGTGTTCTTGCCTGGAGAATCTCAGGGATGGGGGAGCCTGGTGGGCTGCCGTCTATGGGGTCATACAGAGTCGGGCACAACTGAAGTGACTTAGCAGCAGTAGCTGCTTTATTGAGTGATTACTAGGTCAGGTGCTCTCCGAAGTGCTTTGCAAGTTTCGTTTTTCGTTTAGTTCTTATGCCTCCCACAAACCCTTAAGGAGATAGATAGCTTTTTTTTTTGGTAATCACTTTTAAAAGATGAGGTAATTGAGCCATGGAGAAGTCCCTTTGCTAAGATCTTTTCTCGCCAGGTTTGAGATATGATTGACATATAACATTGTGAAAGTTCAGGGTGTAGAGGGTGATGATTTGGTAGACACATATATTATGAAATGACTACCACAATAAGACTAGTTAGCACATCTATCTGTGTCCAAGTTCTAAAGCTACAATTCACTCCCAAACAATCTGATTACAGAAAATATTTCTTAACAACTAAATGTATTGATTTGCGATAAATTTTACTTAAATATTAAAGGAAATGAGAGCATTTTAAAGTGTTTTTAAATATACTTGCTTCAAAATTGAAAAAACAAGAGCCTTTACATATATGCCAATAATTTTGTTTACCAATACCCAGACTCATGTAATTCAGAATGGCTCTGGGTCCACACACTGGGATGTCAGACTCTGCCTATTTAGTACTAGAAAAGACCTGAAGCTTCATACCAAGTACTGCTCAGGAGTCTCTGGGAGAAGAAGAATTGGAAAACAGAAGAGCTGGAAGGAAACTTATAGACAGTTTAATCTCACCTCATTGTATAAAGTGAGGGTACTGAAGCTCAGAGACATTACATGACATTACCAGGTTATACACTACTAACCAGTAGCAGAGTCAGGATTCGAGCCCAGGCTTTCTCTCTGCATTCTTTCAGTTACAATAAGCAGCCTTCAAATCCTCATGAGAGAGAATTTTCCACTTCCCTTTCCAGTGTTTTAGGAAATATCAAAAGCTAATATTCATGTATTTAAATAAATTTCTCTAAATTTATTTTTGCCTCAGTTAGAAACACTGGTAAATGAAAATGTGTTTGGATTTCCCAAGAGTACTTGAATTTCATGAGTTTTACATTTCCTGCAAAGGGGCCAGGTTCAGCAATTTAATTCTCATGGGCTCAGAGCTCTGATCAAAGCCTTTATCTTGACAAATAATTGGTTCTGAGAATAGGGGCTAGAGATAATTTGGAGGCATGAGGAGCACTCATTCATGTACTCAGACTTGTACTGCATGCCTGTCTCTTTTAGGCACTGTTCTAGATACAAGTCAAACAAATGTAATATACGTGGCATACTTCTTCCCCTTTAGGAACCATTTTCCCCCTTTCTTTCCTATTAGCAAAGGATCTGATATAATTTTGCTGCACTTAAATTAGATTGATGCTTCCCAAGGTGTATTAAAAGTACCACTTCTGGTATGCTACATGATTTTAAATGGTAACAGACAAGCATTTAAAAAGGCAGCTATAAGGCCATCTCAGTATATTTTAGAAAAATGAAAACAGCTTACAAACCTATCTTTAATGGATATGATGTCTTAGAACATGGCTAATTATGTTGGTGATCCACTTTCTGCAGACCATATGCACCACAGCATGATACTCAGGCTTACTCTGTAAGCCTTCTGTCAGAATATTTAGAAAGTTATGACGATATGGGTTTTTGAGAGTATAGATGGTATGGGTTGATAGCATGGATTCTGCAGGTAATGAATTTCTGTGTCCTTCACTGTGTTCTTTTAAAAGATATATCAAAACATCAACTCTGAAGGTTGACAGTCATTTAGTATGTGAAGTATAATATATAATTTTATTATGCTAATCACACAGAGTGGCCTCTTTAAAGAACTAATTTTTAGGTACCCATGTTAGAAATTGATTAGAGTTATTACATTTTTTGCTTTAAAATGTTGTACTTGCACAATATAATATTGCTTTTTATTATAATTTTATAGTTACCTTCTAATTATGACAAGTAATTATTCCTTTTAAAATCTTAATCCAAAAAAACTGTGTATTACAGAGAATAGTTCTTAACAGCCAAATGTACAGACTTGTGAAAAAATTTACTTAAAATTTTAAAAGGAAATGAGCATTTTAAAATTGCTTTCTAAATATACTTCCTGTAAAATTGAAAAACCAAAAGCCTTTGCTTATATGCCAATGATTTTGTTTGCCAGTACCTGGGCTCTTGTAATTCAAAATGGCTCTGGGTCCACACACTGGACCATGCCAGACTTTGCCTACTCAGTACTGGAAAAGACCTGAAGCTTCATACCAAGCACTGCTCAGGAGCACTGCAATAGGCTTTCTCCTGTGTTAAAATCACCTCACACACCAACCTCACTGCCAAGTACTGGGCTGTGAAGTACGGGGCAATGTGCAAAGGTTATCACAGTCCAGGGGAACCTAGTATCTCAGTTAGCTGATACTACATATGATTTTTTAAAAAGAGAGTGAGAGAGAGCAGGAGGGAAACAATAGCAGACTTTCAGGCCCGGTCTCTAGAGAGTTTGATTTTAGAAGATCTGGACTGACAAATCTGCATTAAGAAGAAAAAAAAAAAAACAACTATTTATCATTAAAGCATTCAAACTAAAAAAAATAGAAAAACTCTCTATATTCCATTACTTAGACTGAACAGTTATTAATATTTTGCCATATTTGCTTCCTCTATTTTTTTAATTTTTATTTTTTGGCCATGCCTTATGGCTTGCAGGATCTTCATTCCTGACTAGGGATTGAAACTGCACCCTTGGCAGTGAAACCATGGTGTCTTAACCACTGGACTGCCAGGGAATTCCCTGGGTTATTTTAAAGTAAATCCTAAATATCATGATATTCCACACTAAACTACTAAGCATATGTCTTTAGAGCACCAGATACCATTATCATGCTTAACAGGATAATTATAATTCCTTAGCCTTCAAACTTTGCACCCATCTCCCAAATATTTTCTTATACTTGGTCTGTTAGAATCCAGATCCAGACAAGTCCCATGCACTGCATGTAGTTATTATATAAATTAGTTTTTGTTTGTTTGCTGTTTAGTTTTGTTTTTTAAATGAAGAATTTCCTTTTCACATGAAACCACCATTAACCACTGCCTCAATCAAGCTGGCTCTTGGCTTTCAGAAGATAATTCAGATTTAGAAAGGATCATAGATACCATTCCTCTTTCAGTATCTTCCTATGCTCTATATGTTTACCAGTCTGGGTCCTTCCTGGAGATATTAGGCAGAAGGTAGGTGAAATGAAGAGTGGTCTGGATATGTGAACTTTGGATAAGACAAGGAAATATACCCCTGAAGCAATAGCAAATTTTCCATGTTATCTTTACCCCAAATGTTTTACATCTTGTTCCTGTGATTAAATGTTTGTCTTTTCAAGCAGCTCAGAAAATCCCATATGGTGTCCCCCTTTTGAAGGCTGATAAAGCACATTTAATACATTAAAGTCTCTTTAGTGTTGCACAAATTCTACTCGGTGTTTCCCAAATATCTTTGATTATGGAGCTGGGTTTTCCCACCACTCCAGATCACCTATTAATATGTTTTGGAACCGAGTTTGGGAAGTGGCATTGATCTGTGCTACTATTATTACTGTTTTTATTGGGTACATCAATAAACATTTGTTCTGGCAAAGCACCTTGTAACCGCTTTTGCTAGTTTTTTCTCTCACTCTGAGATCCTGTGGCGTACACTGGTATTTTTATTACCATTCAAAGATAAGAGCTATTAAGTACATATCGATAATAGGAGCTAAGTAACAAGTTGCTGTCAGTGAGGATTTAATTTAAAGCCCTAAGATTTGAAGACTTTAATTGGCAAAAATCTAAATAATCCCCAAATACTAGACTGTATTAGCTGTTAGAGAAAAGGTAATTTCACAGAATATTGCTCATATTCACATCTCTCATCCTCCCTCTACATATCCCCATCCTAAGCATGATCGACCCCTAACCTGATGCTGTAAGGAACATAAGGACTAAAGGAGGCAGTGCCATTTCCCTTGAAACTAGGCATCCTAAAGATGAGTTACCACTTTTCCTTTCATGATGATCATATAAGTGTTTATGGAAAAAGATGGTGTATGAGACACATACATCAACTATTCCTAAAGACAGAGATTAAGGAGGCCTCTCTGTAGAATCTGTAAATGTGATTCTTTGAGACATCTCCTCCAAGTAATCTCTTCTAAATGCTCCACCGGTTTCTCCACTGCTCTGACCACCACCATGCAGGGATGCCAGGTGGTGGTGGGTGGTGATGACATCAGCAAAGATTCTGCTTATCCAAGGGAAGCAGAACTGTTACTCAAAAAAATGTACTAGTTTAATTCTGGAACCTCTCAGTTTCTCACCCTGGGTGGTAAAAATGTCTCTGGATTTTCTCTGCACTATCTGGGCAAGTGCTCAGAATGAACAATCTTTTCTTAGCTGGGAGAAAATCAAATAAGGAGGGATACCATACCTCCCCATCCTTCCTAAAGCTTCGAGTTTGATTCCTAGTCCCCAGGGTTTGAACTCTGTATATGTCATAGGCATCAAAGCATGGAAGTAACAGAACCCTTGCACCACAAACCAATTGTTGGTTGTATAATTTAAACTGTTATAAATCTTGTTACATTCTCTCAGTAGTTAACTTTTATATGAACTTTTTGCTTCCTATGCCTTAAAATTTTCCTTTCCTGTTTATTTCTTTTCAGGTGGCGTAATGAAATAAAATCAGCTCAGAACTAATGACCTGGGCTTAAAACCTAACTTCACTCACTGTGCAACCTTATGCAATTGACCTAATCTCTCTGTGCTTTCACTTCTTGACCATGAAATGGTGATTAATAAAATTATATCAAAGATTATGAGAATTTCATGATGTGAAAAATATGAAAAGGCTTATCTCATATTCAGTACATGGGCAATTGACTAATGTTTGGTTCTCTACTTTCTTCTCTTTGCTTCTGCTTGCATTATTTATCACCTAATTCCATCCTTATGGGAAGAAAATCAATAAATGACTTCCCTGAATTTTTTTTATTCTTTTCTTTGAAATAATACCATGGAGTAGGAGAGGCTCAGCCAAAAGGGATCTGTTTCAATTTTATGAAGCAGAGGAGGAGTTGTGTAGGAGAAGAAGCTGGCCTCTTGGGCGAGTGGAGAAGACAATCAGCGCTGAGCCTCTACCTTTGCTCACATCAAGGGCTAGAGGTGTTTGACTAAAACAAGAAATAGCAAATAAGCATTCCATTTCTTCTTAAATGGACACCAAAGGACCTATTTCAAGTTGATAAGTGATGTCTGGTCATTTTATGATGCTTACGATCCTACTGAATGGGTATAGCTTAAAAGACAGACAATAGTAAGTGTTGCCAAGGATGTGGAGAAACTGGAACCCTCTTTCATTGCTAGTGGAAATGCAAAATTTATTTTTTGCTTTGAAAAATCATTTGGCAGTTCTTAGGAAGTTAAACCTACCATCTCAATCAGCAATTTTGCTGTTAGGAATCTACCCAAGAGAAATGAAAACATATGTTTATACAAATACATATATGTAAATGTCCACAGCAGCATTATTTGTAGTATCAAAAGACTGGAAACAATTCACATGTCTGTCAGATGTGCTCGGACAATGGAATACTCTTTAGCAAAAAAAAACACAAAAAAACTACTACTAGTGATGCATGATAAAAACAAGGATGAAACTCAAAGACATTATGCTAAATGAAAGATGCAAAAGACATATTTGATGACTTCAT
This sequence comes from Capra hircus, assembly GCF_001704415.2. Taxonomy (NCBI): domain Eukaryota; kingdom Metazoa; phylum Chordata; class Mammalia; order Artiodactyla; family Bovidae; genus Capra; species Capra hircus. Next base: position 58,596,747 of record NC_030817.1, read on the forward strand.
GTATATGTCTAGAAAAGGCAAATCTATAGAGACAGAAGGCATATTGGTGAACACCTGGTGTTACGGGTAGGAATGAGGAATAACTGAAAACAAGCATAAGTGATCTTTCGGGGAGTTGGAAATGTTCTCAAACTGGACTGTGGTAATGATTATACAACCCTATGACTTTATTTTAAAAAGTCGTTACATTGTACATTTAAAATAGATTTTATGATATGTCAATTAAACTTCAATAAAGCTGTTTAAAAATAAGCAGCTTATTATCATATGCAATTCATGAGGTGATCTCCTTATCAAAAGTAGCACCCAGAGGTTGTGGAGAATATGATAATCAGGGTGTTTTCCTGGAATAGGCATGCATCTGCCTTTCAGCTCAAATAGTCACTATGCTCTGACTCTAAGGGCAAACAACTCCAATGCTCCAACTTTCCAGCTGGGTGAGGCATGGAGCTATGAGGGGAGGAGGGAAGCAGGATTGGGTGATGTCAGCCACAGAAGAGAGGACACAGAGGGAGGAGGAGCAGACTGGAGCTACTTCTGCTCATTGACATCAGAAACAGAGGTGGCAGCACACATCTGCATGGACTGATTTTTTTCAAACCGATATGCCCATGCAGCCACTTCCTGTCTTGGCCAGCAGTCTCTCTTTGCGCCACCCTCTCCCAATCCTGCTTTTCTCATTTCCAACTTCCTCTGGGCTATGCTTCTCCATCTGTTTGTCCCTCAGTCATCTGTGCACCAGCATGTACCATCTGCCTAGACTTTCTGAAGTGTCTTAACACCTGTAGGAAACAGTTCAAACCAAGGAAAACTGTATCTTTCAATCACCACTTTTCAATTACTTATAAAGGTTCTTTCTAGGTCTCATTCACAGACATATACCTGAGAAGCTAAGATCATTAATTTGAAATTACGTTATTGAGAATGAATGTGGGTGAGAATCTCCAAAGAACAGTCAAGTTTGACTAGTTCAGGGCTTGATAATTCAATAATTCTCCCTTTTACTTCATCTAGGCCTAGTGTTTCACAGGGAAATCATCACGAGAGAGGGAGCAATGTTGTGCAGATGAATGTGACGCATAATCACATAATCCTGATGGTTGTAATTCTACAAGCATATAAAAAATAACCAGAAAATGTGTGAATTTCACATAGAAAATTGAGGTAATTTGGCATATAGTGCTCGTTGAAAGTGGAAGCCTATTTAAATCTACTGAAAACTGAAAATGCCTTCCCAAATCTATCTGCCAATTGAATACTTTGGATTTTGAATTATATGGGTTTTTTTCTATAAGAAGCATAGAGTACTCTATAAATAATAGCTAATAATTATTGAGTTATTGTGATATTCCAGGCATATTATTTAATCTTCATAATGACCCTATGAGATAGGAACAATAACTACCCCAATTTTACAAACAACAAAAGTAAGGTATAAAGAGGTTTTCTGCTCAAAGTGACCACTGATAAGTAATAAATCAAGGATTTAAGTTCAGGTCTTTCCGACTCCAAGCCAGTGTCCTCAGTCACTATGCCACACATCTAAATAGACCTCATGATAATATCTCATAAAAACATCACCCTCAGTTTTACAAATGGAGGAGCCACAAGGGGACAAGGGCATATGACTCACCCAAGAATAGGCCTCAAATCAGTTCTTCATAGATTTCTGTCTTTGAGGCTTGCGGGCCTCCTCTTCAGTGTTTTATAAATTGTTCATCAGGTTATAAGACTCTCTTGAATAGGACTCTCTTCTTTCAGATGGTACTCACCTGACTTTCAGTTATAGGTTCTCTAGACAGCCAGAATGTTTCAGGCTCTTCATTTGCTGGAAATCACTGGAGTGGCTGAAAATAAAAGGACAATTTCTGTTCAGGCTACCAGGTCACTAGAGCTAATTAAATAGCAACTTCATTTGGTTTACAGTCAATGCAAAGATTTTGGCATCTGTTCCACTGAGGAAAAGACAGGAGATTATGGATCAAGAACATTCTCACATGGTGATCTATGCACATATTTTAAGTAATTAAAACTATTCATTTGGCTAAAGAGAAATCATTATATACAAAACTCCTTTAAAATATTCCTTTGGTATGTTTTAAAATTGTTTATCTTCTTAATCTGACATCAGGCAAGAGTAGCAGAGAAGCCTGACAAATCCTGAGAAGAGAGTGAAATGATTTGCAGAGGAATATGTTTTAAAACTTTTCATTCTGAAGATGTGACTGCTGGTATGTTCAATGCAGAAAACCCCAGTTCTGAGCCTGATGTTGATAAGTGAAAAAACATTCACACAGCCCAAAATCTTTCCCATTTTCCCTCCACACTTCTCTAATCATGAGTTCAAATAATATTGCCAAATAATTTTTATTTTCCTTTGATGAGAGTAATCTCAAAACTCATCTGTTTGGCAAATGAATGCAAAATAAAATCATTTTTTTCCAGGCCTTATTATATAACCAATAAAAGCTTCCATTTATTAACAGCCTACTATATAGAAGACACTGTAATTGACATTTCACATAATTTCTAATTGGGACATCTTGGCAAGTTAGGTCTTCTTATTCCTATTTACAGCAAAAAAAAAAAAGAGAAAAAACTAGGACCAAGAAAGATTAAAAAATTCTGTCTGACTCAAAATTCATGTGCTTCCCATCATGCTCTCTCACTCTTCATCAAGCTTTGAAGTACCACTAAGGATAAGATGATTCTGGGGGCTGTTTGAACAACCATTTGTAAGTTGCCTATTTAATGCCTAATGAATAGCGGGAAGGACAATATTCCAAGTAAGACATGGACCTTGCTCTCCAGGGGTTCACAGTTTAGTGAAGAGAAAAAGAGAAGAGAATGAAGTTCTAAGAAGAATGATTTAGAGAGTAAGTGCTAGAGGAATTCAGAGAGGGGCCCAGTTATGAGCTGATGAGAAGGGGAGTACCCTTCCTAAATGAAGTGAGGCCTCGGTGAATCTGATAGAGAAGAGAGGGAAGACCATTCCTGGAACAAGGAATGAGCATGCCGAGTCCCAGAACAGCAAGGACACCAGCCTGGTTGGTGTGATAGAATTTGTGCTAGGGAGCAAAAGGATTCTAACACTATAGTGATTTATCCTGTGGCAGCTTGTTATAAAACTGAAGTTACATTCTAGTCTGGGTCAAGGGAATAGTTATCCAAGGTACAGCTTTCTGTCATAAGTAGAAATATGTCTATTTTTTGCCCCCATTCAGGAAAAAAAAAAAAAAAAAAAGTAAGGGGAATCCCAGAAGGGTTGTGGGACAAATATAGGTTTAGAAGTCAGAATTTCTGGGTTCTGTTTTCATTTTCAGTCATTTCTTCTCTGAAATGCAACAGTAGAAATTACTGAACCTCTTCTGAATCAGTTTCTGCTAAATGGGAAAAAAGTGTATCACCACTTCTCTCAACACACAAGCAAACTTGCCCCATTCTAAGTATGTAGATTGTTGGAGATAAGAGATTTTCCTGTTACTGATTTTAGTAATGAAAGTGCCCCTAGACTGTCCTGCTTCACTGCTGCATTCCTATTTTACAGCTCATGCTATGCTGGACTTCGGGTGGGCAGTAAATAAGGTAGTTTTTAAATTATGGCAATGTTGACATCTTTTAGTGTAACAGGAAGACATAGCATTAACTGTCTTTATAGTCTTCAAGCATAGTTTCTAGATACAATATAATTATCGTCATTATGATTTTCCTGCTACCTGGACAACTTGAAAACTTCCTAATGTGTTTAATTACACAGTTTTTAATTTGTGCAAGATTAGGGTGAACAATTCTGTAAGTGAGCTTTGACAAAGCAAGTTAGCCTTCCAGACAAATTTTCCCAAGCCCCCTTGGCTCTAATCTGGACTTAAAAAATTCATTTTACTAACTTGTTGAGGATAAAATATTTGGTGCTAATGTTTAGCTATCTCAGTGCTACAGTTTAGAAGGGCAAGTGAAAAACATCCCTCTGGGCCCTTGGGGCTAGATGGAAGAGGCCTCGGACTCTGCTTGCACTCACTGGCTAAGCAGTGCCGAGCAGAGACTGTTTTAAAAACACAGAGCTCTATATCTTTTTGCCATTTATTTTTCTAAATGTCTTATGGACATCCACTAACAACATATGAGATACAAAATTTTAAGTATATTTGTGTAGGATATGAGAATAATATAAATCAATGTAAATAGAAATCTATTATATTTAAATTATTAATGACATTATCCAAGATGCTCCTATTCTTATTTTTTCTGTACTTGATAAAATATTCTCAGAGAAATGTTAATATGTCTCACTATGATTATATATATATTTATTTTCCCTATGTTTCTTCTGATTTTTGCTTTATGTAATTTTGTTACTTTGTTGTTAGGTGTCTAATGGCTTATGATGTCTATCTTCTTTGTGAATTGTGCTTTTTATTATTAAAAAATCATTTTTGTTTTATTTAAAAACCCCAAAATTATAAATAAACAAAAGAATAAAAATGAATTATTTTGAAATTTTGAAATTTTTGAGAAATTAATCTCAAAAAGTAAAATGAATTCAAAGGGCATTGGGAGAGAGAGAGAGAGAGAGAGAGAGAGAGAAAGAGACCATCAAGGGATAACATACCCATCCAAACTCACCCCACAGTTCCATCTTGCTTTTAGGAGGACAATACTATTAAAAACCAGAAATGAGAGTCCAATTTACTTGTTTATATATCATTCAGAGTCTCCCAGACCATTGAGATTTTATTTGAATCTGTGAATAGTTTGTCCTTATGTTGTTCCCAATAAGGGCTACATTCTCTAAAAGGGGAAAAATCAAAGGAAGTTTCAAAGGAAATTCTTTGAATCTATTTCTGGAGCCACTAAGCCAGAGTTCATGTCTTATTAATGAGCTACAATACTTTCTTGCTTTCATTCACTGGTTCATTTATTCAACATTTTTTGACTATTCAATACTGTAGTGAACACAGTCCCATACTCTGATTGTTTCTAGTCCAGCGGAGGAGACAGATAACAAACAGTGCATAGTCTGGTGATGTGATCAGGAACTAGGTGCTAATGGTGATGGGTGGAGAGCAGCAGTGCTCAGGAAAACTTTCTGGAAACTATGATAGCTGGGAAAACTGTGAAGGATAATGAGGAGCGGTCTAAGTGGAGAAGATATAAAGAAGCATTCTAACTGGAGAAACAACATGTCCAGAGGCATGAGAAAACATGCATGATCTTCGCAAAAATATGAAAGACAGCAGAACTGGAAGAGATGTGAGGGATTTGCAGAATCATAGCTTTCAGAGTCACCAGCCAGTTTTCACAATCTAATCAATTTGAGTGTTTGGATCTATGGCATTCCCCAGACTGATTAAAAGGACATTCCCTTGACTGGCAGTCAGGAAACATGCTGGCAGCATGGCTAAAAATGCATAACTCCCTGAGGCAAAGATACTGCAAAGTATCCAGCTGGTGACAAAACAAGAGGATCTTACCTCATTTCTTGAAGTATGATCAGGAAGTCTGGCAAGACAATCACATATTCTTTTCTCATATTCCATGTACCTAAGGTGTTGCTTTAATGCATGAAGATCAGCTGATTTTAAATTTTGATCAATTTTTTTTTTCAAGGAGCTGCTGGCATTATTTATTTTCATTGCACATTCAAGAAAACTGAGGATTGTATGACAAATGACAAAGCCACAAAATGAGTCACTGCAGAGAAAGGATTAGATTGAAGGGTTCTCAAAACTTGGTTGGGGATGAATCTTTAGGATAGAGTGTGTGTGTGCTTAGCCACTCAGTCATGTCCAACTCTGCGACCCCATGGGCTGCAGCCCAGGCTCTTCTGTCCATGGAATTCTCCAGGCAAGAATACTGGAGTGAGTTGCCATTTCCTTCTCCAGGGGATCTTTCTGACCTAGCGATAGAACCTGGGTCTCCTGCATTCAGGTAGATTCTTTACTGGATGAACCACTAGAACGCTATGAATATGAGCCAATACCCTGACAGGAACAGAGCTTGTCAGAGCGGAGGTTTGGGCAGCAGCAGCAGCTGGATCAGGGACTGATTCTGAGTGAAGCACTAACGCAGAAAGTAACTCGATCAGAGGGACTACAGAAGGACTTGAAGCTCACAACCATACCATAAACCATTTTCTTCTGTATTTCTTCCTGCAACTAAGGATTAGGAGTAAGGACTGCTACCCCTTTTCTGTCATCTATGACCCTCAGCTCCAGCTGGGAGATTTTCTTCTCTTGAGCAGTCCTTAGTGGTCATTTTATCCTAATTTCATTGATATAAACATGGTGAGAGTAAGAAACAGCCTGGGAATACATCTATAAGTAACAAAAACACTAATTCAAAAATACATCTATACCACCACGTTCATAATAGCATGATTATAGCAGCTAAGACATGGAAACAGACCTAAGTATCCATTGATAGATGAACAGATAAAGAGGTTGTGGTGTGTGTGTATATATATATACATATATATATATACACACACAATGGAATATTATTCAGGGGATTGTACCCTGTGGGATGCTGTTGATCCCTACTTCTCTCCCAAGACTGCACCACCTTAGCAGGTTCCCTTGGCACTAAATATGAAACCTGAGGCTTAGATAACTTGGGTAGAGGTGACGGGTGGAAAGGAGGATACTCAGGAAGAAAAAAAATTATGCATGAAAGTCATTCAGTCATGTCCAGCTCTTTGAGACCCCATGGACTATACAGTCCATGGAATTCTCCAGGCCAGAATACTGGAATGAGTAGCTTTTCCCTTCTTCAGGGGATCTTCCCAACCCAGAGATCGAACCCAGGTTTCCTGCATTGCTGGCAGATTCTTTACCAGCTGATCCACAAAGGAAGCCCAAGAATACTGGAGTGGGTAGCCTATCACTTCTCCTGTGGATCTTCCCAACCCAGGAATTGAACTGGGGTCCTGCATTGCAGGCAGATTCGTTACCAACTAAGCTATCAGGAAAGCCAAATATTAAATACAGAAATACATAATTATTTAGGAAAGAAATCCTAATAGGTACCTGAAGCCTTGGGGACCTGGGACTTTTCCTAAAATATCTGAAGGAGAGTTACCAACATTGCTTCCACACAGATGCTTCCTGCTTGTGTTTGGCTTTCCCTTCAGCCTATAACACTGCAAGCCTGCTTTCCTCCAGAGCAAGCGAGCAGCCTGAAACTTGGGCTTCATTGGATTCACGGTTCACCCAGATGCAGTACCACTGACAGAAGATGCCGGAGGATGATTTGGATGTATGTCCCGGTTTGCCAGAAAGTCCCAGCTTATGCCTGTTATTCTTGTTTAAGTATTTTTCCCAGTTTCATTGAGAAATAATTGACATACATTTCTGTATAAGGCTTACAGCATGATAGTTTGATTTACGTAAGTTGTGAAATGATTACCACAATAGGTTCAGCTAACATCCACCTTCTCTAGCTACAATAAAAAGCAGTAAGAAAAGAATAAAGGAAAAAAAAAAAACCTTCTTGTGATGAGAACTCTTAGGATCTTCTTATAACAACTTTCTTAAACATCGGGCAGCGGCGTTACTGATAGTCATGTTGTACATTACATCCTAAGTATTAAACTCTCTCATCTTATAAATGGACCTTTGTATCTTTTGACCACCTTCCTCCAATTCCCCCTCTCCCGATCCCCCTCTTACCTTTAGTAACCACAAGTCTGATCTGTCTATGAGTCTGATTTGTTGTTATTGTTGCCATTTTCAGATTCGACATACAAGTGAGATCATACAGTGTTTGTCTTTCTCTGTACGACTTATTTCACTTAGCATAAGGCCTTCAAGGTCCTTCCATGTTGTCACAAGTGTTAGGTTTTCTTCAATTTTTATAGCTGAATAATATACCATTGTATATATATACATCACAACTTCTTTAGCTATTTATCTGTCAATGGACACTTGGGTTGCTTTCGTGTCTTGGCTACTGTAAGCAATGCTGCTGTGAACATGGTGGTGCAGATACATTTTTGAGTTAGTGTTTTTGATACATTTAGATATATTCCCAGAAGGGAAACCAGGGACTCCTATATGGAAGCGCTGTTTCTCGTTTTTTCAGGACCCTCCATGCTGTTTTCCCTAGTGGCTATCCCAGTTTACACAGTGCACATCAGTGCACAAGGGTTTCCTTTCCTCCACATCCACACCAGCACTTGTTATGTCTTGTCCTGTTGATTATGATCATTCTAACAGATGCGAGGTGATGTTTCTGTGGTTTTAATTTGCATTTCCCTGATGACCACTGATGTTGAGCATCTTTTCATGCACCTGTTGACCTTTCATATGTCTTCTTTGGAGAGAAGTTTAATCAGGTCCTTTCCCTGTTGTTTAACTGAGGTATTCAGGGTTTTGAGTTCTTTATATGCATTGGATATTAACCTTTTATCAGATATATGGTCTTCAAATATTTTCCCCATTTTTTAGGTTGTGTTTTCATTTTATTGATGGCTGTGCAGAAACTGGTTTGATGTGGTCCCATTTGTTTATTTTATATTTTATTGCTTATGTTTCAGGTGTCAAATCCAAAATATCATTATCAAGATACATGTCAAGGAGTTTTGCTCCTATGTTTCCTTCTAGGAGTTTCCTGGTTTTAGATCTTACATTTAAGTTTTTAATCCATTTCAAGTTAATTTCTGTGAGTGGTATAAGACATGGGTCCATGTTTAAATTTTGATAACTTCCTTTTCATTCTGAAAAAAACAGTCCTGGTTTGCCTGATAAAGTGTATGGTCACCTGATTTATGTTGGGCACCTCTGTGACCACATAAACTGGTCCCAGGTGGGGGCTTTCAATTCTATCTTTAGCATCTTCATCGCCTTTCTGCCCCAAGTGGGTCTGGTAGAATCTCTGTTTCCCAATCTCAAAGTGGGAGTAATCACATTGACCTGGGCTTCCCAGGGCTCAGAGGTAAAGAACCTCCTGCAATGCAGCAGATGTTGGTTGGATCCCTGAATCGGGAAGACCCCCCGGAGAAGGAAGTGACAACCCATTCCAGTATTCTTGCCTGGGAAATCCCATGGATATGGGATCCTGGTGGGCTACAGTCCATGGGGTTGCAAAAGGGTCAGACACAATTGCAAAATGGTCAGACACGGCTTAGCAACTAAGCAACGACAATCACATTGACCTACTTATTGTGAGTTGTAAGGAAGGTTCCTATTGTGTATTTTCTATCTTCTTAAAAGCCATTGCTTTGGTATTATATAAATTAAGACCTAAACAAATTTGTCAAAGATGTGTAAGCCCTCTTTCATTTCGATATCCAAGAATCTGTAAGTAATACTATCTAATCCAGTAGCTTTACTTCTCTCTGTTACGCTTTCATGAAGATCCACCCGTGTTCAACAACCTACAGGGTGGAGCAGTAAGACAGTCAGGCCTAGTTAAGAAGACCAGCTGGGTGTCTGGCCTTTGGGTGAAACACTGCATCTGAATGTACTGGTGGAGTTGAGGAAGTGTTATCCGGAAATAGCTTGGCCTTGGTGGGTCACGCTGTGTCAGTTCGTTGCTATTAGAGAAAGACAAGCAGGAAAGCCAGGCAGGAAAGCTCCGCCCCCACATGGAGCTGGTTTGCAGGCTGAACTAGTGAGGACGACAGCACAGCTCTGTGGTGGGCAGGCTACTGGATCCAACACACCACTTCAGAGCCTCTGAATCAGATGCCAAGCACAAAAAACCAGGCTTATTTTCCCTGCCAAAGTCACATGCAATGTCGAGGTAACAGCAAAAAGTGTCCTCTGAGTGCTGATTTGGGCACGTAAACAGTGGCGTGGTTAGATGCCACTCTGTGCTTAAAGTAATTATACTGTAGCACTGGAATGTGGCGATGTGAAAGCCCCATTGCAGCAAAGTTGATTCTATCAGCAAACTGGCAAGTCAGTTGGCCCAGATCCTGCTTCTCCCTGAATTTACTGCCTCTTATCTGGGAACTGTCTCTGGAAAAGTAAAAACCAACAACAATATGTCGGAGACACGGCTTGTGGACATTGGCCGATAGCAGCTGTGGTCACTCATGTTCAGTGGGAGCCTTTGGAAAATAGCTGAGGCTGATGGGAGTGGAACTGGCCTGAGTCTGTGTCTTACCTTGTCTTGTTGGATTCTGCTGAGGCTGCACAGTCACTGCTCAGCACATGGGAGAAATTCAGCCTGAGAAAGGCTGGTGATGTGGGCAACGCTTCCTGGGAAGGGTGACATCCCTGGAAGTAAAGATGACGGCTCTTTGCCACTGGCTGCGGAAGCCCTGCCTTTAAGGGTCCAGGCAAATATCCGACTGTTGAAGTTTAACTGTATCCTAAATACAAGGACACAGGGCCTCTTTTATCCCTATCCTCTTTGGAATCGTGCCTTTCTCAGGGAAAAATGACCTAGTAATCACCCCTCTGCCCCACGTCCTGGCACCTGATTCCTACCCTTGTGCCAGATCAGTGGAACTTTCCTTGTGTCTGGGGAGAATCATTTCCCTTTATCCTCACAGAACTTCCTTCATAAGTTAGTGCTGGCAATGATATTCATTCTAATTAGCCGCCCTTGATGGATTTATTTCATCCAGTTGTAAATTTTAGAGGAGAAATTCCCAGGCCAACTTAAAACTAGAAGTCACAGGACAAGCTAAGTGGGAATAAGGTTTGGATGACCTCCACAGAGAAGTCAAGCCAATTCCCGTGAGATTTAAACAGAGTGCTCCCAGGAAGGCTGGTCAAAGTTGAAGGACAGACCTGGAAGAGATCTCATGGAGCCCATTTCATTCAGTCACTTTGTTTTACAACGATGGACCTGAGGATCGTAAAGGTGAATTAATCTGCCTGATCACCAGTCACCCCTGAAAGTGAAAAGGGCATAGGCAACACTGTTGACTACAGGGAAAATACCTGCTTATCTTCTCGGGCAAATTAAGTACAGCTGTCATAAGCAGAAGCTTGGTCTATTTTTCTCAGCTTCATCTTTCTTTTCACCTTTTAACTTGTTTTCATGGAGTAATGTTACATCCCTGAAGAGAACATGTGGAATCCAGCTGATGAGATATTTCAGATATTCTGAAAAGTATACAAAGTCGATGGTGTAATGTTGGTAGGTAAGGGGACCAGCTGTTGGAAACTATAAACTCCCCAAACATCTGGACTGATCTGTGTCCTAAGTTCCAGTTATAAATTGTCCTTTAGCTGTAAACCTTTATGCTCTGAGTCTGGAATATTCTCTGACTCCCCATCTGTCATTGGTGCTTTAAGAGTAGTTACTGAAGGTGGTAGATGGTAGGGAGGTTTGTTTTATGGAGTATTGGGGAAGAAATCTTTCTTGTCATATTTATGGCAACTCTTCCAAATGGTATTTTTTTCCTTTATGTATTGGCCTTAGAGTCATTAGAAGTAAAAGTCGGGATTTCTCTTCTTTTTTTCATTCATCCCTTTCCCCCTTCATTTTCTTTCCTTCATTCATTCCTTCTTCTTCCTCCTTCTCTCTCTCCTTACTTACTACCACCCTTTGTTTCTCCCTCTCCCTTCCCTCCTACTTATCTTCCTTATTTTTCTCTTTCTTTTCTCTTCCTCCTCCTCCTTTTCCTCCTTGTACCTCAAAGCTCAACTGTGATTTAATAAACAGTCACCTACAGCCACAGCTTATGGAAGAGATACTGTTATCTGCTGTTCACTTGTTGAGCCTTGGACTCATGTGCATAGATGAAATTTAAGGGCTCCTTCATTTTGTCCAGCTTTCATATTGATATTATGAATATTCATCTTTTAATATAAATATAGGAAGACTTCATTTTCTAAATTATCAAGGCTAGGAGGTTTTAGTACAGAACTCCTGTCATGAGAAATTTTGGTTTTATTTGCAGAGCTATAATCGTTAAGTTTAAATGATACCAAAACAATAGTCAAGGGGTACTAAGTCACGAGATGATTGATTCTGTTTTTTACGTCACAACTAACTACTTGAAGTTCTTCATACAAATGGAGTCCCAGAATCATCCAGATTTCCTTAATATTACAACTTTATATACTAAAAGTTACAACATTTATATGACAACTTCTAAAACATAATAATTGTACTATAATAATTCTTTACTGATTGCAATGGATTAAAATAGTTTGCATTTCAATGAAATGATTTTGAAAACAAATGACACGTACTAATCATATTCCTCACCAAACCTGTTCCTCCAGGAGACTTCCTCATTTCCGTTGCTGGCTGTACCATCATCTCAACATCTCAGGGTAGAAATCTGGTAGCCATTCTAAGCACCTCTCAGTCCTCACCCTTCACACTCAGTCTATCACCAAGTCCTGCCAATTTCACCTCCACAATATGTTTTGACTCTGCCTATGCTTACTCCTTGGAAGAAAAGTTATGACCAACCTAGATAGTATATTCAAATGCAGAGACATTACTTTGCCGACTAAGGTCCGTCTAGTCAAGGCTATGGTTTTTCCAGTGGTCATGTATGGATGTGAGAGTTGCACTGTGAAGAAGGCTGAGCACCGAAGAGTTGATGTTTTTGAACTGTGGTGTTGGAGAAGACTCTTAAGAGTCCCTTGGACTGCAAGGAGATCCAACCAGTCCATCCTAAAGGAGATCAGTCCTGGGTGTTCTTTGGAAGGAATGATGCTAAAGCTGAAACTCCAGTACTTTGGCCACCTCATGAGAACAGTTGACTCATTGGAAAAGACTCTGATGCTGGGAGGGACTGGGGGCAGGAGGAGAAGGCGACGGCAGAGGAGGAGATGGCTGGATGGCATTACTGACTCAATGGACATGAGTTTAAGTGAACTCCGGGAGTTGGTGATGGACAGGGAGGCCTGGCGTGCTGCGATTCATGGGGTCGCAAAGAGTCGGACATGCCTGAGCGACTGAACTGAACTGAACTGGTGCTGCTCCTCATTTCCATCTACTCCAGCTTTCCCAGACCACCATCATTTCTTTTCCCCAACCTGGTTTCTCTCCTCCACCCTCTTCTCTCTCCAATCTGTTCTCCTCAAAACAACCAGGGTGACCTTCGGAGAAAAAAATAACAGGAGCAAGTTGTGCTCTTATTTCAAATTCCTTAATGTAAGCCTAGATCTCTTGCTACTTGGCTCCTTAAACCCTAGCTGCCTTTGGTCCTTTTTTGGTGTGTAAACTGATCGGGACATTTCCTCCTCCTCCCCTCCATCCCCACCTCTATCTACTTTCTTTATCAAGCATGTCTTAACTAAATATCATACTAAGAAAAGTTTTATACCCAAACTAATGCAGTTCCTGTTATAATGCTCAAACAAAACAACTGGTTCTTCTTTCAAAACCTTATCACAATTTTAAAGTCTTACATTTATAATATAATATACATTTTATTATTCTATTGTATGTAAAGTCTAGCTTCTCCTGCTGACTATAAGCCCTATGTGGGCAGACACCATGCATGTCTTGGGTCAGTGCAGGCATATAATAAATGTTTAATAACTACTTGTGGATAAATGGATTGTCATTGTAATGAATTTGTACATTGCATGTTTTATTTTAGTTTTAGGGGGATACATGTTCTAATCTCCTTAAATTTATGTACCTGTTAACCAGATAATTTTCTCCCCCTTTTACAGATAGTAAAATAGATTTAAAGAAAAAAATAACTTACGAAGGGTAACAATGTCCTCAAGTTCAGAGCTGCCTAATACATAGAAAATCATAATAACAACAGCAATGATTGCGATTTTTTGCTCTCTTACAATGTTCCAGGACTGTTCCAATAATATTAACTAATTTAATCCCTATAACAACTGTGTTAGGTAGGTAATATTCTTTTTTTGAGAAACTAGATGTTAGGCAACTCGCCCAGGATCTTAAATATATACATAAATGCTGTCTACATACATAATCATGTTGGTTATCTTGCTGACATTGAGTTTTACCTAGTCAGTGTGTTCTTATGGTGAGAAACACTGCAGGGAGCATGATTTCTGGTTTCCCTTGAAATTTCTTTCTTTCTATACCTCTTGCCCTGGCTCTCTCTACCCACCTCTTCCCATCCCTTCTCCTGTTCCTGGCTTCCCCTCCGGCTGTTTAGTAGGAAAACCTCTGACAGAGCCACTTTTCTGCCAGGCTATTATATACATGGTCAGTGTTCCCACATTCCAAAGGTGGGTAAAAATGTGTGTGGAGAGCGGGGAATTCTGCCAGAACAATGACTCACTGTGTACATGCAAAACGGTTCAATAATAGGTCACTGCCCTCGTGAGAGCAACGCTGCTCATCCCTAGGGGAAGTAAGGGGACTGGCACACAGCTCTCCTGTGACCTGGGATAAGCTTTCAGTGACAAATGGGAGAGCCTTATCCACCAGCACCCACATCCTGACTTTTTCTTTCATGGGCATGAAAGGTGATTTTCAAAGAATGATGGGCATGAAATGAGTTCCTGACATGCAATTGCATACATATTTATAGCCAGCGTGTACACTCACCTCTAGGTTATTCAGCAATTAGTTATATATGTGCTGGAGTGTCTGGTCCCCTGGCTTCTCCCAGTGGAGTTGTTTACTTGGTTTTTAATTTTTTGATCCAAATTCCTGCTCATAAGAATGTCAACTAGTAGAAATAGAGGAGTATGGTGGAATTGGGCTGGGCTGTTCTCTGCCTCACTTTTCCCCAAGCCCATCCTAGACCACAGATAATGACCTGATCCCTTTCTCTGTTGCCCGGAGCCTGTGTAAAGCCCACCTCAGGACCCGCCCCACAACCAGCCTAATTGGCTAGCATAACTCTGCCACGGGAAGAATCAGCCGGTGAAGAGTGGGACTCTCACAAGGTAAGGTATTAAGTTTCACCTGGCTTTAAGGTTGCCTCACAATTATTTGCTTCTTCTCAACTCCCTTTTCCAGGCATTAACACCTGTTCTAGAACTCTTCACTACATTCCTTGCGTCTTACTCTAATCTAAGCCAGGAGTTCTCAATTTTGGCAACCCATTAAAATCACCCCAGGACCTTTTAAAAATTCTGGTGCCTATGCTGCATCTCAGGCCAATTATATTAGATTCTCTGGCAGGGGATTCAAGCATCAGTTTTGCTTGGTTTTGCTTTTAAAGCTCCCCAGATGATTCCAGCGTACAACCAAGGATTAGAACTGTTGCTTAAAAGTAGAGAACTTTCCAATTTCATCAGAAAATTGAGGCAGTAAAGCACCAACATCTCAAATTCCTTATCTGCTCACAAGCTTTTCTACATGCATCTCCACCCTGCTGTCTTTCTCTCTGGTCTTAGTAGTTGAGCCACCCCTCTATTTCAGGACAACTTTGTCCTTTATACCCGTATCTTCCAAGAGCTTCCAAGACCTGCTTGTATCTCTAATCTCATCCTCTCCACTGGATCTTCCCCTTCGGATTATAAGCAAGATTAAGTCTACCACATCTTTGAAGAGGTATCCATGGAGCTTGTCATCTCTGTTTTCAGCCTCACATCTATCTACTCTCCACTAAGTTCTTTGTAGTCTTTAATTAATTAATTTTTACTTGGAGGATGATTGCTTTATAATATTTTGTTGACTTCTGCCATATATGAACATGAATCAGCCATAGGTATACATATGTCTCCTCCCTCCTGAACCTCCCTCCCACCTCCCACCCCATCCTCTAGGTTATCACAGAGCACCAGATTTGAGCTCCCTGTGTCATACAGTGAATTTTCATTGGATATCTAATTTTACATCTGGCAATGTATATGTTTCAATGCTACTCTCTCAATTTGTCCCACCTTCTCCTCCCCTCCCTGCAAGTGTCAACAAGTCTGTTCCCTATGTGTGAGTCTCCATTGCTGCCCTGCAAATAGGTTCATCAGCACCATCTTTAGAGATTTCATGTATATATATATATGTTAATGTATGATAGTTGTCTTTCTCTTTCTTATTTACTTCACTCCGTGTAATAATAGGCTCTAGGTTCATCCACCTGACTAGAACTGAGTCAAATTCATTTCTTTTTATGACTGAATAGTATTTCACTGTGTATATGTACCACGACTTCTTTATCCATTCATTTGTGAATGGCCATCTAGGTTGCTTCCATGCCCTAGCTATTGTAAATAGTGCTACAGTGAACAGTGGGGACATGTCTCTTTCAATTATGGTTTCCTTAGGGTATATGCTCAGTGGTGGGATTATTAGATCATATGGTAGTTTTAATCCTAGTTTTTAAGGAATCTCCCTTCTGTTCTCCATAGTGGCTGTATTAATTTGCATTCCTACCAACAGTGCAAGAGGGTCTCCACACCCTCTCCAACATTTTTTGTTTGTAGATTTTTTGATGATGGCCATTCTGACCATTCTGGTATGAGGTGCGTTCTTTGTTTTATTGTAATATTCTCCCTGAATACCAAACTTTCTCAGCTGTACTCTTATTAATCTTTCATAATTGGACACAGTTGCTACACCCTCCCCAAAAGGGTCCCAGATTCGCTTGCTGGATAAAGATTCTCCCATAGTATCTAATACATTCAATTTACCCTCTGAAACATTTTTCTCTCCTTTCCCCTCGAATGTAACTGCCTTGAGGACAGAAACCATGTCCTGTTCATTTTGTTAACATCAGTATCTGGCTTTCCTGGCTTTTTTGTAGGAATTCACCTATGATTGTTGAAGTGAATTGCAAAACTACTTTCTATCTAGTTTCTTTGGCAGAATGATGAGTGGTCTGGCTGGCTGGAGATGAATTTCATCTAATCAGGACTCCACACTTTTTTCCCATGAATGACTGTCATAGAAAGGACTTACAGAAATCATTGAGACATTCTTTTGGATTTCACATTATGCCACAGAATACTGTCATATTTACTTGTTCAGGATGAATTTCTAAACAAATATGATATAGGAATGCTCTGCTCAGAATTTCCACACTTTTCAAGGCCATTGCCCAAGCAATAATGATCTTGGGTAACCAGAAGAAAGAAGAGTCAACACAGTGGCTTGTACTTTAGATACAGTTTTAGAAGTTAAAATTCACACCCTGACACAGTTGCTTTATTTTAGAAGCCGGCACCATTTCTTTGCAGAGGCAGAGCTGACCCTGCTGTGCAAAACTGCCAGAGCAGGGTGCGTTACCATGCTGAGCTCCTGCTGGGAGCTGCTTACTGAAGTTTTCCTATTTCCTTTTGTTTTCCTCTTGAACTCTCCTTCAAAAGTACAGGTTGCTCCTCAGTCAGACTCTGAACGCTTAGCTCCCTCAACAGAATAGCCAAATCCCTACCCTGCCTGAGTAATTAGCTGAGTAAATCTAAGAAACTCCTTGGCTGCATGGCCCTTCCTTCTGCCAAGTTTTGTAAAATTCATAGACTGTGTGTATTCATAAGCACAGGAAAACACCTGTGAGCAATTAACCAAATACCCTCGATTTAGAGCCCTTGGAAATATGCTGATGGCCCTCAGACTGTTGGCACGGGTCTGTAATTATGTGAGACCACAACCAAATCATCCCAACAGGCCAATTACAGGAAGGGTCACTCTTTCAAATACAATGTGATGATTTCTCTAAAAATACTTCTGCCTGAGAAGAGACTCAGAAAGAAGTCTTCTTTATAAGAGTGCTGCTTAAAGCAATGGTACATAGGAGTTTAGAAAAGGAGCGATGCCTCAGGCCATTTCTCTGAGATATGTCTATAACCATGACGAGTGGAAAGGAAATCACCTAAACCAATTTTTTAAATTCACTGAATTAAAAAGTGCATTTAAAATGATCCACCTAGAAAATGTTGCATTTAACCTTTTGTTTCTGTCCAGCCTAGAAACAGTATCCACGGAGTTAATAAGTGAAGACTGTAACCAACAGTGTGTCCTGTGAAAATGAAAAGCCCACCTCTTAGAGTAGATAGTCCACTATAGAACTATAAAACAAAAAGCTTTGTCTAATCCTTTCTAATGTGCAAGAATGAATTCTTATCACTCTGTGCTGGCTTCCCCTGTGGCTCAGTTAGTAAAGAATCTGCCTGCAGTGCGGGAGACCTGGGTTCAGTCCTTGGGTTGGGAAGATCCCCTGGAGAAGGGAAAGGCTACCCATTCCAGTATTCTGGCCTGGAGACTTCTATGGACTGTATAGTCCATGGGGTCACAAAGAGTCAGACACTACTGAGTGACTTTCACTTTCACTTTTCACTGTACCTTTCTTTATATTCTACATGACTAGAATATTTAAAATCAACCCCACAATATTGAAGAAAACCATCTATTTTCAAAATCAGTCTCAAAAAGCCCAAAGACCTGGAAAACATGAGTTCTTAATCACATATAGATATGCTTCAGGAGATATAAGCATCCTTAGAAATTCTAGAAAAATTTTGCGTGCATGTATTTTTTTCAGAGCAAAGGAGTGGGAGGTATTTTTGATTACACAGTCTAATGTAGTAGCCACTACTGCATAGCTTTTGAGTCCCTGATATATTACAGCTTCAATTGAAATATGCTGTGTTCAGATCCCTACTGGAGGGCCTCCCTAGTGGCTCATTGGTAAAGAACCCACCTATCAATGCAGGAGACATAGGTTTGATCCCTGGTGGGGGAAGACCCCACACACCACAGAGCAACTAAGCCCATGCATCATAACTATCAAGCCTGTGCTCTAGAGCCTGGGAGCTAAACTACCGAGCCCACGTGCCACAACTACGGAAGCCGTTGTGCCCTAGAGCCCATGCTCAGCAACAAGAGAAGTCACCGCAATGAACAGCTTGCACACCACAACTACAGAGCAGCCCCTGCTCTGGCTGCAACTAGAGAAAAGTCTATGCAGCAGTGAAGACCCAGCACAGGCATAAAGAAAGAAATAAAGTACATAACTCAAGAAAAATCCTTACTGGGTTTTGAAGAGGTAGAGTTATAAAAAGAATTTAAAATATTTCACCAATAACTATTTTATTGGTTAATGCTGAAATTATAATATTTGTATGTATCCCATTAAATAAAAATAATTAATCTTACCTGCTTATTTTTATAATTTTTAAGATAGTCACTAGAAAGACCAAGACTACCTACTAGCTCACTTTATATTTCTATTGGATGGTACTGTGCTTATAGATTTCATCAGTTTTTAAAGAGCTCTTTTTCTTAGAGCAAAGAGAGACTTGTTGAGATATAAATGCTCATCTCTCATCCTGCAGATTCTGTCTCAGCAAACAGCCCAGCACTGGGTGCTCTGATGCTTGTGAGGGTGTCCTTGGCTCACACTGGAGACAGGCTGCTGTGGAAACCTCTAACACTGATGATGTTTCCAGAAACAAACATTGATGCACCCATCACATCACCATCAGCACACAGATTCTGTAATTTCTCTTCCTCCAGTCTTAGAGGGACACATATCCACAAATCTGCATTGTTTTCCTGGATTCTCCAACTAAAAATGTCTGTTGTAGCACTTTTCACACCAACCTTGCCCTCCTGATTTTCTACCTGGGTCACAGGTATCTTTGAATTCTTCTCAACATGACTGAAGCGACTTAGCAGCAGCAGCCTGCCCACACCAGCACTGCAAGTAACTATTAAGGCCTGTCGATCTTTCTAAAACACCTTTTTGTGTTTTTTTTTTTTGTCACCTTTGCCTGGATTATTGTCATAATCTCCCATCTGCCTCTATTTTTCAAGATCATCTTCCTCAATGCAGAATTCATTTTAAAATCAGAAATCTGACTATATTACTTCCTGGTTCAAAGAGTAAGTCACAAAGTCATCACTGTAGCTAAAAGTGTGTTCCATAAACTGTATTAATCCAGGTTTCATCTTTATATCCCAACCCCCACCCCACCCATATACACTCCAGCCACACCAGACATACAATCTTCTGTCGTGCCTCCAAATCTTTGAACATGTGCTTCTCTCTGCTTGAATGCTTTTTCCTCCCTTTGCCTCTCAAGACCTACATTATCATCATCTTTTCTGCATCCACTTTGAGATGCTCAAAGCACTATGTATATGCCTCTGTTAGGGCATACATCATATTGTATTGAATCGTTTCACTGTGAGCTCCTCCAAGTTATTCACTTTTTGTCTGCACTGCCTAGTACAGTGCTAAAAACTATAAGAACTTATTGGATATCCAGAGCAGTTCCAAGTAATCTTGTTTCTATAAATCTTCCAAAAGTAAAGTTCTCTACTCTCACAAGTCAGAGTTTGAGGAATCTTAGAGATTTTCTAGTCTACTCTCTCATCCCCTGATGAGCAAATCAAGACGCCTAGACAGGAGTCATCACTTACTGAGTGCCTGCTATCTCATTTCATCTTCATGATACTCCATGAAGTAGGTTTTTCTATTAATACCCATTTTACAAAAAAGAAAAATGAAGCCTCACTGCATCTAAGCAATGTGCCCAGGGTCACATAGATAGCTAGTCACCTGGTGAGATTACACATAAATTTGTCCTTGTACTTTCCTGAGTCATTGTTCTCCTGTCTCACATGACTACTTACAATTTGAGATGCTCTCTGAGTTATTCAACAGACATGAAGATGATATTTTCACTGAGAAACAGAATGTTTTAGTGGGAAGGACCACATTATGACAATGATGCAATTTTTATTTGTTTGACATATTTGCAAGCATATAAAATTTTAACCTGCCATAATTTTTTCTTTTCCACTATGACAGAAACATTCCTTCATTATTACTATATAATCATAACTTTTCAAGGCTGCATAACAGTCCATCAACTAATTATACCATAATAATCAGAGTTGTTTGAGTCCTAACTGAGTGATATTTAAAAGCATGAAATCCAGCAACTTGTTAGAATAATAGCTCAATAGGACCTCAGAGATCGCTAGTGCATCTTTCTCAAAGTATTGTCTTCGGACCAGCAACATCTATATCACCTGGGAGCTTGTTAGCAAAACAGACTCTTAAACCCTACCCCAGACCTAGTGAATTCAAATCTGCATTTAAACTAGAAACCCAGGTGATCTGTGTTTACATAATATGTATTAGATAGTAAGTGAAAACAGGAGTTCTCAACCTTGGCTGCACTTTAGATCACGTGGAAAGATCTTCAGGATACTGATGTCCTGGTCACACTCAAGCCTAAATCAGACTCTCTGGCAGGGGAACCAAAGCATCTGTCTTTTTTAATGCTACCCTGGTGATTTCAACCTGCTCAAAAGCCACAGAAGAAGGCACTGAGACCCCACCATAAACTGGTGAGATGTTTCAGCAGCTCCCTCTCCCTAGTGCTGGAGTTCCTTTTACAGGGTCATCCTATACATTTGTATGGGAAATTCTGGTAAAACTAGACAAAGCAAAAAAGAGAGAGAGAAAGAACAACAATGGAAACAAAGACCTCACAATGCTTTTAAGAAAATTTAAATTTTAAAAGTTCTTTAAATTTCCCATTTAGGTTTTCTTTTCGGCCCTCCCTAGCCTCCTTCTTCCTCTTGGTCCTCTCCCAAGAGATTCCTGTCTATGACAGACTCTGGAGATCCTGCTCAGAGACCACAAAAAGCAAGTTTCCTATATCACAGAACCAAGAAGCAGCAAAAAGAATACTCGAATTCTTCTCCTTAAGTTGATTTGTCCCGGTACCTTCTCCAACCTTCAATCCCCAAATCCAATTTCTCCTATATGTCTGTATTTAGGCAAGCCAGAGGATTTGGGAACTTCTTCCTACACAATGGCACAACTTTCTTTTAGGTTAACAGGAAAGTCAAGGTCACAGCCATGAGCTGTTTTCCTCAGTTTTCTTTTCAATGACTTGACCACTAAAAAAACAAACACCTGAGCTAACTTGGAAGCCATTGGCCCTCTAGTCCTGCAGAGTGTTGAACCATCCTGAATACTGGGACCAGGAGGAGGAGGATACACTTTTTCAAAACTAGGACTCAGCACCTTTCCCCTTTTTACATAAACTAGAATCATAGCACATACTCTGAATATTTCGCCTTTAGTAGAGAATGTTATAATGGAACACTGGACACATGGCATTATTATTTGGTCAATGAAAAGTGATTTTTAAATGTTTTCATCTTTAATTTCAGTTTTATTGATTTTAGCCATTTTGGTTCTAATTAATTTCAATTTGTTGTTGTTAGCTGCTGAGTCATGTCCAACTCTTTTTCAGCCCCATGGGTCTATAGCATGCCAGGCTCCTCTGTCCACGGGATTTTCCAGGCAAGAATACTGAACTGGGTTGCCGTTTCCTTCTCCAGAATTTATTTCAATGTTTAACTTCAATTTGATATTTATTTTAAATTTAAACATTTATTTTAAAAGCTTATATTTTAAACTTTCTACTCTAAGTAGTACAAAATATTTTAAACAGATGTCTCATCAGTTGTTGCCAACTGAGTACAAGCACTTACTTCTTTTCCCTCTTGATAACCACAACACATTAAAGTGTTTTTTTGAGGTATAAAGAGAATGGGATGGATGTATTAAATTAGCTTATGAGATACTCTGGAATTTTCTGGAAGACAGAAAGCGGTTGGAAGGATGGTGACCTGGACAAAGGGAAGCTGGGGCATTTATGCAAGGATACCCCTCTCCCCTAGGTCCCTAGGTCAAGATCTGCCTTGTATAGGTCACTGGGGGCACCACTGCCTCTGTGAGGATATGTCTGAGCTTGTACAGAATGATCCATCTCAACTGCTGCTGCAATTCGAGGTGGGCTGCAGGGATGGGCAGCTGGCACCAGAGATGACACAATAGCCACGGACACAGCTGGAAATGGAAGAGTCAGAACCCAATCATGCATCTGAATAGGACATTCCTGCTTAAAATTGTCTGGGACTTCCCCACAGCCAAAGTTGAGGGATAAGAATGATTTTCAGATCCTTTAAGCTCGTGTGTGTGTGTGTGTGTGTGTGTGTGTGCACGTGCACACACGTGCATGTGCATTTTTCAGGGGTGAAAGTCTATAATTTTCATCATGTTTTCAAAAGGGTCCATGATAAGTGCTTAAGAACCACAAACAACAAGTTCCTTAATATGACAGGTGAGGGTCTGCATGTCCAGACCCGGCGACCTCTCCAGAGCCTCATCTCCTCCCAGTGTCCTCTCCCATCTATCCTCCCGCACTCACTGAACCCTGGGTTCCAGTCAGAGACCTTCTCACCAGTCTCAAGAGCCATAAGCTCTTAACTACAACTTTGATTTAATACATGCCTTTCTCTCTGCCAAGAATGCTATTCCCCCTTTGCCACTTCCTCAGGCCCTGCTCTAAATGGTGCATACTTCTTATCCTTTAAGACTCGCAATAAAATCATCTTTTCTGCTGTGCCCACTGCCCCCCTCGCTGGCCCAGTCTCCTCCTCCATGTTTTCCTGATCAGTTTCATTCACCTGTGGACACAGCACTTAAGCTTTTGTGTTGCAACTCTTCCTGTGCTCTTCCATTCATCAGTGGACTCTTGAAAGCACAGACCATGCCCTCACCACCCAAACCATAACCGGAACAGAAGACTATGATGACACTGGAGCGGTGAATTGACTGGGTGGAATGCATGGGAGGGAATGGCTGCATTTATCAACTTGGCCATTTGTCTCCTTGGATCTTACAGAGAACCTGACCTTGAGAGACTGGATCTTCATAAACAGGCTCCTTGCTCAGGTTATTAGAATCTGACCTGGTCCAACTGCACATTTCTGGCTGATTCCTACTCATTTTTAAAGAACAACTGTGACAAAAGAATAATCAGAACAAGGAAGGAGACTTGGAAATTAAAAATGTAATTGATGGCAAAAAAAATTCAGTAGGAGATCTGGAAGGAGAGTTAGAGGAACTCTTAGAAAGTGGAGAAGGCACCCAAGGCCGGTATGCATATCTTTCCCTGATGCATCCTGGACATGCCTTCCCACCAGAGCATGTATCTGTCACGCTGCATTGTAATGGCCAGTTGATAGATCTTTAACCCCCAGTAGGCTGGGCTTCCGTCAGAGCTGGGACTGTGTCTCTTTCCGCCCCATCACCTCTCACAGTGCTTGGCACAGAGTAGGTGCTAACACACACATATATTTAAAGAAAGAACAATGAACACATGAGGGAGTGAAGACAAGCTTCAGCTGGGCTCGGGCTTGAGCGAGGTTCTGTAGTAACTAGCCCTGGGGTTTGTAGAAAAGTGGAGTGACTGCAGATCCTGGGGGTACTCCTCTAGGGAAAGGGCCAGACTGGAGCAGCAGGCAGCTTCCCAGCTATTGTGAGCTTGCCTGAGCAGGGAAAGGGTGATAAACAGGGCAGACACAAGTGGGTGGATCCACTGAGAAGAACCGGAAGAGAAGAAAGGGGAGGGGACAGCTCAGCCAGCAGTTAATATTTTGTGAGGAATTACTATGTGCCAGGCCCTGCATTAAGGACTTGTCATGCATTCCCTCACTTACCCTTCGTAAGCCCCTGACAAAAATAGCTACAATTTTTACTGCATCCATTTTCTAAATGAAAAGATGAGGTGTCCACATAAGTATCTAACCCACGGTTCTAGAGCTAGTAAAATGGATTCGGGATCTGTGTGGCTCTAATCACTGGGTTAGTGTTCCTGGAAAAAAGTCCCATCTGCCAGAGGTTGGCTCTTGCTGGGTATCACAGCTAGGGGACCCCGCTGAAGATGCTGAGGCTTTCCCAAATGGCTGCAGTCTCCCTTTCCCAGAAAACGCTGTGTGGGAGAGTAAATAGCTGGGTTTGGGGCATAATGGTTTTCTTCTGTTTTGTGTTACTGGATTTGATGCACAGAAAACTGCCCAGAACCTCAAATAATTACAGTAAGACGACTCTGCTTCCTTCACGCGGCCACAGCAGACAGGCAGGAGCCCAGAGACGCTGCAAAGTGAGTGTTGTAACCATCTGATGGGAAAAAGCAGGAGCCCAGAATCGGGAATTTCAGACAGAACCGCAAGCACAGCGTGGCATTTGGCAGAGATGAGGATAGCCCCCACCCCTAGGAGTTCACTGACTTGTTTCATATAAAAATATCACTTAATAAAACACTTAATAAAAAGACCTTTAAGACATGTAATTAAGGGGGAGGAAGGCAAGTTGTAAGACAGTTTGTGCATTAGGTACCATTTGTGTCAGGAAAAAATGCCACCAGACAGTCTACAGTCTAGACAACCATACACTGTCTGTGAACTGTCTCAGAGGAGGGAGCCAGATACTGGAGAGATGTTGGCTTAACCCTTATGTTTTGGAAGTTTTCACAATACTATGATAATCATGTATTATTGGATAATGAAAAATAAGCAAAACCAAGTAGGTTTAAAAAAGAGAAAAAGAAAGTGAGAGATGACCCCTGTTGTCTCTTTGTCAGTCAGAATTTGTGCTTCAGCGATACTGCCAATTCCTTCTTTGATTGTCATGACAAACATTCCAGCTGTCCTCTCAACTTTAAACAGGATGCATAGTACACCTCCCATGCCTACCGAACATTGACATTAAAGAGATCATTGGAGCCAACATTTCTATGGATAAATGAAGGGAAGACAGTGCCTTCCTCTGCCGTTGTGGTTTTTCTGACTTCCACCTTTTTGCTGTTCAGCTCTGGTTTCAGAGACTTAACCCTAGAGCTACAGAGTGAACCCAGGAGAGCCAGATACTCTCTCAAGGGCAGTGTATCATTAGAGCAGAGGTGGTGGGTGAAGGCTGGGGGTTAGAAATAGTTCTATGAAGAGGGTCTGCTCTGTACCCAGCTGGTGTCTGGATATGTGTGCATAAGCATGTATGCGTTTGAATGTTTGTGTGTGTGTTTATGTGGGTAACTATGTATATGTGTGAGGGTGTGTGTGTGTGTGTTTGTGAATGTTTATATGTCTATTACTGAATACGTGAGTCTGTGTGTATATGTGTGAGTGTGTGTTTGTGAATGTTTATATGGCTATTGCTGAATATGTGAGTCCGTGTGTATATGTGTGTTTGTGAATGTTTATATGGCTATTACTGAATGTATGAATCTATGTGTGTATGTGTAAGTGTGTGTGTGGAATGGAGGATCTCTCTTTCTCTGAGCCAGAAGCCTAAAGAGATGTGACAAGGTGCTTGAAGACCTCAACACGTTCCTGACTCCTCTGCAGAGGTCTCCCAGGTACCCAGCTGTGACTCAGCGATATGACTGACAATAGCCTTTACTTTACACTTGCCTCTGGTGACTGACCCATCATACTTCAGTATGACATACTTCATACTGTCAATATTTCATGAAGACACCACTTTCTCTGACCCTCTGGAGACAAAAGCATGAAAATGGTAATTTATAGTCACCCTGGAGGGGTTCAGATTATCCAGCTTCAGCAGCGGGAAGGACACAAGTTCTGGGGCCAGATGGTCTAGCTCCTCCTGACACACCCACCTTCATCCCCTTTACAGATGGATTAACAGTTGTGACTCTAGGTACCTTTCTTTTCAACAGGTTTCTGAGTATATAATACAATCTCCGTCTCATTACCAATTCTTGTAAGGTCTACATACCACCTCCAATCATAGAGGGGCCTGGCTATAGAAAGAGCCTTCTCCTGGATCCTGTGGAAAATAAGTAAAGCCTACAGTCTTGGTCTACTGGGTACCTTTCCTGCAGATGGCACCTCACTGGGGTGCCTTTTGCAACATGATACATATTCTCTCTCTACATCCTCAAGAGATACAGAGAGAGAATAAATATTTAAGAAGAACAGGCATCTTTTGGAGTAAGACATGAGCAACAGAGACTCTACTTCAGACATGAATGCATCAAGAGAAGATAATTTATTTCTCTTCTTTGATATAGCAAAGGCCTGCCTGACCCACCCTAAAATTAGAATAATATCTATAAAGAAACATATTATTTACAGTTATATGTAAAGAAACCTCCAGAGAAGTATATAGCACAGAAAAAAATGACTGAGTAATATATTATATGAGTGGCCATGCAGGGCAAGGAGAGAGAAAGTGAAGTTTATGAAAAATGGTTGTGTTTTTGCCTAGTTTTCTTTTGTTTCACCCCTCAGGTATCTCAAGATCACCACTCATACAGGCCATTGTCATGCCAAGGATAGAATCTCAAGGACAGATCACCACTCATACAGGCCATTGTCATGTCAAGGATAGAATCTCAAGGACTGGGCCATATTCACATGTCAGTGTTAAGAGTAAGCACCAGTCTAGGAGGTTGGGAACAAATGGATATGGAGAGGGCCCAGGAGAGAGGAAAGGTGGAGAGTGAGCTTTTCCCTCTGAAAGAAGAAGGACAGGGCAAATTAGAACATGGCACACCGTAGTTTCCACTTGGCATTATCCCACCCAAGGGTTGCTCCTTGATGTTTAATCTTCTCTTCACCTTTTCCCATTCTCTTAAGCTCTTGACATCTAGCAGCCTAATTTATCTTTAGATTTTTTAGTGACTCTTTAATCCCTGACTCAATCACTTCCTCAAAACAAGGTTATTTTAAGAATATTGTTGTATGACTCCCCTAGCGGTCTAGTGGCATGGTTGAGACTCTGAACTTCCACTGCAGGTGTCATGGGTCCAATCCCCAGTCAGGGGATGCCACATGTCACGTGGTGCGGCCATGTCATATATCTGTGTCTGTATCCATCTATCTGTCTATTGTTGTAACAATCTCTGTTTTTGCTAAGCCTGAGTGTGAAAGCCCTCCTTGGAATGCCATTTACTTGAACTAGAAAATGTGGTGAATGCACAAGTGATCAATTGCCCCAAATCTCTGCCCAGAGTCCCCTCTCTCAGTCCACCATGAGGGGCTGTAACTTGCTCTGAAGTCCAGGATGCCTGGCACTTTCCTTCTAATGGACATTCAAAACACTCAGGCTCCACGGTGAACTGTTGGAACAATTTTCCTCCAAGATCTGATCCATCACACACATGCCTACATTTTGCCCACATCCACCCTCTCTCCCCTCAGTGAGCTAGCTGTCCCCAACAACTATAGGTGTAAATGGAAGCCTCCTGACCAAAGTACAAAACCCAGGGCTTTTCTGAACCACTCCATTTCCTTCATCCTCTGGAGAGTTGGCCTTCTCATCCCCTTGCTGTCCTCCTGCCCATGCCTCCCTTTCCCCAGCCCCTTGATCTACATGCCTCACTTTAGGGACTTGCCACAAAGATGCTGCTGCAGAAGGAAGGACATCTTTAGAGAAAATATTCTCCATAAAATATGCTGGAGACTGGCAGTTTTTTTTAATGCTAATGTGCCTGTCACTATATGAGTTGTTAGTTGTTTTGAAAGCATTGTCTTATTTAATGCTAGAAAAAGCTCCAAGAGGATTTCTATTTTTTTATTTTTTTTTTTTACTGGAGGAAAACTAAGTGGCAGGGAGAGTTAGCAGTTCACTCCAGATTACAGAACTAGTGCCCCACAAACTTGGTTTCTGAATCCCAGTGGGGATTTGATGCCAAGGCCCTTTCTTCAATGTCTCCCAGGAAAACTCAAAATTTTTCCCTTAGAGAAGGATGAAAAATACCTAATGTATTATAATTTTGTTCTATTTGTCTATCCATCAGTGGACAAAGAGTTTTTCATTTATCAATATTTTTTCCTTTTTATAAAAGTAATATTTATTCACTGAAAATTGCATAGGAAATACAGAGACACAAAAGGAAGAAAAGAGTCAATTGTAATGCCACTACTCAGATATAGCAAGTCTACATTTTGGTATGGATCTTTGAACATAGTTTTGATTGGAACCATTTTTATGAGTTCATGCAGAGTTAATGTTGGACAAAGTTCTATGCCAATAAATGATTCCAGAACATTTGATTGTGTTTGATTGTACCACACTTAAACCAATACCAAATGGTCGGCCATGAAAACAAAGAAATATTATTTGCTTGTTTTATAAATGATAAAAGGCTGCCATTCAAAAGCATTAAAGCTAAAAAGAACCAATCATAAAGCTTTATCAAAGTCAAGAATTGATAGACTTCGCATATGAAGGGGGAGGTAGTAAATATCTCAGATTTGTGGCCCATACGGTCTCTGTTGTAACTAGTCAAGTCTGCCATTATAGCACAAAAGTAGCCACAGATAATACATAAATGTGTGTGCCTGTGTGTCAACCAAATTATTTACAGACATTGAAATTTGAATTTTGCATGATTTTCATCTGTCATAAAATACTATTCTTTTTATTTTTTAAAAATTATTGAAAAATATAAAGACAACCCTTGACCTGTGAGCCATACAAAAACAGGTGATGGCCTGCAATTTGCCCACCCTTGCTACAAATCATCCATTCAGGCTTGGAGAACATCACCAGAGCCACGTTATAGAACCAACAAGAATTCTCCTTCTAACCTTTCCTTCTCCTCTTTCCCTGAATATTCTCTCTCTCTCTCTCTCTCTCTCTCTCTCTCTCTCACACACACACACACACACACACACACACACACACACACACATTTGGTTGCTCCAGAGTCCTTTCTTTACAGGCTGGCCACCTGCTCCCTGAGTTCTTCTATAAGTTCAAAATTTACTTCCATTTTCCTGAATTTTCTTTCTGGGAGCAGCTGATAATCTGACCAAAGTAGTTCACATTAAGAAGTGATTGGCAGGGAATTTTCCCAGAAAATCTGGGAATTTTCATTTAAAAGAAAACATGCAGATATATATAGCTGGATATTGGGGAAGACACTTTTGAGTAGCAGGATATCCAGTTCTTCATTCAGGTTATTGATTTTGGTTCTTATGAGGCTGCCCAAGATTAAGACGTTCAGTCTACTGGGAACTTGCTATCTACAGTAGACCCTTGAGCAGCCCAGGTTTGAACTGTGAGGGTACAACACACACATGGATTGTTTTTCATAGTGAATACTACAGTCCTACACAATCTGCAGCTAGCTGAATCTGAGGATGGAACCGTGAATATGGAGAAACCATAAATGCAATATGTGGATACAAAGGGCTGACTATAAGGGTTAAGGCCCCAATCCCCTTCTAACCCCCATTGTTCAAGGGTCAACTATAATTGGGGAAGCAGACAAAGAAAGTAAAAATTTCAAACCAGAGGCTATTAACTGTCAAGAACTGGTAAATAAATCAAATGGCTAAGCTCTGTTAGTGACTTAAATAATTGCCCAATAGTATCAAGCCCAGAAATTTGGGGACCTTTCTATGTATACTCTGTTCACTGCTAAGCATAGGGCCTTACCCTTTGCCTTTCATGGATAATGAGTTCACAGCATCCCCAGGGGCTCATGGCTTTTATCCAGTTAGAGTCCCTACTTTATCCTTTTACTGGTGTTATTGTATGAAACAGCAACCCAAGCTTGGAGGCAGTTCTGAAGTCTTTCCTTAAAATAGCCAGAGATTTGTAAAGCACCAAATGAAATGCCTTCAGAAGCCCTTTAGTTACCGAGCCGGGGAGTTTCACCACTAATTCTAAGGCAACCATTGGACAAGCAACTGGAAACAGGGCAACAGGGATTGATGTGAAAACATCTGCAAAGGTCTCCTCTCTCCAAAGAGGTGGAGGAAGGTAGGTTACCCAGAAGTCACAAGAAGTTACTAAAGTCACAAGAACCTTCTTTCCTGAAAGACACAGCCTAAACTTCAGGGCAGTGAAAGCTTTTTCACAGGTATCACAGAAAGGCAGAGCAAAAAGGTGGCCTTAAGAAACAAAACCAAGATTGGATCAAATGGCTAGACACTAGCGGTTTCCCTTGCAGTGATATTTGCCTGACATCTGCCCAACCCCAGCCGTGAGGTAAAGCTCAGCTACCCCAGTGCAGGGGAGGCTGGGAAGGGTCTGCCCAGGAATTGCCAGGGGAAGGAAGCCTCAGAGCCAGGAGAGGCAGCTTGAAGGTCAACATCTGAGCATCAGACTGCTTCTGAAAGCAAACAGTGAAAAATGCACTTTCCCTATATATTCTAAAAATCAACCAGATACCCTCATGTTTTTTAAATCACCCAATTTTCACTTCAATGACAAGTGTTAATAGGTCATTAAAATAATAGGTGTATTACTAACTCAGGCTACTGGCAATTGGGGTTCACTGCAAACTCTTGATGTTGTCTTCCTGTATCTCACTGTGGTTCCACTTCATCTGGCTCCCTGCCTTTGGCAATGGCTAGGGTTTGATGGTTTCAGTTCAGTTCAGTCGCTCAGTGGTGTCCAACTCTTTGCAACCCCATGGACCACAGCATGCCAGGCTTCCCTGTCCATCACCAACTCCTGGAGCTTACTCAAACTCATGTCCATCGAGTCGGTGATACCATCCAACCATCTCATCCTCTGTCATCCCCTTCTCCTCCCAACTTAACTCTTTCCCAGCATCAGGGTCTTTCCAAATGAGTCAGTTCTTCGCATCAGGTGGCCAAAGTATTGGAGTTTCAGCTTCAGCATCAGTCCTTCCAATGAATATTCAGGACTGATTTCCTTTAGGATGGACTGGTTGGATCCCCTTGCAGTCCAAGGGACTCTCAAGAGTCTTCTCCAACACCATAGTTAAAATGCATCAGTTCTTCAGTGCTCAGCCTTCTTTATGATCCAACTCTCACATCCATACATGACTACTGGGAAAACCATAGCTTTGACTAGATGGACCTTTGTTGGCAAAGTAATGTCTCTGCTTTTTAATATGCTGTCTAGGTTGGTCAAACTTTTCTTCCAAGGAGCAATTGTGTTTTGATTTCATGGCTGCAGTCACCATCTGCAGTGGTTTTGGAGCCCCAAAATACAAAGTCTGTGATTGTTTCCATTGTTTCCCCATCTATTTCCCATGAAGTGATGGGACCGGATGCCATGATCTTAGTTTTCTGAATCTTGAGTTTTAAGCCAACTTTTTCACTCTCCTCTTTCACTTTTATTGAGAGGCTCTTTAGTTGTTCTTCGCTTTCTGCCATAAGGGTGGTGTCATCTGCATATCTGAGGTTATTGGTACTTCTCCTGGCAATCTTGATTCTAGCTTGTGTTTCATCCAGCCCAGCATTTCACATGATGTACTCTGCATAGAAATTAAATAAGCAAGGTGACAATATATAGCCATGACGTACTCCTTTCCCAATTTGGAACCAGTCTGTTGTTCCATGTCCAGTTCTAACTGTTGCTTCCTGACCTGCATACAGATTTCTCAGGAGGCAGTTCAGGTGGTCTGGTATTCCCATCTCTTTAAGAATTTTCCACAGTTTGTTGTGATCTACACAAAGGCTTGAGGGTAGTCAATAAAGCAGAAGTAGATGTTTTCCTGGAACTTTCTTGTTTTTTCAATGATCCAGTAGATGTTGGCAATTTGATCTCTGGTTCCTCTGTCTTTTCTAAAACCAGCTTGAACATCTTGAAGTTCATGGTTCACGTTCCATTGAAGCTTGGCTTGGAGAATTTTGAGCACTACTTTGCTAGCGTGTGAGATGAGTGCAATTGTGCAGTAGTTGGAACATTCCTGGCATTGCCTTTCTTTGGGATTGGAATGAAAACTGACCTTTTCCAGTCCTGTGGCCACTTCTGAGTTTTCCAAATTTGCTGGCATATTGAGTGCAGCACTTTCACAGCATCATCTTTCAGGATTTGAAATAGCTCAACTGGAATTCCATCACCTCCACTAGCTTTCTTCATAGTGATGCTTTGTAAGGCCAACTTGACTTCACATTACAGGATGTTTGGCTCTAGGTGAGTGATCACACCATCATGGTTATCTGGGTCATGAACATCTTTTTTGTGTAGTTCTTCTATGTATTCTTGCCACCTCTTCTTAGTATCTTTTGTTTCGGTTAAGTCCATACCATTTCTGTCCTTTATTGAGCCCATCTTTGCATGAAATGTTCCCTTGGTATCTCTAATTTTCTTGAAAAGATCGCTAGTCTTTCCCATTCTATTATTTTCCTCTATTTCTTTGCATTGATCACTGAGGAAGTCTTTCTTATCTCTCCTTGCTATTCTTTGGAATTCTGAATTCAAATGGGTATATCTGTCCTTTTCTCCTTTGCCTTTTGCTTCTCTTCTTTTCAAAGCTATTTGTAAGGCCTCTTCAGACAAACATTTTGCCTGTTAGCATTTGTTTTTCTTAGGCATGGTCTTGATCTCTGCCTCATGTATAATGTCATGAACCTCCCTCCATAGTTCTTCTGGCACTCTGTCTATCAGATCTAATCCCTTGAATCTATTTCTCACTTCCACTGTATAATAATATGGAATTTGATTTAGGTCATACCTGAATGGTCTAGCAGTTTTCCCTACTTTCTTCAATTTAAGTCTGAATTTTGCAATAAAGAGTTCATGATCTCAGCCACAGTCAGCTCCCACTCTTGTTTTTGCTGACTATATAGAGATTCTCCATCTTTGGCTGCAAAGAATATATATACTCAATCTGATTTTGGTGTTGAGCATCTGGTGATGTCCATGTGTAGAGTCTTCTCTTGTTGGAAGAGGATGTTTGCTGTGACCAGTGGGTTCTCTTGGCAAAACGCTATTAGCCTTTGCCCTGCTCCATTCCGTATTCCAAGGCCAAATTTGCCTGTTACTCCAGGTGTTTCTTAACTTCCTACTTTTGCATTCCAGTCCCCTATAATGAAAAGGACATCTGTTTTGGGTGTTAGTTCTAGAAGGTCTTGTTGGTCTTCATAGAACCGTTCAACTTCAGCTTCTTCAGCATTAACTGGTCAGGGCATAGACTTGGATTACTATGATATTGCATGGTTTGCCTTGGAAATGAACAGAGATCATTCTGTCATTTTTGAGATTGCATCCAAGTACTGCATTTCAGACGCTTTTGTTGACTATCATGGCTACTCCATTTCTTCTAAGGGATCTTTGCCCGCAGTAGTAGATATAATGGTCATCTGAGTTAAATTCTCCCATTCCAGTCCATTTTAGTTCACTGATTCCTAAAATTTCAATCCTTACTCTTGCCATCTCCTGTTTGACCACTTCCTATTTGCCTTGATTCATGGACTTAACATTCCAGGTTCCTATGCAATATTGCTTTTTACAGCATTGGACTTTACTTCCATCACTAGTCACATCCACAACTGGGTGCTGTTTTTGCTTTGGCTCTGTGTCTTCATTCTTTCTGGAGTTATTTCTCCACTGATCTCCCATAGCATAGAGCATTGATGGTTTAGAGAAAGGCAAATTGCTGAGCTAATTAAACTCTATAGTTTTTAAAAACATATTCCTCTCATTTCAAGCAGTGTTAAATGGGTACAACTTTCTTTGAGAAAGCCAAAAATAAATTCTGGGCTTAGATATTGTAGATACAATTGCTGTCTTAAATTCTAAATTGCTGGAAAATAAAGGCTTACCATGGAAATGGTTATTTAGCTGTAACTGTGGGGGTGTAGGTATGATGCTATTATTAACCTGCTTTACAAATGGATGTGTCAGGAGCCGTGAAGAAAGGCCCAGAGTTTGGTGGCCAGATGCCAGTGAAGATAAATATCCAAAGTGAACTCATCTCCCTTTGCTAATTGTAATTCTAGGTCTGTTTCTACCCTTTCTCACCTTGGTTATAGGACTCTGCAAGAGTCAAATGTATTTCAGAGTCAACTACAAGGGAGTAATCCAGATCCCTGTTGATAAATAAATTATGTTCCAATCACTGCTGCTCTTTTGAAATATGTTACTGAATGAAGCAAAAAATTAAGCCCTTGAGCTTTAGCATATCTTATTTTGCTATCCACTATAATAACTCTGTCTATGCTCAAGTAACCCATTCCCCTTGGCAATTTAAAGGAGTGCTTGAGGTAAGATAGGGGAAAAAATACAAACCAAATTTGTCTTCCTGTTTATAGCTTTTTCTGGAAAAAAATACTGAGAGTGCTGTAATTAAAATTAGAACGGTAACAATGTCACCTGTAGTTATAAAGTGTAGGGGTTTTCAGACTGGGGCCTTGTCTTCTGACAGCTTTTTTTTTTTTTTGCAGGTGAGAATAGTCGGGAATCTGTGTGATGGTGATCAGAAGGGCCACAGGAGCGAAAATGGAGACCAGGACTCTGGGCTTCCTCTCTGAAGCCTGAGGGCCTGGCAGTCACTCAGACGGGAGAGCAGATTCCAAAGGGATCATACCCAGTGAACTAGGAGGGTCTCGGTGGTGTTTCTTTCAGCATTTAACAAAGAGAATTTTACCTGGGAGCTCATTTATCATTTAAAACCTGACTCCCAAGCCTGAAGTGAAAAGGCCAAAAGGGACTGAGAAAGCCCATACCTGCCTTGGAGGGGCAGAGAGCTACAACAAGTGACAACAAGCGAAGGAGAGGGGATAGCCTCACACCCAGCACCAGACAACCTGCCTCGTTGGTTCTCAGTTGCTCTTCTTGAGCTTCTGCCATGGGCATGAAAGGAATGGATGGAGCTTTGGCTCTCAGGGCCACTTTATGTGTCTGTGACTGTAGACTATAATGATGATTTCTGTGGATTTTTCTTTTTCATTTTAATTTGGTTGTTTTTCTTATTTATTTTTTCTTATTTATCCACAGAAAAACTGTTTCTCTCTCTCTCTCTCTCTCTCTCTCACACACACACACCCTTTATTTGCCAAAGAAGACACAAAAGAAGAGCCAAAGGAAATTTAAAATAGGAAATTTTCCACTAGGAGAAAGGGGGATGACCTAACAGGGCTCCTTTCCTTTTCTTTCAGCTCCAGTTGTGTGCAGCAGCCCTGTGTTTTCAGAGCCTTCTTTATCCCCAGGCCTCTGTCTCTTCTCACATTGTTCTCCAAAACTGTCCCCAGGTTTGGTGGTGCAATAGCTTTGGGAAGCTGGTATCCTCCTTCAGGAGGTCACTCAAAACTCTTAGTGGGTTTGCATGTTGAGTCCTTAGGATAGAAGGAACTTACAGCCATCTGGTCTTGGAATCTCTTTGCCCTTCTCATTAATAATAACACAGGTCTAACATTTTAACTCTGTAACATTTATAGGACATTGTGTACCAAAGGATGTTCTAAATACATTACATACATTAACTCATTTGTTTCTCACATACCCTCCGAAGGAGGAGCTATTTTCATCTCCCTCTTACAGATAAGGAAACTGCACACAGAGAGCTTCAGCACCCAAGATGGCCCTCTAGAAGATTCGGAAGTGCCTCTTTACACATTTCATATTCTGGCCAAATTTGCTGTATATGCCCTAGATCTTCTGTCTTATGCCTGGAAAACTGCCCGGCTGTACCTCCCCTAAGCCCAGTGTTGTCCAAATCACCCCCACCCTCATGGTCCAGGGATTCCTTCTCCAGACAGCCTCTCCTGATTGCCTTCGGTGAGAGTCAATCTCCTTATTCTGAAACAGCAAAGAACTTTAACTGTGCTGTGTAGCATGTGCCATGTTCTGCCCTATATAAGCATTTATCTTTAAAGTCTTAGGCTAAGTACTCTGATCTGATGCATGTCTGATTTATCTCTGTGCTTGCTCATTTCCTAGCTTGTGACTTGAGCTTATACCTGTGTTGCAGTATTTATCACACGTCAGAGAAAAGTCTGAATGAATATGCACACTGTATATTATGTTACTTCATGGACTGATGACTTCTTTTACTTAATAGAATTAAGCTCATTGGAAATATTAAATACATATTCCCAAAAGGGATTTTTACAATATCTGTCAAATGATATGCAATTTTTCCAGTGGGGGAAAGCATTTGTATAGGGTATAAACCTATATTAACACAGCAAGAAATCTGAGGACCCCCGTGTATATTAATTAATATACCCCCATGTATATTAACATGCAGAGCACTGTCTACCCAGATGAACCAGGAGTTGCATTGCTTCTCTGGATTCCCTTGTATGAAAGAAAGCATTTCTGTCTGGCCTCTACTCTACCACCACACTTTCTGGGCCCATGAACTTTTGAACCAGAGCAGTGAGGCTCCGCTCCGGGCAACTCTCTCATCCACCAATGTGTCCACACAGTGAGCTATATTCACAGGCCACAGAAACGTCACTGCTTAACCATAAGGCTTGGGGCTCAGCCACAGCCCAGACCAACACTCACAAAACAATTTCTCCCTTGTATAAAGTAATGCATTTAAAAAGTCATTCCTGATGATACTTTGCACCTTCAGCTACACAGGTGACCTATAAAGGAGGTTACCTCTCCCACTTTTGTGGAAGCAACAGGAGAAACAACCAGGCAGAGAGGAGCACACACAAAGTATTTTGATCTGATTATTTGGCAGGATCCCTGCATAGTAAGGATCTGTTCAAAATAGAGGTTGAAATCAACTCCTGACCCCAGAATTAAACTGTTTACAAATATTCACTGACGTCAATAAAGTGAGAGTTCTTGACTCTCTGTGCATAAGATTCCCTGTGGAATTTAACACACACACACACACACACACACACACACACACACAAGGCAGGCTCTCCCCTTGAAAATATTACAATTTAAAAAAGCTACATAGTTTAATCTGATGTGAAGTCTAGGTTGAGAATTACTCTGACAAGAGAAGACATAAAAATAATGGGCAATTCTCAGTCTCAGGCCCTGTCGCTTGCTGTTGCTGTTTTTTAATCAAAATGGTGAGGAAGGAAAATCAGTAAGAACATTAGTTTTGCAAGCAGCAAGACATAATATTTCATAGCTACAGGAAACAGCGGGTGGCTATGATTTCATCACTAGTGGAAGTAAAACATTTTTCACAAGAACAAATCAAACCGAAACACATACAAAATCCTGTGAAGTCTAAAAAAAAACCTATAAACTTAAGATTGAGAACTTATACTTCATTCACATTCAAATACCATTAATTAATTATTGGCAACATTTTAGTATTAAACTCAGAATGTTTCTAGAAATGTACAATCTTCCAAGACTGAGCCAGGAAGAAATTGAAATATGAATAGAACAATTACCTGTAGTGAAATTGAATCAGTAGCTCAAAAACTCCCAATAAACAAAAGTCCAGGGTCAGATAACTTCAAAGGTAAATACTACCAAAATTTACCCTTACCAAAATATTCCAATAATTACAGAGGAAGAAATACTTCTGAACTCCTTCTATGAGGTCAGCATCATTTGGTTCTAAAACCAGACAAAGATATCACACAAAAATAGAAATTTACAGGCCCAAATCTTTGATAAACATAGATGCAAAAATCCTCAACAAAATAATAGCAAACTGAATTCAACAATGCATCAAAAGATCCTATTCCATGCCAGAAAAATACATCAAAAGATCCTTTACCATGGAATTTATTCTAGAGATGGAAGGATGATTCAATCTCTGAAAGTTAATCAACATGATATACCATATTAACAAAGAATAAAAATCATATAATCATCTCAAAAGATGCTGGAAAAGTTTTTGATAAAATTCAACATCAATTCATGATAAAAACTTTCAATAAAGTGGGTATAGAGGGAGCATAGTGTATTAGTGTTAGTCGCTCAGTCATGTCCAACTCTTCGCAACGTCATGGACTGTAGCCCACCAGGCTACTCTGTTCATTCTCCAGGCAAGAATACTGGGGTGGGTAGCCATTCCCTTCTCCAGAGAATCTTCCCAATTCAGGGATTAAACCTGGGTCGCCTGCACTGCAGGCAGATTCTTTACCATCTGAGCCACCAGGGAAGCCTGTAGAGGGAACATACTTTAACATAGTAAAGAAAGTCCTTGCCACATCAATCAGATGAGAAAAGTAAATAAAAGGAATCCAGATTAGAAAGGGAGAAGTAAAATTGTCACTGTTTGCAGATGACATAATACTATACATAGAAAATTCTAAAGATATCATCAAAAAACTACTAAAACTCATCCATGAATTTTAAAAAATTGCAGGGTATAAAATTAATATACAGAAATTGGTTGCATTTCTATCAGTCAGTTCAGTCGCTCAGTCATGTCCAACTCCTCGCGACCCCATGAATCGCAGCACGCCAGGCCTCCCTGTCCATCACCAACGCCTGGAGTTCACTCAGACTCATGTCCATCGAGTCAGTGATGCCATCCAGCCATCTTATCCTCTGTTGTCCCCTTCTCCTCCTGCCCCCAGTCCCTCCCAGCATCAGAGTCTTTTCCAATGAGTCAGCTCTTCACATGAGGTGGCCAAAGTATTGGAGTTTCAGCCTTAGCAGCAGTCCTTCCAATGAACACCCAGGACTGATCTCCTTTAGGATGGACTGGTTGGATCACCTTGCAGTCCAGGGGACTTGCAAGAGTCTTCTCCAACACCAAAGTTCAAAAGCATCAATTCTTCAGCGCTCAGCTGTCTTCACAGCCCAACTCTCACATCCATACATGACCACAGGAAAAACCATAGCCTTGACTAGACAGACCTTAGTCGGCAAAGTAATGTCTCTGCTTTTTATTACGCTATCTAGGTTGGTCATAATACTTCCAAGGAGTAAGTGTCTTTTAATTTCATGGCTGCAGTCACCATCTGCAGTGATTTTGGAGCCCCAAAAAATAAAGTCTGACACTGTTTCCACTGTTTCCCCATCTATTTCCCATGAAGTGATGGGACCAGATGCCATGATCATCGTTTTCTGAATGTTGAGCTTTAAGCCATCTGTTCCGCTCTCCTCTTTCACTTTCATCAAGAGGCTTTTTAGTCCCTCTTCACTTTCTGCCATAAGGGTGGGGTCATCTGCATATCTGAGGTTATTGATATTTCTCCTGGCAATCTTGATTCCAGCTTGTGCTTCTTCCAGCCCAGCATTTTTTATGATGTACTCTGCATATAAGTTAAATAAACAGCGTGACAATATACAGCCTTGACATACTCCTTTTCCTATTTGGAACCAGTATGTTGTTCCATGTCCAGTTCTAACTGTTGCTTCCTGACCTGCATATAGGTTTCTCAAGAGGCAGGTCAAGTGGTCTGGTATTCCCATCTTTTTCAGAATTTTCCACAGTTTATTGTGATCCACACCTTTCTATACACTAACAATAAACTATTAGAAAGTGAAAAATAAAATAATCCCACTTATTATCACATCAAAAAGAATAAAACAACTAGGAATAAACTGAAGGAAGTAAAAGATTTATACTTGGAAAATTGTAAGATGCTGATGAGAGAAATTAAAGACAACACAAACAGATGGAAAGATATACTATCTTCCTGGATTGGAAGAATTAATATCGTTAAAATGACCATACTAGCCAAGGCAATCTACAGACTCAGTGCAATCTCTATCAAAATACTAACAACAGTTTTTTTTTAATAGAACTGGAACAAATAATTCCAAAATCTATATGGGAACACAAAGGACCCCAGATAGCTAAAACAATCTTGAAAAAGAAGAACAAAACTAGAGGTATTGCCTGCCCTGATTTCAAACTGTAATACAAAGTTATAGTCATCAAAACAGTATGAGAGTGGCATAAAAACAGATGCATAGATGAATGGAACATAATAGAGAGCCTAGAA
Source organism: Capra hircus (assembly GCF_001704415.2). Classification (NCBI taxonomy): domain Eukaryota; kingdom Metazoa; phylum Chordata; class Mammalia; order Artiodactyla; family Bovidae; genus Capra; species Capra hircus. The sequence goes on from NC_030817.1 coordinate 58,636,977, forward strand.
ATGAACCTGCATTCATGTGGGCAATTAGTCTATGACAAAGGCGTTAAGAATATACAAGGGGGAAAGACAGATTCTTCAACAATGTTGCTGGGAAAAGTGGACAGCTACATGCCAAAGCAAAACAAAGCAAAACTTGACTACTCAGAGAAAGCAATGGCAACCCACTCCAGTACTCTTGCCTGGAAAATCCTATGGGTGGAGGAGTCTGGTGGGCTGTAGTCCATGGGGTCGTTAAGAGTCGGACACGACTGAGTGACTTCACTTTCACTTTTCACTTTCATGCACTGGAGAAGGAAATGGCAACCCACTCCAGTGTTCTTGCCTGGAGAATCCCAGGAACAGGGGAGCCTGGTGGGCTGCCGTCTATGGGGTCGCACAGAGTTGGACACGACTGAAGCGACTTAGCAGTAGCAGCATATATATATATTTTTTTAGACTTCCCTGGTGGCTCAGATGGTAAAGCGTCTGCCTACAATGTGTGAAGACCCGGGTTCAATCCCTGGGTCGGGAAGATCTCTTGGAGAAGGAAATGGCAACCCACTCCAGTACTCTTGCCTGGAAAATCCCATGGATGGAGGAGCCTGGTGAGCTACAGTCCAAGGGGTTGCAAAGAGTTGGACCCAACTGAGCAACTTCACTTATATTTATTCAGGTCTCCTCAGGCAGGGAAAAGAAAAGCAGAAGTAAACAAATGGGACTACATTAAACCAAAGAGTTTTTGCACAGGAAACTATCAGCAAAATGAAAAGACTGCCTAGTGAATGGGAGAAAATATTTGCAAAGGATATATCCAGTAAGGGCTTAATATCCAAAATACGGGCTTCCCTCGTGGCTCAGCTGGTAAAGAATCTGCCTGCAATTTGGGAGACCTGGGTTCCATCGCTGGGTTGAGAAGATCCCCTGGAGAAGGGAATGGCTACCCACTCCAGTGTTCTTGCCTGGAGAATTCCACAGGCTTCATAGTCCATGGGGTCGCAAAGAGTCAGACACGACTGACAGACTTTCACTTTCAGACCCAAAGTATACAAAAAGGTATACAAGCCAACACGAGAAAAAGAAACCCAACTAAAATGTGGGCAGAGGATCTGAATAGACATTTCCTGAAGAGGACACACAGTTGGCCAATATGTACATGAAAGGAGGCTCAAATCACTAATCATCAGGAAAATGCAAATCAAAATTACAATGAGATATCACCACACACCTGTCAGAATGGCTATCATCAAAATGACAATAAATAACAAACATTACCTTCAGTTCATTCTGGTCAATTGCCTTTTCTATGAAAACAGCAGGTTCCCCTTGCCTGCTTTGATTTGGCAGATACAGCTGGATTGGATGCTGTCAGGCTTCACCCTTGCCTCTCCTCTCTAAATATTCTTTTTCTTTCTGACACTTTACTCCAGGGGCAAAACTTCACACTGTCAAAGATACTTTCATATTTCTGTTCACTCTGGAAACAGGTTTTCTTCTCATCCTTTCTAATGGAATAAAAATTTACCAGTCTCCTGTCCCATTATTTCGTAGTGCTTTTTTCCCCAGTCTTTGTAAAAGGGAAGTTCAGATGTTTCATAAGCTAATTTGCAGAAATGGGAGATAATAATATACATTATGTTCTCAGCAACAAATTTGAGTTCAAAAGGATCTTCTGGTAATGATCCTTGAGCCTAAAACTGGAACTCTAGAAGGTAGAATTTCAGGCTTTCAGAGTGAGAGGACTGATGTAGCTTTGGCAAGATAGGTCTATCAGAAATTCTCAAGTCATATTTTATAGGCATCTGTCTAGTGCCGTCTATTTTAAGAATCTTGGCTCCAGGGATAATATGAGGATGGGGATACTAAGGCTGCAAGAACACCCCAAAACTCCCTCTTTCCACTTCTAACACAGTTCCAGACTCTCTCTTCTGTTGAGACTAGGTTATCCAGAGTCAAACCAACGGGGCATCACTCAGCTCTTTCTCTTCTATACATGTTCTGGCAGTTTTTCTTACAGTACCTTCTTCAATTGAAGAAATGAAAATTCAAAGCAGTTTTTGCTTGCCAGCTCTGATTCAAGTCCTGCCACCTCTAAAACACAAAGACCTTCCCCACCCTAATTTCCCATTTCCAAGTGTAATGGTGAGTTGGGTTCCTGTTGTGGAAGAGGGTTACGTCATGTACTCACTTCTTGTTTTTATTAAGTCCCTGGAAGAGGTATAAGAAATGTCCTGAGTTCATCTAGGCTCCATCAATTATGCAGTCTGGTATTTCCACTTTGCACACCCTGTGTTGCTGTCCCCAAATGTCCATGTGTGAATGCCAACCTCTTTGGACCTATCTTTGGTTCAGAAAGTATGGGGATTCTATTCCTGGGACAGAGGAATGGAAATTTCATAAAGGTGCAAAGGTGGGCTTCATAAATATATATTAAACACATTTCAAATTGTCATCTTCAGTTTTTTACTTAAAATATCAAACAAGTATTCTGGTATCCAGGAGTGGGAGTCAGGATTTATGTAGATTATTCTCTCTAGGAATGAAACTCACAAACTCTAGCAGGGCAGACAGAATCAACTGAATTTGCCACTGGAAAGCAGGAGTTCACTCTGTCTGATACATTTGTGTGCTGCCTCCCAAGGCTGAGGGCAGGGACCTGAAGAAAGACCCCTGAGATGTACTGGAATTTACATGCAGCAGCCAAATACTGGCTGGTATGGACACAACTCTGCAAACAGTCATTTATTTCCATATTGTGACAGGCATGATTTAGTAAGCCTGTGAGAAGGGGGCTGCTATTCATTAAAAAGGTTGGGGGTAGGGGGAGCTAAAAATTCCAGATACATTCTGAAATCAGAATTTGTTTGCCTTTGCTTTCACTTGTTCCCATTCTTTAGGAAAAGGTAAATGATAAAGTCTCTGATGGAAGATAAGTTTCTTTGGCTGGGTTAGAAACTATACGACAAAAACCTTTTTGTCAAAAGGGAAAATCAGGAGTGCTTTTCTGGCAGCACATGTTGGCCCCTCTGCCTGTTCTTCCTCTGCCCAATTCACCCCCTTCTGGAGGCAGAATGTGATGACACAGGCCTCAGCCATGTTCCTTTAAGTTGAGGGAGAGGTAGTGAAATGCAGCTTATCAGGCTACCATGGAAAATGAACAGGGGGTTCAAGTAGGAGCTACGAGATGCATTGTGTACTAAATCGAGTGACAGAAATGGCGTTATACACCTGCCACTTCTGCCTACATCCCTCAGCTCCCACGCCTGAACTGACTTGGAGAGTGAAATCTGCAAAAAGAAGTCAGGTGTCTCAACCAGGAAGACAGAAATTTTGTCTTTCATTGCACTTCATCTATTTTTAACAAAGGACATACATTTAAAAAGTCATTTGTGAGATAGTTTGTTAGTTTTTAATGAATGACATTAAAGAAATAGAAGTTGTGGTTTCTGTAACAATCATAATTTTTCTTTTTCTATGTATATGTGGATAAAGAATTTAACTCCATTTCTTGCAATCCAAAGAAATGTGGCAAGACTCCGAGACTGAATTAAAGTAACTATGGAAACCAAAAATGTAGCCATCAGGATACAGGGTCCTCTAGACTCTCAACCATTGTGTTGTTTGTAGAAGAAAAAATTTAATTCTTAATTAAATGACAATACCTAACAACTTTTATATGAAATTTCTTAATGTGTTTAAATATCATTTAATTGTTCCTTGCTGCTTTGGGGTTAATTTTCCCCCAGCAACTGCTGGCAGGTTTTGAGAGCTGGGCTAGAAATATTATTGAGCACCTATTATGTATTCAGAACACTGTTCAGGGCTCTAGGAAAAGAGAAGATAACACCTCCTATATACTGTCTCTGTACATAAGAAATGTCTATCTTGTTGAGATCACTAAAAAATCAGACAATAACCCAAAGGCCTTTAAAGAACTAGTCAGCAACAAGGTTTCTTATGTATATTTTCATTGAGAGGTCCTGAGCCAGGAGCAGAGAGGGCCAACCAAGGGCGGCTTATACCAATCTTTTGGTAAATAACAATTTCTTCTCTGATTATAAGTAATATATGCTAATTAAAGAATAATTTGAATATACTGAAAATTTCAAAGGAGACAATTATATCAGTTATAGTTCTAATACCAATGTTTTCTTTTTGGTGTACTTTCATCTGGTCATTTTTTTCAATATAGAGATATAAGTACAGATAGCTTTTTCATGTAGGTATTTGACCATAAAAGTGACTATGCAAGCTAAAATCATGCAAGGTCATTTTAATCATCAATGGGAAAAAACCAAGTGTTCTGTGACTTTTAGCATTTTGGGTCAAAACATTGAAAACTCTCTTACTGCTGGTTAAAAATGTACAGGAAAATAGAAAATAGAAATTTAAAATATTTAATACTCTGTAATTTAAAATATTAGAAACACTGAGAATTACATTGTTTTATTTCTTTGCAGTTTGAATAATGCTTGCCTATTTTTCATTGTAAAGCTATGATACAGATCAATCATTTTTTCCATGCCTTGGCAAATTGTCATACTCCCTTCTAAGCTTAGATCAGCTTCCAACATTTTATCCTTTATACTTTCGATGATGGAAAATATCTCTTAGAATTATTCTTGTAAAGTGTCATTGTTATCATATTTTATTTTATTTTTTTGCCATCATCACTTTCTCTGGGACGTTTCTATCGTTTTTCTCCAACTTCTTCATTTTTGAAGTTTTACATTCCCTAAGGTGCTCTGGCTGTGGCCATATCTAGAGTCTCTACAGCAGCAGCAGGGTCAACATCCCATGGTTAGATAGTTTTCCTATAACTCTGGTTACACTGATTCAAATTTTACTGCTATCGCTTTTCATTTATGTAGGCACTTGCGTCACTCTTAACCAACTTCCTCTTCAATTATTCAGTTTTTTAAAAATGCTGTGTGAGTTTGTTGCTGGGAGACAAGGAGGCAAAGCAACCATACACTTGGCTATCCGTACATGAATGGAAGCACAGTGGCCAATGATGGACAGACATGGAAGGCAGTGATATGACTGGCTACCGATCATGGAATGTATCTGCCATTTACACCAGGATTTGTGGACTAAAGTGCTAGCAGTGAATTTTTAAAGAATTACAGTTAATATGCTCGAGTAACTGAAATCTGAACTGAGTTGTTGAAAGATCACTGCTATTTACCTAGCCCATGGTAACTGAAATTTATGTATATGAAGCTGTGTAAAGCATGGACTGCCTGTGTATATATATTTTTTCAGTTATTTTTTTTAACAAAATTGAGGTCATGAAAATACAATTTTATACCTTGCCTTTTCAAATTTAGTATTATAAGTTATTTGCTACTCTCTAGTAATATTGAAGAATAATGTATGTGATTGGGAAAATACCAAGGGAATGATAAAAGAGAGCTATGGACCGGCAGAGTGACTTGCTTCCCATTAAGAAGCAGCACAGTTTTGGAAGGGTGCAAACTGTCTGGTGTACGTTGTTATGTCAAGAAGAAGGAGAAGACTTGGCTAGAATGTAGGATCTATGTTGGAATAAAAATGTCCCAAAGTCCATTTTTCTAAGCTTTACGAAATAATAATAGTAATAACTGGCATTTATTAAGTGCTCACTACATATTCTAGGTTCTTTTCAAGCCTATCTCTATCTTCAGCTCTTAGATGCTATCATTCCCATTCCTACACACAAGGACACTGGAGCTCAAAGAAGTCCCTGAGTTTGCCTGTCACACAGCTGTTGTGGCATAGCCAGCAATGAACCCAGATCTCTGGGTTCCGCCACTGACCACTCTATAAAACTGCCTGATGAAAGCATTTTTCAGTTTATGTAATTCTTTTATATCCATTGATAATAGATATGCAATTAGGTGGGTGGTACAAGATTTCCAAGGTATGTGGGACTGAAATCTAGTCTATGCCACTAGCTGAGCCTGAGCCAGAAGGCTGCATACTTCCAGAAAGGGCACTTTTTTTCTAATTAGCACAAAGGCTCAGTATAGACTAGTGTTGGTCCCGATCAACATGACTGATTCTCAACACAACCTCAGAATTGATAGTTGGCAGAGCAGTTAGGATTATTCCAATTTTATACTAAAAAAAAAAAAAGCCTCGAGGCTTGCATTAGGCTAGTGATTTATCTAAGGTAAAAATGAATTGCTGAGATAAAGATGTGGCTGAGGAAGGGATTAGATACCAGGCTGAGCAGGTTTCATCTGAAGCAAAAGGCAGTAGGGGACTGTAGACATTAATAAATCAGGCTACACATTTGACTTCAACAGGGTCAAATGATAACTCATGGATGTAATAGATTGCCCTGGGCAGCTCAATGCCTTCCACCTGGCCAAATCATTTCTTTTCTAGAATTTTGGTCCTTTCTTGCATTTGAATTAGACCTTTACAGACACCTCCACGTCCTTTGAAGGATAATTACCAGGATTAAAAAGCGTGAATCTGAAAGCAAATTTCCCTTCACCTCATGTTTCATAACTGCACTTTACAGGCTTCTTTAATTAGCAAGTTGTAATATTGCTGTTACTATCTTGAGAGTATCCAGGCCTAAGATTTTCTGAGTGTTTCCGAGCTACTGTCTATACCCTTACCTTATAGAGAAACGCTCCTACCTAAACCAGGTCCTTCAGATATAAGGGCACAATAAATAAATTCACTTTCCTGAGTGAATTTAGCAATTCCTCTGGGATTTACAAGTTTTATAAGAATTCTTGTAAGAAAAATGGCTGCATAAGAACCAACTCATCCTGCTTCTAAAAATAGCCAAATGGTTAGTAGGCATTAAAAAGTACAATTAAACCCCAAAATTCCAGAGACTGGCTCTAAGAAATGCAGTAGGTTTCTGATCAAATATTTGGAAAATTCCAGACACTATACCTCTTATTTGGGGTGTCACAACACTGAGAGTCCTTCCTTACGGGTAAGCAATTTTTTAATTTTTACAAAACTATTGTTTTTCATAAACTTGGCCAAGATGAGAGATCCAATGAAACATTTTTTATTCTTCTCAGTTATTTTTTATTAATATCCTGATGAACAAGCATTCTATGGAACATGTTTTGAGAAATGCTGGACCACAGCCATGGACAAATTTGGGTATGAACAGTTACTTCTCTATTTAAACTCAGAGCTATTTCCTGTCCCTGAGTCCAGGGCTGGAGGGGCAGTGACAGGAAATGGACTAGGGATGGCCGACCTCTCTTACTGAGTGAAACAAGAGCAGTTTTCATACCTCTATGTGCTTTGCGTGTTTGAAATAAGGATTGTCCCCACTGGGGGCTTTAATGTTGGAGTGAATGACACAGAGAAGCCTGGAAAGTTTTGGGCCCCTTCTGATCAGTGGCAGTGGTACCAGCCGTGGTGTGTAGTCCCTAGTGATGGTAGTGACAGAGCCAAGCTGCTTATGTGATGTGCCAGTTAGGTTGTGAGCTTCCTGTGTCCCCTATCTGGGTTCTGAGCAGATTGTCTTCTGTGCTCTTTTACTCTTCAACCCAAGCAGCTCTGCTTTTGTTTACCTAAGAAATTGAGATGTCTCATAAATTTCACTAGAAAAATTTTCAAAGGTTCCACTGGCAAAACAAAAACAGAATATCTTTTTTAAAGCAACAATAAAAGACAAAGCAAAGTAGTGTTTTAAAGTTCATACATGTAGCAACAGTCTAGAAGTGATAGGTACTGTCTGTCCCTGACAGCTCAGCTGGTGAAGAATCCATGTGCAATGCAGGAGATCCCAGTTTGATTCTTGGGTCAGGAAGATCCCCTGGAGAAGGGCTAAGCTAGCCACTCCAGTACTTTTGGGCTTTCCTTGTGGCTCAGATGGTAAAGAATCCATCTGCAATGCAGGAGACCTTGGTTTGATCCCTGGGTTGGGAATATCCCCTGGAGAAAGGAACAGCTACCCACTCCAGTATTCTTGCCTGGAGAATTCCATGGACAGAGGAGCCTGGCAGGCTACAGTCCATGGGGGGTTACAAAGAGTCAGACTCAACTGAATGACTTTCACTTTCACTTTTCATGAACTTCTACAGTCACTTAACCTCTTTGGGGCTTAGTACTATGAACTGAATGTTTATGTTCTCCTAAAATCCAAAACAACCAAACCAAAAACCATATATGAAGCACTAATCCCCAATGTGATGCTATTTGGGGGTAGATCCTTCGGGAGGTGTTTAAGTTTAGATGAGGTCATGAGGGTGGAGCCCCTTGGAATCAGTGCCGTTATAAGAAGATGAAGGAACCAGAGCTCTCTCCGCCTTGTGAGGATACAGCAAGAAGGTGGGCATCTATAAACCAGAAAGTGTCCTCACTAGACAGCAAATCTTCTGGCACCTTGATCCTACACGTTCCAGCCTCCAAAATTGTGAGAAATAAATGCTTCCTGTTTAAGCCACCCAGTTTATGGAAGTCCGAATTAAGATGCTTGTGTTTCCTATCTGTGAAACAGGAAAAATAAGGATTAAAAAAAAAAAAGATTTTATGAAAAAGAAAAGAAGCTTTGTACTAAATTTAAGGTAGAATGGGAGCAGGTAGAGGAAGACAGAAGAGAAAGGGAACAATGTGTTTTTGGCTGCCCGTCCTCTGAATCTCTTTTCTGTGTTTGAGGACATCACTACTGTGTGTCTGGTAGGAGGCCAATTGGGTGTCCCCCACGGGGGGGCTTTGATACTGGAGTGGTGCACAGAGAAAGCTTGGGGCTCCTTCTGATCAATGGTAGTGGTGCCAGCCACGGCGTGTAGTCCCTAGTGGTGGCAGTGGTAGAGTCAAGCTGCTTACGTGATGGGAGAGCTGGGCTGTGTGCTCCCTTTGTTCCTTATCTGGATTCTGAGTCTCGTTCTGTAGCATTTCAGTAGAGCCTGTGAATTTCTTTATACCCTTCCATTTAGTTCCTTACAGCTTAGCTTAGTCAGAGCCCAAACAAGTGAGAATTGCGACAGGCACAGATTGACAGATCAGGGTTGGGGTGGGGGGGATAGGGGCGCACTGGGGCAACAGTAGCTTTAGAAGGTCTGAGGCTCTCAATTGAAATTTGACTCAAAGAGAGTAGAACTAGAATACTTGTCTGGGTTCTATTCTCATAGAATCCAGAAAATATTTCATCAGAGGGCAGCTTTTCTGCCCACTGTATTTATAATTTATATTTTTTGTTACATAACTGAGTAGAAACCTGTAGACCATCTTTATTTTAAACTTTGCCCAGTGCTTAGTTTTGTGAGGGTCTAATATAATTTCATCTTTTAAAATGTCTAAGATCAAATTAGATGAGAACAGAGTAATACAGATGGTAAAAATGCCAGAGAACATAATAAAGAAGAAAGATGCTCTGCATGAAGAATAGTCTGCTAGAATTCTAACCCAAACAACCCTTGACTAGTGGGGACCAGGGGAGTTAATTGCCATTCTGCTGCAAACCTAAGCCTAGCTTTTTTCTGTTGACTGTACAGAGGAGCAATGAGAAGGCTACTGCAGTTCAGACTGGTTATCTTCATACACTGGGAAAGGTGTCACTTGCACAGGCCAGTTAGGGATTTAGGGGTGTCACTGCCACCTCATGTGTTTGTCTAGAGAGGTCACCTCACTCTACTTCTAAAATTCAATGGCAGATGAAACCAAAAAGCTATAAATCCTCTCTAGCTTGTTTATGCACCTCAAGGAGCTCTTAAAAAGGCCTGAAACTACTGTGTGATCTGTGATATCTTTATAAAGACTATAGAAAAATGAAGCAGGCAGTAGTATCACCATATTGACTTGAGACCTTAGAGTAGTTGTTAGTCTTCTTAAACTCCTCTTTGTGCTTTAGCTCAGCACCCCATGGCATTAAAATTCTCTGGCCTTACAAAGAAGCCTGAAATTCTTGGTCCCGGCACTGGCGCCTCTAGCTTAAGGAGCCAACACTGAAGATGAAATCAAAATGATGAGATTACGGTTTGGCTGCCACTCTACTCTGATGGCTTCTGATGTTGGATGTTGCCTGTCATCACCCGCCACAAGTTCGCTGAGTTATTAAAGCCAAAAACAAGATCTCACTTTGCTGAAAGATGTTTCCATTTTCAAATATTGGGTATACTCATAACTGGGGGATGATGGAATCATGGCAGTAATGATGATGATAATAAGAAAAAGAAGAATAGCAAGAGTCAGAGTTTGTTGAACATTTACTATGTGTCAGGTACTACATGTTCACATCCTTACCACAGGAAAATCAGTATTAATATTCCTATTTTCACAAGTGAGGAAACCAAGACTCAGACGTACTACATGATCCAAAGTCACATAACTAGTAAGTGTGAAGCCTGGATTTGAATCTCAGTTAGGGGCCTCTCTGCTTTCAATTCCTTTTCAGTCCTGCTTCAGAGGCAAAGAATTTACTTTTGAACCTTTAGCTAGATGAACTCCAACATAGGGTGATCTGCCAAATATGAGAGCCCTTTGGTGAAAGCTGGGTGGCCTAATCACAATTTTATATTGTGAGATTGCATGACTATGGAGAAAGGGTCATTCCCCTTCCCAGAACAAACCTGAGTTGCCTATTTGTGAAGGGGAAAGGTGGTTCACTGGGTGGGGAACTCAGATGTCCTAAGGATCCAGGGTGACCTTTGCTGCAGAAGCAGAGGGGGACTCCTGCAGTGAATGGAACATGCTAAGGTTTACAACAGCAGCTGCAGGGAATGGGTACCTGATAGGAAGGAAATGTTCTAGCACTCCAGGCTGTTGTAAAGAAAAAAAAAAAACAAAAACCCTCCAGAACTGTAACAAAGCAGAGAGGAATCATGGAATTGCCACAGCCAGAGCTGCTGTTTATTGAGTGTTTGCTCTGCTTTACACGCATTACTTCATTTAATACAGTGCTAGAAGGTAAGTACCGATCACAGTGACATTTTAGGGATGAGGAGAGGGAGTTACCAAGAAGTTAAGAAGTTTGCTCAAATCACACAAGGAAGAGTTGTAGGGCAGGGTGCAATCTCAGTCCATTTGCCTTCAGAGCTGACCCGCTTTGCCACTCTGCTGTTCAGCCTCTGGGGGAGGTGAACACACAGGAGGCTGGCATTAGAAGAAACCACCACCAATACCTAGGGTAGGGCAGACAATGGTTATCAAAGCAAAACGGAGTTCAGTGTCATCTCACAGTCTCGGCAAGGACTTGCTCACATGCTAATGATGGTGGTAAGTGCTTAATGGAGAAACTGCAGAGGGCCCTGGAATCTGAGCATCATGTTACAGAAGGTCCCACATGAACTGGGTGTTGTATGTCACTTCTTTCTCACGGGCACTAAATCTGAACTGATGACCTCCATGCCCAAGAGACATCTCTGTCCAAATTCCCCATTTCTGCCAAAGCTATGCCAATGTGGAGGCACCTTGGTGCTTTCCATCTCTTTATTAATGTTACTCAATCAAATTCCCTCAATTCTTTCTCAAGAAGTTTACCATCTCCACTAAGCCTCTTGTGTTTTACCTGAATTTTGCAATAATGCCTCATGGGTCTCCCGGCCTCTTTTTCTCCCTTGAGTTGAACCAAATGCCTCTTCCAGGTGAGCTTCCCAGAGTGGCCATTGGAAATGACCTTAAATGAGGCATCAGGACAGCTGCGCACTGTTCTAGTTCTGCTGCTCGGTAAGCGACACTGGAAGTGGCCTCTGGGTCTTTAGACTCTATGATCGTAAAAGGAGGAGTTGGAATGGATGCTATCCAAGGTCCCTTCCAGTGCTGTAATTATATGAATGCATGAATGAGTCAATTCTTTGCTTTTATACTTGTCTGTGGGGTTTTGTTTGAACTTTTCAGCCTGGTGCTCAAGGCCGCTTATAAAAGTTTTCTCACACTATTGCGTAAGACAGTCATTCCTCCTATCATGATATCTATATTCATTTCCAAATCCTGGCTTTTCTTCCTGCTATTCTTGCTTTCTAAAAATTCCGATACCACTTCCTCATAGCCTGAACCTTAGACCATCACTGAGGTTCTGCTCATGTCTTCTGCTCTTGGCTTCCCAGAGTGACCTCAGGCTGCAACAGTTTCATTCTACATAAAATGTATGAGCATGGTTCTCCCTAAATAAAAATATGACTTATGCTTTTACAGTCGTGAACTATAAGAACAGAGGCAAAAGGAAATAAGTAAAACTGCAATGACTTGATTTGTATAAATTTTATATAGATCCTGAGTATTTTGTATTTTATCGTTTTCCCCACAAATGTTAATCACAATCAAATCAGAAAACAGTCTGATCTGGAAGCTTAAAAGGTAAACATTTATGAGTAACACATTTATTGATACATCCTTTAGGCTTAATTTTGAAATATAATCAATGCCTCTCTGTCGATGATTCAGGAAAGTGTTTCAAAAATGATTGTTGTTCCTAATTCAAAGACAAAAATATGCATGGTAAGCAGTGGCCAAAGAGCCTGAACTCTGGAACCAGATTGAACTGTGGATTCAAATCCTCACTCTGTTACTAACTGCTAGTTAGTTAACTTCTCTAGGCCTCAGTTTCAACTCATGTAAAATGAAATCACAACAGAAGCTACTTGGCAAGGTTGTTGGGAAGATTAATATCTATAAAACCCAAAGGGTTTCAGGCACACAGTAAACACTATATAAGTGTCATCTATTATTATTTTTACAATTAAATTTTACATATTTTAAATAAATCTTAAATTGTTTCATGAATGTAGATATTGTCTCCCCAAAGAAATAGCAAGGACTGTCACTCTTTTCTATTTTTTTTTTCATGTTCTAGCAAACAACTGATTCCTAGTTAGTACTTTGAATGAAGGTATGAATTAAGTAAATAAGTGAAAAAAATGAATGAGTTACTATCCATACTTAATAGGAGGGAGAAGCAGGCATAAAGATCAGTTTTATATAATTCTGCAAGAATGAGCCGCAATACACATGATCTCTTTCATGTACCATATGCCAGTTTGCTTTGTTTCTGTCTTACTGTAACTGGTTTTGCAGGAAGACATAAAGAATCCGCCTGCAATGCCGGAGACTTGGGTTCCATTCCTGGGTCAGAAAGATCTCTTGGAGAAGGAAATGGCAACCAACTCCAGTATTCTTGCCTGGGAAATCCCATAGGCAGAGGAGCCTACTGCTGCTGCTGCTGCTAACTTGCTTCAGTCGTGTCCAACTCTGTGCCACCCCATAGATGGCAGCCCACCAGGCTCCGCTGACCCTGGGATTCTCAAGGCAAGAACACTGGAGTGGGTTGCCATTGCCTTCTCCAACACCAGCACTGCAGGATCAAGAAAAACGAAAAGAGAACAAAAATCAATCCAATATCAGTTCTATATTTATGAGTATTCTTTACTTTTAGGAAGAGTTGGCTTGTAGGAGGCATCTAACCATGACTCTCTGAAAATCATATTTAATCCTTATGATGGATCAAAAAATAGGAAAACAATACGGTGTAAGCAGGAACTAAAAAACTACAACTCGAGTATCTGGCATACATCTTTAACACATATTTCTTTTTTAAAAAATAAATACTTCTATTTTACCATCACTTGCCTAATTTTAAAATTGAAAAATTTGTTTCAGATCAATAAGGCCCCTTTGTCACTGTGCTTTTAGAAGGGCATTGGCAGGGAGCTGGTGCAGCATCCCCCAGCTGCCCTGGTAGATAACAGGGTAGAGTTCAGAGGATGTGTTGCTGGGGTGAGTTGGAGAAGGGAACTCAGAGCACGGCCACCACAGCTGCTTTTCCAAACACACACCTGAAGGCAGTCATCAAGGACCAGCATGATATGCCACAATTTTAAACCATTTTGGTTTCTCAGAAGAAGTTTACGACATAAACAAATGTTAAGATCCTGCAGCTGTAGCCACTGGTTTCTCCATAATGTCTTGGTTTCTTTTTGAATCTTTATAGCCAAATCGTAAGAGTTGGGAATGAGAATTTCTAATAGATTTACTGGCAGTGTGTAATTCAATACTTAATAAAATGAAAATCCTCTGGAAATGTATATAAGTGCCATTATGTTAAGAAGTTGGTGGTTTAGTCACTAAGTCATGTCCAACTGTGACCCCATGGACTGCAGTCTGCCTGGCTTATCTGTCCATGGGATTCTCCAGGTAAGAATACTGGAGCAGGTTGCCATTTCCTTCTCCAGGAGATCTTCCTGACATAGGGATCAAAAAGGCGTCTCCTGCATTGGCCCGTGGATTCTTTATCACTGAACCACCTGGGAAACCCATGTTATTACAGTAAAAAAGTGAAAGTGAATAATATGTTGGAATATGAAGATAAAATTTCATCAACTTATCTTTTTACTCCTTTTTATTGTGGGTTCTAAATATGGTCAAGATGAAATGTGTTTATTTTGCCCTGAATCTTATTAGTGGACAGAAGGGACATTTCACAAATATTATGCAATATGAATTTCTTGTAAAGCAACCAAGTTCCCTTAAGAAGTGCTCTGGAAGGAAAAGTTCACATGGTTTTGTTACATTTCTCACCACCGTTCCAAATAAAATGCCAGTGCCAAGCTGGACAGGAAGAGGGTTGTGACATTAAATATTACATTCTGTTGAAGGTGAGATGACATATATATTGTGTTTTTCAGACCAAGCATGGCTTCTTAAGCCACTTCCTGTTTGCACATGGATTTCCTGGGGAATCTAGGCCAGGGCATACTGCTGGGATAGCATGGGGTAGAAGAAGGCTCATAGCTTTTGCACAGCCTTTAGAAGAGATGTGAAGTCTAGAGTCATAGAAGGGGTTGGTTGCAATTCCTGAGTTGAAAATGCAGCAAAACTTTAAGGTAATAAGGCAAGAGAGGATGAGATGGTTGGATGGCATCATCAACACACTTGACATGAGTTTGAGCAAACCCCCGGAGACAGTGAAGGACAGGGAAGCCTGGCACGCTGCAGTCCACAGGGTTGCAAAGAACTGGACATGACTTAGTGACTGAACAACAATATGTGTACTAAAGTCTGAGATACAATTATTTTCTTGAGTGCTGATCACAGGGCAGATAAGATCATTTAATAGCCCTACTCATCAATGGAATAATCAGTGGTCACTATCTAAGCTATCTTGAAAGACAAGGTCACTGATTTCATCCCAGCCTCTACTGGATTATGACATATCTCAAAAAGAAAACATTGACAGATGAATGAATAAAGAAGATGTAGTATACATATATACGATGGAGAACTACTCACTTATAAAAAGAATGAAGATGGATCTAGAGATTATCATCCTAAGTGAGGTCAGACAGAGAAAATACAAATATCATATGACATCACTTACATGTGGAATCTAAAAATATGATACAAATGAACTTAATTACAAAACAGAAATAGACTCACAGACACTAAGTAAACAAACCTACAGTTATCGAAGGGGAAAACAGTAGGAGAGGGATAAATTAGGAGTTTGGGATTAACAGATACACACTGTTGCATATATAAGATAAACAAGGTCCAACTATACAGCACAGGGAACTATTGGGTTGGCCAAAAGATTCATTCAGGTTTTTCCATGATATTTCACAAAAAACTCAAATGAACTTTTTGACCAATCCAATTTATTCACTATCTTGTAATAATCTATAATGTAAAAGAATATGAAAAAGACTATACATGTATATATATGTGCATATATGTGTGTGTGATGGACTCATTTGGATGCACATCTGAAACTAACACATTGTAAATCAACTATATTTCAATTAAAATAAAGCAAAACAATCCCCCTTATGCTCATCAATGCCCCCCCAAAAAGCCCAAACAGAAAAACTCTAATGCCACTCTCTCCAGAATATTAGGGAGTCTGACAAGGCATCAGAGAATGACACAGACTTCTGCTTTTATCAGTAGTATAAAATATTCACAAATACTTACTGAGCCCTGAGCTGAATGCCTGGGCTAGACAAATAAATAAGACATAGCTTCTGCTCTAAAGGAGCTTACTATAGTCTACTAAGATAAAGCTTCAAGTCTCAGTGGAACATGCATGGCCAGCTGGGATTTTATATTCATAACAAATAATTTTTTTTAACGTCTTTCACCTGCGGTTGTTCCAGTAGGTAATTTGTTACTTTATGTCTTTGGGGATGAAATTATTTTCGCACTATGTATAGCTGTCTGGTTCAAGTCTCACACATTTAATGAAAAAATAGAAATCATTCCCAGGGTAGGAGGAGGTATCAGTTACTTTTGCTCAGCTGACTCCTTGAATCCTGGAAACAGTAGCATGTGATATCAAGAATTTGGCAAGTATCGGGAGAAGATCATTTGAGCTTTAACTTAGCATTTCATTGCCTCCTCACAAAATGAACCCAGAAGAGATACAGACACATAAACTTACTGACTTACAGCTTTCACAATATTTTCTCTGTTTCTCTGCAATGTATTTTTCTGCTTTAAGTGTTTCAAATTGTTGCTTAATCTATAAGGATATGCACTGTAAATGCTTCCAAAACATGAGAATTCCTCTAGCTGGGGAATAAAGAGATGGTTATAAAACTTCCTGGAGAGAATTTTCTTTATTTGTTTAACTCCTGTTCTAAACTGTGTGCAGTTTGATGGTGAGGATGCCTTCCCCATCTGTGTTACTCTGCCTCTACTTCAGGACCCAGGGTATGGTAGGTGCTCCAAAAATGTTGGCTGAATGAATGCAGGCATGATGGATGGATGCATGTCTGGGTCTTCAAAAAGGAGGTAGTGGGTAAAGATGGGAGAGAGGGTGAGGAGGAAGGACAATCATTTTTACAGTCTGGGTAGTACGGGAGGGCGTGTGTGGAGCACAGTGGCAGGTTAAGGGACACTGGAACATTGGTATAGTGGCTGAACGGGAAAGTGTGGTGTCAGAGAGCCTGCAGCCACATTGGGATAGATGTCTGCTTTCCATGGCCCTGTGACAGTCAGTTTATCATTTCAACACTTTCTTTTACTTTGTTTTTTAAGGCCACACTAACTCAAGCCTCACAATAGGCTTCCATTTGGCCCCTGTATTAATTTACAGGCATAAAGAAGCCTGCTTTGGGGGCCCACCATGTAAGGATGAGTAGTCTGTGCATTGCACAATTCCAGGGGATGCCCACATGCAGGACAACTGTGGCAGCCCTGAGCTCCATGGTTTTCCCTATATGCATAATGGAATACATTTACAAATTTATAAACATGCTGAGAAGTACAGCTTTTTGTGAGGTACTTTTAACTATTTTTTCTCTACTCATTACATATTCTTTAAGATCTAATGAGCTTTCCATCTTCTTCAGCTGTGAGAGTTTTATTGTAAAAACAAATTGCACTTGTGTGCATGCATACTTTGCTTCCACACACTGTAACTCTCAGTGATCATGGGCATCTGCTTTGAACTGTTTCATACTGTGTGGAGTTCTGATGTTGGAATGTTTGGGTTCAAATCCTGGCTCTATCACTTGCTGTGTGATCCTGGGGAGGCTACTTAACTTCTCTATGCCTCAGTTTCTTTACCTATAAAACAGGAGTAATAAGCACTTCCACTTTATTGGAATAATGTGAGAAATAATTGAACTAATCTCTGTGAAGAACTTAGCACAGTGATTGGAACAGAGGGAGTACACAGAGGCAAAGGCAATTAGGCTGCTAAAATTATTATTGCTAGTACTAGACCATCAGGTTTGGTCTGCTGGGTAGAATTCCTGAGCCCCTACAGCCAGGACTGCCCATCTAGGGCCTGTCCCTTTCCAATGGGCAGGCAGATATATCCAGGCTATTCATTCCTTGAGACTTAACCAGACCATTCCCAGCTGTGGGTAGCTATATCACAAACATACACATACTTTAAGCACACACACCTATCCCCTCTATTCCAGGAACTGCCAACAACTACATATAACATCAAGATGCTGTTAGGGTTCCTTTCCCTGTCTCTTTTTCCAGTCAATTCCATGGAAACATAATTGTCGGATTTAAGAGGGAAATGAAAAAAAAAAAACAAAAAACAGAGGGAAATGAGAACTGGGAGGCCTCGGACCTGTATGTGGGTAACAGAACTCTGACGGGTAACAATGAGTTTTGGCAAAGGATGACCACTAGAAAGGAGACAGAAGACAAGTTTCCTTGTTGTTCTTGGTGGTAGTGAGTCTGGACATGTGCCAGATTGTAAATGGGGTGGGGAATACATAAATACGGAGAGTGACATGGAAATTCATGACCAAGTTGGTGGTGGGGGTCTAGGGACAGGTAGACAATCAGAGAGGGAAGCTCCCTAGCAGGTTGAAGACCAGGGTCCAACAATGAATAAGGACGAGGGGATTAGAACACATTGTCTCATTTACTCATTCATCGACAAACTGTTGTTGAGCATTGACTGTGTGCTTACATGTGTTTGTTAGAGGCAGGAATCAGGAGAGAACAGGGTCCCTACCGTAAGAGAGCGTATGGTCTAATGTAGACAAAAACCATATTCCCAGTGAGAAATCATACCCTAGAAGTACTGTAAAGCATTATGGAGGTTAGGGCATAGTATGTGGTCTGATAAAGATTTTTTTTTTGCAGAAAATTTGGTGCAGTAGGATCAGTGTGGTTGGGGTACAACATGGGAGTGAAGAGGGATGAGAGAGGAAAGGTAATTTGGAACAACATCATGAAGATTTTCTTAGAATCAAAGGTTATGTGTTCTTGATTTTGAGGGCACTCGGCAGCACAAAGCTTAAGCATCAGAGGTCAAGGACTGGAATCCAGGGAAGGAAGTTGGGTGGTCAATTTAAAAAAATGATATAAATATATGAAGAAAACTCAACTGAGAATACTTATTGGAAGGTCCCACCTCCCTTAGGTTTTTTTAAGAGGTGAAGGACTATCCCTGCCTGTAATGGGACATTTTCCAAAGAGACCTGACCATCTTCAGGCCTTCCTGGCATCCCTTTCACTTCAGAGTGAACCATGTGGCAGCCTATATATTTGCTGTGGGTGAGTTTTCATAAAGCTGTAAAGAAAAGGAAACCTATCATTTATTAGCTTCCTGTAGCCACATTCAAATTCCTGAGCCTAGACAATCGCTTCCGCCTAAACTCATACCAGTCCCCTACATGGATCCTCCTTTCCAGCCAAACGAGTCTCAGAACAAGTCCTGCACTTTCCTGCTTCAATGCTTCTGGTCCTGTTCTTCTTTGAAGGCTTAACCTCTCTTACCCTCAGTTTCCTCACCCATGGACTCATTTAGGATATTATGTGGGTCATATGTCTATAAGCACCTAGCACAGAGCCTGGCATGAAAACATTATTCAACAAATGTAAGCAACTGCCAAACTCAAGTTCCAGATCCTCGTCTGCATGTCACAAACTTCAGTACACAAATGTTTTCAGGGCTGGGCATGAGATGAGAGGTGAGAAGGGAAGCAGACTATGAAGGATACGCCCTGCTT
Source organism: Capra hircus (assembly GCF_001704415.2). NCBI lineage: Eukaryota > Metazoa > Chordata > Mammalia > Artiodactyla > Bovidae > Capra > Capra hircus. The sequence goes on from NC_030817.1 coordinate 58,656,335, forward strand.
AGAAGCAGTGAACATAGAAAGAAACAAGAAAAACTACACAATGAAAATGAAAATAAACACAAAATCATGCAAGGGATCTCATTTGGCTTAAGCCCATCAATCAAAAGTCCCTTTGACTTTTGCCCCCTCGTGTTGGATTGTAAATATCCCTCCTTATATAATTCTCTTTCATCCACCCTTTGTGAACCTATTTTTCATTTCCTTCATATTCTTTATGGTGTCATTGATATTTCAGTATAAAGTTTTCGAGTCTCGTTTATTATATCAATTAAGTCAAGCTACATGTATAAACTATCTAGGACATGGCATATAAATGTTCACTGTTATTAATAATGATAATAATGATCTTATAAATCTCATAAATTAAGAGACTAAGTCTCTAAGAGCTTCAGGAATCTCTTTCCTGCTTGTTCACTTAGTGAAGAACAAATAATAACGATAACAATGGCTATTACTCATTGAGTAATTAACTATATGGCAGAATCTGCTCCGAGTGCTCCCTATACCTTACCTCATTTCTGCCCATGAGAGCCCTTCTTTTAGGCTCTATTAGCATCATACCTATTGTAGAGGTGAAGAAACTGAGGCATCAAAAGAGAAGTCCCTAAGCTAAGTTACAGAGTTGGGAAGTGGCAGAGTCAGGATCTGAATCTGCTGGCCTGGCCCCACAGCCCCTGTACTCAACTACTGCACTGTACTCATTCCAGACAACTTCCACGCAACCTTGACGCCATGGTGCATTAACTCCTCTGCAACTTTCCTTACAGTTAGTTGAGTTGCTCTCTCTTCTCTACTCCCATAGCACTTGAATATATCTCCCCTATAGCAAAGATCACAGTAAACCTTGATTTTTTATGTATGTGCTTAACTGTATGTGAGTTTCTCAAGGAAGAGTCTGTAAATTACTCATCATTATACACTTAGCATAGGGCTTGGCACATATTTGATGGGTGAAAATGTGTGTTAAAATGTAATCAAACTGACAGGACCTCAGTTAAATTTGATGTTCATGATGATGGTGGCTATGAGAGACAGAACATGGATGAATGGAAATTTCAAATGATAAGAACCACAGTGCTAGGCTATTGGCAGTTTATACTCTGGGTTTTGTAATAATCACTGTTATTCTTTTCTGGGTTGCAGAAGCCAAAATTACTCTTAAGGTGTCTCATTTAATCAGAGGCCTCAGTTTTTTTTTTTAAACTACATGCCTTTCTACCCCATCCCTTCATAGAAGTATCAGTTCACAGCAGATGAGACTGCCCTGTGAAAGCCACAGAAGAAAGAAAGGATGTGCTGAAACCTATGCCACTTAGAGACAATGATTATCATTTCACCAAAGGTTATACAAACCAGCCAAGAAAATGATTGCAGGAGGCTCAGCTCTACCCCAACATGAGCCAAGTATCTATATTTTATTCTAAGAATGCCTTCTGAGGGGCTTTACATTTTATAATCCTTCCCCTTTCATTATTTTGCTTGATTCTTACAACAGCTCACAGGAGTAGGCAGGAGAAGCTCAGGAAAAGGAGGGACTTGCCTCATGCATATGGCCAATGAAAGATGAAATCAGGACCAGGCCTTATTTTCCATACAATATTTACACAACATGCCAGACAAGAAGGTCAGAGTAATTAATTTGTTTTGGAGAGGTTCCTGCCCACAGTGTGCCCAGATCTGGACTGTGAAGACAGGGAGGTTTTTACACATGATGAAAGAGGAAACCCCAAGGACTAGGCCAAGGGACAACATGCTGAGGTCAAAGAAAAGATGGAGGACATGAGTTCAGGGCTAGAAGGACATTCTCGGTGATGCTTACTCTTATGGAGACCACAAAACCTCTGTCACAGAAGGAGGTCATATATTGAATTTTATAGGATCAAAAAATTTTTGAACGCTTTCTACATCAAAAACAGAGATGAGATAGGCATGTGTGAGGCTAGAAGACAGAGGAATTTTCAGTTGACATGAATTCCCTTGGCAAACTATGTTAATGTTCTGGTTGTGATTTTAAAGACCTCTTCTCTGCGATGTCACTAGGAGACGCATCTGGTGCCTTGTGCCTCTGAACCCCATCCTGGCACCCCATGCTCACCTATACTGGGTTTTCTGTCCACACTACGGGAAGGAGGAGAAATCCTGAAGCAGGAAATGATTAGAATGCCTTCTTCAGTGTTGGCGTGTAAGCTTGCTTTGTGCTTCTTCCTGCTTTGTCCCTCTAGTTCCTGCAGACTCTGCGGGCCCTCATCTTGGATACTCTTCCCATGGACCATTCTCCTGGGTCTTGAGTGCCAGGCTTGCTCGGACCCTTGGCTCGTTCTGACTCCCCTTGGTCTCCAGTCTGTGGGCTACTTCTCTCCCCACTGCTGACCACAGGGCTCAAGCTGGACTCGCTCTGGCTCCTGACTACACCCACTTGCTGCCAGCTGCCCAGAGCTGACAGAGGTCTCCAGTGGACATCTACTTTCTTACAGAATGTGGGGGCGGACCAGACCAAACTGCCTGAAATAAAGTGGCATTTGCTCCATCTGAGAATACACACTGATAGGTCCATGTTCACAAAGATACATTCATGTTCCTGAGCTTTCGCTGGGTATGATAGAGAGAGGGAGAGAGAGACGGAGAGTTAGTTCGTTCTTGGCATCTGCAAATGAAATATGAGGCAGAGTCCTAGCAGAAGGCACTGCAGTTTGGGCAGCTGTATCCTATTAAAAAATCATGAGAAAACTCTGTATTCCTGCCATTGTGTTGAAGAAGGAAAGCAAATCCCTTAGCATTTCCCAAAGAAAACATTTTTGTGACCTAAAGTTCTGCAAAATCTTTTAAGTTCTGTAAATCTGGTAAACGTGGGAACAGTTTGGTAGGTACCCTGCAAGTCCCCGGAGGACACGTTCTTACAGCCCTCACCTCAGGAGGCCCCGGAAGGGGAAGCGAAATTCCACTCCCCTCTGCTAGGGAGCACCTGTGGCGGAAGTGAAAGCCACCCCAACCAAGGTAATGCAAAAAAGTCCTGATGCTCAAGGAGTGCAGATAAAGCCACCTTTACAGTCACAGCCTGTCTTTAAAAAAATTATCTCATTAGGTAAGGGAGAATCACATATTGGCTTTAATTCTTTTCCTCCGAATTTTTAGACTGTCTCTGGACACTAAAATTGAAATGTAAGCCATATTTTAAAATTAAAATAATAAATCATCTTAAAATTACAATTTAAACAATTCTCAGCAATGAAGTAGGACTCGTAAACCTGTTCCTGTTAGCCATTTTGGGTCACTGATGGGGCATTACTTCTCTAGGCATAAAGAAGTTGTTTTTATATGCACTGTACCATGATGAAAAAAATCCAAATTGGTCTTACAGAAAAGAATAGGTTTACATTTTATTTTAGTAATACAAGATGCATATAGATCTAAAAAGGGAGGCTTTTTTTCTAGGGTATTTTTAAAGGCTCTGTGAATATTTATATTCTACTTCTGCATATACTCTGTTCTATGCTTGGAATACTTTGGGCAATAAACTCCAGGGCAGGTCCAGAAGTGGGAACTCCATAGTTGCTGTGGTGAGGGAGAGCTTGTTGCACCTTTCAGTCTGAAAAGTGAAGGTTGAAGGCATAGAAGATTGATGTTTACAAAATTACAAAGAACAGGGCAGGGTGAACACAGCATGGACCTTCCCCAAAGATTAGTCAAAGGTAGCTTTTGCATAAAAGAAAAAATCATGAGTTCACATGGTGGGTAGTACTTCTGCTACCCATTGGAACAAGAGATGTTCCCATTAGAAAAAAATAAGTTGAAGGGAATATGAATTTAACAATAACTAAGTATTGTGGGATTCTGGGAGTGCCTCATAGAAAGCAAACTTATCTTCCCCATCTCCCAACCAACTGTCCTGCGTAGTCATTTTAGAATCAGGCTACTTAGCTAGAGAAACAGCCAGGCCTGTGGTCTGATCCACATATGGCAATTCTTTGATTCTTTTATGAGAATGATGGTCTTGGTAAGTGGTCATCTGCCCTCCGCCTTGCCTCCTGTAAAGTAAGGGCTCCATACTGCTGAATTTAATAACTTGAGTATAAAAAACAGGAGACATGGGGACCGTCTTTATTACTGTAACTTGAATACAAAGACCAGCACGAGGTTTGCTCAGCAGCAGCATGCTGGGAATTTAGCACACCACCAGAATTTGGTTATCCCAGTTTGTGATGCCAAATGTACAATTCCATCCTACGGCCTCGCTGAGATCTGGCTCCTTCCGACATTTCCTTTTTTTGTGAAGTATTTGAGGAGAGTAGCAAATCAATGAGGAAGGAGAGTATTCCTGGAATATCTATGTCACCTCAAAACATTTCCTCTTTCCCTTTTCACCTTACCTCCTCCCACTCTCTCCCTCACTTCATACGGGCAGAAGGGGTGATAAAAGGCACGGCAGGGCATCAGCAGGAAATAATTCTTAGAGGTGGCCCCCTCTAAATATCAACACAAGATCACCTCATTGGCCTGGAACACCTGCTTTTCTTATAGCGAGTGACTAGTTCCAGGCCCAGCAAGGGTACGTGAGAATGTCAACTCGGAACCCAGGGGGGTTAACCCATAACCCATTGCTGTGCTCCTTGGTCTGTCCTGGCTAGAAGGCTCAGAACTAATCTGTCCACAGAACTAATCTTCAGAAACCAAAGAGGGAAACAACCTTAATTGTAAATCCCAGCTGTGCCTATAATAAAATAAGGGCTAGCATCTAGTAGATCCCCTTTTCCTTAGACAATTATTTGTGTGCGTGTGGAAGGGAGCGGATTGGTTAAGGACAAATCATATAACTTAAGCATATGAAGAAAATGAGTCCCCTTTCTCTCTTCAAAAGTTTGCTATTAAATTAAAATGGTCTGTAAGCTTTTGACTATTCAAGTGTGTGTTGAAATGGAACAAAAAGGACTCCTTTGAGGAGACAGCATTAAGCTGAGTTGATGGAAAGTAAAAACTCTTTAAAATGAAAGCCTTCCCTTTAAGGACTTTGTGTTCCAAATTCAACTACATTCTCTTCTCAGTCACCTTAGGCATTTGTTTTTAATAAGTCTTTACAAAGTCAACAGTTCAACAAAGGACCTCAAAACCATGCTTCTGACCAGAAAAATAAGTACCGATTCCAGATGTTTCTCATTTCTCCATGTCACTAATTCAAACTCAGAAGTCTCTTGTTTATTGGACATGTATATAAGCTTAATGCTTTACATAACCTCTCTTCTAAGAATCTCCTCTCCTATCTCTGCATCCTTTCTCTTGCCAAAGCCATCTATTTCTCATAGATGAACTGGATCTTGCTAGCATATCCTATAGTCTAAGAAATATTTAAACTTATGCCAAAATGAGATTTCATAATGAGATTTCATAATCATATATAACTTTTATCTATTTCTATTAGCATTTAATGAAAGGTTAGGGAAATTCTCTTCTCCAGAAATCCTTAAAAATTGGATACATGCTTTGCTTTGTACGTTGAATAGAGGCTGGGAGGTAAATCACCTTTCAGGGTGTTCTTTAGGTCTTTTGACCTTCTGCTGCCTGCACATGAACTTTTGTATTCTGCTCCAAAGGGCAAAACTAATATCAGGCACTATTCCATGATCTCCTAGCCATACAGGTGGGCTGTGAATGATGATTTCCACACTTAACTCGTGTCCTTAATTCTACCTGGTGCCATGCTAGAATCCCAGCACTGGCCAAGGGACTAGAAGAGCAGAGAGCAAGGAGCTGACAATAACAACAACAAATCTGCATGGAAAATACAATGTACTTGTGGTAGAATCACGCAAGGGAGATACACTTTGTCTCTCCCTGATGTGCTTGTTTTTAATAGGATGAAGTCTAAAGTGACATTTTTTTGCATGAAAATCTTGAACTATAATTCTGTTAATAAAATGATCTTCAATCATGGCTAAATATTTATTGAGTCAGGCACTGTGCTAAGTGCTCCTGAATTACCTCCATTATTTCTTACAATACTAACAAGTAGATTATATTATTTCCACTTTACAAATGAGGGAACTGAGTTTTAGAGCCTCTGCTGCCTACTTGCTAAAGAAATATGCATGGCATAGAGAATAAATCACATATATATTTGCAAATGAGGGGTATCTCCAGCAAAGGTATTATAGGGGGCAGCATTTAGCAGTTATTTCAGAATGACAGCATCCTCATGCACGTTCATTTTAGATTTAGCAGATAATTCATAAGTATTGCCAGTTACATGCTAACTAGTGGCTCAGTCATATCTGACTCTTTGTGACCCCATGGACTGTAGCCTGCCAGGCTTCTGTGTCCATGGAATTCTCCAAGCACGAATATTGGAGTGGGTTGCCATTTCCTTCTCCAGGGGATCTTCCCAACCCAGGGATCGAACCCAGGTCACCTGCATTATAAGCAGATGCTTTACCATCTGAGCCACCAGGTGGCTCAAGTATTCCCAGGGTTACATCAAATTATAGTAAGGCTGGACACGAAATGGCTGCTGGAGAGCTATCTAGACTGGCCACTGGAATTGGAGATAATGGATAGTGTATAGACCTCAAACATATTTTAAATACAAAAAAACATGAGCTCCCTTTGAAAACGCAATCCTTTGCAAATGACTCTTGAGGTAACAATTCAAAGCTTTCAGCCCACATAAAAATAACAACTTCCCTTATAGACAGCATGTCTCATGGATACCGAGTATTAAAGGCAACCATCTTAGAAGACAGGCACCTGTTTATAACTGTGCCTTCTGTAACTTACAGAAGCTTTCCTCAAAGCTAAACAAGGGTTTACATCAGTTAATTAGTTGATAACGTCTACTGAATGCTTAGTTTTGATGGAGTCCCATGTTAGATAGCATTTACATTGTCATAAAGACAGTGTGTTTGTAATGAAATATGATTCTATGAAGCCAATTTTGGTTGCTAAATGAGGAATGATAAACCTGCAGGAAGGAAGAAAAGACAAAGGAGGAAAGAAAGGAAGAAGAGATATCAAATCCATCAAATTCCATCAATCCAGAGGATTTCTGTTCCTTTGGTCCATGAAGCCTGTCTTGGACAGTGGTTCTCAAACTCACGTGTACATCAGAATCACCTCGCAGTTTTGTTAAAGGCACAAGAAAGGGCCTGAGAGTTTGCACATCTAACAAGTTTCCCAGGTGCTGCTGATGCTGAATGTTGGTCTAGAGACCACACTTTAGAACCACTGCTCTAAAATGATTGGGGGTCCTGGTGGATCTTTCCCAGTTTACATTCTAGATATTTGTCCAAGGCTGACACCATCACTGGATTTCCTAAACCTGAGTTCTTTTGAAATATGTTACAGGTTCACACTTAGTACTTCTTACCTGATGAAATTTAATGTTTCCAACCAGAAGAAGCTTCATGAGAAAAGAAATGGATGGAAAGGCTGTTGAGAGAAGGATAAGAGGCAATCAAGAGAGGAATATAAATTACTCTATCATTATAATTAATATTCACTGTGGACTGAGTAAACGAGATTATCCCAAGGATAAATGAATTATATTTTCTACCTCGCTTTTTATTAGCAACTTAAATTTGCTGATGAAGAAGACGCAACTGGATCAACATAGTGGCTAGCACAAAAGGAAATTAGATGATTTAGCAATAAATTTTACTGAATAGAAAGTGACAATAGCAAAGTTACAACTAACATTCTGAAAAACATTAATTAATGTTTATTTTGACTTAAGTACTGTTTGTCCAAGTGGAGGTGCTTATTTTAGTAACCAAAGTATTATAATTTTTTTTTTTTGCATCCCCAAACCTGCTTCCTAGTGCAATGATATGATCTATTTATTTGATGATTTATTTCTTTTTCTAGATTTCAAATAATATGGATAAATAATAAGAACTGCAAAGAAATGTCTGAGAGGCACATGTGCATGGTGCTTGTGAGTCTAAGGAAAATGGAGGCTGGGATTTTTTAGTAAAAGCACTTTTAAAGTATTTTATCATTATTTACAAGTAAGGGAGAGAATACAATTTCTTTTTTGGCCAGGGAGTCAGTTCTCATCAGGGTTGGTCTCTTCATCTTTTCCTTTGTAATCCCCATCATATCAAATTCAAGGAACTTAGGGATCCACAGGGGATCTACACTTCTTCCAGCTTCTTCGCTTTTAGATAGTTTTGGTCAATTCAAACCAAATGCTAGGCTCACTCTCAGATACATTCACAGGCCTCCTGGCACACATGTGTACCTGATCTGGCTTTGTAGCCTGCTCTTGGCAGTATAGAGATAACTTTGATGTCTAGAACACTGCAAAAAGTGGCTTGCAGTACGTGCTGTATCTCAGCCACCCCATCCTCCTTCCATGTGGATACAAAGGGAGTTCAATGCTAGCTCCACTTCTCCCCCCACCACACCCATTTCTGGATTAAGGCTGATTACAGCTCATGCCTCTGCTCCACAAAGTCACTCTAAAATGGCCCAGAGTTCTGACTTGTGAAGGTGAAATATGAGTTTGACCTTCTTTAATTGAGCCTACCATTCTCTGACTGCCTAAACTGAGAGGCTTCCTACAGATAAGAGCTGGCTCAGAAAATTTCACACTTAAAGTTGCACTTGTAAAAGATGGGGTCACCTCCATTGGACTAAATACATCCTACAATACTATTATTCTAGAAGAGCCATGGTGAATTCACACCTATTTTACAGAGCGCTTTCTTTTAAAAAACTTATGGCAAGTCAGCTCAGCAGGGCAAGGTGCCCACAGATTTGAACTTGTTAGCCTGCCTAGGCTAGAAATTCAGGAACTTCAAGACACTAAGCTCGTTTCTAGTATTGTGCGTCAGCAAAGACTATTCTCTTTTTCCCTTAATGAAAAAAGTATCAGCTGCAAACATTTATTGAGCTTTGAGGTTGGCACAAAAGAAGTATTAGATGTGATTTTTGCCCTGAAAGTGTTTACAATGAAGTTTAAATGAGAGAATTAAGTCTGCGCATGTGAAATCAGAAACAATGAAAGAATGCCTAGCATTAAACATGAACTGTGCAGTGCAGACAGTACAGATGTATGATGTCAGAGGGCTGGGAAGAGCTTTAGGAAACAAGTGAATAGGTAAAGATTAAAGGATGCATATGATTTGTATAAAAAGATGGGTGGTCTTTCTCTGTGTTTTATTTATAATGCAAAAGTTTACACAATTTAATACCACTCACTAAATCTCATTGTAAGGGTCTGGAAGTCTCAAACTGGTAACCAATGGGCCAAAGGACTTTTTCCTTCTACCAACATTTGGAATGTTTTAAAACAAATTTGTATTAGCTGTCAACATTAAGTTGAAAGATTTGCAATGAAATGTATAATTTCTGTTTTCTCTTAAACAAAGTGGAGAGTCTACCAAAACCCAGCGCACATTTCTAAATGGTAACAATGAACTCCAGTACTCTTGCCTGGAAAATCCCATGGATGGAGGAGCCTGGTGGGCTGCAGTCTATGGGGTCGCTAAGAGTCAGACATGACTGAGCGACTTCACTTTCACTTTTCACTTTCATGCACTGGAGATGGAAATGGCAACCCACTCCAGTGTTCTTGCCTGGAGAATCCCAGGGACGGGGGAGCCTGGTGGGCTACTGTCTATGGGGTTGCACCGAGTTGGACACGACTGAAGTGACTTAGCAGCAGCAGCAACAATGAACTAGAGTTGAGTAAAATCCACCCCCATTACATGGAACACTAGCTCTCCAGTCTCCACAGCCCATACCAATCCCTAAGCTTCCACCACTTAACCTGCTTCACTTTTGAATATTACCTGCATGCGTGTTAATTCATTTCAGTCATGTATCGGACTCTTTGGGACCCTATGGACTGTAGTCAACCAGGCTCCTCTGTCCATGGGACTCTCCAGGCAAGAATACTGGAGTGGGTTGCCATTTCCTCCTCCAGGGGATCTTCCCACCCAGGGATCATTGGCAAACAGGTTCTTTACTACTAGCGCCACATGGGAATATCACCTACTTGGACCCTGTGGGCAGCTGAGCTCACAAACCCTGCTATATGTTAGCAGGGCCTCCTGCATGGGGTGGGGTGGAGGAGGCTGTCGCAAATGTTCCACTCCAACCAATTCAATCAAAACGACAAGTGATCCTGCCCTCTCAGCCTAGAAAGGGAAAGTGACTTTCACACAGAAGGATATTTTATAAAATATTATGCTCAGTCTACAGAAGAAAATATCATGGACAATATCATGGACAATATCATCTCTCAACAAAGAGAGTTGAGCTTTGGTTTTTCAAGTGCACTGGCAATTGCCACTCAAAATGCACATTCTACAGTGGGGGTTTGGGGGCTCTGTTTGCACAGGAAGGATGGGTGCTTTATTAACTCTTCCAGTTCACTTACTGTAGGAAGACCCATGTGAGCAAATTTTATGTATGAAAATTTGGAGTGGTATAGCAGATAAATTGGATTATACTTTTTTTAAGAAAATTTACTTTTTTTTTTTAAAGATTTGTTCATATATATTTGAAATCTAGTCAGATCGATATGTAAAGTAGCCTTGCATGTCCTAGAAAGTAGGGCACTTCTGAGTGAATATTTACTGTGGACAATCAGTTCCTTAGTGTATGACTGAGGAAAAGTATGGAGCATCCAAATGCTCAGCAGGTCAGATTTGGAATTAGTTTCATGCTGGTGTTGGAACAGTCATTCATTTGTTCATTAGGCCATTCCCAAATGTATTTATTTGGCCCAGTGGGGCTTGTCTCAGCCCTTCTATTAATCAGCCCTATGAACTTGGGCAGATCCCTTAATCTCGGCTGGTTTTGGTTCTTCAAATGAGGACATCATATTAAACGATCTTGAAGTTCCCTAAAGACAAAACATGCCAATTTTTCACCTGAGGTGCCTAGGATAAAAGGAGAATAATTTGTTCTGAGTTTATGGTTGACCTGCAGTGCTTTGACTTTGAACACCTCTGTCCATCATGGTCAGTGTGCAGCAGGCGGTAGGGCTGATTGATGCTCAACTTGCAGCCACCAGGAAGACTACTCTGGTTTTCCACATTCAATTTCCATTTTCCTTCTGTTTGGCCCTATAATCCACTGGTAGATTACCAGGGGTTTCTGGTTGTGAAATACTTTGTCATCTCTCAAATTAAAAGTACAACTCATGTACATTTCTATACGCTTCTCCCTCATACTCCTTCCTTATGGCCATTTTCTCTTCAATAAAATCATATAAAGTTTCATTTGGTGATCCATTCACATTGTATGAACTTCAAAATTTATAAGAGCATATGGAGTACACAGTAAAATATGCCTACTCAAGCCTCAGACACGATGATACAAACTATGGCAGAAAATGAAGAGGAACTGAAGTGTCTGTTGACCTTGAAGAGGGTGAAAGAGGAGAGTGAAAAAGCTGGCTTAACATTCAACATTCAAAAAATGAAGATTGTGGCATCCAGTCTCATCACTTCATGCAAATTCTGGATTCAGTTGGATATATCCTTGGCTTTCTCCCTTGTCTTTTTTCTTCTCTTCTTTTCTCAGCTATTTGTGAAGCCTTCTCATACCACCACTTTGCTTTCTTGTATTTCTTTTTCTTTGGGATGGTTTTAGTCACTGCCTCCTATACGATGTTATGAATCTCTGTCCATAGTTCTTCAGGCACTTTGTCTGTTGGATCAAATCTGTTGAATCTATTTGTCACTTCCACTGTATAATCACAAGGAATTTGATTTAGGTCATAAAGGCTATAACAGCGTGAAAGTTCATAAAGGTCATAACAGCCTGAAAGAATGAGTGGTTTTCCCTACTTTCTTCAATTTAAGCCTGAATTTTGCAATAAGGAGCTCATGATCTGAGCCACATTCAACTCCAGGTCTTGTTTTTGCTGGCTGTATAGAGTTTTTCCATCTTCAGCTGCAAAGACTATAACCAATCTGATTTTGGTATTGACCATCTGGTTATGTCCAAGTGTAGAATCATCCCTTGTGTTGTTGGAAGAGGTTGTTTTCTATAACCAGTGTGTTCTCTTGACAAAACTCTGTTAGCCTTTCCCCTGCTTCATTTTTTACTCCAACTCCAAACTTCCCTGTTACTCCAGGTATCTCTTGACTTCCTACTTTTGCACTCCAGTCTCCTATGATGAAAAGGACATCTTTTTTTGGTGTTAGTGCTAAAAAGTCTTCTTGGTCTTCACAGTACCTTTCAACTTCACTTTCTTCAGCATTACTTATTGGGGCATAGACTCGGATTCCTATGATGTTGAATGGTTTGTCTTGGAAACAAACTGAGATCATTTTGTTGTTTTTGAGATTGCACTCGATTTTTTACTCTTTTCCAGCCAAATTGATAAGTGATAAATCTGATAATGTCTATTTAATTTTAACTTGCATTTTCTTATAAGTGAATATGGCATATTTAAAAGACCATCAATTCACATTCATTTGTTCTATTTGGTCTATACCAGATTACTGTTTCTTTGGCTTTTCCCAGGTGATGCAGTGGTAAGGAATCTGCCTGCCAATGCAGGAGATGTGGGTTCAATCCCTGGGTCAGGAAGGTCCCCTGGAGGAGGAAACGGCAACCACTCTATATTCTTGTGTGGAAAATCTCAAGGGCAGAGAAGTCAGGTGGGCTACAGTCCATGGGGTCGCAAAGAGTTGGACATAACTGAGCGACTGAGCCCATTCTTTCTTTCCTTTCTATTTACAGGAGTCCCTTCCATATTACAGAAATTAGCCCTTTTACTTCACAAAGTGTAGCAAATATTTTTCCTGGCTTGCTTTTGTATTTTAACATTGTTTTAACATTCACTTAGGTAGAAAGTTTTATTTTTGAGTGGTTGAATTTACTGACTTTTTCTTTTATGACTTCTTTTTATTGTTTTGGTGTTTTGAGGGGAGGGGCAATATTTTTACCCTTCAAGAATCTTTATGCAAAAAGTCCTATTCATATTTTCTCCCAGCACATTTATGGTTTCACCTTTCACCTTGAAATTTTTGGATCCATTTGGAATTATTTTGGTATACTATTCTCCTCCTCTAGTTCCCTTCTCATTTTTTAAACCTTAGGCAAGTCACCAGGCAATTGTCACAGGCTAGGCAAAGCCTTTCCCTACCTGGCAGGCTTCTCTCTTCTTGAGAATGTCAAACACAGAACTAGCTACTCTGAGCTTGGTTTGAAAGGCGATGAGGGACGTGGAAACCAGAAGCAACTGAAATTAGGAAGGGAATAGTGCCAGGAATCTCCAAGTAGTTCTTCGCAGAAGCATTCACAGTTGCTGGTTTAAAATGTGAGGGTAAAATACCTGGATTTCTGGGCTTATTCTTCAAGCTCTATTGCTTATCCAATAACCATGAGACTTGATGATAAAGTCGATTTGGCAAATACTAGAGACTGTCCAGACCAACAAGTACCTAACAAAGAGAATTTAATTGTGACCCTTAGGAAGACATAAATTTTGCATTGTAATCCAGAATCCACTTTGATATCTATACATGAAAATAAAATTAGAGTTACATGTAACAGTATTCACATCTATTACATGCATTCTGGCATTTTCTACCTTATTATGTTCCATGCCATTCCATCCTATTTTGTTTCGCTTTTTAAAACTATTGATCAAAACACGCTAAACAAATTAGTCACGCTTTGACCTTTAGTATGAAGAACATAGGCTAAAGGAGAATGAACATTTACCTTCTCTGACAGAAATTTAGGTATGTAAACATCATACATTATTCCCTCATAATTCATGTAAATAGGTTTATAAATGTCATATATTTTTGGCTACATTTAAAAGGAATACAGTGTATTTGGGAGCACTTCAATTGTAGAATTCAAATAATAATTTAAAATAAGTTAAAACTCAGAACCTATGAAAAACATAAAATCCGTATATGATTAACTCACAGCAGTAGCTGTTATAACTTGGGAATGAGTGATTTTCAGACCAACTAAATGACAAATAAATTCAACCAACTAGAACTCAACAATATTTCCATCATTTGATGATCACAAGTCATTGTTCATACATGGAACTAAAACTCAGGAACTAAACTTTTAACAGTAAAGGAGATCAACTGAAAAGTTGATTTTGCCTGGTTGCTGTTTAAACATAAGCTAAGATTTTGCTTATTTTGAAAAAGTCTATCATAAAAGAGAATAAGATCTAGAAAAAAATCAATCATGTTAGATGTAATATTAACATGGGCCTTGCTCATGACGTCCATCTAAGGCCTCACTACTTCCAGAGCTGCTGCTACTTCTGAGGTGTCTCTCCCTTCATTGTGAACATATGGGGTTGGGCTAGGACTGCAGGGTGCCCTCCTGCCATGACACTCTCTGGTTCTTGGTGATTTGCCCAAATGAAACAAGGACAACCATCCCACAAAGATCCCTACCAGCACTATCAAGAAAATCTGCCCATTTCTGAAGACAAAAAGCAAGAAAGACTGTTTCTAAGTATTTAAAAATAAACCTCAAACTTCCCTTGAGTATCCCTCACCTCACACCATCCTTTTTTGAACCTAGTGGGCTAATACTATCCAGCACCACCTGGAAACCTAATAAGAGCTCAACTACAGCTGTCCTCCAGCGGATTACAGAGGTGTTTGGCAAGTTCATACCAAATACAACCACTTCTGGTGAAGAAGTCATTTCAGTTTGGGAAAAATGAGTAATTTGGCCATTTAATTTGCATTGTTCTGAAAGTTGCCAGACTTGTCCTGCTAGGCATTAGTGTCAGAAACTTTCATCTCCCTTGGCTCCACCTCCTCTCTCTGTGTGCAGAGCAGAGCAAAGGGAGGAGGCCCCACGACAGTGCCATCCAAGGAGCCAAAGCAAGGTCTGGGTTTTGAATGAATGATGACTTTTGAATTATAAAAGCTTTTCCATGGAAACTTTCACTCAAGACTTTTACTGACTTTACAAACAGGAATGAATCCAAGCTGGGGAATACACCATCAAGAAGTTCAGTGACAAGAACAGGTCTGGGATTATTCTTCTTATGAAAGATAACTTCCCTGTGTTTCTTATTCTCTACAAACCTGACACAGAGGGGACATAGACACATATGTTCCCCTATATTCTTAATTTGAAGACTATTACACCTGCTGATTGTTTCTGTAAATGATGTGGTACCTGATTTTAGCAAATACAAGCTCCTACATGTAAGTGAAGTCTCTCTGTAACTAGGAGGTAAACTGCTTATTTAAACATTTGCTTTCTCTTATGCTTGGAAGAAGGCTAGTGACCTGGGGCCTTTTAAAAAGGACCCTTGACCCTTCTCTCTAAGGCTGTTGTTCTGCTCTTTAGAGTAAGGTTGTTAATTACACCCTTTAAACCACCTATTATTCTGAGCTGCTGTAGTCCATAATCTCTCTGTCAGAGTTGTCCTCAGTCAGCTCTGCTCAGACCCCAGAGCTCCATGCTCAAAATGGAGACTGCTTAATATCCCTGGGTTCCTGCAGGTCACTCGATTTTACCTCCTCTCTTTTCAAAGGAGCCAATTTCTTTTTTATTTCATCATTTGAAAACCATAAGAAAGAGATTTTTGTCTAAAACAAGGTTATACAGGTTTCTTCCCAAATTCATTATTGTAGAGAGGAAATTGAGGACCTGAGACAAACTTGATTCATGTAGTGCCTCAAAGATCAAAGACACCAACACAAATGCATGTTCTCTTGCTATGATGAGAAGTCTATGCAGGTTTAGGAATGCAAATGTTTAAAAGTGATGGCAAACATGAATATGGTGCAGAGACTCAATAAAATAGAGTGTAAACCTTGAGCGTGACCAAATATGGCTTGTAAAGAAATGAGGGCCTTTCTGTGGAGTGTGAGGTAATATTGAGTATGTAGTACAAACAGTTACCAGAGCTATAATAATGCAATTGGTACATAGGGACATTCCAAGGAGAAATTTTCTGAAATCAAAAGTTTAAAAATCAGTTATGAAACAGTGGTTTTCAAGAGATATAGGGAATTAGAACCTAGAAAGTTTATGACTTGTAATTGTAAGTTATTTATCTTATAGGAATCCTGAAAATTGAGCTCTTTTAAAACACCTCTAAGTGTACTTTAATAATAATAATTTAGTAATACTTTAATATTGGTGAGCAAGCCTAGACTTTCCCAAACTTGATTTATCAAGCATTTCCAATGGTTGTCAGTATTACAGACCTTCATCTTCCTCATCACCAAATGTTACTGAGATACATTTTTAATCAAAGTTGTATTGCAATCACTGTAGCTTTTTTCCCTCCTATGACTCTAGCTGTTGACTATTATTATTTACACAAATGAAATGATTTTTTAAAATATTAAAACATATCTAAATTTCTTTGACATGTTGAGAGGTAGGATGTTTGACTCCACCCCTTGAGTCTGGGCTGTAAGCAATTATCCCACGACTGTGGAATAGATGTTTCACAAGGCTGCCTTGGAAAAGACCATGCAGTTTCCTCCTGTTGCTCCTGGTATACTCACTCTTGGAGAGCTCACTCTTGGAGAGCTCACCACCATGCTGGAAGTCTGGCTATTGTGAGACTGTCATGCTGGAGGGGCTACTTGTTGGCACCTCAATCAGCAGCCCTATTGAGCTCCCAGCCCGCAGTCTCCCAGCCCACAGTCAGTATCAACACATCAACCAGATGTGTCAGAAAGAAGCCTTAGGATCATTTCAGCCTGTAGTCATTGAGTCCAGATCCTGAGTCTCCCAGGCTGGGGTCCCGGACATTGTGGAAAGAGACCTGCTGTGTCCTATATGAATTCTGATCCATGGGATCTGAGAGAGCAATGCATGGTTGTTTCGTGCTGCCGAGTTTTGGGGTTGTTTGTGATGTAGCAATAGTATCTAGACAATTCATAATGACTATAATGTAAGTTGTGTTTCTTAATCCTTTGTGTTTCATTCAATTCAGGCTATAAAATCTTATGCTGGAGAAAACCTGTAGTGACTCCAGTCTCTGTAGTATGCTTTCCCAATCCAGTGTGATTTAGCCACTACAGATAAATTGCGTTTTGGTTGGGGGGAAAGAAGGAAAATGATTTGGATGATCTTTTCTAAGAAATAAAATGGAGAAGCTTCAACTAGGCTAACACTTCAGGGGGGTCTCACAGTTAGCACGCACAGCTGACTTACATACTGATTCTGAACTACTTTGGAACCAGGGTTTTAATGAAATTATGTCTCCAGAGTGTATATACCTAGACCACCTTGAAGATCCCATGTGGCCATCCTTCTTTATCTGATAAATGACATCATGCATGAGTCCTGGCCTGGATGAGACCTAGATTCAACCTCCTGACCTATTCCATAAGTCCCCAGATCCAGACAATCCCTGTTTAATACTTACATTCTGATCAAGAAAGCAAGATATTCATTTTTAGGTCATAGAATCTGAGGATGTGGGGATTGGGCAGGATAGAGATATGGAGGTATGTGATGGATATTTACTTTGCAGTGGTCTATACTTCTCAATTTGTCATTTCTCTGCTCATCTTGAAAGTGAAGGAGAAATTGGTACCAAACTTGGACCCTGGCCAATAAAGTAGACTAAAGGGGAAATCTTTAGATGTGGTCAAATTCTATAGAATAGGAAAGTAAAGTGAATTGGCAATGCTTGAAACATTGTTTTGTAAAATGGTTTAACACCAGAATCTTTCTACAAGATCAGATTTTCCAGGAAAGATGAACTAAGTGTTATAATTTTTTTCAATTAGGATAAGGTTAAGAATGAATCTATGCTGGTTTCTTCCTTTTTCAATGAATCATATTTTGGAAAACTCAATTAAAAGAGCCTGAAAGTGCCATAGGTATCATTCAGAAGCCTTTGACCTTCATTTTCACTAAATGAAGTTGGCATATGCATTAACATGGAGACCTTCCCTCCTGGGAAGTAAGTGCTCTTTGGTTCAAGACTATTCTTCTGAAGCTCATCAGGTCAGTCTTAGGTTGAAGTCATTAAAAAGCCACCTAAGCCTATTGTCAAATTCAACATTATCTTTCCTTACAAGGCTACTGCTGCTTGCCCACAGCTCTGTTACTCAAATGCATGATTCATAGCTTTAGACTCTGCAGTCTACAGAAGGTAATTTTTTCCTGTGCTCTACACACTGGTGGTTTACAACACATCCCTAGCTCTGGGCCACAGCAAGCTCTAGTACAAAGGAGTCCCTTCTAATGTTGAAGGGTTCTTCAAATGGCATTGTTTGTTTTCACTAAAATTTTGTAATGTAATCCCCAATGATTAAACATATCTTCTTTGTAACAGGGTTAGGGTTAGAGGCTACAAGAGAATGACCACATTGATAGCCTGAGAAATTGATGCTATAATTTACATAAAGGAATCACAGTTACATTAATTTCTTTCCTCTGTAATTGTGAATGGCAAGCTAGATTCATCTGAGTCCTCATACTCATCCTTGGAAGGCAGCTGGTATAAATGGCTCTTGCAGAAGGACTTCAGCTAAAAAAAAATTATCTAGATTCAGCAGGCAAATATCTGTATCCAGAATTTATCTCAATCTTCCCCCAAATATTTTGGGATGGCAAGTTGCTGACCTGTAGTCTTCTGATGGTGGGAAAAGGGGCTCAAGAATATGACAATCCAAAATGTCATTCAATAAACTTCGTTGTTTAAACTGAAAGCATCAGATTACTTTCTCCCTAATACCAACCTGATGGATTGGAGTTTATAAAGGAGGCACCAAGAGTATTTGGAGTTTGGAGAAATTCACAGAAGGACAAGTCAGGGTAGAGATATGGAAACGACTCCTTTTGGAGGACTTTAGATACTTAAAGAGGGATCAAGGCAAAGAAGTAGGATTCATCAGAGATCACCTGCCAACTTGGCCATTATATTAACACCAAATCCATCAGGGTTGAACTTTTTCCCAGGCTCCTCCTAACACACTGTTACCTGCCTCCATGGATATTACTGCACTTCTGGCTATGATCGCTCCATTCGGTATGCAGTTTGCTATGCAAATATGTAGGATGCTGATATGAAAGTTTTAAGAGTTTCTTATCGGGGAACACTTAAATAAGTACAGAATTACACTAGTTTTGTGTTGGGTAAGAGCTGACTCATTGGAAAAGACTCTGATGCTGGGAGGGATTATGGGCAGGAAGAGAAGGGGACGACAGAGGATGAGATGGCTGGATGGCATCACTGACTCGATGGACGTGAGTCTGAGTGAACTCCGGGAGTTGGTGATGGACAGGGAGGCCTGGCGTGCTGTGACTCATGGGGTCGCAAAGAGTCGGACACGACTGAGCAACTGAACTGAACTGAACTGATGCCCATTTCATCGTAATAGCTGAGTATGCTTTCTCATATTTGGATTAGCACATAGAAAACAATGATGCAAAATGTAAATCTGCACAATTACCCCAGTAAGTATATAGCAGATTGCTAGCATCCACTGAAATGTGAGATACAAAAGGATTATAAAACATAGTCCTAAGATAAAAGGAACTTCAAAATGTAAAGACAAAAGACTAGCAGAAATGTCACAAAGGGGAGAGGACAAAAAATAATAAATCAGTATTTGCAATGAGAAGACTATAACTATGTCTGGTTCTTTCTACTTATGCACATGAAGATGCTTCAACTCACTTGGTGTTTCCAACAACCCATTTATACGTGCAGGCTCAGCAAAGTGGTCAAGAAGACGGCAGGAATTCTATGTGTAGGAAGAAAATGGTTACCACATTTATTCTTCATTAGATTAATGAGGGAGATAGAGAATGTTCAAAGGAAGATACTTGAGGGTACTGAAAGTGGAGGGTCTGGAGAAAATTCAAGATAAAGTGAACAAGCAAAATGTATGATACAGGAAAAGAAAGCTTAGAGACAAGAGGAAGTTTGGTGTGGGAGAATTGTGAAACATGTGGAGTAGACAAGAGCTCGGCATGTAAACTCTAGTATGTCTGAGAATCAATCACCAGGGGAAATTGTTTTGTTCTCTCTCTCTTTTTTTTAAAGCAAATACTTGGAATTCACTACTGAATGATTCTGAATGGATTGGCTGGGACCAAAAATACCAAAATAACATGCACTCTGAATCTTTCTGATGCAGTTGGTCCAAAGGACCATGCTTGGAGAGATACTGAAAAAAATGATTGCTGAGGTTTTGCAGAGGAAGGCAAAAATCATAACCTTTAAACAAAAAATAAAGATAGGAGGAATAAATAATATTATCTTGGAGAATTTACAGATCTTATTTCTTTTCTGAGTGAGGGTTAATATATGGGTAACCTCATTATATATATAGTATAACCTATAACCTAATGAGTATAGTTATATAGTAACCTCATTCATCTAGAACACAGCTAAGCTAAGAAGTGGGGCCAAAAAAATGCTGTAAAGTGGACAAAACTGACTTAAGCAAATCCACACTGTTCTGATAAAATAAATCCTCGGGGCCCTGCTTCAAAGTTGTTTAGTTTTGTTTAAGAAATGTCTAAAAACTTAACTATTGGGTTTCTTAACTCATAGCAGTTTAAACCATAAAATGTGGCAAGGAGAGGTGCAGTAGGAGGTCAAGGGGTGGGGGACAGATGCTGGGGGCACAGATACAGGAGGCAGCAAGAGATGATGGCTAACATCCTAACATTAAAGAATATGCGAGGCGGCAGAAGGATTCACTTAGAGGAAGGGCAAATTGTCTCTAATGATTAATAACACCTATGGGCAACTGTGGTTCTGGGTGTTATAGCAACTGATATTCATAATTATGATCTCTAAGCTTAAAAAATGGTTAAATTATTTTTAGTGTATTTTACTGAACAGGACATGGAATTATGACATTTTTGAAGGCTTCTGATATTAAATGGCTTAAATTTTTAGCAGAGGAGAAACTCAGCTTTGGTTTTCCCTATTATATATTCATTTATACATTTGCCTATTTATTCTTTTCCTTATAGCATGCAAGGCATCATGCTAAGTTTCAGGAGAAAATAATACAGTTCTTCCAAAAGCAAAATGTGAGAATCGAGAAATGCAAGCACCTGGAGTTTAGAAAAAAGTTCAGAGATCTAGATTTGAATTTGGGAGCCACTTGTGTAGATGTTTCAGTTGAAGCTATGTGAGTACAGTGAAGAGGGTAGAGGAGGGGATAGAGCAGCTCAGGACAGAACTAAGGAGTGGCCTCACACACTAATGATAAAATAAGGCATTACTGTGTTATATACAAGATCCACATTAATCCTCGTAACAACTAGGATGAATTATGAACTGGGAAATTTGGACATAATTAGGGACTAACTCCTTTGGAACAGAAGTCTTGCCCACCCAAGACTTGGTCTAATTGTATAATAGAATAAAAAAATAAGCATTGCTTAGAAAGACAAGCTTGACTGAGCTTCCATCTGGTAAAGTAATCAAGCAAATATTACCACAGCAGATTACAGAACTTTGGGTTTGACTCTGACCATTAAGATCACCTATTCACGATGTAAAATTTTGCAGAGTAAACTGGTACTATGAAATGTTTTGATACTTATTAAGAAAAAGAAATACCTTTTAATTATTCAGTGATTG
The DNA here is from genome assembly GCF_001704415.2 of Capra hircus. Classification (NCBI taxonomy): domain Eukaryota; kingdom Metazoa; phylum Chordata; class Mammalia; order Artiodactyla; family Bovidae; genus Capra; species Capra hircus. The sequence continues at coordinate 58,677,861 of NC_030817.1, forward strand.
ATGTGAAAAATGAATAAAGTACATTAAAAGACATAGTGTATAGTACATTAAGATACGTCAATCTGTTAAGCAAATAAAAACTCTAAATTTTACCATTGATGTTTGTGAGTGAGAAGTGGTGATCAAGATGGTGTATTTATTCTGAGTGTGCTGTGACTTCCCATCAAGTCGTCTGCTAAGTCATAGGGGCAAAAGAGCTAAACTCTTCAATTCATTCACCAAAATGTATGAAACATATACTTTACACAAGACCCTTCAGTAGATACATAGGAGATACAAAGGTGGCTAATGTTTAGTGCCAGCTTGGAAGAGCTATGACAGCTGTGTCTGTGAGTGCTAAGTCACTTCGGTCGTGTTTGCCTCTTTGTGACCCTATGGACTGTAGCCAGCCAGGCTCTTCTGTCCTTTGGATTTCACAGGCAAGAATACTGGAGTGGGTTGCCATTCCCTTCTGCCAACCCAGGGATTGAACCCATGTCTCTTATGTTTCTGCCATTGGAAAGCGGGTTCTTTACCACTAGCACCACCGGGGAAACCCTATGAGTAGCTGAGGTAGTGGCTAAATCAGAAGTGGCTAAATCAGATGGCGGTGATTATAAAGTATCTTTGCACATTTCTTGTTCCAAACTTCCAACAAATCATCCAACGAATTTCAGACCTTCCATAGGAAGTAATCTGAGCCTAGCATGCAATTAAGTAAACAGCCACTTCAACAATATTATCTCTTCTTTACATCACTATTATTTATCAGTTGTCTTTGTAACCAGGAACAAACCACATCAATTTCTGACTAAAGCTACAAATTTGTAAGAGCATGGAATTATCGGTTCCAAAGCCAATTTCTACATGACCTAGTTGTAAGAAACACAGACATATTATTTATATGCATATCTATATAATAAGTAATAAAATAAATAAAATTGATAATGATCAATATAATTATCTGTTCATATAATTATCTGTTTTATCTATATATAATTATATTTATATATAACTATATCTGTTTATATAATTATATATAAATATAATGTATATTTATAATTATATATTTATATACATTAATATTGCTTGTTTATTAGTTGAATTGTTTAATAGTAGGCACATTGCTTATCTGTTGAATGAAAAATAGAACATAAAACTTGCTTTAAATTTGCTATGAGCTATCTGAGTTGTATATTTATGATATGCACTAACTTGTCACTTAAAGCTGTTAAAATTCTCACATTATAAAATAGACATAAGCAGTAGAACTTTTCTTTAGAGCCCTGATGGCTCAGCTGGTAAAGAATCTGCCTCCAATGCAGGAGACCTGGGTTAGATCCCTGGGTTGGGAAGAACCCCTGGAGAAGGGAGCAGCTACCCACTCCAGGATTCTGGCCTGAAGAACTCGTGGACTGTATAGTCCATGGGGTTGCAAAGAGTGGGACGCGACTGAGCAATTTTCACTCTGGAGGTTAACCGCTCCTTGGCGCGCATCTAAAGATCATCGAATTCAACTAGAAAGTCACGGCGCTATGTCTTTGCCAGATGCCAGCCACCTGGCAGTCCTCAGGTAAATGATGCTCAAGCTTTCACATCGTTGCCCTTTTAACCAAGAAGTTATCAGAGATATCCTGCACTGGAGAGAAAAGTCCACAGGACATGAACTATTAAGCGTTAGTGTTTTCTCGTTCAACCCAGGATGCTTTTCAATAACTTTTATTTTTTAGAATAAGTTAGATTTACAGAAAAATTGTGAAAATAATACAGAGAATTCCTATATGTGCCATTTCCAGTTTCTGTATTGTTAACATCTTACATTAGCATGGTATATTTATCATAATTAACAAATTAATACTGATACATTATTACTAACTGATGTTCATACTTCATTCAGAATTCCTTAATTTTTTACTTGATGTTCATTTTCTATTCCAGGATTCCTTCCTAGATTCCACATTACATTTGGTTGTCCTGTCTCTTTCAGCTCCTCTTCCCTGTGGCAGTTTCTTAGGCTTTCCTTGTTTCTAGTGACCTTGACAGCCATTTTGTAGAATCCCCCTTTATTGGATTTTGCCTGTTTTTCTCATGAACAGACTATGGTCACGGGTTTTGGGGAAGACTACCATAAAAGTGGTACCATTTTCATTGCATCATATCAAGGGTACATAATATCAAGATGACATCACTGTTGATGTTGATCTTAATCACCCAGTTGAGGTAGTGTTTGCAAGCTTTCATAGTAAAGTTATCCTTTTTCCCTCTCGTCATACTGTTCTCTTTGGAAAGAAATCTCTATGCAGAGTCTCCACTTAAAGAATGGGGAGTTACGCTGCACCTCCTTGAGGTTGGAATATTTACATGGACTTCATGGAATTTTTCAGCATGGGAAGTTGTTTCTTCTCTCCTACTTATTTTTTATTCAATCATGTATTTATATCAGTATGGATTCATGGATATTCATTTTATATTTTTGTTATAATTTAAATACTGCCTGACTTATTTTGTTGTCAGATTGTTCCAGCTTTGGTCATTGGGAACTCTTTTACTTGGCCCCTTTGTTTGCCGTTTGATGCCCTTGGAGTCCTACCTCTGCTTTCCTACTCTCTAAGCTCACTGCCTGTCCTTCTTCCTCCTAGTAAACCTCATTCCTTTTCTTCTCTTAGCTGCTCATGAACAGCAGCTCTTCCAGGGACAAAGCAGCATTAGAGTCACCAGAAGAACCGTGCCCTTCAGAGAATTTTGTATCTCTTAGAAGTAGTTAGTAATTACACTTAGAGAAAATACGACCCATTCTTCTACCATTCAGTAAGTGTTCCAGTACCGATTCTTTTGGCAGCAGTATCAGTACCTACTACCTCCTAGGTAAGGTAGTCTTTTCTTGCTAACTGAAAAGTCAGTTTAAAATAGCTGAAACAATAAGGAAATACTTCTTGCCTTCAGAGTATGAGAAAAATTTTCTAGAATCCTCCCAAAGACTTCTTATGTCTCGCAATAAGAAGATACAAGCCCCAGATGGGTCACAGGTTCACCTCTAGATCAGTCATTGGTAATTTAAATGGGGTCAATGGCACTCCACTCCAGTACTCTTGCCTAGAGAATCCCATGGATGGAGGAGCCTGCTAGGCTGCAGTCCATGGGGTCGCTAGAGTGGGACACGACTGAGTGACTTCACTTTCACTTTTCACTTTCCGGCATTGGAGAAGGAAATGGCAACCCGCTCCAGTGTTCTTTCCTGGAGAATCCCAGGGACAGGGCAGCCTGGTGGGCTGCTGTCTATGGGGTTGCACAGAGTTGGACACGACTGAAGCGACTTAGCAGCAGCGGCAGCATAATTGGTTTAGACCAAATAGATTATATCTCTGAGCTTCCCTGGGTGATGGTGGGGGGAGGGGTGATAGCTGAATACAATCAAGATTCTACTAGCAGGGAAGGAGATGACTATTAGGTAGGCAACGAAATGTGCAGGAGTAGAGCAAGGAAAGCATTATTATATTCTTTTATAATCCAGATTAAATTAGGTTCCCCTGCATATGCACACATACACAAACACTCTCGGTGTCATTATACTTCTTCATAGCGTGTTTTAACCTTAAAAGCAGAGCCCAAGGAAGGCCTTCATGAAGGTAGTTTAATTGGGTACTGACCTTAGAAAGTAGAAATTTAGGGATTAGGAGAATGAAATAGGGAGGGAGGAAAAGGATATGTCAATAGTATTGATTTGGCCACTGCTATGGGCAACTGAAACTTAATACTGCTTGAACATTTTGAGGAATTTTATGAAAAACATCTCCAAACTGCCCATTGATGGGATTAAAAGGGAAGGCATTAATTTATTAGCCTTAGTCTCCCACGGATTAAAGGTGTCCCCATGAGTGTTAACTTACCCTCACCCTAGGCTGGATAATTGTGAACTCTGAGCAGGTTCTCACAGTTTAGCATTAGAGAAGCCGTAGGCAAAGAGCAAGAAGTAGCCATTGGCCTTGGGAGACACTGTCAAATTGTACCTCTGTAAAGTCAGCCAAAGGGTGTTTGGAATGTGTTGTCACAGCAATGGTTGGATAAGAGGTGTGGCTGAAAGGATGTTAAGGAGAGATGCAAAAGAGGTGTCAGAGGCATAGCATTTATCCTGATTATAATTACTCACCACTTGTGGGAATATTTAATACATCTCCACTAGACTGTAAACACTACAAGGACAGGAACTGCATGTGTCCAGATTACTTTTTCTACCCTGTCACCTAGCACATTGCCTGGCACATTGTAGTCAAATCACTGAAAGTATATTGAAAGAATACACAGATAGAGGAATGCCACAAAATGAAGAAAAATGGAATTCAACCATCAGATCCATCACTTCTAAAACAAAGTGTCCAATAATAAACTAAAAATCAGCCCAACCTCCCCAAGTACAGGACCAAATCATTTGGGACTCCCTAGGTTCCTGAAGCATATGAGTGGTTGGTTTAGGAAAAGGCTGGGTCAAAAGGAATACATTATACGCTCTAACTAGTGCTTGGTTTGGAGAATACCTAAGGGAAGGCAACCCTTCCTGCCTCATTCAGCATGTAGTTGGTGTGGTTCTGGAAGCTCCACAGGAATTCTCTTTCAGGCACATTCTCTGTGGAGTAACTCCCAGCATCTTTCATAAATCGGAAAGGTCCATTCCTGAAGTTTCTCCAGTCCTGTGGGATCAGCCTAGCTATGAGCCAACCTCAATGAGGAGCCATGGATTATGGTGCATGAACTGGCCACCTGATCAGGCTTGAACCCAATAGTTTAGACAGTACCCCTGCCACTTCAGGACTAGGAGCAGAGTCAGGTGTACCCATTGCCCCAAAGTGGCCACTCCATTGAGTATCACTTACTTGGGGTGCATCTTTGTTATGATTCTTTTCTTATAGTTGTGGATTGATGATCCTTGTCCCTTGAAATTAAATTCAAAGTTTCCAGGATAGAGACCTGTCAACTTCCATTCTTCAATTAACTCTAATACTTGCAGATGCTGAATAATAATGATAACTATCCATTTCCTTCATAAAACATTTCAACTCTAAAAGAAAATGTTCTGGATTCCTTTCCCATGTTGATAAGGCAGCACATAATCCTCTGCTTGTATCTTGACATAACTTGATCTAAGAACCTGTTTGATTAAAGCCATGTCTCCATCCTACAGAGTTAAGGCCATTTATAGGAAAGAATATATTTTAATGACCATTGTGCAAATGCTATTAAGGCTATTACCCCAAAATGGCATTTCCCATCACTTGGCTGTGATCTGTCTGTTTTTGACATTTGCTTCCCTTTTAAAAGGCTGTAGACAGACTCTTAACTATAGCAGACCTACAAGAGAAGGTAAATTGGAAGGTTTTTATGATGTCTTCCCAGGAATCTTTTTTGAAATAAGAAGAGCTTATTCACAATATATTAAGACTTCTCTCTGATCCGCTTGCCAATTGACTGAGCCAGGTCAAGAATGTTGGCAGTCTTCTCCGTTTGGACTGACATTACCTACGGTAATTGGCTAGCAGATCTGGTGTCTATGGATTCCTTCCACCTAACCTAGCCCTGCAAGAGCCACTGTAAACCAGGGCTGGTTTACAAGAATGACATGTTGTACCTTCGATGTTGGCAGGTACAGCAAGTCTTTTGAAGCAGTCTTGCACCTGGCATTCACATTTCTGGTTATTTAAACAGCTCTCTAACCTAATCTGAAAGCTTAAAGTTTCCAGGTGGATGCTGTTTGACTTGTATCTGTTAAGTGTTTTATTATAAATAATAGAAGTAGTAGTAATAACTATATATATATTGTTATTAAGAATAGTAATAACAGTACTAATAATAAATTAAGAGGATGGGAACAAAACCTTGGAGGTATGGATATGTTTATGGTACAGACCATAGTGATGGTTTCATGGAAACATATTATCTCCAAATTCATCAAGCTGTACACAGTAAATTTGTACAGCTTTTTGTATGTCAATCGTACTCTAATGAAGTAGTTTAAACAATAAATGCAAATGAAATGAGTTTCCATTATTTTAGCAATAGGAACTTTACATGAACATTCAAAGTTTTGGTTCCCTTTGGAAAAAAATCAGAAGCTCTGGGACCACTGGGGCCCCATAAGTGGGGTTCAGCAGTGTCTGTCCTTTAGAAGGAAGTAGACACATTTTGGCAGAGTGACTATAGTGGGTTTACATCTGCATCATGTCCAGTTCAATTCTGGTGTAAAATCCCTGCCTGGTCTCTAGAGGCATCAGAGTTTATGCCTGTTGGCAGGGAATCTACATATTACTTGTTACTTCTGTAACTGCCCAGTCCCTGAAAACATAAATCCCCTTGCACTTAAAACCCCCAAATTTCAGACAAAATCCTTTTTACATTTACAGTGCTGAGTTAGTCTAAACAGGATACCAATTCTAAATCTGTGTGCAGTTCTGGGAGGAAAAGTTATGATAGATAGCAGTCTATCATCTCACATTAGTAAAGACCCATTTTTATTGGTGGTTCATCTTAGTGAAGAATGAGGCTTTTTCTTTCATGTAAAACTTTTCTTGACAATTTCCCCCACTTAATGATAATCCAACATAGAAAACTCAAAACAAAAATACATTAGGGTATGTTTGCTCATTTATCACATATGTATTTATATGTACTTACTGCTGCAGGCTAAGAAATGTTCTAAGCTTGGACTTACTTGTTTAAGCTATCATTTATATTCAATAGCCCCGTGAACAAAAAAATCAAGTGAAAAAAAGATCATAAAATCCTAAGTACATTCAGATCATGTGTGTATGCTTTTTGAGATAAATCACAGAAATATTTTTTTGGATCTGTCTCCTGAATTAAAGGAAATAAAAGCAAAAATGAACAAATGGGATGTAATTAAACTTAAAATCATTTGTACAGCAAAGAAAACTATTGACAAAATGAAAAAACAATCTACTGAAGGGGAGAAAATATTTGCAAATGACATGACTGATAAGAAATGAATATCCAACATGTTAAACAGTTTATACAATTCAACATCTAAACTCCAAACAACTCAATTGAAAAGGGGGCAGAACACTTGAATAGACATTTTTCCAAAGAGGAAAGGCACAGTCAACAGGCACAGGAAAAGATATTCAACGTTGCTAATCTTCAGGGAAACGTAAATCAAAACCTCAGTGAGATATCACCTAATATCTCTCAGAATGGCTATTATCAAAAAGAACACAAATAACAAATGTTGGCAAGGATGTGGAGAAAAGGGAACAATCCTATATTGATGGTGGGAATATATATTGGTATAGCCACTGTGGAAAACAGTATGAAGTTTCTCAAAAGAATTAAAAAAAAAAAAAAGTGCCATATGACCCAGAAATCCAAATCCTGGGTATATATTCAAAGAAGAGAAAAACTCACCGACTAGAAACGATACATAGCCCACAATGTTCATAGTAGCATTTTACAATTGCCAAGATATAGAAGCAACCTGGACTTCCCAGGTGGCACTAGTGATAAAGAACCCACTAAGGCGACTTAGCAGCAGCAGCAGCAGCCAGTGCAGGAGATATAAGAGATGTGGGTTCAGTCCCTGGGTTGGGAAGATCCCCTGGAGGAGAGCACGGGAACCCACTCCATATTCTTGCCTGGAGAATCACATGGGCAGAGGAGCCTGGTGGGCTATGGTAAATAGGGTTGCAAAGAGTCAGACATGGCTGAAGCGACTTAGCAGAGCACATAGTACAGACACAACCCAAGTGTGTTCATCAACAAATTAAAGGCTACAAGAAGATGTGATACACATGTACACACTCACACACACGCACACATATTGTTGCCCTGCTTATTTAACTCCTAGGCAAAGTACATCATGTGAAATGCTGGGATGGAGTCAAGATTCCAGTAACTGAAATCAAGATTGCCAGGAGAAATATCAACAGCCTCAGATATTCAGATGATACCACCCTAATGGCAGAAAGGGAAGAGGAACTAAAGAGCTTCTTGATGAAAGTGAAAGAGGAGAGTGAAAAAGCTGGCTTAAAGCTCAACATTAAGAAAATGAAGATCATGGCATCCAGTCCCATCATATCACGGCAAATAGACAGGAAAAAAGTGGAAACAGTGGCAGATTTTATTTTCTTGGGCTTCAAAATCACTTCTGATGGTGACTGAAGTCATGAAATTAAAAGATGCTCGCTCCTTGGAAGAATATCTATGACAAACTTAGACAGCATATGAAAAAGCAGAGATATTACTTTGCTGACAAAGGTCCATACAGTTAAAGCTATGGTTTTTCCAGTAGTCATGTATGGATGTGAGAGCTGGACCATAAAGAAGCCTGGGCACTGAAGAACTGATACTTTTGAACTATGGTGCTGGAGAAGACTCTTGATAGTCCCTTGGACAGCAAGGAGATCAAACCAGTCAATCCTAAAGGAAATAGGGGATATTCAACCCTGAATATTCATTGGAAGGACTGATGCTAAAACTGAAGCTCCAATACTTTGGCCACCCGATGCGAAGAGCCGACTCATTAGAAAAGACCCTACAGGCCAATATCACTGATGAACATAGATGCAAAAATCCTCAACAATATTCTAGCAATCAGAATCCAACAACACATTAAAAAGATCATACACCATGACCAAGTGGGCTTTATCCCAGGGATGCAAGGATTCTTCAATATCTGCAAATCAATCAATGTAATACACCACATTAACAAATTGAAAAAAGAAAAGACCCTAATGCTGGGAAAGATTGAGGGCAGGATGAGAAGGGGGCGACAGAGGATGAGATGGCTGGATGGTATGACCAACTCAATGGACATGAGTTTGAGCAAACTCTGGGAGACAGTGAAAGACAGGGAAGCCTGGAGCACTGCAGTCTATGGGGTTGCAAAGTGTCAGACATGACTTAGCAACTGAACAAAACAATAATACATACACACACACACATATGTTGTTGTTGTGTGTATATACACACACACAATGGAATACTACTCAGCCATAAAAAGAACAATATTTTACCAGTTGCAGCAACATGGGTATACTTGAAGGGCAGTATTCTAAGTGAATTGTTAGAAAAAGACAAATATTGTATGATACACTTCTATGTAGAATCTTAAAAATACAACAAACCAGTGAATATATAAGAAAAAAAAAAGCAGACCCATAGATAGAGAGAACAAAGCAGTGGTTACCAGCTGGGGGTGGGGTGAAATACAGAGGTGGGAGAGCGGGAGGTACTAAGTTTGGTGAAAGATAGGCTCAGGGATGTATGTACAGCATGGGGAATATAGCCAATATTTTATAATAACTGAAAATGAAGAGCAACCTTTAAAATAGATGTGTGTGTTTGTGTGTGTGTGTAGTTTCTGATAGTTTTATGGAACAGTTAGTGGCAAATGGAACAAATACATACATATATAATCAAAGTACATTCACATATTTACATGATATTTGTTAATATATCTATATTACATAAACTTGTTTGTAAATTTATTCATATAAAGTGGATTTATTTGTGTATTATGTATTTATTTGTATGTGTTCATGAACATATATTTCAAAGCTTATTCAATATCGCTAAGGTGCCAGTAACAGTTCCTTATGTATGACAGAACCACAATTGGTCCTTTTTTTCCTTTTGATGATCTGAATTTTTAAAAACTTTTCTTCTATAATGAACTCATATATTGGTTTGAGTTATTTTTGAAGAAATATATTTATAAACATATTTGCTTCAAGAATGCCAAAAATATTGAAGTTTGGGGAAAAAAGTACCCCAAGAATAAAGCCTTCTGGTTCTGATATTTGTCTCCAAGTCACTTAACTGTGGCAAATGAGACAAGTTACTTACTTGAGAATAAGCAAGTTCTGAATCTAGATACAGGTCCCGGGGTAAACCAGGGAGGTAGTGGTGCTCAGGGTTGGGCAGAAACTATTGTAGATGTTGGAAGAAAGAAAGTCTGCTTGAGAGACAGACCATGATTTCAGACCATTTCAATGAGGGTCAAATGGAAATTATCCAGTAGAACACATGACTCCAAGGAGGTCCAGCACAAGGGGTGTCAAATAGTGTGGGTGGCACCAGGGACCAGCCAACTGGAAGGGAATGCATAACATTCGTGATGCATGTTCAATGTGCCAAGTACTAAAGAATCAAATATTCATCACAGTGAGGAAACTGAGACTCAGACAGGCAGAGAAAACTAGCATTTGGTGAACATGGCCTATGTGCCAGGCATTGTACCCTGTGCTTTCATAAACATTATGAGAGCTGCCCAAGGTCATATAGGTAGTAAGTTGGGAGAGTTGAAATTCAAACCCAAGTTTTCTGATTTCATGCCTAGTGCTTTTCCCACTCACTCTACTGCCCCATTTGTAGCTCTGCATCATGAAACACTGTCTCAGGAATCCATTCTAGCTGGAGTCATGGATTGCCTCCTTCTTGGCCATTCTTTGCTGAAGCCAGCCCTGGCAATGATGCTCAGACAGACATTTTCCTGAGGGCAGCATCAACACACAGGCATAAGTGCTATTTTCTCCCATGCCAGAGAAGCAGACAACATTTCTATCATTCTCCCTATTTCTACCATCTTTCTGGCTCTAACTTCCAACAATTTTTTGAAAGAAACAAAATGAACCAGTTTAAAAGAACATGATTTATACTTTCAGAGGACATGATAACAGTGAGCAGGCGAATTTAAGGATGACAAAGGAAGGATGCAGATTGTTCTGTGAGTGAATGAAGAACACTGGCTGATGAAGGCCTAGAACCGGGCAGCTCCTAAGAGGTTTTTCAGCCAGACATTTTATATTATACTGTTTGCAATGCCATGGACTTTAACCAACCAGGCTCCTCTGTCCCTGGAATTTTCCCATCAAGAATACTGAAGCGCATTGCCACGGCCTCCTCCAGGGTATCTTCCCCAGGGATCAAACCCATGTGTCTTATGTCTCCCGCATTGGCAGGTGGGCTCTTTACCACTAGCACCACCTGGGAAGCCCAAGCAATTATTAAGTAATAACAAAAGCCAAATGTTTGACTTTATTTTTTATACTCACTTTTTCAAGATTTATTAGTTAGTTCAGTCTCTCAGTCATGTGCAACTCTTTGCGACCCTGTGAACTGCACCACGCCAGGCCTCCCTGTCCTATACCAACTCCTGGAGCCTACTCAAACTCATGTCCATTGAGTCAGTGATGCCATCTAACCATCTCATCCTCCGTCATCCCCTTCTCCTCCTGCCCTCAATATTTCCCAGCATCAGGGTCTTTTCAAGTGAGTCAGTTCTTCACATCAGGTGGCCAAAGTATTGGAGTTTCAGCTTTAACATCAGTCCTTCCAATGAATATTCAGGACTGATTTCCTTTAGGATGGACCGGTTTGATTTCCTTTCAGTCCAAAGGACTCTCCAGAATCTTCTCCAACACCACAGTTCAAAAGCATCAATTCTTCGGCACTCAGCTTTCTTTATAGTCCAACTCTCACATCCATACATGACTACTGGAAAAACCATAGCCTTGACTAGATGGACCTTTGTTGACAAAGTAATGTCTCTGCTTTTTAATATGCTGTCTAGGTTGGTCATAGCTTTTCTCCCAAGGAGTAAGTGTCTTTTAATTTCATGGCTTCAGTCACCATCTGCAGCAATTTGGAGCCCAAAAAAATAAAGTCTGACACTGTTTCCACTGTTTCCCCATCTGTTTCCCATGAAGTGATGGGACCAGATGCCATGATCTTCATTTTCTGAATGTTGAGCTTTAAGCCAACTTTTCCACTCTCCTCTTTCACTTTCATCAAGAGGCTCTTTAGTTCCTCTTCACTTTCTGCCATAAGGGTGGGGTCATCTGCATATCTGAGGTTATTGATATTTCTCCCGGCAATCTTGATCCCAGCTTGTGCTTCATCCAGCCCAGCATTTCACATGATGTACTCTGCATATGTTTAATAAGCAGGGTGACAATATACAGCCTTGACGTACTCCTTTCCCTCTTTGGAGCCAGTCTGTTGTTCCATGTTCAGTTCTAACTGCTGCTTCCTGACCTGCATACAGGTTTCTCAAGTGGTGGGTCAGGTGGTCTGGTATTCCCATCTCTCTCAGAATTTTCTACAGTTTATTGTGATCCACACAGTCAAAGGCTTTGGCATAGTCAATAAAGCAGAAATAGATATTTTTCTGGAACTCTCGTCCTTTTTCCATGATCCAGCAGATGCTGGCAATTTAATCTCTGGTTCCTCTGCCTTTTCTAAAACCAGCTTGAACATCAGGAAGTTCATGGTTCACGTATTGCTGATGCTTGGCTTGGAGAATTTTAAGCATTACTTCACTAGCGTGTGAGATGAGTGCAATTATACGGTAGTTTGAGCATTCTTTGGCCTTGCCTTTCTTGGGATTGGAATGAAAACTGACCTTTTCCAGTCCTGTGGCCACTGCTGACTTTTCCAAATTTGCTGGCATATTGAGTGCAGCACTTTCACAGCATCATCTTTCAGGATTTGAAATAGCTCAACTGGAATTCCATCACCTTCACTAGCTTTCTTCATTGTGATGCTTCTAAGGCCCACTTGATTTCACATCCCAGGATGTGAGTGATCACATCATCATGATTATCTGGGTCGTGAAGATCTTTTTTATATTGTTCTTCTGTGTATTCTTGCCACCGCTTCTTAGTATCTTCTGCTTCTGTCAGGTCCATACCATTTCTGTCCTTTATTGAGCCCATCTTTGCATGAAATGTTCCCTTGGTATCTCTAATTTTCTTGAAGAGATCTCTAGTCTTACCCATTCTATTGTTTTCCTCTATTTCTTTGCATTGATCACTGAGGAAGGCTTTCTTATCTCTCCTTGCTATTCTTTGGAACTCTGCGTTCATATGGGTATATCTTTCCTTTTCTCCTTTGCTTTTTGATCCTCTTCTTTTCAAGATTAGGAATGGGTATTATGGTTTTCATCCATCCAGTCTCCCATCTGTCCACCCATTCATGCATCCTTTTATCCATTTTTCTATCCATCCACTAACCCATCCATTTGATCAACCATCCACCTCAATATGTCATACACTGAGCTATGTGCCAGAAATCCAAAGACCATGGGGCATGGCCCCTGCCTTCAGAGCACCCACTTCCATCTGGATCTACTTGGCAATCATTCCTGGAATATAAGCACCTCTAGACATAATGATAACCTCTTTAAATGATTAAATATTACAAGTATGAATACATCATGGGTTCTAAGATGTTACATCAATACAAATCACCTGGAGTTCTTGTTAAACTGCCCCATGGTGGGCTACTGCCCCTATTCGTCCCCCTTCTACGTGTGGCACCTACAGTCTATTTTCAACACAACATCCTGACTGATCCTTTTAAAAGCCTGGAGAAAAGGAGGGGGGGTGGTGAGAAATGCAGATAAATCCTGTCATCACTCTGCTCAAAGCCAAGTGGGTGCTGCCCAAGTGGCTGCAGATCCGGGCAGCCAGGTCCCCTGTTTCTAATTAGCTCCTGGGGCTTCCCTGGTGACTCAGACCGTAAAGAAGCTGCCTGCAATGCAGGTCGGGAAGATCCCCTGAGTAGGGAATGGCTACCCACACCAGTATTCTTGCCTGGAGAATTTCATGGACAAAAGAGCCTGGAGGGCTTCAGTCTGTGGGCTTCAAAGAGTTGGACACGACTGAGCAACTAACACTAACCTAAACACTAATGCTTATATCATCAGTCCTTGGACCAAGCTTTGAAAGCCAAGTTTTATTTTACAGTATATAGAAGTGACATTAAATTCTAGATTTTTGTACACCAGAAAGAGCCAGTCTTCACAAATTCAAGGGCAGATATACCACCAAATTTACTTTTCTTATCCTGCTTCAGGGAAACATCTTCAAAGAAGTGGTTTGGGCTTTAGCTTATATATAATCCCTACCTTCCTCCACACTTTCCCTTCCAAAAATTAAGAGTTCAGTTGAATTTTTTTTTTCTATATAATAGAGTTTCTTCAATTTTCTCTCAAGAAAGGCAGAGTGTGGCTTCAGAAATCCACTGAGAAGTAGAAGCACTTCAGAACAAAGGGTAGGGATCCAGAGCTAATCACCCTGAGCCTGCAGGTTGTGTTAGGAATCCATCAAGATCATGTTTGTCTTGTACTGCATACCCGCAGAGGCACCTGCAATTCATTCTGATGGCTACAAGCCACCAGGTACCTAACAGCTTGTGGGTGATTAAGAATGAATTATGGATCTTTCATTAAAAAGGTCCCAGGAAAAAAATGGGGACAGATGCCATATATGTTTATATTACTTACAGGGCTTAGCAATCATGAGCACTCACAGTTATTTTCTGGCAATGCCTCTTTTTAATTTTTCCATATTTTTAAGTGGCACTTGTCCTTTGCTGCCATAGTTGCACTGCCTTCATGCAACTTCTGCAAATTAGAGGAATTCCTTTCTTTCTAAGATCCAGAAATCTTTGGGTGTCATTCTTTCCTAGGATAAAAGAAATTGGCAACGATCTTCACCAACTGATGTTGGACACACATTTTTTTAGCAAAAGATGATTTCAGAGCAATACCTCATTAACATTCTGCATACTTTAAAGAGAATATTCTATGATACTGTTTACAAAGCCTGTTTTGGTATATAGTTTCTAGTTCAATTACAGAAGACTCAAGTTATTATTTCAGGGCCACAGAGAGTGCAATTCAATCTCAAAATCTTTGGGAAATATGCCCACACTCCAAAATGCACAGACACACTTTTTAGTAAAATAAACCCTTCTTTTATTTGTTGTTTCCGTGACACCGTCACAAGATTATTACATCATATTTAATGGTGAATACATGTATATTCAATGGAATACTACTCAGCCATAAAAAGGATGAAATAATGCCATTTGAAGCAACACAGAAGGACCTAGAGATTATCATACTAAGTGAGGTAAGCCAGACAAAGACATATATATGTGTGTCCCAAACTCCTAGTTTACCCTTCTTCCCCTCTTCCCTTTGGTAACTGTAAATTTGTTTTCTATGTTTGTGGGTCTGTTTCTGTTTTATATATAAGCTCATTTGTATCATTTTTTTTAATTCCACATATATTGTTTTTGGCTTATATACGTAAAAAAAAATATATATATATATACACATATATATATGTGGAGTTCAAAGTGTGTATGTATATACATATACACACTTATATATTGGGCTTCCCTGATAGCTCAGTTGGTAAGGAATCTGCCTGAAATGCAGGAGACCCCAGTTTGATTCCTGGGTCGGGAAGATCCCCTGGAGAAGGGAAAGGCTACCCACTCCAGTATTCTGGCCTGGAGAATTCCATGGACAGTACAGTCCATGGGGTCACAGAGTCGGACACAACTGAGCAACTTTCACTTCATATACATATATATACATATATATATATATATATATGATAACCAAAAAGGACCTACTATATAGCACAGGGAACAAAGCTCAATATTTTGCAATAACCTATAAGGAGAAAGAAGAATATGAAGAAGAATATATATATATACACATCTGAATAACTTTGCTGTATATCCGCAACTAATACATTATAAATCAACCATACTTCAATAAAAATTTGTTAATTTAATGGTGAAGATAAAGGTGAGCACCACAGTGATTAAAAACAAATCACATTTAAGTAGGGCACCATAAGATAGAAAGTTCTCAGAGGATAGAAAAATAGTTTACTTAAATGGCAACCCACTCCAGTATTCTTGCCTGGAGAATCCCAGGGATGGCGGAGCCTGGTGGGCTGCCATTTATGGGGTCGCTCAGAGTTGGACACAACTGAAGTGACTTAGCAGCAGCAGCAGCAATAAGTCTCAACATCCATTGCCAGAAGATGCATCTGGTTAGGGCACACCAGGCTAGGACATGCCTAATGGAATGCCACTCCAAGACTATTACAGAATATACCTATGATATAAACCAGAAAAGGCTACATTTTAACCTCTGTGACTCAAGCATTACAGACTGTGGTTTCAAGAAAGGGTTAGGAGTCGGGATGCCGTTTGGGTACAGGCTGAACAAACTTGTAGCCAAGAGAACCAGAAGCATCGACTTCCCAGAAGAGACCATGAAACAGAGCCCCATGTTTTGTTGTTTAGTTGCTAAGTCATGTCCAACTCTTTGCGATCCCATGGACTATAGCCTGCCAGGTTCCTCTGTCCATGGAAGTCTCCAGGCAAGAATACTGGACTGGGTTGCCGTTTCTTCCTCCAGGAACATTCCCCAACCCAGTGACTAAACCCATGTCTCCTGAATTGCAAGTAGATTCTTTACCACTGAGCCCCTGGAGAAGCTGTCAGAGCCCTATGCTGCTACTGCTGCTGCTGCTAAGTCACTTCAGTCGTATCCAACTCTGTGCGACCCCATAGATGGCAGCACCCCAGGCTCCCCCGTCCCTGGGATTCTCCAAGCAAGAACACTGGAGTGGGTTGCCATTTAGCCCTATACATTACCTTAAATACTAGAAATCTTTAACCTGTCAGTGGTGGATCCTCTGTGGGTAGAGGGTTTTATGCTTTCCTTTTTTTTTTTCTTTCCCTGATGTAGATATTTAAATTTCTCCATAACATTAGAGTTACAGCTTACTTTCCTGGAATGGAAACTCTAAAACTAACTGACAGTCAAAGACTCTGTGGGATTTCTACAAAGCAACAGGTTTGTTTCCATTACAGAACACCCAGAGTTTTTACCTCTTTCAATTTACCTATGTTACTGCTTCCCAAACCTCTAAGAACGGAGGGGCTCTGGTTCTTAATTAAAAAGGAAGGCACCCAGAATGTACTAGGAAGACTCACCTATCTGAACTGTCGATTTGAAATCTGCCTGACAGGCAGTATTATAAACGTTTTTGCTAGCATTTGCTTTTGAACACTTTCACTTGGGGTTCTCAAAATACAGTTCCCTATAAAGATACTATCTCTATTTATGCTTCTTCACAATTAAAGTTTTAATGGCTTCAAAAGTACTCAAGGCAGAAACCCAGCCTGAGATGGAGATTGTGAAGCAGTGTACTTAGGCTGTACAAGTGGACAAGAGTTATTATCAATATCTGTTCAATTATAGTGAAGATGATTTACCGTGGACAATTGGGTTTTGGTTGCCTAATACATTTCTGTTGCCTCCATCTCATCTTTCTAGTGTAATAATACCCTATGGATGAATTATCTCTACCCTATTAGGTACAGTCTATTAGGGCTCTCAAACTGGATCAGGCATGCGGTAGTTCAAACAGAATGAACTTCAGGAGCTTCGAAGGAAGTATTAAAAAAGCCATGTTCTCTTTCCTGGTGGGCATAATTTCAGAAAGATCTTTCTACTTTAAAGGTAGAGTTTGAAACTGCTGGGGATGCCTCATGAAGACTACGAATGGTGCCCACAGAGTAGAAGGCAAAGAAATTCATCATCACAAGCTGGTAAGAGCTCTGCAGTGAGCTGTGTTCAAAACCAGATATCTATCCCTGGATTTTTACTTTTGGAAATAATAATTCACCTTTTGACCTTAGATATTTTGGATCAGGAATTCAGGGATTTGTTACAGAAATCCAGAATTGTCAGATTTTTCTACTAGGTATTAAAAATTGTTATTTTGTTCCTTGCTACTTATAATGAAATTTCAATGAGCTGTCTCAAGGAAGACAAAAGGGTGGGCGTGGGGGAGGTGAACATTTTCAATTTAGATATAATCTTGTTTTCCCTTTTTCAAAACTTTCATCCTTTTCTTTCTCATCAAATATTTTGTCAGGATTAAGATGCTAATAAGCACTTCAATCTGTCTAGTCAAGGCTATGGTTTTTCCAATAGTCATGTATGGATATGAGAGTTGGATTGTGGAGAAAGCTGAGCACCGAAGAATTGATGCTTTTGAACTATGGTGTTGGAGAAGACTCTGGAGAGTCCCTTGGACTGCAAGGAGATCCAACCAGTCCATTCTAAAGGAGATCAGCCATGAGTGTTCTTTGGAAGGGATGATGCTAAAGCTGAAACTCCAGTATTTTGGCCACCTCATGCGAAGAGTTGACTCATTGGAAAAGACTCTGATGCTGGGAGCGATTGGGGGCAGGAGGAAAAGGGGATGACAGAGGATGAGAAGGCTGGATGGCATCACCAACTCGATGGACGTGAGTTTAAGTGAACTCCAGGAGTTGGTGATAGACAGGGAGGCCTGGCGTGCTGCGATTCATGGGGTCACAAAGAGTCAGACAGGACTGAACAACCGAACTGAACTGAACTGAACTGCACTGAAGCACTTCAATGAGTTGATTAGATTTTCACTGCCTTTTTTCTTTTTTAACTGTGTCTAAGCATATTTCCTGGTGTGCTGTTAGTAAAATTGTTAAATTGGGGCAAAAGAAAAAAAACACAGTTGATTTACCATTTTGATAAATAAACAATTGAGAGTTGGTTGCATTTGTTTTTAATAGAATGATTATGATGATAATAAGTAGCCTTTCTTGAAAATTTTCAAGAAAATGCAAAATGCTTGGCATTAACTCATTTTACCCTTAAACCTACTTAGGAGGCAGTGGTGTGCTGGCAAGCCAATTCCAGGGGACAGAGTGTGATACTTTGATTTATGATATGAAATACATATTTGGTCTTTGTCCTTGTTTCGAGCACAGAGCTCCCTTGGAATTTTTTAAGTGCTGAGAGTGATGAAGGTGTCTTTTGTTATGTTAATGAGGTGACTTTTGGAATTACTTTATGTTAATGAGGATGAGGACTCATTTGCAGAGGAACCAGCCACTTGATTAGAGAGTTGGAACTTTCAGTTCCATCCGATGACCTCTGGGGATGGGGGAGAGGCCAGAAGTTGAATCAATCACAAAAGCGCCAACAATTTAATCAACATGGCTGTGTAATGAAGCTTCTGTAAAAATCTGAACGGACTGGGTTCAGAGGGCTTCCAAGTTGGTGAACACTTAAGGATCTGGGGAGAAAGGAACACTCCAAGAGGGCAGGGAAGTTCCATGTCCCTTCCCACATACCTTGCCATCTGCATCAATTCTGTTCTGCTGTTACTGAGTGATACCCATTTGTAACAAACCAGTAATCCAGTAAGAAAATGTTTCTCTGGGTTCTGTAAGCCACTCTAGAAAATTATTCAAAACTGAGGAAAGTGTCTTGGGAACCCCCTGATTAAGTCAGTCTGTCAAAAGTAGGTGGGGCTAAGGGGCAGTCTTGTAGGACTAAACCCTTAATTTGTGGAATCTGATGTTATTTCTGATAGATAGAATCAAGCTGAATTGTAGGACACCCAACTGGTGTCCCAAGTATTGCTTATTGGTATGAGGGAAACCAGACTTCCCAGGCGGTGCAGTAATAAAGAACCTGCCTGCCAATGCAGGAGATGCAAGAGACACAGGTTCGATCTCTGGGTGGAGAAGCTCCTCTGGAATAGGAATGGTTACCCTCTCCAGTATTCTTGCCTGGAAAATCCCAAGGACAGAGGAGCCTGGTGAGCTACCAATCCCGGGGATTGTAGAGTCTGACATAACTGAGCACACACGCACTCATGAGGGAAACCACCCCCATCCCACCAATACACATATTAGAATTAGGTCCAGGGACCTAATTTAGGGGGAAAACCCTGATTTACAGAGTTTGCCAATTTCTGTGGTATAAATTCTCCCACTATAGCTGATTTTAAGCAGCCAATGGTTTAAACAGTGGCTTGAAAAATTCTTGCATACTTAACGATTAGCCCTTGGCAACCAGTCAAATAGTCTAATACAACACTGGAGTAACTGGAATCCCAGAGACTATGCAGTTTACCCAAACCCAGCAATGTGTAAACCCTGGCCTGTGTTAGTTACTCCAGCGCTCAATCTCTACAGCCCTTTCAAATCATGGGGCAGGTTTTCATCGTTTATTTGAGAAAAGCATATGAGGTTGCAAAATATTTCAAATATCCTTTGCATTTAGATAAATTATATTTAGAGGGGCTATTTAAAGAGCATTTGAGTCTTCTATATTTTACCAATAAAGAGCCAAGAATCTACAATAAATATAGCATTTGTATTAACAACTATGAGTAACAGTCACCAAGCTCTTCTGCTACCGAGTGTTTTGAAGATAATCTTTCTCTGTCTAGTATGTCTGGGAATGTTAACGAAAATTGAAGAAATGATTAAAAAAGAATGAAGCACCAATCAAGGATGATTTATCAGCATGTTTCAGCGCTAAACCCTGTCCCAATTCAAGTGTTCCATGTGTCTTAATTTTACCCCAAACCTTTCCAAGAGGTTTCCAGGAAATTTATGTGTGGGTTTTGAGCCCATGAAAAATACTGAGTTAAAACTATGGATTTAAAGTCATTGCACTTGTGTGTGTGTGTGTGTGTATGCGTGCGTGCGCCCACTTTAGTACCAAATATTCTCATACTATGGAAAATTCAGTAAATTATAACTGATAAGATATAACCCACAGTGCTTCCCTTTCATCATGCATGCAGGACTGACTACAGCCTTTCTTGACTCATAAGTAAAGGATTTTGCATATGTTGTTTATTATTTCCATCTAAGTCTAAAAGCCACAGCAAAGTAAAATTGATAACAATTATACACATTAGATAATTGACATCTTTGCACAGCAGAGCTATTAGTGTTCACTAGATAACAGGCATAAAAGCACTTCAGAAGATTCAAGGCACTGCACAAATGTGAGGAATTAGTATTGAGCAAAAAGAAAAAAAATCTCAAAGATTATTTCTCTGCAACTCAATTTATACACATTATTTTCAAACAGTAAATTATAACAAAGTAGAAACTTCCCCACTAAACACATGTAATAGAACTAATAACTAAAAGTGGCTCTAGGAGTTATATATTTTGTGTATATTTTAAGAAGCATCATTTTTAGTGTTGACTGAAAAAATACAGTGTGAGAGTTGTGCGTTAATTACTGCGGGCAAAGTGAGGACTACAGCCCATGAGCCAGCATTTCAAATAGCTTGAGAAGCTGCTCCAAAGAGGTAGGGTCAGTGTATATGTGATTTTTGTGAAGGGGGTAGTACATACAATTAAGCATATATTTTTGTAGAAATTTACTGCTAGTCATGAGGAGCAGACATCACCATGAAGGATTTTACTGCTTTTCCAGAGATGAGAAAATGCAAGAATTGGGCTCATAAGACCTTCTCCTGAAAATATCTAACTATCTGAAGGCCTGCTCTGCCAGTTTTTCCCAGAGCACAGAGTGCCTCATTCCTGATCTCCACCCTGAACTTCTTTCAGAGGGTATTGAAGGTCAGTGATCATAGCAGCTTGTGATTTAATCCTTATAAAGGCAGATGGCAAGTGTCAATTTTTAGCTGGCCATTATTTTTCAGGAAACTCGATCATACCCCTATCCATTACTAAAGGTACTAGTTCTCTATAGGAAATAGGATGCAATTTTATATGTGAATATTTACATCAATTGTTTAGTTTTTAAAACCTAATACCATTGAGAAATTAAGTTTACTTAGGTAGGATAATCATACTGAGGGAAATCAACCCTGAATATTCATTGGAAGGAATGATGCTAAAGCCGAAGCTCCAGTATTTTGGTCATCCGATGCAAACAGCTGACTCATTGGAAAAGTCCCTGATGCCTGAAAAGATTGAGGGCAGAAGAAGAGGGCATCAGAAAATGAGATGGTTGGATGGCATCACCAATGCAATGGACATGAACTTGGGCAAACTTCAGGAGATGGTGAGGGACAGGGAGACCTGGCATGCTGCAGTCCATGGGATCACGGAGTTGGAAATGACTGGGCAACTGAACAACATCAACAAATCATATTAAGATTGTATTTTTAAAAGAGTGCTTATCTGTTGGAGTCACATAATAAAGTATTTACAGATGAAATAATATGGTGTCTAGGATTTGCCTTAAAATATCTGGGAAGGGAGACATTGGTAGATGACATGGATAAAATGAGATTGGCCATGGGTGGATAAAAGTTGAATCTGTGCTGATAGGTACACGGAATCTGTTTACTAGTCAGAGTTTTCAGATGTTTGAAGCTTTCCATAATGAAAGTTTAAGAAAACACACCTCATACCAATATTTCAAACACTGTAGAACATTCCTAAGGGATGAATAAAAAGATATGGGAAGGGTTTCCCTGGTGATTCTGTGGTTAAGAATCTGCCTTGCAACGCAAGGAATACCGGTTCAATCCCTGGCCCGGGAAAATCCGATATGCTGCAGGGCAACTGACCTGTGTGCCACAACTACTGAAGCCTGCATGCCTGGAAGGCGTGCTCCACAACAAGAGAAGCCACCTCAATGAGAAGCCTGTGTACCACAGTGAAGAGTAGCTCCCCTCACCCCAACTTGAGAAAGCCGGTGTGCAGCAACGAACAACTGGCACAGCCAAAAATAAATAAATAAATAAAATAAAAAATTTTTTAGAAGGATATGGGAAGAATTATTGCCAAAATACCCATTTTTACTGATCTTACCGACCAATTTTTGTCTGATCTAGTCCAATGCACTCTCACATGCTGCCAAAGTTATATTTCTAAAAATTAAGTTTATTTGTGGAATTCCCTTGCTCAGAAAACCTCTCTTGAGACCCCACTGCCTTAATGATATCATTAGTGTTTCTTCTGTAACCCCACAACAGTTCAGTTCAGTCGCTCAGTTGTATCCGACTCTTTGAGCTCCATGAACTGTAGCATGCCAGGCCTCCCTGTCCATCAACAGTTCAGTTCAGTTCAGTTCAGTCGCTCAGTCATGTCCAACTCGTTGCGACCCCATGAATCGCAGCACGCCAGGCCTCCCTGTCCATCACCATCTCCCGGAGTTCACTCAGACTCACGTTCATCGAGTCGGTGATGCCATCCAGCCATCTCATCCTGGGTCATCCCCTTCTCCTCCTGCCCCCAATCCCTCCCAGCATCAGAGTTTTTCCAATGAGTCAACTCTTCACATGAGGTGGCCAAAGTACTGGAGCTTCAGCTTTAGCATCATTCCTTCCAAAGAAATCTCAGGGTTGATCTCCTTCAGAATGGACTGGTTGGATCTCTTTGCAGTCCAAAGGACTCTCCAGAGTCTTTTCCAACACCACAGTTCAAACGCATCAATTCTTTGGCGCTCAGCCTTCTTCACAGTCCAACTCTCACATCCATACATGACCACTGGAAAAACCATAGCCTTGACTAGATGGACCTTAATCGGCAAAGTAATGTCTCTGCTTTTGAATATGCTATCTAGGTTGGTCATAACTTTTCTTCCAAGGAGTAAGTGTCTTTTAATTTCATGGCTGCAGTCACCATCTGCAGTGATTTTGGAGCCCCCCAAAATAAAGTCTGACACTGTTTCTACTGTTTCCCCACTATTTGCCATGAAGTGATGGGACCAGATGCCATGATCTTCACTCCCGGAGTTTACCCAAACCCATGTCCAACGAGTTGGCGACGCCACCCAACCATCTCATCTTCTGTCATCCCCTTCTCCTCCTGCCCTCAATCTTTCCCAGCATCAGGGTCCTTTCAAGTGAGTCAGCTCTTCGCACGAGGTGGCCAAAATATTGGAGTTTCAGCTTCAACATCAGTCTTTCCAATGAACACCCAGGACTGATCTCCTTTAGGATGGACTGGTTGATCTCTTTGCATTCCAAGGGACTCTCAACAGTCTTCTCCAACACCATAGTTCAAAAGCATCAATTCTTCAGTGCCCAGCTTTCTTTATAGTCCAACTCTCACATCCATACATGACTACTGGAAAAATCATAGCCTTGACTAGATGGACCTTTGTTGGCAAAGTAATGTCTCTGCTTTTCAATATGCTATCTAGGTTAGTCATAACTTTCCTTCCAAGGAGTAAGCATCTTTTAATTTCATAGCTGCAATCAACATCTGCAGTGATTTTGGAGCCCAGAAAAATAAAGTCAGCCACTGTTTCCACTGTTTCCCCATCTATTTCCCATGATGTGATGGGACTAGATGCCATGATGTTAGTTTTCTGAATGTTGAGCTTTAAGCTAATTTTTTCACTCTCCTCTTCCACTTTCATCAAGAGGCTCTTTAGTTCTTCTTCTCTTTCTACCATGAGGGTGGTGTCATCTGCATATCTGAGGTTATCGATATTTCTCCTGGCAATCTTGATTCCAGCTTGTGCTTCCTCCAGCCCAGCGTTTCTCAGGATGTACTCTACATGTAAGTTAACTAAGCAGGGTGACAATATACAGCCTTGACGTACTCCTTTTCCTATTTGGAACCAGTCTGTTGTTCCATGTCCAGTTTTAACTATTGCTTCCTGACATGCATACAGGTTTCTCAAGAGGCAGGTTAGGTGGTCTGGTATTCCCATCTCTTTCAGAATTTTCAAGTTTATTGTCATCCACACAGTCAAAGGCTTTGGCATAGTCAATAAAGCAGAAATAGATGTTTTTATGGAACTCTCTTCCTTTTTCCATGATCCAGCAGATGTTGGCAATTTGATCTCTGATTCCTCTGCCTTTTCTAAAACCAGCTTGAACATCTGGAAGTACACGGCTCATGTATTGCCTGGCTTGGAGAATTTTAAGCATTACTTTACTAGCATGTGAGATGAGTGCAATTGTGTGGTAGTTTGAGCATTTTTTGGCATTGCCTTTCTTGGGATTGGAATGAAAACTGACCTTTTCCAGTCCTGTGTCCCACTGCTGAGTTTTCCAAATTTGCTGGCATATTGAGTGCAGCACTTTCACAGCATCATCTTTCAGGATTTGAAATAGTTCAACTGGAATTCCATCACCTCCACTAGCTTTGTTCATAGTGATGCTTCCTAAGGCCCACATGACTTCACATTCCCGGATGTCTGGCTCTAGGTGAGTGATCACACCATCATGATTATCTGGGTCGTGAAAATCTTTTTTTGTACAGTTCTTGTGTGTATTCTTGCCACCTCTTCTTAATATCTTCTGCTTCTGTTAGGTCCATACCATTTCTGTCCTTTATTGAGCCCATCTTTGCATGAAATGTTCCATTGGTATCTCTAATTTTCTTGAAGAGATCTCTAGTCTTTCCCATTCTATTGTTTTCCTCTATTTCTTTGCATTGATCGCTGAAGAAGGCTTTCTTGTCTCTCCTTGCTATTGTTTGGAACTCTGCATTCAAATGGGTATATCTTTCCTTTTCTCCTTTGCTTTTCGCGTCTCTTCTTTTCACAGCTCTTTGTAAGGCCTCCTCAGATAGCCATTTTGCTTTTTTGCATTTCTTTTTCTTGGGGACGGTCTTGATTCCTATCTCCTGTACAATGTCACAAAACACCATCCATAGTTCATCAGGCACTTTGTCTATCAGATCTAGTCCCTTAAATCTATTTCTCACTTCCACTGTATATTCATAAGGGATTTGATTTAGGTCATACCTGAACGGTCTAGTGGTTTTCTCCACTTTCTTCAATTTCAGTCTGAATTTGGCAATAAGGAGTTCATGATCCGAGCGACAGTCAGCTCCCAGTCTTGTTTTTGCTGACTGTATAGAGCTCTACAACACTTTGGTCTTAATTCCCTTTTAGAAACTTCTTATCTGCCATGATCTTTTTATCCTCTCACATTTTTATCTCCTCAAGACTCTCAAATCCACAGGAAAAACCTGAAAGAACTTTTTGGCCAATCCAATATATACACATCTAAAAAAATCTGACTATTAGGAATATACTAACCCATTCCTATATTCCTGCTTGGGTAATCCCATGGACAGAGGAACCTGGTAGGCTACAGTCCATGGGCTTGCAGAGAGTTGTACGTGACTTAGCAACTGAGCACTAGTATGACCCTCAACAGAGAGTAATAATATCTGGTAATTCTCCCAGTACAAGATTATATTGCTTTAATGTACAACCATAATAAAAAATCAACTTGGGTGCTTTCCCACAAGCAAGGATAGAAATAAGTAGATAAATTGGTTTTCATTAAAACTATTTTTTATTAAAGGATACTATCAAGAGAGTAAAAAGACAGTTCACCACATGGGATAAACTATTTGCAAATCATATTTTGGACAAGAGTCTAGTATGCAGAAAATATAAAGAACTTTTACAACTCAACAACAAAAAGGCAAACAATGCAACTGAAAAACATCAGCATAGGGCCTGGATAGATTTTTCTCCAAAGAAGATGAATGAATGGACAGCAAAGCAAATATATGAGAAGATGCTCGACATCATTAGTCATTAGGGAAATGCAAAGCAAAACTCCAAGAAAATATCACTTTCCATTCACTGCATGGCTATAACAAAAACAATGACAACATAACAAGGGTTGATGATGATGTGGAGAAATTAGAACATGATATGTTGCCAATAGGAACGTAGAATGGTGCAACCACTGTGCACAATAGTTTGGCAGCTCCTTAATAAGTTAACACAGAATTACCACATGACCCAGTAATTCCATTTTTAGGTATATAACCAAAAGAATTGTAAAAAGTGTTCAAATAAAAACTGGTACACAAATATTCATAGAGACACTTTTCACAATAGCCAAGGGAGGAAACACCCAAATGTCTATCAGCTAATGCTAATGACTGGATTAAAAAAAAAAGTGTTATATTATACAATGGAACATTATTCAGTCATGAAAAAGGAATGAAGCGCTGATACATTCTACAAAATGGGTGAATCTTGAACATGTGCTGAGTGAAAGAAGCCAGACACAAAAGGCCACATATTGCATGATTCCATTTCTAGGAAATATCCAGAATAGTCAAATTCACAGAAACAGAAAGCAAATCAGTGGTTGTCAGAAGCCTGGGGAATGTGCAGGGACTGCTTAATGGGTGTGGGGTTTCCTTCTGGGGTGGTAGAAACATTTTGGAAATAGTGATGGTTACACTACATGGTGAATGTACTGTTACTGAATTTACACTTTTAAATGGTAAAAATAGTAACATTTGTTATGTATATTAATAATTTACCAGAATAAAAAATGATGTTTTCCAAGTCCAACTTGAGGACCTTCCCAACCCAGGGATTGAACCTTTGTCCCTTATGTCACCTGCATTGGCAGGCGGGTTCTTTACCTCTAGCAGCACCTGGGCATGTCCCCTGACACCCTTTTCCTCTCTCATGCTTTCTTCCTCTTTCCTACTGCTTCCTTCTGCACAGCCTAAAACCAGGTACATGTTTCTGCATTCCAGTAAAGGACCTTCCTTAACCTCCGCTCAAATCTGTATAGAGCCAAGATCCTTGAAAAGCCACTGGGTGGCTTCTCTCTCCACTTCCCTCTGCCTTCCACGCACCTACCCTATCCTGATTTGGTGCTCAGAACACCTCTAGGAGACTGAACTATTTTTATTCCACATTACTACAACGAAAATGAGTCTTAGAATTGTTAAGAATTGTTAAGTGACTTACTCAAGGTCATACAGGCAGCAAATGTTCAAGAAAAAAATCAAACACAACCTCTAGATCCCAGGCTCTTAACCAGATCAGGATTATAATAAACTCTATCAGGATATAAGCTCCATGATAACAGGAGTTTTGTGCCTTAAATTAAAAGGCAAAAATGAAGTAAATATTATTCTTTCCCTTGAATCTAGAAGAGCACCATAATCAATGTTCAGTGAATAGCTATGGAATCCCAACAGCATATAAATGAGAAGCAATGCTTTGAGAGTAGAGGAATTCTAAGGAAGAAAATCCGCATTCAGCGATCTTGATCCATTTAGATATGTAACAGTTTGCAAACTGTAAAACTCAAGTAAAGTCATCCTGATTTGGATGTCTGACACCATTTTTGTCTCAGAGAATCTTTTTGGGTCTGGAAACTTTCCCATGAATATTCAAAAACTTCTGGTCTGAGACACTTGCATCTATATTATTGACAGATTTTTAAAGTTCAGAAGAAAGGACTCTAATTGTGACTTAGGTCTTTAATTAGAGAGGTAATTTGAAATAGGAGGATAAAAGAGGGTAGCCTTTACATGGTGTTGGCCTTAACCTATGGCCTTAACCTCTATGAAAGTATATAAACACATTTGAGTATTGTGCTTTCACTAACTTCTTCTTTCATCTTGTTTCAATGCAAATGCCTAGTACTGTAAAATTTCCTTTGATAAGGTAAAACCACAGCTAGTAAGATATATTTTTCACTTCTGAATTGCTGTCTTTTAAATATTATTTTGGGCTTCCCAGGTGGCGCTAGTTGTAAAGAACCCACCTGCCAATGCAGGAGACTCAAGAGATGAAGGTTTGATCCCTGGGTTGAGAAGACCCCCTAGAGGAGGGCATGGCAACCCACTCCAGTATTCTTGCCTGGAGAACCCCGTGGACAGAGGAGCTTAGCGGGAGCTTAGCGGGCTACATTTCATAGGTTTGCACAGAGTCAGACATGACTGAAGCGACTTAGCAGGCAGGCATACAAATATTATTTTATTGGCAGTAAAACAATGATTTGACTTCTTTACCTATGGAATTTATCTATAATTAATTAGTTATCTATTCTAAACAACTAAAATTAAATTTTATAAATATTTTCACCCTGTGATATAGGAGACAGAATGGAGGCATGAGCAACAGGATGAAATAAAAAACATGTAGGGACTTCCCTGGAGGTCCAGTGGCTAAGAATCTACCTCCCAAAGGAGGGGGCCCAGGTTTGTTCCCTTCTCAGGGAACTAGATCCCACGCGCAACTAAAAAATCCTGCATGCTGCAAAGAAGATCAGAGTTCCCAAGTGTCACAGGTAAGACCTGTGCAGCCATACAAATATTTTTTAAAAATGGGAAAGGAGCTTAGTTCACTGGACTATAAAATCTAATTTGCAAAATTGATTTTGCTTGCATTGTCTTGTTTAACATGGCCTAATTTTCCCTGGCCTTTGACTGTGTGGATCACAATAAGCTGTGGAAAATTCTGAAAGAGATGGGAATACCAGACCACCTGACCGCCCTCTTGAGAAACATGTATGCAGGTCAGGAAGCAACAGTTAGAACTGGATATGGAGCAACAGACTGGTTCCAAAGAGGGAAAGGCTGTATATTGTCACCCTGCTTATGTAACTTATATGCAGAGTACATCATGAGAAACACTGGGCTGGAGGAAGCACAAGCTGGAATCAAGATTATCCAATATTTTGATTGGGAGAAATATCAATAACCTCAGATATGCAGATGACACCACCCTTATGGCAGAAAGAGAAGAAGAACTAAACAGCCTCTTGATGAAAGTGAAAGAGGAGAGTAAAAAAGTTGGCTTAAACTCAACATTCAGAAAATGAAGATCATGGCATCTGGTCCCATCACTTCATGGCAAATAGATGGGGAAAAAATGGAAACAGTGACAGACTTTATATTTTTGGGCTCTAAAATCACTGCAGATGGTGACTGCAGCCATGAAATTAAAAGATACTTACTCCTTGGGAGAAAAGTTATGACCAACCTAGAAAGCATATTAAAAAGCAGAGATGTTACTGTGCCAACAAAAGTCCATCTAGTCAAGGCTATGGTTTTTCCAGTAGTCATGTATGGATGTGAGAGTTGGACTATAAAGAAACCTGAGTGTCAAAGAATTGATGTTTTTGAACTGTGGTGTTGGAGAAGACTCTTGAGAGCCCCTTGGACTACAAGGAGGTCCAACCAATCCATCCTAAAGGAGATCAGTCCTGGTTGTTCATTGGAAGGTCTGATGTTAAAACTGAAACTCCAATACCTTGGCCACCTGATACAAAGAGCTGACTCATTTGAAAAGACCCTGATGTTGGGAAAGATTCAAGGTTGGAGGAGAAGGGGATGACAGAGGATGAGATGGTTGGATGGCATCACCAACTTAATGGACATGAGTCTGAGTAAACTCCAGGAGTCGGTGATGGACAGGGAGGCCTGGCGTGCTGCAGTCCATGGGGTCGCAAAGAATCAGAGAGGACTGAGCGACTGAACTGAACTGAATTTTCCCTGAGCCCCATACTCTGAGCCAGGCATTGTGCTAGATGTCATCAATAAAAAGACAGAGCAGAGTGTTCCCCACCATGATGGTCTTGCAGCTTCATAAGGTAATGTTTCACTATATCTAAAAGATTCGAAACTCCAGGAAAAAAATCTGATTTCAGATGTGTGAGAATCATCCAAAATACAGCTCAAAGTGAGGGATCGCTACTTCCCAACCTTCTTTCACAACATGCAAATATTTTCCTTCTGTGTGGCCTGACAACTGGGATATCGGTTTCAAGAATAGGACAGGAAGGTCATCACACTCCAACAGAACTGCAGGCCCTCCTCATCTTTGCTTCATTTTTCAGGTCCCTTAGCTACTCTGTTCTCTATTACTCGTAACTTAATACTTCCATCTGAAGCACCAGAGTTGAGTCCAGGCTTTGAAGAGAATTCCAACTAAGGAACAAAACCATGTTCTAACTATTGTCAGTGATAGCTATGAAGCACTCAGAATGGGCAGTGAATTGGAAGGCTCCAGAGCGCTGTCTCAGGAGATCAGCACACAAAGTGTGTTTTCTGTTGCAGTGTTCCAAGGAAATATTTTTCTCACTAGTCACTAGAACAGTTGTTTGGGGATTTCCCTAATTTTGTTAGACTGAATTAATTTGGCAAGTAAATAGATGAATCTTTAAAACTCTCCCCTCCCCAACAAGTCAACTGTACCTCTGGAAAGGTAAAAAACAAATAAGAAGTCAGACTGTGGTTATTCATCTACAAATGACTCAAATGACTGGGTATTTCTTTCTGGGTTTCCCATCACCATGCAAGGAGATTAAGTGGGGAAAAAAAGAAAGCAAAACCCATGCTACCAGCTACACACTCAATGGCTCTGCTCTCCAAAGACAATGAAAACTCCATGCCAGAACTCAATTCCCCAGGAGAACAGACTGGATATACAGATGGTAAGTGCCCCACCTTCAATCTATTCTTCTGCCCCCTGCCCCCTACACCCCACCCAAAGTTCTTAATTATGGCCATACTTCTCCAAGGTTAACTATTCAATCATTTTTTCATTCGACAAGTAGTTTAGTTGTTACATCCACTATGTGCCAGGCACAGTGATGAGAATTATAATAGTGAGAAAAATCAATCAGAGGCTTATGGTCTGTTGAATAATAGCAGTGGTCAGTGTATAACACAAATGACAGCAACAGCTGTGTCAGTTGAGGAAAAATACAGGGTTGTGATGACGTGTATAAAAGGACCAGATATGGACTGAGGCGGGGGCAGCTCAAGGAGACAGCGTAAGGATGAAGTCAACCAGGTAGAAACACAGAGGAGAAGGATGAGATCTAGGCAGAGAGATTAGTATGTATTAAGATCCTGTGACAAGAGGGACGCCAACAAGTTAGAGAAAGTGAAATATCGGAGAGGGTAGAATTCAGATGGGGAGAAGGGCGCAAAATGAGACCTACCAAAACAGAGATCGATCAGAACTGATGGGTGAGTTCAGCCAGGTTTCAGAATATAAGATGTATAAAATCCAGTTGTATTTCTACACACCAGCAATGAACAATCTGAAAATGAAATTAGGAAAACAACTTCAATTACAATAACACTCGAGAGAATAAGATACTCTGGAATAATTTTAACAAAAGACGTGTAAGACTTGTATGTGGAAAACTATGAAACGTTGTTGAAATAAAAAAGACCCAAGTAAATAGAAAGGCAGCCTATGTTTATGAATTGGAAGATTTAATATTAAGATGGTTATATTCCTCAAACTGTCCTATAGGTTCAACACAATCCCTATCACTATCCTAGATGATTCTATGGAGAGATTGACAAACTGTTCCTGAGATTCCTATGGAAAATCAAGGAACTCAGAATAGCCAAAACAATGGAAAAGAAAAACAAGTTGTGAGACATGTACTTTCCAATTTCAAAACTTAAAACAACAACAACAACAACAAAAACAGTTTAAAAAAAATAGTAATCAAGACAGTGTGGTACTGATATGAAGACAGACATAGATCAAGGAAATAGAATTGAACGTCTGGAAATAAATCCTTTTACCTTTAAGGTTAATTGATTTTTAACAATTAATAGGTAATTAATAGGAAAGGATAGTCTTTTCAATAAATTGCACCATAGCAATGGGATATGCACATGCAAAAGAAAGAAGCTGGATTTCTACTTTATACCATATACAAAAATCAAATTTATCATCAACCTAAACAAAGAGTTAAAACTGTAAACTATGAGGCAAAAACATGGGAGTAAATCTTTTTAACCTTAAATCAGGCAATGGTTTCTTAGATATGACACCGAATTCACAAAGTACATGAGAAAAAATAGATAAATTGGACTTCATCAAAATTATAAAGTTTTGTGCTGCAAAACAGAGCATCAGGAAAGTAAAAAGGCAACTCGCAGAATGAGAAGAAATATTCTCAAATTGTGTTATCAGATGAGGGACATATCTAAATATACAAAATATTCTTACAATTCAACAATTAAAAAAAAAAGACCAATAATCCAATTAAAAACAGGCAGAGTCAACAAAAAAAACCCAAAAAAACTAGACACAGATTTTTCACCATTTATAAAATTTAACTCAAAATGGATCATATGCCTAAATGTAAATGCAAAAGTATAAAACTTTTGGGAAATAACATAGAAGAAATCCCTGGGCATGGCAATGACTTTTTATATATAACAACAAAAGTGTACTCTGTGAAACAACTGATAAGCTAAACTCCATTAAAATTTAAAACTTCTGCTCTGCAAAAGGCAGTGTTAAGAAAATGAAAAGACAAACCACAGATTGGGAGAAAATATTTGCAAATGATACATCCAATAAGATCTATTCTTTAAAATATACAATAAACTATTAAAACTAAAAAACAAAACAAAACTCATTTAGAAACTAGATTTAAAACCCTGAACAGACACCTCACCAAAGAAGATATACAAATGGCAATTAAGCATATGAAAAGTTGCTCAACATCATAAGTCATTAGGGAATGGTGAATTAAAACAAGACATCACTGTACATCTAATAGAATGGCCGAAGTCCAGAACTCTGAAACACCAAATGATGGCAATGTTTTGGAGCAACCAGAACTCTTCCCTTCTCCAGGGAATCTTCCCGTATTATATGACTCTATTTACATGAAATGTCCAGAGTAAGCAAATTTACAGATACAGAAAGTAGATTGGTGGCTGCTTACGGGGGGGGGGGGGGGTGGGTGGAGGGGGGAAAGGGTTGTGATAGCTAAACTCTGTAGAATTTTTTTCAGTTCGTATTATTTTACTTATTGATGTATTCTAAATCACCTTATTTTGCACAAAGTTTAAATCATTCTTCATGAGGCTTTTTTTCATGCTGTAGGTCCTTTACACATTTGTGTGTGTGTGTGTACATATTCTTTATATTCTTAAAAAATATTTGATTAAATCTGGTAATCCTTAAAATATAAAAGTAGTTCAGGATAAAATGAAGGTGTATTTAAGAACAGGAGTAGTGCTGTTTGAAAACTTTGGTTAATATCTTTTTTTCAATTTTTAAATCTTTTTAAAATTGAGATACTTACACATAGGAAAATACATGAATCTTAAGAATATAGTTCAATGACAGATTCACATATCTATATAACTCAGATTATACAGATATTATTATTATTCTTTTTGAGGTGATGGAAATGTTCTAAAATTAAGTGTGGTGATAGTTGCACCTATCTGCAAATATATTAAAAACCACTCTACTGAATATTTTAAAGGGATGAATTGCAAACCCTAATCCTAATCCTTATGGCAGAAAGTGAAGAGGAACTAAAAAGCCTCTTGATTAAAGTGAAAGAGGAGAGTGAAGAAGTTGCCTTAAAGCTCAACATTCAGAAAACTAAGATCATGGCATCTGGTCCCATCACTTCATGTGAAATAGATGGGGAAACAGTGGAAACAGTGGCTGGCTTTATTTTTTGGGGCTCCAAGATCACTGCAGATGGTGGCTGCAGCCATGAAATTAAAAGACGCTTACTCCTTGGAAGGAAAGTTATGACCAACCTAGATAGCATATTGAAAAGCAGAGACATTACTTTGCCAACAAAGGTCCATCTAGTCAAGGCTATGGTTTTTCTAGTGGTCATGTATGGATGTGAGAGTTGGACTGTGAAGAAAGCTGAGCGCCGAAGAATTAATGCTTTTGAACCGTGGTGTTGGAGAAGACTCTTGAGAGTCCCTTGGACTGCAAGGAGATCCAACCAGTCCATCCTAAAGGAGATCAGTCCTGGGTGTTCACTGGAAGGACTGATGCTAAAGCTGAAACTCTTAATACTTTGGCCACCTCATGCGAAGAGTTGACTCATTGGAAAAGACCTTGATGCTGGGAGGGATTAGGGGCAGAAGGAGAAGGGGATGACAGAGGATGAGATGGCTTGATGGCATCACCGACTCGATGGACATGAGTTTGAGTGGACTCTGGGAGTTGGTGATAGACATGGGGGCCTAGTGTGCTGCAATTCATGGGGTTGCAAAGAGTCAGACATGACTGAGTGACTGAATTGAACTGAACTGATGCATGTAAATCATAATAAATAAAAAATAGTAGAAATAAAATAATAAATAAAAAATATTTTTTATAATAAAATAAATAAATTTAAAAGTATCTCAACTTTTTTTTAAGTGGGGTTTGAAATGTGGATATACTAGACCTTTTCAGGCTCTGCAAGGCCAGAAGGTACTGTGTTTCCCTGCTTTAATCAAAAATGACAGAACAAGCTCAAAATGTCCTTGCAGCTCCCTGAGCCTCGGAAGAGAGAACTGCCCAAAATGTCTAAAAACTGTTCAGTTCATGTAGGGTGGAGAAAGGCTGGGTTTCCACAGCCTGTGGATGGACTGTCCACTGTGCTTCCCTTCCCCGAAGTGGGAACTTCATTTCCTCAGGAGGCTCCCCCTGGGTCGGCAGGACTGCATCCAGCCAAGTGGCTGCTCCCAGGGCCGTGCCCTCCACTGGAGAGTACCTGGCACACACTTCTTGTCTTATCTGGGCTCCTGTTCCTCTGCCCAGTTCATTAGTTTTTTGTAAAACAAGCAGGAAAGCATAACCTTTCGGGTCATGTAAGTGACCCTGCTACTCAGCTGAAGAGCAGGGCTTTGTCCAGTTGCTCCCTGCCCTGCTTCCTGTGGCGGCAGATATTGATTTTTCTCATGACAAAGCAAGTATTCACCCGTTCTGGAAGGCTGAGAATTTTAATCCCCAGTTTCCGGGGAAGCATAGTGATACTGACAACCCCTTTAAGTAAAATGTTTTAGAAGGAAAAGCTAAGTAAAGTGACTGCTGTCTGGGCAGAGAAGAGAGAGATGGTGATATTTACATAGATCTGACAGGTATTCAAAATGGGAAAAGTAGGAAGAAGGTTTTAAAAAGCAAGCATCTCAATGGTCCCCCAGGGAAGGAACTCCCTGTAGTCAGGCTCTGGGTATTTTTCCAATGAAAGTCCAACCATCACAAGAAACAGCTCACCATCCAACCATCTGGCACTGTTGTGACTGACATTTATGTACTGATGACTGAATCACACACTGCTGGTGGGTAGGAGAAAATCCCCCCTTCCTTCAGTTGTGATATTAAATGTGTAATGGCTGTTTATGTGGAGGAAGTTGGTTTAAGCATGTGGTTCAGGGGAAAAATAACAGTAGCCTTCAGGATGAACTGATCTACAGCCATTCGAACTGTGTGAACAAGTCTGTGCAGGCAGACAGGAATGGGGTGAGTTCTCTGTGTGCCCCCACCCTCCACTGACTGCCTCCTTGGTTGTGCAAGGAGCTAGCAGTGTTGCCTCACCCGAGCACAACACCAGTCAATCCAAGGCTTCAAATTAAGTTCTCTCCCCACCCTCCCAGGAGCAGCAATTCTGCTGGTCCTCAGAATGCCCTCCTCCTGTGGGTCTCACTGCCATTGAGAGAGATCAAGGGATCTGCACTGAGGAAAGTCTCCTGCAGTGAACATTGGAAATGGGGGGAGCCGATCAGTGTACAGCGACATGAGGCACAGCCTCTGCTAGGACCCAGAAGATGCTTTCTGGACATGGCACAGAGGAGATGCACGGCAGCCTAGGAAAGAGCAGGAACCCTGGGCCTGAGAACCTGGCAACGTCCTCATTTTGAGACCGTGACATTTACAGATATAGCGCAAGAGGATGTTCTTTTTTTTTTTTTTTAAAGATGGGCTTAGTAGGTATGACAAAAAGGGTAGAAATATCTGAAGATGATTACTTCAAGGTTTCCACTGTGGTGAATGGGTTGGAGATCACCAGCATGTGGTGAGACTGAGCAGGAGGTCAGGCAGTATGCAGACAGAGGCAGCCATGAGCTCCCTGCATTTGGCTCCCATAAAATCCCAGTGTGTTACTCAGGCTCTGAGCTAACAGCCTCAGGAAAAATAAGTTTATGGCATTCAGGGCAACTCATACAAATGCAATGTGGAACGTGTTTTTACCCAGTATTTTTTTTTAAGACAACTTTTCTGTAAGTCAAACCACCTTGAGAAATAAATCCTGTAACCCTGCTAAGTAATTGCCAAAGATTCTTAAGTAGAGCAATTCCCCACCACCAACCTGCCCTTTCCCAGAACAAATTCCTGCGCTTCTTGAAGCGCAATAGAAACTGAAGTGGGGCTTGGCTTTGGTCACGTGGCATTGCAATTCCTCTGAAGGGTACTCTCTTCATCACTGGGTTACAATGAGGCAAAATCGAGAGAGCTGCTAAAAGGTGTGGAACCCAAGTATAGGCAAACATGAAAGAGGGGACACAGTCACTGTTTGTAGGACATACCACTTCCCAAACAGTTCTAGGCAAGCATTCTTCAGTGACCTCAACGGGCTAAATTTTACAACATTTACTGAAGGTCTACTAAGAGCCAGCCAGTGTGCTCAGCACTGGGTTGACAAAGATTTACAAAATGTGGTTGAGTGGGCTTTAGGATCACCTAAGGCTGAGCTCTGTCTTCTTACTGCCATCACCATTTGAAGGTTAATTGTGGCTTTTAGAACTGAAACCAGTGGATGACAAGTCCTACATAAATATGGTATAATGATGTTGATCCTTCTATCTGAAAGGCTCAGATGTAAAAAGTTCCTAAAGACAAGTAATTTGCTTAAAGATTAAAGTTTAACATGGAAGGAAGTAATAAAACCTAGGACTTCAATGGTGGTGGCTGTTATTTGTTTTTAAAAGTGGTCAACAAATATTTACTGAATACATACTGAGTTTCTGGCATGATTTATGGAAGCAAAGGAAGCAGTTAGTCTCTGCAATTAGAGACTTAAAGTCATGTTGGAGGATTTCACATAAACACACACAAACACAATCTAACAATCCAAAATATCATGTAATCTCCAAATGAATGGTATTGTAGGAAATAACTGTACAGGAAGTAACACAGGAGTTGCAGGAAGAAGAACTGCAGAGACCATCATGGAGAGCAGAGAAAGAAAGAATGGACATGGTACCTGGTAAAGGGACAGGATTAACCTGAGCAGGGACAAAGGGAGAAGTTATTCCAGGAAGGAGGGGAGTGATGGCCAGGTGTAAAAGGCAGGAAGGTAAAAAGTGGGTCCAGACGACGTGGTAGCACTTACACCTGGAAAAGTAGTGTGGGTCAGACTGAAGACATCAAGCAGTACACAATAACCGTATATCTTATTACTGGTGATATTAATCTTATCAAAGGGTCAGATTAAGGTTAAGCTAGTGTCTACCAGATCTCTACATTGTAAGGTTACAAAACTTGGTAAGTATTTTGTGGTAGATGCAACATGTTTTTAAGTTTAATCTGCATTAATATTTTCCCATTACTAACTCTATATAATCTACAAAACAAGTCAAATTATGATCTGTAGCATATGCCAGTTTCTATGATGTAAATACTCACCACAGAAACCACCATGGCTCGTATTAAGCTTCCAGTGTGATGCCACTGAAAGGGGAGGTGGGCAGGGATACACAGAGGCACATCATTGTATAGTATGGCTGCCAATAACCTCCAATGCATAGATAGCAGTGAAATGTATACGGGAAGCAGGAAGTGATGAGTATTTACTACTTTTGTTTAGAATAAAATTTGAGTTTATAAAATTTAATTTTTAATAGTGGCTGTGATAACAACTGCCTCACAGAATTCCCAAAAATGTCATAGTCGGCTTTCATGACCCAGCAGGAGCGACTCCAGACACTGCTGCAGGCACTGTTGTCTGTAACCAGGTGGCCCTTCCAGGGCATCTTGTCACAAAGTTGAGAGGGAGCAGCAAAATGTCTCTCAGATCCTTGTGGTCTGGCATTTGTTCCAACCGCAGAAAATGTGTGCTTTAATGAGAAGAGGAGTATAAATGGCTGTGTTGGTTCTTCATTCCAGGATAGGCTGCCAGGCACCTCTGCCAGGCAAGATGTTCAAGATGTGTGTCTCAGCAGAGAGGGATCTGTGTGAGATGCTGGGGCTAGGAAACAAAATCCTTAATTTTATACTTACCACTCGCTTGGGGAGAAATTTTGTATCTTTTACCTCATCCATAACGGTGGGATGATTGCTAGTGGGTATATAATACATACACAGATATGAGCAATATTGATAAAATGCCCAGCCTAGTATCTGAACAAAGTAGTGGGCACCCTTTTATATTTATCTATTGACTGATTGATTGATATAGATACAGGATATGTATATGTATGCATATGTATATAGGCATTTGTATTTGCTAAATTAGCAAACACATCTGTAACGCTAACTGAATGGCAGTACTTTACATCCATTGAAACATATTAACTTATTTAATTGTCTTAACAATCCCAAAGGTATCTAGGTGTTACTGTTATTGTTGTTACTATTATCCTTATTTTTTATAGGGGTGTCAACTAAGGCCTAGGCCAGTTGTGTAACTTGCCCAGGGCCAAAAAGCTACTAGGAAGTATAGTAGCCAGGATTAACCCCAAGCTGTCTAGCACCATAATTAGTACATGTTTTCAGACACTATAAAATGTCACTTTTCTTCCTCATTCATTCAGAGAAAAGGCATGAAAAAGAAGCACAAATCACCGTGTTCGTAGGTCTATGGCTATTTTGCCAGCACATTCCACAAAGCAGACTATTGAAAGACTGCTTATGATGGTTTCAGTGGGTTTCTGAGTAGGAGGCCTGGGGGCTGTGGCCCAGGAGGGCCCTCACAGTGAAGCTGGCAGAGGAGGAAGTGGCACCCTTTGCTGGGAAAGCTCTGCTGAGCCCTCATGGCAAGTGGGGACTGGTGGCCGTGGGAGGGTTAACTCGACCAAGCTTCCTGGTCGCTCCTCCACTGACTGACCAGTTTTGCTGGCAGGTCTCTCTGCCCCGACATGACTCAGTTCCATTCTGTGTGTGTGCTTAGTTACACAGTCGTATTCGACTCTTTGTGACCCCTTATGGGCTGTAGCCGGGCAAGCTTCTCTGTCCATGGGATTTCCCAGGCAAGAATTCTGGAGTGGGTTGCCATTCCCTTCTGCAGGGGATCTTCCCAACCCAGGGACTGAACCCCCGTCTCCTGCATTGAAGGTGGATTCTCTACCATCTGATCCATTACTCTGATACAAAGGAATCATAGGATAGCAGAACAAATGACTGACTTCCTTTATGTTCTCAAATTTAGGAAAAACAGATATCGGAAGCAGTGGTTTTCAAACTTTTTGAGGGGGAGCAAGAAGATTTTTTCTGTTCTGGCCTTCGGTGGTGCTCTGCCTTTGGGAACCTCTTCAGTGGCTCCTGAAAAAGCTAAAATGCAGGGGTTTCGTGGTACAGATGGAAAATTACAGTTCTGTTTTAAATGCCTCATCATATGCCTGAGGACCTGAAAAACAGAAGGGTAAAGTGATTTTCCCAAAGCCACACAGCAGGCATAAGCAGGTGGAGAATCTGCCATTTCCTAGTGCTCCCAGCTCTCTGTGACTCATATCCCGGGGTTACTGACTTTGATGCTCTCTGGGGACCAGTGTAGAACAGATAACACAGTGTCTGTGAGTCATGGGGTCCCTCACACTTCTCAACTGGTAGCCTGCTGGCCAAAGTGGGAATTCACCTGCCAATCCCAGGGCTCAAGCAGGAGCAACTAGCAATTGCTGGCCATTGGCGTCAGCAATTGCTGGCGTTGATGAGAGGTTCCCACTCTGGGGAACAGATGCTGAGACAGAGTGATCATATTTTACTGTAATGGAGCCGTTTTAATGTATGCCTTGCCCATCTGTCTTCTATAACGGTGCAGCAGCCTTCCCTCTTTATCTGGCTGGAAGGTACAGTTATTTTTATTGTCAGGCGCATAAAATATATGGAGTCACTTGAAAGAGCTTCTTTGGAATGCACAGAGAGTAGCTGCTTGGCACAAAGCAACTGTTAAATATTTTGTAAGGTTTTCATAATTCATGAAACCTGTTATTCGTGAAGCTTTTTCTTGAGACCCAATCAGGAATTCCCAATTACTCCTACGAAGAGCAGAGAAAGAAGACAGTGCTACTTTCCTTCTGGGTCTGCCTATCTGATCTATTTGTCTCATCCACTCAAATATTTACACAGGGCTCTCTCTTGATTACTAACTCATATAGTGGTAACCAGTTTCTTGCCCCCAAATCTGGATGTTTTGGAACAAGCTGTTTAACTATCTCAGGCCTTGGTTTATCAATTCATGGCAAGGACCAGTCTAGGGGTTTTCATGAGGGTCACATTGAGTTAATGTTTATAAACCATGGTGATGTTCTCAGATGAAAGATGTTCAGTGAATATAAAAATACTCAGCTGTGATGATTAATGCATGGTCTTTGCCAATGAGATTATTTAAATGATGGAACAGTGGCTACTATTTTGATCATATAGAATCTCACTGAGGTTTCAAAGCACTTTTCTGACAATAAATCATGGCAAGCGTTATTTAATCCTCACTTTAGAGACCAACAAGTTGAAATATCATAATGTACATGCTTTACCCACAGGGCAAGAGTTAAGTTTACCTGTGGAAAAGTTATCAGTGTTGCTTCTCTTCCAGGACACTGGCCCCCAAATTCATCTACCTTGTCTCTCTTGTTGGGAATTTTGTAAAATATTCTGAGCTATGCATCATTCCTTGAGGAGGATGGCAGAGCCCAGAGGAAATCCACTTAGCAAGCATGTATTGAGTCCTGGAGATACAAAATGAGAGACATAATGCATGTTCTCAAAGCCCTTAGGATTCAGAGAGACTTGGGGGAACGAGCACACATGATCAGACTTCAGGATACCTGATAAACTTTGCCATACAGCAGAAACAACAAGAACATTGTAAAGCAACTATACTCCAGTAATTTTTTTTTAAGATAGAGCCACACATGTGAGTGGAGAGGAGTCAAATGGACAGTAAAGGGAGTGTAGGGACAATATTGAAAGTGATGCTTTAGTTGTTTGTAAATGTGCTTTTTTGCTCATGAGTCT
Source organism: Capra hircus (assembly GCF_001704415.2). NCBI lineage: Eukaryota > Metazoa > Chordata > Mammalia > Artiodactyla > Bovidae > Capra > Capra hircus. Next base: position 58,719,184 of record NC_030817.1, read on the forward strand.
TCATGTAGGTTCCCTCAGAAGCAGATGCTGGGGCAAGGATTTGAGGTTTATAAAGAGATTTATTTGGAAGATAAAGAAAGCATCATGGGTGACAAGAAAGGGAGACAGGGAAGGGAGCGAAGCTATCATTGTGGCCAACCAGGATCATTTCTGGGGAAACACACACTTCAGAGCCATTACCGGAAGCGACAAGGTTGAGCTGCTGAAGGAGACTGCTCCTGGGGGCAGTAATTCTTGCCTGTGGAGTGTGTGGCAAGGTGGGCTGCAGACACCAGAAGAAGTCTTTGAATAAAGAGGGCACAGTAACTGCTCCACTTTTAAAGAAAATCACCATTGGAATGCAAAGTACTATATTCTCTAGTGCATCCCCTTGACTCTCTGGTTTATAGGCACCATTTACCTGTAGATTTCAGTCAGCAGAGAACAGCCACTATTAAGAGCAGGGACAGCCCTGGTGGAGGACTGGTTAAGAAGGAAAGATCAAGTTATAACCGATTGTTCATACTTTGACAAAAGATCCAGCAATCTCCTCTTGCCCTTCATGGCTCAGAAAAGGAGTCTCCTCCTTGGCCTTCATCCTGACCCTCCTAGGTCTCTTGCAGGACTCAGAGCTCACTACTTTCACGGTGGTTATAGCATCTACTTGGACTTTTTATTTACTCATCCTTCTCCTTCAAAAGACTCGACTTCCAAAGGCAGAGTCTGAGCCCAATAGAGAATTTTTCAAGTGACGCATGTGACCTTCTTTTAAAGGAACAAAAATAAGAAATCTTTTCTATTTTATGAATTTTCCTTTAGAGAAAATGTATGGGAGAATGTGAATGTGTACCCTGCTCCAGAGGAAGTGTAAGAACAGCTGAAAATCATCAGTCAAAGATTTTGCAGTGAGCACAAAAAGAGACATCAGGAAGGGGAGGGAGGTCCACCGGATAGATATGTACTAGGGGTTAAAAATCAAGCAGCAAAAAGTATGACATCAGGGCTTCCTCGGTGGTCTGAAGGTTAAGAATCCACCTGCCGATATAGGGGACACAGGTTTGATCCTGCTCTGGGAAGATCCCACATGTCACATGGCAACTAAGCTGGTGCGCCACAATTACTGAGTCTGTGTGCTCCACAACAAGAAAAACCACCACAATAAGGCGGCCTCGTTCAGCAATTAGAGAGTAGTTCCCGCTCGCCACAACTAGAGAAAGTCTGCACCCAGCAACGAAGACCCAGAAAAGCCTAAACAAATAAATAAGAAATATTTACTTTAAAAAATATAATATCATGTGAAGAAAGATGGGCCCTTAAACTCAAGCCTAAGACTCATTTCTTCTTCCATTTGTACTTTTAGAAATCTGTATTTATATGTCATCTATCTAACTATGTATTTATTGATGTATCCATCCCACATTGTGTTTTTATTTTTTGTTTCATTTTTTCTTACATTTTATGTCATTGCTTTATTGATAGAAAAGGAGCTAAAATGCTCATCCCCCTCTCCCTGACCTTAGGCTGCATTGGGCAAGTGTGTATTAACAGCATCCTTGATTGTGTGTTCTTTAATAGAGAGGTATAGAGAAGAAAAAGTAAAATTCTCCCTGTACCAAAACCCCTGCTCTCATTAAAAATAAAAGTGATCCATCTAAAAGATCAGCAAATCCAATGGTAGAGAATAGTACAGAATGGAAAGGACTCCTCCAGACCCACAGCAGACCCTCTCCCCCAGGAAACACCTAGCAAAGTTCTATATAATTCCTTCCAGAACATAGCATGATATGATGATAAAATGACAATAGATAATATTTATTGGGTGGCTACTATGTGTCTGGCACTATTCTAAAACCTCGATAGATACTAAATTGTTTAATCTACAAGATAAATAGTTATATTTTCATCCGCAGTTTACAGAAGAAAAAACCGAGGCACTGAAAAGTAAACTTGCTTGCCCGAAGTGACATACGTGCCCAGGTAGAGAGAGAGGCAAGAGGTGGACTCGAGGATTCTGAGTTGAGAATCAGCCTTTTAACAGCTAATGCACTCTGTTTCCAAACCACATGTGTGAATTTGTATATTTTAGTACACAAATGCTAATGTGTGTGTGCATGTGTATATGGAAATGGACAACTCTAAAACTGGCAAGAAGCATGCTTGATCTAAGCAGCTGGGCCCTTTCCCCAGTGCCGCATTTTTCTGGAGGCTTTATCCATGACCTTGCCAGCACAGAATAATTTCCAAAGCACGTTTACATCATTTTTGTAACAGTCACCTGCTTCCCACCATATACATTTTATTGTGCACAATTCTATCAACAGCATTGTCTTTAATACACTTCCAGACGACAAACACTGAATACAGGCAAATTTAGTAAGTCTGCTTTTACAATTAGGTAGAGCCTAAATCGCAGGTGTGCACCAATGGTTCACTTGGCAAGAGAGATGTGAGGCTCTAAATGCCTCCTTGATCCTCTCAGGAGTTATCAGGTGTTGGGTGGGGAGGGTCCAAGGCAAACAATTTGTGAAGGACCTTGAAATTGTTACCATACTATTCTGTATCACAAAGACCAGATGGCCAATGGAAATAAGCTAACCAGGCATCTCAGTCAGTCACTCAGTTCAGTCACTCAGTCGTGTCCGACTCTTTGCGACCCCATGAATCGCAGCATGCCAGGCCTCCGTGTCCATCACCAACTCCCAGAGTTCACTCAGACTCACGTCCATCGAGTCCGTGATGCCATCCAGCCATCTCATCCTCGGTCATCCCCTTCTCTTCCTGCCCCCAATCCCTCCCAGCATCAGAGTCTTTTCCAATGAGTCAACTCTTCGCATGAGGTGGCCAGAGTACTGGAGTTTCAGCTTCAGCATCATTCCCTCCAAAGAAATCCCAGGGCTGATCTCCTTCAGAATGGACTGGTTGGATCTCTTTGCAGTCCAAAGGAATCTCAAGAGTCTTCTTCAACACCACAGTTCAAAAGCATCAATTCTTCGGCACTCAGCCTTCTTCACAGTCCAAATCTCACATCCATTCGTGACCACAGGAAAAACCAGAGCCTTGACTAGATGGACCTTAGTCGGCAAAGTAATGTCTCTGCTTTTGAATATGCTATCTAGGTTGGTCATAACTTTTCTTCCAAGGAGTAAGCATCTTTTAATTTCATGGCTGCAATCAATAGTGAAGACCAATCATATCAAGAGCACTGTGTTAGGTGCCAGAGATATCAGCTATATGGGTTCTGTCTTAAGAGTTAACTGCCTCGTTCACAAGCCATGGCCATAGCCAGTGGTTTCGCAGGTTCTGAGTGTCCCAGGTTTGGTGCAGTTGCCTTCCAGGGGAATGGGAGGCTGGAAGAAGAGATGGCTCAGCTCGTCCTCGATTTCTACTCTATCCCTTCAGAGCAACTCCTCTCTTCTCTGTTTTGTGTGCTGGGCATCAGCATACCATTTTATATTTACAAAAGCTTTCAGTACTAAAAATAACTTGAAAATCATTTCCCTGAGGTATTTGGTTTAAAGTAAAAAAAAAAATTAATTCACTTTTGGTCAATTCTGTTTTTATCTTTAGGTAGTCAAATAGCTTGAATGAACTTATCTTTTTATATCTAAATGCTTTTTCTGATTATGTATTTATACATCCTTACTGTTTAAAATGTTCAAAAATACGGAGAGGTTGTAGTCCTTATTCCCCAGGGTAATTACTTGTTTACATTGTGCTGTATCTCCATATAGCTTTTATCCTATGAAGATCACATTTTTAGCTTACATTTTTATACAGTGAGAAGCACTTACAAGGATATGCAGGTCATATTACGGGTACCATGCTAATGTCCCCATATTGTTCTAATCTGAGTACACATGCTGCTAAAATAATGTAGGTTAAATTTTATATTATGTATTGCATTTTCAATTTCTATTATATTTTAACTTTGCTCACAGCAGGATATTTTTTTGTCTGAGTCCTCCAGGCCAAATCTAATTTGTTCTAGTTGCTGGAGACATTTCTGGCATAGGAAGTATTTTCAGTCTAGGGGGACATGTAGCATTCTCTTTCCAAATCCCCAAAGGGGTGCACTTGTGCAAATTTGTCAAATCCATGGTTTTATGACGATGCTGAGATGCAAATCCATGTGACTGAATTTTAAATTCATGCTCCATTTCCTAGAGCCCTTTCTGAAAATGTAGAGGGGAAAAACAGGCATTGTCATTTCGGTGCTACTACCCCTGAAACATAGTGCTGCAGGATGTTATAACAGCAATATGATGGACAGACACCTGAACAGCAAAGCTAACTGAAACACGTCAACCTGTTTGAAAAGGCTCATTTGGATTGTTCATCAGCTTGTTATTTGACTCCTGTCCCTCCTTTGTAGATTTATGCGTTCACAGAAATATAGCCACACATAAAATATGCAACTAAGATTATATTGTTTGCGTGTCATTCATAACCTAAAATTTTCTAGGTTAAGACCAGATTATTTTCTGACATTTAGAAAAAAGACGTTTTATGTAAGATTCCAGTTTTGATTTGATGACTGGTCTTGGATAAATAGTATGTGGTGTATTTAAGTCACTTTCAAAATTCTGCTAAAGAATAAATCTAAGAAACAGCTAAATTAAGAATGTCATCTTTTCAGTTTATATTTTCACAGATGATTCACTTATATGACCTTTAATATTAGAACATTTAAAGCGATTACTACAATTAAAAGTATTCATTCTATACACTACATTTTCAATTGTGCATTGAGTTCTCAATACTGTTCAGAGAAAGGTCTATATAATAAGTAGGCTTAAACCAGATGTGGCCAAAAATATGATTTGTCCAAAGATAAACTCTTACACTATATAAATATCTCTTCTGCTCTTAACAAATTTGTCTTGGTGAATTAAAGAAAAGCAGGGAAACAGAACTTTAGAGGTGAAATAAGACCTGATCATTTTAGAATATGTATTAAACTCACCACATGCCACTTCCAATGCCAAGATTCCACTGAGAAAGGTGAGTAGACTGTGGGTCTCTATCTTAGACTGGCTCATGTCTGAGCAGAGTTTCACGGTCTTCCATAGAACGGATATGAGACTTAGACCCCAAGATGTATTCCAGGGAGAAGATAAGGAATAGATGGGACCGAGACTGAAATCTGTGTCTACAAAGTACACAGAGCAACTCAATGAATTTGGCAGCCCTGGGAGACTAATCTATCATATCACAGCATCTCTTTAGTGGAAATTTATCATTTTCAAAACACTTGGCCACTGCAAGTCTCTTTTGTTTCTTCTTCGTTTGGTTGAGGTTAAGACCTACTTTTGGCTAGGGTTTTTGCACTGAAGTTTCTTAACCTGCCCACCTCTTATCAACAAATCAATGCTTTTCTGCCATGAATTTAAATAAGAATGATGCCAGTCTCTGTTTTTAAGGCTGTATATTCTGTATTGGAAGATAAAAGACATAAATCTGTAAATTTTTCCTGAAGATTCAAGTGCCTTGTGTGTCATATTCTCTGAGACGTATCACACTATGGTTGGTGAAAGAATATGAAGATAACACTTCTTTCAATCATGTACTCTGATTCCCTGGTGGCTCAGACAGTAAAGAATCCACCTGCAATGTGGGAGACCTGGATTTGATTCCTGGGTTGGGAAGATCCCCTGGAGGAGGAAATGGCAACCCACTCCAGTATTCTTGCCTGGAGAAACCCCATGGACAGAGGAGTCTGGCAGCTACAGTCCATGAGGTCGCAAAGAAAATTTGGACACAATTGAGCGACTAAACACAGCACAGCACATTCTCTTTTAGGAGACAAAAGAAATAAATATATAAATGTTTGCTGAAGACTCAAGTGCCTTGTGTTTCATATTCTCTGAGACATATCACACTATGGTTTTTGAAAGAATGTGGAGGTAACATTTCTTTCAAATTATATACTCTGATCTTATTTTAGCTCTTTATATTCAACTATACCAAAAATACTTACTTTACTAAAAATTATACATAATGAAAATATTGACTCTTAGTCCTACTTTAATACATTTATGTATGTCCTTCCATAATATCAATTTTAAAAAAACCTTATGGAACCCTAGCTTACATATAACAAAATGCCCCTATACTAATGTACAGTTTCACCAATAGTCTGCGTAACCACCTCCACAGTCAAGATACAGAACACTTTCATCACCTCAGAAAGTTCCTCAAATCCCTGTGAGCTAACATGCTCCTCAACACCAACCCCAGGCAGCCATTTACCTGCTATCTGTAATAATGATAATTATTACTACAATTAGATGTATCTTTTTTAGGCATCATGAAATGCATATTCTTTTGTGTTTATCTTTTTTGATCAGCATAATTTTTGAGATTTATCCACACTGTTGCACAGATGAATAGTTCATTCCTTTTAAATGCTGAGTTTAAGTCCATTATATGACTGTATCATACTTTGTATATTCCTTTACCAAGATGGACATTGGGTTGTTTCTAGTTCTTGCCTATTAATGAAAAGGCTGCTGTAAACATTCATGTACAAATATTTGTGTACATATATATTTTCACTTACACTGAGTCAAATGCCTAAGAGTGGAATTGTTGGGTTATAGAGTACTATGTGATTGACTTTATTATAAACTGCCGGACTTTTCCAAAATGATTGCACCATTTTTTCTTTCCATCAGTTGTGTATAACAGCACTAGTTGCTCCATATTTTTTCTAATTTAAGCCATTCCAGTGGGTGTATAGTGGTGTTTCATAATGGCATATAATTTGTATTTCCCTGATGACTAAAGAAAGCTGAGCACCAAGGAATTGATGCTTTTGAACGGTGGTATTGGAGAAGACTCTAGAGAGTCCCTTGGATTGCAAGGAGATCAAACCAGTTAATCCTAAAGTAAATCAGTCCTGAATATTCATTGGAAAAACTATGCTGAAACTGAAGCTCCAAAACTTTGGCTACCTGATGCAAAGAACTGACTCATTGGAAAAGACCCTGATGCTGGGAAAGATTTAAGACAGGAGGAGAAGGGGACGACAGAGGATGAGATGGTTGGATGATATCATTGACTCGATGGACATGAGTTTGAGCAAGCTCCGGGAGTTGCTAATGGACAGGAAGCCTGGTGTGCTGCAGTCCATGGGGTTGCAAAGAGTCGGACACAACTGAGTGACTGAATTGATGACTAATGAGGCTGAATATTTTTGCATGTATTTATTGGCTAGTGATGTATCTCTTCAATAATGTATTTGTTCAAATCTCTTGCCCATTTAAAAAATAGATTGTTTGTCCTTTTGTTATTTAGTTATAGAAATTCTTTATGTATCTGGAGAAAAATTCTTTGACAGATACACATATTGTGGGTTTTTTTTCCCCATCTCGTGGTTTACTTATTTATTTTCTTAATGCTTAATTCATTACTTAATTCATTCATACTTAATTCATTTTCTCAAAGAGCAGAAGTGTTTGACAATAACATTCCATAGGACATAATGGGCACCTATGTTTACAAACAAGCTTTGCTAACAAGTGTAGGGAGTATCTCTTATGATACAGCGCCAAGGCAAATTATGTTGCCTCTTTCACAATTATTCATAATATATCTGTGGCAAAGAGTCCCAGTTTATCAAGCCCCAACTCACAAGCAATATATCACCCCAAATTTGTGCTACCAGGAGTTTCTGTCTCAACAACCCCTTCATTCTTTTCTTTCCTTTCTCTCCGATACATCTCAATGGAAAGTCTTCTTCATAAAAAAGGATGAGTAGGCATTGAGTACAAGCACCTTTTCATTGCAATGCAAGGGTCACCATGACCTCCTTGTTGCATTGGAAAAGTAACTTAAAAGCTTGGTTTTGTTCTAGATTTCAGGACGAGAAATCTCTGATACACTGACTCAGAAAACACAAACTTCCTGTTGACTCTCAAAACTGGAACTCAGTGACTTCATCCTTTCTTCTAAGAAAACCAGTGGCCTGTGTTTTATTCATTTCTTTCAGTAAGTATTTGTTAAAATGCACTATATCCCCAGCACTGGTACTAGAAAAGCCTGAAATGTCTAGAGTAGTGTGTATCATGTCTTTTAGTTTATTGTTAATGAAACAGTGAGCATCTTACGAACAGAAATGTTATTCATTCTTCTGTGCTCAGTATTGGCATATGAGTACTTACTAAATGTAGTTAATGTCCGAATGATTGTATGTATGTGTGCATGAGCAAAGTGTCACAGAGTTGCCTTGCTTGAGTTTTCTATGTTTTCTATGATGGAAGTTTTTTAATGATGGGAGAGTAATAACCAAATAGCTACAGCCACTCCAGGAAAATGATAATCCAGATCTCTTCCAACATCCCAGTGAGGAAGTCAATACTAATACTAATAACTAATACTCTGAGTAAGGCTTGTATCATTTTGATTCCTAATAGTTAAAATTTCCCAAGTGGAAGATAATGTACCAGACCTTGGACATGAAGAGGGTCACAAGAAAATCATTTCTTCTTAGATTAAATCTGAAGTAAATTCAATAATGAAAAGAACATTGACAACCACTATAACAAATAGTATTTAGTATACTTTATAAAACAGTTTCATATACAGTTTCCCACTGGATCTTTCCAATATCTCTGAGAGATAGCCACGAGTAGTATTGATATACCTACCCCCACTATATACTGCTGGAAATGAGGTTCAGCAGCAAAATGGAGTAGCTGGGCTCTAGTACTCTTTTTTACTGCCCTTCTAGGATAACCCCCTAGAGTGTCATGATGGTAGTCTCTGTTTCCCATGATTTTTAAATATCATTCCTTTGTTGTGTGCCGAGAAATGAGATAAACTATCCTTACTACAGTGTATGTTTATGGGAGGTACACGGTGCACAGTAGTAAAGAACACTCAATTGTTAAGCAAAGTTTTGACACCAAATTCCATGAAGATGAGCCCCACAGAAGTCATGACTCTGTGAACCCTCAAATTCCTTTTTCTAAACAAACTCTATTTCTTGAGGTGTTAACAGGAGCTTGCTGAGATGCCTGTTTTCTCTTCAGCTCAGTCGCTCAGTCATGTCTGACTCTTTGCAGCCCCATGGACGGCAGCAGGGCTGGCTTCCCTGTCCCAGAGCCTGCTCAAATTCGTGCCCATCGAGTCAGTGATGCCATCCAACCATCTCATCCTCTGTCATCCCCTTCTCCTCCTGCCTTCAATCTTTCCCAGCATCAGGGTCTTTTCCAATGAGTCAGCAGGTGGCCAAAGTATTGGAGTTTTAGCTTCAGCATTAGCCCTTCCAATGAATATTCAGGATTGATTTCCTTCAGGATTGAGTGGTTTGATCTCCTTGCTGTCCTAAAATTGTCTTTATGTTATACCTGTCCAGGAGGAATTCCTTAATTTAGACACATCTATTAAGGAATTTTATTGCCTTGGCTTGTTAGCTGTAGACAGGAGCTTGGGAGGAAGGATCTTTGAGCTACTCACCACGCCAGTTCAATCCTCCAAGGAGCAAAATGAGGCAGCACTATGTGTGAGTTATCACATTCAGGATATACTAGAGAACTGCTCACATTTGGAAAACAGTCTTCAATTGCAAGCACAGCCATCAGTGAAATAGCTGTAGCTTGACATTAATCTTGTAGCAGGATTACATTTCAGGCCACTGCTTTGCAGAAGATGAAGTGCGTTTGCCTCTGCTTCAGTGACAATGGTGTGACTGTATGCTTTGTAATTGGGTCCTAAGGAAGGAAAACTCAACTTTGTTCAGAATCAGGACTGGGTGATTGAACAACATTTGAGTTTCTGTTATTCCCACCAATAGCTGAGAGCTGTGACTGAGAAAAATTCAATTAATCCCTCTTTCTCAAACAGCTATATTTCTACATTCTTATTGGCCTCTATAATAGCTCATGAAGGGTAAATAGCTCTCTTTATTAATGCTTCATTAAGAATTTTTATATCTATGTGAAAAGTGGTGCATTCTTTGCACAGAATGAAGTACTTGGAGCCTTGATTCCAGCTGGTCTGGATTGGAAAACTCATTACTGTTCTTAGCCTGACTGCCAGGAAACTCCTCAGGGGAGAAATATAGCCTTGTATATATGGAAACATTCAAACTGGATTGGTCAACTTTTATAAATAAACCATTGGAAAATGTAATTTAGAGGGAGAAGTATATCAATTGCAGATTGTTTTCTTAATTGTCCCTGTTATTTCCCAGTTTCAAATTTTAGGTATTTTTCATAACAAAATAATTAAAAGTAGGAAACAAAGCTCATCATTCAGTCTTTTAAAACAACATCTTTCTGTAATGACAAAGGGAATTATAAATTACTTTACAATTTGGAGGTAAAATTACAAGATCCTTTATAGTTAGGCAATTGATAGTCATCTTGACCAAGTTCTAGACTCAATTCTCCAACTCTTGACTCAAAAATTGGCAAAACCAGGTTAGAATAGACTAGCAATTGTTTCCAGTGGAGAGGATTAAAACACAATTATGAATACATTCATCTTCCTTGGCCCAGGGACTCTATCCCATAATACCATTTGCATAACCGGTTACTTTGTTCCCTTTTAAATGTTAAATTTGGAACATTTTATTCCAAGAGCCATCAAAAAATAAACAAGCGGAGTTCTAAGCCCACAGATTTTCATATGTATCTGAGGCTAAAAACCAGTCCACTTTGCCTGTATTTAGGGAAGGATAAGCACTTTCTCATTTGTTTACACACCCAAGATGATGTGGCTCTAAAGAGTTGTAAATATAGACAAATGGAAGTTAGCATCTCACTTCATCTACCACACACTCAACAAGACACACACACCCCCCACACACACACCCCCTCTGTTCCTTTCTGAAGGAAACTGGAGATGGCATTTTGTTTGTTCATTGGCTTCTGACTGTCCAGCTCCCTCCCTGTCTCTAATGTCTTCTACTCCTGAGCTGTATACCTCAATCAATGCATGCCTGCACTCTTTCCTCCCCTGGGTCCCCAGTGCAAATGAACCTGACCTATGTCTAATTGCCTGGATGGCAAAGTGGTAACTTAAAAACCAGTCACTGCAGACTGAGGATCTATTATTCAACTCAAGTGGAACACATTTAGGTTTTTAAGAGGGTGTCTTGGGATACACAGGCTCCCCAGGTGACAGGTCGCAAAGAGTCGGATATGACTAAGCAACTGAGCATGCATCCTGGGGATATATAATAGCTGAGTTTAGTCTTTAGTGGACGGAATTCAAGGTACAAGGTTGACCAGCAGATAGATCTTTGGCAGGGGGAGAAAATTCTATGTTCTCCTATGCATACACCATGTAGAGGTACTTTCTCCTGTCCCCAGTTCAGCCTGGCACAGGGCTCAGTTCAGAGAGGAAGTTAAAAAGCACTGCAGCCAACCTGTCCTGACGTTTGGGAGTAGTGATCAGTGCAACAATTGTCCAGAGGATTAGAAAGTGCCCCCTCCCAGCCTGCCATCCCTCTGAGTTACTATAGAAACTACTCTGCAGCATCTCAGCCTCCTAGAGCTTAAAGTTCTGCTTTCCTAAAGCTTCTCACGTTCTATTTGTATTAGTACTGGCTTTTTTGGGGGGTGGGAGATTCAAACTTTGTTGGCAAGGCTCTAGGTAAAGAGATTTTATGCTTTTTAATGGTAAAAATTCAGCCTCCCTGATGGGTTTTCCCCAACACAGCTATTCACATAGTCAGTGGATGGGTCTCCTTGGAAACAGCAGCAGCTCAGTTTCTGCATCTCCTGATGACAATCTCTCTGTACCCTTGGCTGCCTATTCCCAGCAGTTGACGCTCTGACTAGAGCAGGACACTGAGGACCATGAGTGATAAGCATCAAATTTGTGATTAAACTGGTGGGAGGTAGGCCTAGGTGACAGTGGAGTTTCTGCCAAACCAAGATACTGTCCAGGGAGCATGGGTAGCTCCGTACAAGGTTGCAACAAAGGAGGGCACCAGTTGTTCTCAAAGTAAAGGCCCAACAGTAGTCTGAGCCCAACAGTGAGAAATTTGACAATAAATGTTGAAGTTCAGGCGGTTAGGCAGGGCTGTATCACCATACAGAGGACACGGGCTCTGCCACTGGGCAAAAAGACTTGTTAGCAATGGGCAGCCCTGAGTGATAGAAAGGGGACTAAGGGATGTTCCAGAACCAGCACTCAGATACAGGGACTACAGCTGTATCTGAGTAATCTGTACTGGGATACTCAGTACTCAGCTGTACAGATATAGCTAAGATCTGGGTTTGGGGAATACAGGTGCGGTGGAGTGCCTGGGCATTTGGGAGTAAGGGGCAGAGTTTTGTTATCAGAACTGGACCATTGAAGGAAGAGGCAGAATGAGGGAGAATGTATGGTGTGGGTCTATTTCTATCTTATAGCACAATCGAAGAAAAGAGGCACAACAAGCCTCTAGAATAAGGGTGGAGGCAACACCATGGTTGAACCAACAAGCTTGTTGAATTCAACAAGCAGGCAGAGACACGTGGGGGAGGCAATCCAAACGCCCATAGATGATAAAAGGGACCTTATATCACGTATTGAGCCCTTTCCCTCTTCCAGGTACAACAGATCTGGGCACCTTGTGAAAATGCAGAGTCCCAAGCCCCCAGATTCAGAGTGCTCTGCATGCTCTGATTTAATAGGGTCCTGTAGGGACACTTTAGGGAAGTCTAGCATAGACTCCCCTACCCCAACCCACCACTACTATCACTGTGCCTGTCTGGGTGGGATTGATATTGGGCATTCCTCATTTTGAGAGGGTGCAGGGAGAAAGCCTCCCCATCAAACTTCAGATAGCCGCTTTTCCTACACACACCAACGTCCAGTGCGGGGAAGGGTAAGGGGCTCCGGGTGCCCAGTGGCCAGTGCTCTGAGGTCAAACCCAGGAGACACTGAGGCAGCAGGAGAGGAACTTTTTCAGGGCAGCTACAGTTGCCTCACCACTGAGCCCTGAGCCTTATTTTTCTTTCATTCTAATCACATGAGCAGAGCTAAGTGGGTTCCAGAAATGAGGAACAAAGGAGGGAACCTACAGCCTGTTCTTTCTCCCCGTTGCTCTCCTCCACAGCTATTAGAACCCACCAATTTGTTCTGCTTCCTGAAGACTAGTTTTTTATATCCATCCTGAAAAAGAAATGGATTCATGAGACCCATCATCAGAAGGAGGCTGTGACTTCTTAGTATGAGCCAGTTTTAAGTACAAGCAGTTGTTGAGGCAGAAAATTCCCCAGTGGCAGGCTTGATGGATGATATGACATTGTCTCCTGGGGACATGGTGATTTGCTGCAGCATTGTGGCAACTTAAAATAAATGATCACTCTGCACAAGGGCTGACAAGCTTCATGTCTATGCTTCTCATCACAATTCTAGTAGTGGAGCTTCCCAGCCTCTAGGTTAACCCCTTTCACTTTGGACCAAACTTCTGGAGCAGGAACATGGGTGGGATCATAAGATAATTTTTCTTTGGATAAGCAACTTTCATCTAAGGATCTCCAAGTACTTTAAAATAGTAATTAAATTGCCACAACACCTTCACATGGATAATTATTATCCATCAACCATCCCTAGCTCTGCGCCAACACTTAAAGATGAGAAACTTGAAGGACAGCCTGGCTAGACTTCAATGGCTGAGCTTATCATAGAGGTAAACCCCAAATTCAGTGTCCCTCATTTCTAGTCTAGTACTGCTGCTGCTGCTGCTGAGTTGCTTCAGTCGTGTCCGACTCTGTGCAACCCCATAAACAGCAGCCCACCAGGCTCCCCCGTCCCTGGGATTCTCCAGGCAAGAACACTGGAATGGGTTGCCGTTTCCTTCTCCAGTGCAGGAAAGTGATAAGTGAAAGTGAAGTCACTCAGTCGTGTCCGACTCTTTGTGACCCCATGCACTGCAGTCCACCAGGCTCCTCTGCCCATGGGACTACAGAGGGCTAAAAAAGATGATCATATGATGCTTATGCATATACACACAGTGAAGTACTATTAGTAGAAAAGAAGAATAAAATATGCATATTGAATTTACAACTTAATTAAACTACTATATCAATCCTACCTTTTAACCAATTTTTCCCTTCTCAAGAAACTTAGCTCCATTCTGTTTCAGTTTTTCTATCTTTAACGAGGTTCCCTAATTACCTACATTGGGCTTTCCTGGCGGCTCAGACAGTAAAGAATCCACTTGCAATGAGGGAGACCTGGGTTCAGTCCCTGGGTTGGGAAGATCCCCTGGAAGAGAGCATGGAGACCCACTCCAGTATTCCTGCCTGGAGAATCCCCATGGACAGAGAACCCTGGTGGGCTACAGTTCATGGGGTTGCAAAGAGTTGGACACGACCGACCAATTGAGCATACACACCGTTGTTTACGTTACTTCATCAGAAGTGCTGACGACTTGTCAGGTGGAATGTTCTACAGCCTCCAAAAAGGATTCGTGTTTCTCTGTGAGACAGCATCACCTCATAATTTGAAATAGATTATCCTAATATGGGACTTAACTTTAAGGAATTTTTATCATCAAAGCTGTTATTCACTTTATCAGAATTTCCTTCCTCTTCATTTTAGTTCATGGCCACTGGCTTGTATGATACTATCTTATCTGAGCCAGTCACAATTCTTCTTTTTTTTGGAAAACTGGTACTAAAACCACCACCAAGGTTAGAAACAAGAAACTATAGTTAAGACCCAAAATTGTTGGTGGTCCTAAAATTGATCACAGCCTCTACTCTGACGAACATCAGTTTCTCATTTAATATGTGGAATTAGAAGTAGCTACCTGGGGATAGGTTAGAAAGTAGTAGGGCTTCTTAGAGGAACTTGGGACAGAGTTGCAGACGAATAAAGCAGCTAACAGCTAAATTAGCAGTCTTTGCCAAGCAGTCCTCTAGGTTCACTCTGAGCTGTGGGCCACGGAGACCAAGATAAAGAGAAGAGCCTTACACGACTTCAAGATGAGCCCAACAGAGAAGCGCACACACGGAAAGGTCAGAGAGAATGTTGCCACCACAAAGGCTATGGGAAAATGAGGAACGTAGCCAAGCTGGATCCTTCAGGTGTTAGTCATGGAGTTTACTTCCTAAGAGAAACGCAGATTTGCAAGTTCCGGATGAGGTACCAAATGCCAAGCATATGTGATGGAACTGTGAATACATGATATAATATGTTTATGTATTGAGCTTTCTTGTATTTCTTATGTATTGAGATTTGCAAAGAAAATAATGTATACTGTTTGTAGTATGTCAATGGTAAAACATTTCTACAGAGATCTCCTTTATGAGGCAAGTGAGAAACATCTGCAAATGGCTAGAGTGAAAATCTAGAAAGAAAACATTCTTGGGATATTTTTTTAGAAATCATGAATAATATTCTAGGACAAAATAGAGAAATAAGTTCCTGAGGTGGGCGAGGCGGGGGAATGTAAGTAATGAGACCACTGAGAATTAAGGAGAGGCGGCCATATAAGAAAGGCACGAACACTCGTGTAACGCTGAGCAGTTTAGGATGTGGTATGTTATTTAAGGCTCTAAACAGCTGGATGTGTTAGGAGCACAGAGAAAACAAATGACCTGACTCATGTTGGCAAGTGGGTGATTTGGGCCCTGGAATCAGCAAAATAAGTCCAAGTCCTGGGTCTGCTTCTCTCTCGCTGTGTGACCAGCTCACTCCCCTGCCTCTCAAAGCCTCAGCTTTCTCCCAGGGCTGCTGGGAGAATTAAATAGGATGCTGCACAAAACATGCTAAGTGTGGGGCCTGGTACATCACAGAATGCACACAATAAAATGTTGGTGCGCATCGCAGGTCACAGCAGCCTTCCCTATATGGCAACAAGACTGATAAAAACCAAACAACATGCAGTGTCTCTGAACTGATACATGAAAGTGAATCACTCTTTTCCATCGAGGCCTCTCTGGGCGCTATGCCTGACTCCAGCGTTGCTCTATTTTCACAAAATAATTTTAGACTATCTCCATTGCGAAGGCCCTTAGGATTACTTAAACTATACATATGTGTGTGTTTTTATTGGTAGCCAATCTTGGCCACCAAAAACAATTTCCTTTAAAATTACTTTTTCCCTTCAGAAATCTGTCATTTAGAGCTAAACCTAATGAAGAAGAAACATAATCAAGAGGGGATAAGAGGGGATGGCTTTGTGTGTGTGCCTTGTAAGCCCAAATTGCCCAAAGGCAATTCTAAATAAGGATTTGAATAAACATCTTGAATAATGTGGACAATGATGTTAAATACATGACTTCCTGAACTCATTACCTGAAGGATGTTCCTCATCTAAGCTTGACTTTTAAAATATTTTTTTAAACATCAAAGTCTCTCTCATAGTCATACTTGCGCTGTTGGCCTCTATTCACTTTTTGGAATAGTGAGTACTGGGAAGGAAAGGAAGAGGGAAAGGCCAAAGGCAGAAAGGAAAGGATGGGAAGAGAGAGAAACACCAAAAGTGAAAGGGCAAGTTGAGGCAGAGAAAATCAAACCAGCTTAGAAACATCACAGAGAAATCTACCTTGTAGACAACAGACCTTAATTATAGTTTGCTTTTAAAGACATAACTCATACTGCTATTTGTTTTGTGGAAGGCGGGAGAGGGCTTATAATGGGCTGCAATAAACTTTCTAGGCCAGCCTCAATCATTTTTTTCTTCTACTCTAGGAAAATATGCTTTAGTACAATACCTCAACCTTTCAAAAAACTTAACCTTTGAGGAGAACATTTAATTTGCTTTTGCCCTCGTATTTTGGATGCTCATTTACCACCTTGTTCCTTTCTTTGCTCTTGTCTCCTCAAGGTCCCCCGGAGAAGCATGGGCTTGAGGAGGAGTTGTGGGAAAGGAAGGAAGCACGCAGAGTCCCCTTATGTGAATAAAGTGATTAACAGAAAGTATAAAAGAGGCTTCTTCCCCTGTTCACAAAGCAGATTTTCTTCAGAAACTGGCAGAGCTCCCAGACAATTTGCTCTGGGGACAGACTCTGGCTAAACTGCTGGCAGTGTGGGCCCTGGGGCCTCCAGATGGGTTTGGGGGGCCCTGGGGAGGGAGCACTACCGAGAGGGGAGGAGGGAAGGACTCAATGCAGCACGGGCAGGGCCAGTGTGGGTCATGCACAGAGCAGGCTAGGTGCTCTCCCAACCACCTCGTTGCCCAGGCCTCTGGGCCACTGACACAGCTGTGGACGGGCTGAGGGGCTGGCAAGGGGAGAAGCTGGCTCCAAGGTCCAGGATGGAGGAACCTGAGTGGTCACAGTGCAGGGAAGGAGTAATGAAGGATGGGGCAGTTCCCACGAGCTGGCCCGGGGCGCAGGCTATTTCGAGCTGCACAGAATAGCTTGAAGGGCAAGGCAACCCTGTCCTCTAGCACCAAGCTAATTGTGTGCTCCTGATGCCCTGCCAGGTCCAGTGATCTGAGCAAGCTATGGGGTAGGTTTGGGGAATCATCCAGAGGCAAAGATTGCTGCCACATTCCCTGGGCCCTGCGTTCAGCACTGTCACCACAGCAATGCCCAGGCTGCCCCTTGCAGCTTCCGCTGGATAGTGTTTTCAACAAACACTCACTCTGGAGTACTTCTAATGAACTGGAAATGAGCAGGCACTCCATGAACTGTGATGCAGGTTGGTGGGGAGAGGAGGGGGGAAGGGGACCAAGGCCATTGGCTTCTGAGGCTACTGCCAACTTCCTTGCTAACTTCTGGCTCAGATTAGGGTTCCTGATAGTGAGACTTTAAAAAGCGACTTTCCCCTATGGTAGAACTTGGGAAAGGTCTATGGCCATGAATTATTCAGGGCCACCCACTGATTTAGTCCCCAGTGTCTTCCAGATACTCTCATGGGGATTCTTGGCTAGCTTGGATATCAACAGAAAGCCTATGGGACACATTTGCCTCTCTGCTGCCTTAAATGCCCACCAGCCAGGATGCCTTGAGGCTGTTAATAAAGCTGGGAACCGGTGGGCAAGTTGAGCAGGCTAGCCTGCTACTTTTGTCTTTCTCTGCTCTTTCCCCTAATGGAATAGCCTCTGTGTCTGTGTGTACACAACTCATCCCTGATCATTCAAAAAATTCAGAAAATACAGAAAAATGTAAAGAACACCATCAACTGGAAACAAGCATGGCTGGCCTGTTAGCACGCATTCCTCATGATTCTTTATACTATATTTTGATGGGAGATGATAGGATGCATATATTTTTATAACCAAATTTTTTTACCCTACCATTTAACACAAATATTATCCTTCCACATTCATAAGTATAGAACTATATTATTATTTTTAACAGCTGTTTAATAACCCAGGGTAAAAATGTGCTGTAATCTATTTAATCAATCGCCTGTAGTTAGATGATTTCAGTTATCACCAGATTATTGCTGATGGAAACAAGGGTCTTTATATAAACATTACTGAATCCTTATCAGGTCATTCTCTTAAGATGAATTCTGCAGTGTAGAACTGTTGGGTCAAATCTGCTTATCTTTTTAAAGGCACAGATGCATCCTTTCAAAATTTTCCTATCACAAGCAAAGCTCTACTAATATTCCATCCTTCCAAAAATCAGTGAAGCCACCCATTTTCCTCCCCTTCCCCTGCCCTGGACACTCAGCATTATGAATCTTTGTCATCTTTTTCAGTCTGATGGTTTTAAATGATAGGTCTTATTTGCTGTTTGAACTCAGTGTTCAGTGTTTCCTCTTCTCCTCTGTCATCTCTTGGAGTTCTTTCTCTATTAGCATCCCCTTCATCAGTGATGAGCATCAGCGGAGCACTTCCAGTGTGTGGGCACTGACTGTGCTGAACATCAGTGCTTCAGGAGCAGTACCATCTCAAGTGCTCTGGGGGTGGAGGGACGGCTTGGAGGAATGACAGCTTCAGGGAGGAGGAGATAGTTACGTTAGATTTGATGAAATGGTGACAGCAGGATGGGTAGGAAAAGGTCATCTGATGCAGAGGAAAGAGTATAAGCAAAGTCACTGAGGCCTGTGTTCCAGGGTGACCGGGAAGCGGGATGGCCAGGCTGATGTGAGCTCTCTGTGCTGCACAGTGGAGTTTAGATTAGTCTATAGCAATGACAGAGCTTAAGGAAGGGCTTTAGAGGAGAGCAGTGATCAAATGCATGTTTACAAAGTTCATTTTGGCAGTGGTGTGAAGGAGGAAAGGAGGTGGGAGAGAGCAACTGAAGCAGGAAGACCAATAAAAAGACTGCTGAAATGGTCTGTGTGAAGACGCTGCGAGCTGGAAAGAGGTCAGGGCAGCCAGGCAGGAAGCAGAGGAATGGTGACATACAATTTCCAAGACTGGTAACTGAGTTGGAGAAGCAGGGGAGAAGTTCAGGAAGAACTGGAACAGAAGAGAAGGTATGAGCTTTTGCAAAAAAATAAAAGGAAGAAAAGATGGATTCCATTTTGAATATGCTATACTTAAGTGACCATTTGACTTTGGATAGATACAGCCAAAGGGAAAGCGTAAATACAGATTTGGGACCCTGGAGAGCTGCTGTGGCCATGGATACAGGCAAGGGGATTAGGGGCACACAGAATCCACACACTGATTGCCAGGAGCCCTTCCCTAAGGGGTCCCTACACCCCCACACAGGCTAGACAGACAGATGAGTGCTTTCTCCTTGTCCTTAGCTTGTGAGCCCCTTTTCTTTCTCTCAGAGGTGTCCAGCTCATTACTAGGAAAGAGTAGATCAAATGTAGCCAATTCATATAAAAACTGGAAAAAAAAACACAAGCTTTTTCTCTTACATTACAAACAGTAAGCCTTTGTTTAAAAGGTATTTGTTAACACAAAGAAATGACTTCTTAGCGGTGTGGCAACTGCGTGGGAGAGTTCTGGGGGACCAAAGCCTTTCTGAGCTCTGCCAGGTCATGTCAACAAACCACCATCCAAGCCTGCCCTGCATTGGGGGCTCTGCTCCGCTGTTAGAGATCCAAAATTCAAAGCACTGCCAGCCTCTGAAGAAAGCATTTACAACTTTAGTTTGCCTTAAGACAGAGCTTTGCAGCCAAAGACCTACTTCCAGGAGCCAGGTTTAAGCCCCGGGACCTGAAGAGAAACAGGGGGTGTATCCTGGTGCCATCAGCTGGGTGTCTTCTCAGTTACGGTTTGAACAGCTCAATTAAAAGGACAGGGAGTGGCTGTCTAAATTTAAGTAGAAACACAGTAAAACAAATCTGGGTCATTTTAGCCTACTTTGTTCTCTTCAGCATCTTTTGCTTTTTTTTTTTTTAATCGGAGATAGTTGCTTTACAATGGTGTGTTAGTTTCTGTGGTACAGCAAAGTGAATCAGCTATATGTATCCACATATCCCCTCTTTGTCACCACAGAGCAGTCAGCAGATTTCCCTGTGCTATACAGTAGGTTCTCATCGTCAGCATTTTAATATATATTTATCTAGAAAAACTAAAATTGCCTCAGAGAGTCTTCAGGGATGGAGATGTATATCAGCTCTCAGCTTCATTTTTCAGCAGCTGACATTCTAGCTTGTCTTCAGACCCAGAAAATCTTACTCTGACTCGACTAAAAATCACTCTTTTTTACCTTTAATCCTGTCTGTTTTCCTCCCTGGCTCCCTTCAAGCCCTCTTTGTTGCATCAAATCAGGGATGTCTACTGCATCTGGAAAAGCAGCTCTGGCTGTGCCCAGGGAATCAGACAGGGACTGCCAGCTACACCCACTTCTTCAGTGGACATCATTCCATGCACGTCAGGAAATGAGTCTGCAGTGGACGCACCCCACTCACCAAAACTGATGAATGAGCAAACAGGGCCTCTATTATTTTCAGTAGTAAGGACTTAACTATAAAGGATGTATCTAAAAAACAATATTTTGCTCCATGATTTGTATTAATTCATGGCTTTCCCTGTTATAAATATATGGATGTCATTAACTGCAAGTCAAAAAATGAAAGGTTTCTTAAATAAATTAGGCATCTGAGGTGTAGGGGAATGACACAGAGAACATACCCCATGCAGGGAAGCAACAGTGCAGAACATAGGAATAAATGGCTCCCATCCAGTGCTGAATCTACGCAAGATAAACCGTAAAGTAAAGAATCTGCCTGAAATGTGGGAGACCCAGGTTCAATCCCTGGGTCGGGAAGATCCCCTGGAGAAGGAAATGACAATCTGCTCCAGTATTCTTGCCTGGAGAACTCCATGGACAGGGGAGCCTGGCAGGCTACAGTCCATGGGATCGCAGAGTTGGACACGACTGAACGCTAACGCTTTCTTTCACTAAACACCTCAAAGGAGGGGGCAAGGCAAGAGGGAACAGGACATGGAGAGATTCCAATCTGTTTTTCAGTCCGTAACACAATTCTAAGTCCAAATGGTTAGAGTTCCCAGGCAGAGGAAATGATTTCTACTATGAAGGAGGAAGAGGGAAACTCCCTGGGGCACCAGTTTCTTAATGACAGGACACCCTGAGAAGCGGGCAAGGCTCCTTTAAGTGTTCATGGCAAAAATCCCTGCAGTGTCAAAGATCAAAAGAGCTTTGTAATGTAAGGCAACACTTTTGAGACTGTTGACACTTGCAATAGAAATTAACTTCAAAACAGCTTGCTTCTCTGCTCACTGTATGGGCTTCCAAGTTCAAGGCATTGCAGGTGAGTGACTCACACCTATCTGTGTAAACACAGCATCTTCCATGGCTTCCATGCTGCTTTACCTTCATAAACCTTCTTTCTCTGTTAACTGAATACACAATTACCCAGGCCCTTCAGTGGTCACATAAACAAAAACCACTCCAGAAGTAGTTGAGTAGCACAGATCTCGCTTCCTTCAAAGCTTTTCTCTATACACACTCCATTATAGCACTTTCACCTGTGCGTGCTAAGTCGCTTCAGTCATGTCTGACTCTTTGCGACCTTGTGGACTGTAGCCTGCCAGGTTCTTCTGTCCATGGGATTCTCCAGGCAAGAATTCTGGAGTAGGTTGCCAATCCCTACTCCAGGAAGTCTTCCCAACCCAAGGTCTAACCCTTGTCTCTTATATCTCCTGCATTGGTAGGCAGGTTCTTTACTGCTAGTGCCACCCGGGAAGACTGTTTATTTCTTTAACATTTCCACATTATTTCCCCAAATGTGTAACTGCCATAACCCTTTAAAGTGCAACACCAGCTACATCTGGGTGGATTTTAAAAGACACTGTTGTGAATGTGAGCTGCTGCTTCTTTCTCACCGTTGCACACTTGGTGCTTTCCCATGTCATTAATCTTGAAACAGCAGCAGCAGAACCAGAGTGGCTGTTTTCTGCTGGGATCTGTGTGTTCTCCACTGGGGTGACAGTGAGCCCTGCCAAGTTCTTCTGAGACACAGCACACTCTGGTCAACATTCAGGACTACCAAGCCATTATTATAATAATATATCAGAAGATCTCAACTTAACAAGCGCAGTTCAGATACAAGAATCAAGTAAAATCAACTAGGAAAAAAAAAAAAATCCCTCCCTATCTATTTGTCCTAAATGGGAAAGCTGATGGCCAAAGAAAAGTCGCGGTTCTATAAGAGTTTCTACAGAAAATCCAAAGGGCCAAATACCGGGGGAAAATATACAGACTCTGGGATGCTGCCCTGATTCCTTCTGCACCCCAGGCCTTGTTTTCCCGGATTTTCGTTGTTTCTCCTGCTGTCCCTGTGTGTACACAGCTGTGCAACAGTGATCACAAGTGATGACAAGCACAGCCCCCAGAGCCAAGCTGCCCAGGCCCAGGACCAGGCTTCTTTTCTCTGTGACCTTGGGCCATTAACTAGTTTCTCTGTGCCTTATTTCTTCATCTGTAAAATGGGCTGCTTTGAGGATTAAATGAGAGAGCACAGTGGATGTCTTTTGCACAATGTCTGATATTAGACATAATCTGTTCCCTCTGCTCCACCGTTAGTCTTTGTTAGGCTATGACAAGAACATGGATGGATCTTTCTAAATATGAAATAAGAGCAACTTTGGAACCAAATTCCAGTGTCTGCCTGTGGGGATTGGGGCAGATTTAGAGCAATAGTACTATGCTAAAAAATGCTTTATGCATAAATCCTCTCATATAATCCATAAGATACCTATAGAAGATTTACATTAGCTGTTCTTCAACTAAGCATTCCTCCCAGGACCCTTGCTCTTGTGTAACTCCTCCCATATTGACTCTGGACTTGGTCACATGCTTACTCTGGCCAATGGGACCAAGAAATGTAGATTAGTAGAAATTTGGTAAATGCTTATACACTAAATCTTGTACCTTTAGGACGCTGCCACCTCCATGTCACAAAGTCTAGCCTCCTTAAGGACGCAAGAGCACAGGGAGAAAGAGGCCGTGTTGATCCCCACCACTCGCTGGTTTTCCAGCTGAAGGTAGTGAACCTGAACAAGCCCAGGAAACACCAGCAATTACAAGAGCCAGTCAATTTCTCACAAAATCACGAGAAGCAATAAATTATTGTTGTCACCAAGTTTTAGGGTTATTTGTTACTCTGCAAAGAATAACTAAAACAGAAATTAGTGAGTACAGTGATTCCATAACAGAAACTTAAAAACATGAGGCACTGGCTTTGGGACTAGATAGTTGGCAGAGGCTGAAAGGGCAGTTAGGAATTTCTGTTTGGAGGCTGAAAATGGGCCACCTGAGTTGCTGAAACAATCTTCAAAACTATAGTCTATAGTCATTTGTAAGGCAAAAAACACATATCTAATAAATTTGTGGGTCTGAGCTAAAGAAATTTTCAGGCATAATGCTAGAAGTGCCAGTAGATTTTTTTTTTTAAATTTTGCTTAAAAAGGTACGCAAAGAGAGAAGGATGAGTTAAAGAAGGAACCAGTGAGTTTAAAAGCAGAATTTAGAGGAAATTGGGAGGACCTAGAACTTGCTGGGTTTAGAAATAAAACTGTTCCTTATTTCCATCCTCTCCAGATGGCAAAGGATTCTCAACATGAGAAATGGTCTCAGAGTAAAGATTACTCGAGATTGCGGCTGTAAGACCCTTTATTATGACCTTTAAAAGACTTTGAGTAGATCTTCTCAACTAGATAAAAGCACTTCTAAGAGAAATAGATGCCTAATCTCAAAATAGCTCTGAGTAATCTGGAGCTGGGCTGCCCAGTGCAGTAGCCACTAAACACACATGACCATTGCGCGCATACTTGAAGTGCAGCTAATCCAAACTGAGAGGTACTTTAAGTGTAAAATATACCCTAGATTTCAAAAAATAGTAGGAGAAAAGCAAAATACCTTATTAATAATTTATTATATGGATTACCACATTGAAGTGGTAATATTTTGGATATATTCAGTTAAACAAAATGTATTACTAAAATTACTTCCATTTGTTTCATTATTAAAGTGTGGCTCTTAGAACTTTAAAAAATACGTATGTGGTTCATATTGGTGGCTTACATTATATTTCTATTAGACAGCACTAGTGTATACAAAGGCCTGTCCCAAGAAGAATCTTAGGTATAGATTTTATTTAGTGAAATGAACAGTAATGAGGTACATAGAAAATCCATAATGTTTTTAAAGGAATCCTGTCAGATTCAAGTAAGTATCTAAAATGATAGGAGACTTCTAGACCACCCAACTTTCTACAATCAGTGTGCGGGCTGAGAAAGCTACTTAGCTGCAATTATAGGCCATTTGTATTTAAAAAGAAATGACATCTCAGAAGATGGAGCCAAGAACCAGAGGATTTAATCCAGAGAAAGCTTGCCTGCTTGAGTTGGAAAACCTGATAATATGCACCCAGACAGATTTCAGAATTGCTATTCTATGGAACAGTTACTGCTATCGTCTCCTATTGTGTTATTTTTGAATGGGAATATCTATTGGGGTTACCATGCCCCCGTTTCAACACTTTATGTGGGGTGTATGGTTCAGTTTACAGGCAGAATTTAGAGGAGATACATAGGACTTGCTAGGCCGGAATACTAACCTTAATCTCTGATTGCAGAGGAGCTATCCACGAGAAACCCTATTTATATCTGTACCAGATTCAGATGACAAGATCATGGCCTTTGAGTCTAATGGGGTCACTGGATGAGATCTCAGGGGTCTTGGGAGGGCAGTGTATTTTTCCTATGGGAGGAATTTAAATAATTGTGACCATTGACCATACACTATTTACAATTTTCTAATTAAGAGGTAGAGTGTATTCCTCCCAGCCTTTGAATCTGGGCTGGTGTTTTCACTTGTTTTGTCCAGTTGAATGCGGTGAAGTGGTGTTGTGCAATATCCCCAAACCTAGACCTTAAGAGGCCTTACAGCTTCTGTTCTTGTCTTCTTGGTACTTTGAGAATACCACACACTTAGAAAGCTCAAAAGGAAAGGCCACCTCAGCTGTTCCATCCCTTGCTATTTTAGGCCCCAGATGTGAGGGTGTCACCATCTTAAATCTGCATCTGACTGCAATCGAATGAATAGATCCGGGAAAAACCATAGTAAGAACAACTCAGCTGGACAAAGAATTAATAAATAATAGTAAAAAAAAAAAACCCTGATAAACAATGAATCATTGTTCTTTTCAGCCATTACTGTGAGGTGATTTGTTCTACAGCAACAGATAACTAATACCTATCCACGGTGTAACAAGGAAGTGGAGCAGGTGGGACAGGCTTTCTGGCAGAGGTGTCCCTTGGATTCTACTGTGGTTGTGATGCTGTTACTACCATGTTCTTCGACACGTGGGCCTCTCCAAAGTGCTGCTCACAACATGACAGCTGATTTCCCCCAGAGTTCGCGGACCAGGAGAGGGAGAAAGTAGTCAAAATGGAAACCACGATGTATTTTATCATCACTTCTCCTATACGCTGTTGGTAACACAGACCAAGCCTGATGGAATGTGGGCAGGGGCCACTAGTGCCGGGAGCCAGTGTGAGGAATCCCGCCCGTGACAAGGTCATGAGGAAGGAAGCTGACATACGCAAGGCGTGCTCAGACTTCAGGGGCCCCTCTGGAAATTCCTAAGCATGTACCCCAACAAAAATCTGCCGGCTTTTGTGCTCTGCTTTTCCACTCTTCTGACATTCTCTGGAAAAAGTCAATTCAGGGCTTTAGTTTTCTGCATTTGAAAGAGTGTTTCAATCCAAAAACCCCTCTGATGGCTTTCTAGCCTGCCCGCAGGACTCGTACAGCTGCACGTGTGATTGTTTGAGGCCTCCTGACCGCAGGAGGCACAGGAAGCTTAAAACATCCTAGGAATGTAGGGGCTTCCGAGGAGTCAAAATCTTTAGAATAGGACTGATTAAACGTTTCATTTGTTGAGCCAATACTTGCTGCCAAATTTTCATATCCTTTATTTCTAGATATAGTTGGTATATAGAAAAACAAGTAGTAGACCTGGTATTAGCTACATTAAATCTTTGAGTTAAGTACCTTCTTTGTTATAACCCACTGCACCTTTGTTCTATAGAGATGTAACTTTAGCGCTTTAAGGAGATGTAGATTAAAGAAAAACACTTCAGGGGAAACAAAATTAACATTCATTAAGGAAGAGAGCCAAAAAGTGTTAACAAGCCTCTTGGCCTGAAGATAATGTAAATCACCTGAGACCTTTTGTATTCAAAATGATATACAGAGAGAGTCTGGGTTGCGAAAGCTACATAATTTTGTGTTACCCATTGATCTCTGTGTTTTATCAAAAGTATAAAAGGCCTTCTGAACAATAAAGGATGGGACCAGTTTCTTGGACTAGTCTCTCGGCCTGGTTTCTTGGGAATCTGGCTCCCCCCGTGTCTCTCTCTCTCTCTTCTTTTCTCCCTTTTCCTCCCTCTGCTCTTTACTTTAATTTCAGGCTGAATTTCCACCTGGGGCGCGGAGGCCTGCCAAGTCTACTTATTTGCCCTGGCTATTAAGACCCACACGAAAGGGAGCCTAAGGCGAGGCACCCGTAGATATTCAAGCAAGCGCCAGTGGCCCAATGTAGATGATGCAAATTCCTTGTCTGGAATTTTATTGGCCTTCCGCGTAACCCAAGATATTCAGCCCTCTTCCTCCACTTAATCTTCCTACTACACTATAGTTTCTTAATCTAATCTTATATCAATCAATAAACAAGTCTTTCCACGCCAATGCCGTCCACCCTTCGAATTCCCTGGATCCACTGGGGCTGGACCCCGGCACACTAGGGTGCTAATATCAGGGGACAGGGATCATCAGGGGCCACCCAGGAGGCTGACTACAACATAAACTAGGAAACAGGTAAATGTACTTCATATCCTAATCTTCATTTCAAGAGTCTCCAAGAGGCTAGTTTTCCCATATCCTCTATTTCTCCTCTGACCTACTTATTTATCATGAGTTTTACCCATTTCTCTTTACTATTCAACTTGTCCCTCACCTGTTATCCCCCTCTCCAACCTCATCAAGCCGCAGAACATGGCATTTCAGGTCTTCAAGATCCAGTTCAGTCAGTTCAGTTCAGTAGCTCAGTCGTGTCTGACTCTTTGCGACCCCATGAATCGCAGCACGCCAGGCCTCCCTGTCCATCACCGAAATTCATGTCCATCAAGTCGGTGATGCCATGCAGCCATCTCATCCTCTGTCGTCCCCTTCTCCTCCTGCCCCCAATCCCTCCCAGCATCAGGGTCTTTTCCAATGAGTCAACTCTTCTCATGAGGTGGCCAAAGTATTGGAGTTTCAGCTTTAGCATCAGTTCTTCCAATGAACACCCAGGATTGATCTCCTTTAGAATGAACTGGCTGGATCTCCTTGCAGTCCAAGGGACTCTCGAGAGTCTTTTCCAACACCGCAGTTCAAAAGCATCAATTCTTTGGCACTCAGCTTTCTTCACAGTCCAACTCTCACATCCATACATGACCACTGGAAAAACCATGGCCTTGACCAGACGGACCTTTGTTGGCAAAGTAATATCTCTGCTTTTTAATGTGCTATCTAGGTTGGTCATAACTTTCCTTCCAAGATTGGCTGAAGGCAATTGAGGCAGTTAGCTGACTCAGCAGGGTCCTCAGGTAGAGGCCTCAGTGATGGGAAGAGAGACCCTCCAACATTAAGACTCCCAAAACTTTTGCAGAGGAGAACTATAAATGATTTCAGCTCAGTGAAAAGCAGGCCAACATGGAACTGTGAGGAAACAAGTCCCTGTGTTTGCTGCTGATGACAATGTAAGGCTTCTGAGGAAAGCAATCTTTTCAGCGATTTGTTATAAATACTTGTCATATTATTTCATTCACTAATGTCCTCTTTGGAAAACATAACCTCCAAATACAACAATAACAATGACAAACAGAAAAAGTGACTTTGAACCATCTCAAATCCTCAATAACAAGAAATTGCCCTGTGAAACAGGACAGAAAACTATATTAGCATAGGTGTTAAGCCTGTCATTTCATTGACACTGACCTGTGTCTATGGAATAAAACTATGCTAGAAACACAAAGTAGGGCATATGTAAGTAAAGACACATTGCTAAGATCAAGGTCTGGAAAATCAAAGGTGATACAAATAGATTACAGTTGATTAGGATCTTGGCCGTTAACCCTTTTCATGTGAAGACTATTTCCTCAGGAAGTCATTCATCTTTGAGATGAGTAGGAAACTATTAAATCTTAATAAAAGCTGGTTTCCATTAACCCAAGCGACACGCTCTGAGTCTTGGTTTCCTTGTTCATCCAATAGGTGTCACATACTTAAGTCTCAGAAGACTAGATGAGATCAACAATCTGAGTCCATCCTGTCCACTGGGAAGGGGTTTTGAATCCAGGTGGAGGTAGTGCGGAATAAATGAAGCAACCTGGGCTTTGCATTCTGCCTTATGTTTGTGTTACATCCCCACCATACTTACTAACTTAACTCTTTTTGACCCTCAGTTTCTTCAACTGAAAATGGGCCTTTTTACCTTGCCTGGTTCTGTTGTCATTCCCTTCTTCAAGGGATCTTCTGGACACAGGAATTGAACCTGGGTCTCCTGAATTGCAAGCAGATTCTTTACCACCAGAGAAGCTCAGCATATGTCAGAGGTTAGTAGAATACTCAGCACATAGTAGGTGCTCAATTAATATTAGCTCCCTTCCTTTTTGTTACCTCAAATCCGCAACCCTTTCAATCTCTCCTAATAAAATGAAATACAAAGGAAACCCTTTGAAACTGGAAACAAGCAAGTTAAGGCCAAATCTCAAAAAAAGTGATCTTTTACTAGTTCATTACCAAGTCACACAATAAAAATAGTTTGTAAGTCTAAGGGGATGAGGTCTCGCTGTCCTGCTCTAGTTAACCAAAGGGCCATCAAACAGTTTCTGTGCAGAGGCCTGAAACTACACAGGTTTCTGATTTGAGCCCTTCCCTGGCATCCTTAGTCTTGGGAGACAGAACAGTTTGCCTACAGGTTGAAAACAAACAGAAAGCGTTCAAGATGTGAGAGTATTCTCCAGAAATGAGCCTGTGGCATGACTTGTGAATTGTGGAGCCCATGGGTAAACAGACTAGAGACCGCAATCTCTTCCTCAGAGGAATTTCCAACGGTACTAACAGTGGTAGCTGGTGAAACAGAAACCATCCCTATTGGACAACTCTTCCAGCTTCCAGGTAGGTTCTGGGGAATATATTAGTTGAAAGTCAAGGAAAGGGAAAGAAGAGGTTATAGACTCTCTCAGACTCTTCTTAAGGCTGGAGTCTGTCTCCAAAAACACCAGCACAGTGGAAGTAAAACATATGCTTCCTTTGGAATTAAAGTCAGCCCCAAATAGCAAAGAAAGAACAGGATAATGACCCTTGTTTGTAAACAAAGACCAAGATAAATGTCGGCTGCCAAACCTCAAAGGAAGGGATGAGAGGCCACTTGTAGAAGCCACAGGCAGCAGAACGAGCCCTTTGGTCTCCCTGGTGGTCTCTGGCAGACCTTTCCAGAGGCATCACGGAAAAGCAGGGAAGCCAAGGGAGCCAGAAGGCCAGCTGCCCAGCACCCTCTTCACAGGTCTGTTTTTCTATCTTCTCTTAGTTAATGTTTAAGTGTTTATAAACTGGATCATCACTCACATCACAGCTGTGGTTGAATGTTTTAGAGTCTGGCACTCAGATGTAAATCTCCCAACAACAGGTAAATGGCTAAGCCTCAGTTTCCTTGTCTATATCATGGGGATCCCAGCATTCCCCACTTTGTAGGTGGTTGTAAAGAATAAATGAGATCATGTATGTAAAGTGTTTAGCAGAGTGGCTGGCACACAGCCAGTGCTCACACATGGCAGGTGCTATTATTACTTCTGTTCTGTTGTTGCTGATTCTGCCCTTGACTTTGTCATGACCGACTCAGACATTTTCCAGGGTGAGGAACCAGGCATTATTGATGTCAGCCACAAATAGTGGCAGCTGCAGGGGAGAAGTGAAGAGGAAGGGAGTGTGCCTGTGACGATGCAGCCTCCACATCTATCAGCCCAGTTCCCGAGTCTGTCTCGGCCAGCTTAGAAGTTAGCTTCTCAGGACAGAAGAGGCAGCAGGGCTGGTCTTCAAGGAGATTCAGTCACGCTTGCTGAGGGCTCAGGGGCCATTCATGGGCTTCCCTAGTGGCTCAGATGGTAAAGAGTCTGCCCACAATGCCGGAGGCCTGGGTTCAATCCCTGGAGAAGGGAATGGCAACCCACTCCAGTATTCTTGCCTGGAGAATTCCATGGACAAGTGACCCTGGTGGGCTACATACAGTCCATGGGGTCACAAAGAGTCGGACACAACTGAATGACTAACACACACACACACGGGCCATTCACACATGATATACAATGAAGAAGGTCCCCTGGGAGACATCTGGAGAAGATTCCTCCACTGGGGCAGCAGTTCTGTCCACCTCCCTCCCCACCTCTCTCATTCCCACAGGGTTTGGGGGAGAAAACAGTACAGAGATGGCATCGCCCCCACTTTGGGGCCAAACATCCTGTCAAGAACCAGCACCTCACTCTCAGCCAGGGAACTTGAGACCCACAACAGGACCCAAATCAGACAGCAGAGCTCTGCTAGTCCTCGGCCTCGGAGCCCCGGATTTTACAGAAGCTGGGAGGCACTGTTTGGTTTCAACAAGTTGTTGTGTCCAGCTGGAAGACAAGATATGCTTTTCTAGCAGATCAGTACACAAGTAGTAATAACTAGGCCACCTTAGAAGCTGTGTTCCAGTAATTGTACTAAATCTTTGGAGTTCTCCTTTTTTTGATAACACAAATAAGAGGAAAGTAAAATAAAGGTTTCTGACTTTTGTCTTAGGTGTTACCAACAAAAAGACAACTCCATAAAGATTACTGAGGGCTTCCTGTCTCATGGTAGACTCTGCCTGCAATGCAGGAGACATGGGTTCAATGCTTGGATCAGGAAGATCCTCTGGAGCAGGAAATGGCAACTCAACTCACTCAAGTGATCCTGCCAGGATAATCCCATGAACAGAGGAGCCTGGTGGGCTACAGTCCACGGGGTCTCAAAGAATCGGACATGACTGAATGACTGAGTACACACACACACACACACACACACACACACACAAAAGATTACTGAAGAGGAAATGCAGCATGATATATATATATATGTGTATGTGTGTGGGTATATATATATATATATAGTCCAGGGCCTAGGACAATGCCCAGAATACAGAGGTGCTGAATAATGTTTACATAATAAGTATTTACTGAAGTTCATTTAAAAAAAGCCCTGCATCTGAACTTTCCTTGTGATCTACTGCCGAATACTCCACACTCCCAAGGCAGCAGGCCAGGTTCAATTCCTGGTCAGAGAACTAGATCCCATGTGCTGTAACTAAGAATTCACATGCTGCAACAAAGCTGAACAGTCCTAAGTGCTGTAACTTAAGATCCAGTACAGACAAATAAAATAAATAAATACTTAAAAAAAAAAGCCCAGCACTGATCTGTAACTCCATGTATCAGAAGAGTGCCTTCTCTCTCTCACACACACACATACAAACATACACATAAAATGGCAAACAACAGGCAACCTCAATATGGTCGTTTAAAAAAAAAATAACATAATAACACAATTCACAAATATTTCCTCTGAGAATCAATTCTTTGGTTGCTGACTCTCACTTTGTTTCCTTAAAAAAGATAGACCTGAAAATTCTCATAGAACTCCATTCTGTTCTTTTCCATATTCCCTTTATTCCTTCATTCTATCATGCACACCTCATATTTCATCTTTATAACATTCGGGATCTGGTTATGACAAACTCTGTAACAGCTCATTATATTCCCTCTAAGGTCTCTTGTCTAGTTTTACCAAGTTATATCCCTTATACAGAAGTACGTGATCCCAAAATATATAAAAGTCTTTTTTTTGCAACCCAAAGAGTGAGGGTGTAACTGATATGAATGTAACTGACACTTATTTAACATTGATGTCTCCAAATAACTTCCTTTTTAAAAAATGTATGGCAGCGTTTTACAAGAAGTCCATTGATGGGCTTTTGAAAAATTTAGAACAAAACAGTGCATCAGAGGGGGCCTGTCTTCTGGTCAGATCATCATCTGTGCTTTTGTGAGTGTTCTTAACAAAGTCAACTGTTTGTCTGGAGTATGGGACACTTATGTATGCAAACACACACACTACAAGGGAAAATCCAGAGAATGCAGAGACTGTCTAATTCATCAAGGCATGAATTTCTTCCTGGTACAGCTTCCTTCCTGCAACAGCTATTGTATCGGACAACCCAAGCCAACCCCTCCCCAAAAAAGAAATAAATTCTCTCATTAGTCTGGGATGATTGATGGACAGAAATCATATTATTTAAATCCTTTGTTGATTCTATGCCCAATATATTGATAGTTAACATGAAATTTGCCTTCAAATTATGCTTTACAAAAAAACAAAAAGTAAGAACAACCATTCGTTTCCTACCTGCTGCTGTGGCCACCAGAAACCAGGCTGCTGCTCTCCAAATGGGGCAGGCTTCAGGATTTAATCTTCAGCTCACTCCCCTGGAACCAGAATCGTCGGAAGAAAACTTTCAATTGCTATGAGCAAGCAGATCGTTTACTTCCAGCCAATTCTTCCTAATTCCCATGGCTTGCTGAGTGCCAGAGTAGGGTGCTTAAGAAAGGATGTCTGGGGATAAAGGGGTAGAGTTTGGGGGAAAAGAGGAGAGAGAGTTCCCAGGGCAAGAATTCACTCACCCAATACCCTTCCTTCAAGCAGAGGGAAGCCTTCTTTTTCAGTTTTAATTTCTCATGGAAGAGCTGCTACTGCATTACTCATAAGTAATTACTACATTGCTCTTTTACAAACAGCAGACATACTTTTTGGGCAAACCTCCAGATTTCTGAAGCGTGCCTGTACCTGTCCATAAGGATAATGCTGTGCCTGGGAAAATTGAGAGGACAGCAAGCCCGCCCAAAGGGAGGACCAAGTCTAGACTATTAATCAAGTTCCTGAGATAAAATATGCCACAAAAGAAGATCAGAGATTTCTGTGAGCCCCTCCATCCACAGGGCATCCACTTCACTCATGGAATCACCTGGTTAGGACTCCAAGTTTTCCAAGTAGACCAGCAGCTACACTTAGTCAAGCTTCAGCTTGTTT
Source organism: Capra hircus (assembly GCF_001704415.2). Lineage (NCBI taxonomy): Eukaryota > Metazoa > Chordata > Mammalia > Artiodactyla > Bovidae > Capra > Capra hircus. The sequence goes on from NC_030817.1 coordinate 58,752,648, forward strand.
GCCCAAGGAGGCAAGGAGGAGCAAGAATTACTATTACAGAAGGAATGTGGTTTTCTTACTTACTATGAGCAGTCAGTGTAGGAAAGTTAAAGATGATCGATGTGCAATTACAGCTCCTCCAAGTTTTATATCTGAAATACAGTGTTTAAGAAGACATTTCAGTGGTAACATGTGTTATAGAGGCTTCATATTCAATTCATTTCTAGTTCCCAAGAAGAAGAGGTAAGACGGTAGAGAGGTTTCTACAGCAAAGGGGTAGAAATAGGGAAATCTTCGGTCTACTGTTTACTATTGTGACTTCCTCTGGTTTCCAAATAAGTAAAAGAATACTGCACTGCAAGATCTGCACAGTAATATAACATCATCTCTCACTTTTACATCTGTCTGCCTTGTTCTTACATCAACATTTTAGTTCTCCTCTGGGGAATCATCCCTTCCTCTCAGTTTTTTTGGGCGGGGTTATACCACACTTAGGCTTCTTCAGAAATGTGACTGTGGGAAAGCTGAGCTAGTTAGAGTCCGATTGATGGGGAGATTGATCCAGAGAGGAGTTCACGCCAGCAGAAGTCACTGACGGGACTTGCTGCGAAGAGGAGTTCTCCTCTTGCTGTGGCTGCTAATCTGGTGAAATAGAACCTCTGGCTTCTGGTGGCCATCCTAGGGAGAGAGGGACTACATGGAGGCAAAGCCACTGCAGAGGAAAGGAGAGCTTAGAGAGAGCAAGAGACCAACTCTTAAGCGTGTCATTTGATGAAGACTTAGATTCAGCCATGACTGAAACTATTAATATCATTTCCTTTGGATTTCTTGAAAATTTCCTTTGGTTCCTTAAGCCTGTTTTGCCTAGTTTTCTGATGCTTTCCACTGAAAGAAATTCCAGCTAATATGAGTCCTTTTCAGGTGCCCTCTACCACCTAACACCACTTTTAAAAAACATTTCTCTTTAATGTTTATATCCACAATAAGCTGGGTGGCATGGGGATGCATATGATCAAGGAATCTGTTTCCTGTTGATGTACTCTTGGAAATATTTGCTATTTTAAGGGCTAAGCATACAGAGCAGAGAGAGAGAGAAGTAAGACAAATTCTGATGAAAGATTTTTAAATTCTTTACTCTTCTCTCCCAATATAGCTCTTTGCAAGAAATTAAATTCAAACAATGCACAAAGGTGAAATGCACAAAGTGAAAATCTCCCATAATTTTACCTTCCAGAAATAACCATGGCTGGTGTGCCATTCAAAATGTGATCCATAGACCAATGCTTTGGCCTGGAGTTGGTTACAAATGCAAAACCTCAGGCCTCAATCAGCTCTCACATTCTTAATGAGGCCCCCCAGAAATCTGTATGGATATCAAAGACTGAAAAGCCTTGGCCTAATATATAGTTCTCTAGATATTTTTTTTCTTTTAGTTGCCAGCATTTTTCAGCACATTTAATTTTTTTTTAATTTTTACTGATTTTATAAAGAAAAGACATATATGAATACAATGAATCAGGGAGAATGAAATCAAAATCCTTTACAAATGCAAGTAATTCATTTACTGGGATCATATGCAAATTTTAAAGGTGTTTAAAACCCATACATACCCTGCGTGTGTGCTAAGTTGCTTTAGTCATGATTCCACTCTGCAATCCCATTGACTGTAGAGCCCGCTAGGCTTCTCTGTCCATGGGATTATCCAGGCAGATACTGGAGTGGGTTGCCATTTCCTCCTCCAAGGGATCTTCCCAATCCAGGCATCAAACTTATCTTTCCTGCCTTGGCAGGTGGGTTCTTTACCACTAGCATCACTAGGGTGTGCATCCCTGCTCCCAGGTGATGCTAGTGGTTCTCCACCATCTGGAGGTCACACTGCCAGCCCCACATCCAGAGTTTCCAATTCAGTAGTATGGCTGGGTGCTGGGCGGTGGGAAGGGCAGGGGTGAGGCCTAAGAATCAGCATTCTAACAAGTTCCTGGGCAATGCTGATGCTACATTTCACCAGTGCTTCAAAAATAAAAATGGTTTTATACTATACATATATACATACTATATATACTACTCTGAACCTTGCTTTTTTTCACTTAATACTGTATCTTACAACCTTTCCATGTCATCCACATAGCATTACAACATTCCTCTTAAGGGCTGCAAGTTCAGAGATTTTTGCCTAATATAATAATATATGTCAAATGAAAAAGAAGGGAATCACCCGTGTCTTCAAAAGAAGGACAAGCAACCCCAACACCAGAGTTATCACTTTCAACATTAAATATGCAGCCTGTGTTTGAGTCTATAGATAAGCAAAGGTCTGAATGGACCAGGAAAGTGATCAGCATTGTGCAAGTGCCACTAAAGACACATGAAAATCTATTAACAAACTTCTATATTTAAAGCCAAGAGTCAAGTCAAAGTCTTTCTGTGAGGACTTGGGGAAAGAGTTGTATCCTCAGCTGACATGGAATGCTCTCAAATTTCTCAGCTCAAACTTCTGAGGAGTAAGGTATGGTATGACTTACTAGACTGGCTTTGTCCAATCTTCATCTCATGCCAAGTCCACTCTGAAAATAAACTTCTCATATAAGGGAGCTGTGATGCAAAGGAAAGATATCCTCCACCTTCTCAAAGCTGGTGCTTGGTGAGAGGCCGTCTAAGACCCACAGTCTCAGGCTTCTTAAAATCCAACCATCCACAGATGCTATGAACTTGGTTAAACACTTGGCAAGATTAGGCGAGACATCATGTGAGCTGTAATCACACTGTGTTCTTCTGGGGACCTTCCAGGGCGTAATCTAAATCCTCTGTTCATTTCTCTTTGAGGACAGAAGAAGTATCACGGGACAAACACAGACCCAAGAAGCTTCTCACACAGGAAGCTGCTAATGCAGCCTTTCATTGCTCTGACAGGTGTCAACCCAAACCCTACCATGTTGGCTACATTCCTAAAGAGTTTCACAACTGCTTTGCCAAGTGGCAGATACTGCATTTGGGCAGAAAGGGGAAGACTATGTCACTGTGAGATCTTGGTATCCACCGTCCATCCCACTTGCCTTCTTTGACACAGAGGTTGGAAAGCTGAAAGCTATGTTCTACAGGCTCTCTGTGGCCGGTATGGTTTGCAAATCAGTCCTGCCAATAGATACACGTGTGGGAGATTTGGAAGATGGACATAAGGGTGGGACTGTTTTTCCTGCTGCTTCTACTCTGCTGTTGGCAGACGGGAGCTATTCTTCAGCAGTGTCCCAGGGTCCAGGGTCCAGGCTCCAGCTGTGTGACTGCTGAGGGGCTATTCTGGTGGTGGTGGTGGAGCTTTCTGGGTTGTTTCATTGCAGCTAAGGTGATGTGTTCAGTCTAGTCCATGAACTTCTAGTCACATCCTGCTCCTGAGTAGCAATAGAAGGTAGAGGGTGCTTCCCCTGGCAGGTCAGATAGTCATTTGCTCTGGGGGTCAGCCGGGAGTCCTGGCCTGGCAGCCCCTTTTCCAACCTTCCCAACAATTTTGAGATCGTCACACAGGCATCTTGTCTGTTGAGTATATGCTGGTTGCTATTTCTCTGACAAGGGCCAAAAACCTAGTTTGTCTTCTTTCTGATGTCAGTCTCCATAAATTTCTCAGGCAACTCAGGCGCCAGGACTTCTCAGATTTCAGTCACAGTCCTGAAGAGGTCAGGTATCCCTCTCCAACAATTCTGAATGTACTGAAATCCTGGATTAAATTTCTTTCTGCTTCAGAAAGTGGATTGCATTTCCCATGACTGAACCCTGACTCAGATCCTAATTTAAATACAAGTCCTGAGTTTTTCTAGAGAGTTTCTAAAACTTCTCAGACCCTCACTGAAGTAGGGCTAATGCTATTATTTTCATTTCCTTCTTATGCTAAACTATCATTTAGGCATTTGATATTGAAGATAAAATTTTTAAATGAAAATGTTTGCTCTTTTTGTATTTTAACAAAGATTTATTAGATGTCCTCTATGTTCAAGGCACTATACTAGACACTCAAGCACTAAGACAACACGGCACTCTTCATCAGGAATTGATTTTTGGCTTGCTCTATCCATGTGGTCAGGGGTAAATTACTTAATCTTTCCAAGTCTCAGTTTTATCATCAGGATGAACAGAGATACTAAGAATTACCTCTAGAATTGTTCTAAAAGTTACATGAAACACAGACATATCCAAAACAATATGGAGTACATTAAAGGTGTTCAATAAATCTCAATTCCCTTCATTTTTCCTAAAACCTATAAAAATGAAATATTTATTAAAAAATAAATTTTGAGTAATCTTCAAAGAGTATTTCCCTATCATTTTCAAATCAAATTTTGTCTTCTCCCTGATTCAAATCCTCTAAAAGTTTCTCATGGTACTTAAAGAAAAATTCAAATTCCTTGCAAGCCTAGAAGATCTTAACTCTTCCAGATGTACAAGCTGGATTTAAAAAAGGCAAAGAAATCAGAGATCAAATTGCCAACATCACTTAATCATAGAAAAAGCAAGGGAATTCCAGAAAAACATCTACTTCTGCTTCGTTAACTACACTAAAGCCTTTCACTGTGTGGATCACAACAAACTGGAAAATTTTTAATGAAATAAGCATACCAGACCACCTTACCTATTTCCTGAGAAACCTGTATGCAGGTAAAGAATGAACAGTTAGAACTGGATATGGAACAAAGGGCTGGTTCAAAATTGGGAAATGAGTACATCAAGGCTGTATTTTGTCACCCTGCTTATTTAATTTCTATGCAGAGTACATTGTGTAAAATACCAGGCTGGATGAATCACAAGGTGGAATCAAGATTGCCAGGAGAAATATCAACAGCTTCAGATATGCAGATGATACCAGTCAAATGGCAGAAAGTGAAGAGGAACTAAAGAGCCTCTCGATGAGGGTAAAAGAGGAGAGTGAAAAAGCTGGCTTAAAACTCAACATTCAAGAAAAACTAAGATCATGGCGTCTGGTCCCATCACTTCATGGCAAATATATGGGGGAAAAGTGGAAACAGTGGCAGATTTATTTTCTTGGACACCAAAACCACTGTAGAAGATGACTACAGCCATGAAATTAAAAGATGCATGCTCCTAGGAAGAAAAGCTATGATAAACTTAGCGTATTGAAAAGCAGAGACATCACTTTGCCAACAAAGGTCCATATAGTCAAAGTTATGGTTTTTCTAGTAGTCATGTACACATGTGAGAGTTGGACCGTAAGGAAGGCTGAGTGCCCAAGAATTGATGCTTTCTAACTGTGGTGCTGGAGAAGACTCTTGAGAGTCCCTTGGACAGCAAGGAGAACAAACCAGTAGATCCTAAAGGAAATCAACCCTGAATATTCATTGGAAAGACTGATGCTGAAACTGAAGCTCCAATACTTTGGCCACCTGATGCGAAGAGCCTACTTATGGAAAAGACCCTGATGCTAAGAAAGACTGAGGGAAGGAGGAGAAGGGGACGACAGAGGACAAGATGGATGGATCTTGTCCATCTGGATGCATCACAGACTCAATGGACATAAGTTTGAACAAACTCTAGGAGATGGTGAAGGACAGGAAAGCCTGGCGTGCTGCAGTCCATGAGGTCACAAAGAGAGGGACACAGCTTAGAGACTGAGCAACACATTCCCGTTATAGTTGTATTGAGCCCATTTCTGTTCTTTAGACAGATTCTCCCACTTAGTAAGAATTTTTGTGGCATTTCTGAATTTTACTATTCCCAGGGATTCTCAATGAGCAGAGATGGAATAAAAACTACAATTCTGACTCCCTGAGAGAAAAAAAAAAAACAGGGTATGGAAAAACTGGCAGAGTCCTTCTTCCAATCTGCTCTGTGGCAGTTCAAACTTTGTTCTAGAGACATGAACTGAGGAGCCCCTCCATGGCCCTGGAGGGAGTATGCGGCCTAAAAGGCCAAATGTGGGTGTGAGTTTCTTCAGTCCCCATTACACCATGTGCTCAGGCTGGCTCCAGAAAAAGGGCCTGCGTCCTGTCCTCATGCCATGACAAAGCCCCAGTCAACACTTCAGGTGGATAGTAAACAGCTCTAGGGAACACGTGGATCTGAGCCCAAAGTAGGCAAAATCATATAATTCTATTGGAGGCAGCATCTCTTTTATGTCAAAGAAAGCACTAATCAAATTCAGATGGCCATTTTCTATACTGAAATGATCCCCATTCTACAGTCTCTGAAACTTCCAACTTCTTTGACAAATGGCAAGAGTTGACATTCCCATCACCATACTGCTTGCCTTCTGGTATACCCAGGGAAAAGCACAATTATAAGCTTGATTTGAAGAAACAAATTAAAACATAATACAAATTGGAGCCAGTTTCTGGGAAAATAAAAGGGCCTGTTCTGCGTATGCCCTAATCTCTGTTACTGATTTACTGGCTGAATGGCCCACTCCAGAAAGCATCTGGAGAAGCCCCCATGCCAGAAAGCACTCTAACGCTTTTCAGTTTTCAATCAAGTGACTTGGAATCTTGCTTTGACAAAACACACTTACTGTAAGCTGGCCACTTATCCCAACCTAGGATACAACTTATCTGCAGCATAAGGGCTAAAATAAAATGCAGCTTGAGTGACAGAGAAAGCATGATCTAAGGGAGCTCAACCTGGAATCCAGATGTTATTAACTCATGTAAAGTATCTGAGTCTTTTATATTTTATACTTTTGCAAACAGTAGGTACCTAGTGTTTTCCCTCTTACCTTTCAAGTGCTGTGCCTATAGGAATGCAATCTGCAGAGTACTGCTTTAATTAAATGGTCTTTGCATGAACCCAGGTGACACTCCCTGAAATGTGAGATTTGGGCTTTAATGGATAACCCCCAATCCCAAATATTCACTCTGTACTTTTAGTCTTAAACATGTAGTTTCACAGGAATTACCTTGGAAAACTATGCTTTCGGTATATTGGTTGGAGATCCATTTCCTGAAGGTTATGATGTTCACATTCAGTGGGATAAAGTGAACTACTTCTGCTCACCTGCACTGTGACTCACCACTTAGACTACTCTTACAACTCCTCCTAGATAATATCTGGCACCCTCTAGGCACTGTTTTGAGCACTTAGCATGTATCATCTCAGTTAAGTCTCACAATATCACTATGCAGTAGATATTATTATTCCATTTTAACCATGAGGCATAGAAAGTTCCAGTAGCTCATTCAGGAGGGTACAGTTACATGTGGTGGAATCCGGGTTTGAACATTGGTAGGACACCAGGTTATCCCCAATTGATATAATCACTAGTTTTAAACATGATGCCATTTTACCCTCAAGCACCAACAGACCCATGAAAGTTATACACATGGAAGTAGATCATTACAGTCCTGGAATTTTAAACCAGTGTTTGCTTCCTAGCAAACATTTCCTACACAGCAGGAATGCAGATACACAATAGATGGAAGCTAAAAGAGTACTGGATTGGATAGCTCCCTCTTCATATCCTTTCCCAGTTTTATTAGTCTTTGTTCTTTGCCTGGCCATGTATTTTGTTCCTCATAAGTCTCATTTTCAGGGACATCTTCAGTTCAGTTCAGTCAGTTTAGTCACTCAGTCGTGTCTGACTCTTTGCGACCCCATGAATCGCAGCACGCCACGCCTCCCTGTCCATCACCAACTCCCGGAGTTCACTCAGACTCACGTCCATCCAGCCATCTCATCCTCGGTCGTCCCCTTCTCCTCCTGCCCCCAATCCCTCCCAGCATCAGAGTCTTTTCCAATGAGTCAACTCTTCGCATGAGGTGGCCAAAGTACTGGAGTTTCAGCTTTAGCATCATTCCTTCCAAAGAAATCCCAGGGCTGATCTCCTTCAGAATGGACTGGTTGGATCTCCTTGCAGTCCAAGGGACTCTCAAGAGTCTTCTCCAACACCACAGTTCAAAAGCATCAATTCTTCGGTGCTCAGCTTTCTTCACAGTCCAACTCTCACATCCATACATGACCACTCAATTGTTTCATGAATACACACATATTCGTCAACCTTGTATCCAGGTGCTGGGCTTAGAAAATATGGCACTAGATTTCAAAACATTACTATTATTTCATTTTCCTGTTATTTTCCCCCTACTTCCTTTATAGTTTCTTGGCTCTATGTCTTACTGTCCATTCCGCTAACTAAGCCCTGTTCATAGGGGCAGTGTTAACAGCCTTCTCCCTGCACTCCACTCCCTCCAAACATCCTGCCTCCCGCTACTGGACTCCTCTCTGTTATATCACTCCTCCCACTCAAGTAGAGACAATTCATTGTTGATCCTATCAAAATCTGAACTCCTTTGCCTGATTTGTAAAGCCTCCATAATCTCACCCCACCCTATCCATTCAATTCTGTTTCCCACAACGTTCTATACATACCCACTGAACCAATCAGGCTATTATCTTAACTGTAGAGGCAGCAACCTACATGCCTTTACAATGACTATTTTTCCCACCTCATATGACCTCCCCAATGCTTTAAGTCACCAGCTAGCTAAATTTTACATATCATTCAAAGGTCCAGCTCAAATCACAATCAGGAATTAAACATTCTCCACTGCTGCAGCACATCCTGATCACTTCTTTTTTTCTTACCTCCTATTACATTTATAAATTAACAGTAATTTAAATAACAATGATTATGGGCTCTAACCTAGACAGTATATTCAAAAGCAGAGACATTACTTTGCCGACTAAGGTCCGTCTAGTCAAGGCTATGGTTTTTTCAGTGGTCATGTATGGATGTGAGAGTTGGACTGTGAAGAAGGCTGAGAGCCGAAGAATTGCTGCTTTTGAACTGTGATGTTGGAGAAGACTCTTGAGAGTCCCTTGGACTGCAAGGAGATCCAACCAGTCCATTCTGAAGGAGATCAGCCCTGGGATTTCTTTGGAAGGAATGATGCTAAAGCTGAAGCTCCAGTACTTTGGCCACCTCATGCGAAGAGCTGACTCATTGGAAAAGACTCTGATGCTGGGAGGGATTAGGGGCAGGAGGAGAAGGGGATGACTGAGGATGAGATGGCTGGATGGCATCACGGACTCGATGGACGTGAGTCTGAGTGAACTCCGGGAGTTGGTGATGGACAGGGAGGCGTGGCGTGCTGCGATTCATGGGGTCGCAAAGAGTCGGACACAACTGAGCGACTGAACTGAACTGAACTGGGCTAACCTCTGTTGAGCACTGTGTACCAGGTCCTATTGGGATAAGTAGTTTTATTATAAGTAGCTTTTCCAATTTTATAGATGAAGAAACACAAGCAGAGGGAAGACAGTACAATCCAGCCTCACACCTGATGGTTTGTTAATCCCTTCATTTGTTCATACTGCTCTGCCTAAACTAGCTTTCCACTTCATTGAGAGCAGAGACTAAGTTTCATATTTATTCCGTGTCTTCCGCACAATTAGTGGAGTCTGCATACATTGTGAGTCATCAGGACTCTTGGTTGGTTGGTTGGTTGTACATACTGATGTCACACATCTTTTAAAATTCCTTCCCTGTAAGAGTGGCACCACTGTTTGTAAGGTACAAATAAATACTAAACAAACCCTTCAGAGAACAGCGATGAGTGGTTTGGGACAATTCATAGTCTACATAAGGCCTTAGAGTGATTCTGTCAAACTTACCCTTAGTGCCTCTATCCTTTATATACTTAGAAACACGTTAATGATGGGAAACCATAGGTGAGTTGTCAGCAATCAATGACAAAATGAATTAGAATGTTTTGAGGGTTGCAGGGAAGGTTATTAATTATATCCTGGTCAAGAACTGGATCTTCTGTTTTTATTAAAAATCAGGAGGCAGCAAGATTTCCCCAAGTAACCAAATACTTACACCACAATATGATGGATTTTCCCCAAATTCTTCTAGCACTTTTTTTTTCCTTTAACAACTATGACTGGTATAGACATAACTTCAGCAAAGATAAACAGCACAACAAAGACAGGAAAAGATTATGACTTAGACTGAAGCTTTAATACTTTAAAATCATAATTAGTTCTGATATTCAGCATAGGTGTAATTTCCAGTTTCTCATTTCTACACCCACTCCATGAAGAGCACCACATGGAAGAATTCCTGAGATTCTTCTCCCTCTTACTTCAAATCAAAGCTTCAACCGAAGCCAAAACAAAAGAAAAAAAATTTATTTCAAAGTTCTTATATTGACTCAAGTGCAATTCATGAATTCCTGAGCAAACTCTCATAATCAACAAAGAAACAGATTTTTAAAAACAACTTATCAAATAAGAAAACTTATCTTACCAAAGTCATCCTAGTTAAGTTTCCACTGACTACTGCTTACTCTCCCTGATGCCAGCACTTTTAACTTAAAAAAAAAAAGTAGATAAGAAGAAAGAAAATCATTCATGTATCTTGTCTCTCTATGTAATTTCTTAACACCTCAGCTTATCAGGATTTCCTTCATCTTCTTTCATTTTCCTATCAGGATTTCTTTCAGATTCCTTTATCAGGATCTGAAGCCAGATATATGACCATATAATAATTCCAGTTTTAGAGATAAGCTGCTGAAAAGCATTCTCTTGGAGAAGTCAGTTTTCAAACTAAAATTACTCACAGAAAACAGGATTTCTCATTAAATGACAACATTTTATATATTTCTCCCTAATTACAAAAAAAAAAACCAAAAAACCACCAGCTCACAGCGGATAACTTGGAACATATTCCTCCTCCCTCTTTTATCAGTCTTTATCTAATTTCAGTTTTTAGACCCAAGTAAATCATTTTTCAACAGTAGGTATTAGGTTTTGCATACAGCTTTTGAATCACATTTAAAACTATTATTTTTCATATTTTGAATAGTCTCCAGTGCTCTCTGCAAGTCATTTTGTGTGTGTTTCCTTATACAAATTCATCTGTTGATCAATTGGACAGGAAATTCAGATACTTTTTTTTTTTTTCAAGAAAAGGCCATGCAAGATATATTTACAGCCTCCTTGTAAATCTGAAAATCAATTTCTACAGCCTTTGAACATAAACGTCATGTTGGGTGAATGTGGAATTCTTGAGACACAACCTTGCCGTCTGGAACAGTCCTCAGGGTTGAGAAAGTCTAAGCCCAGCTTGATGTTTATTTCATTGGTAACCTGTTCACATCTATCTAAATGCCTGAAAGATTCTTTCTTTAACTTGGAAACTCAAGTACTGATATTTTAAAAGATATGCCTCTATATGGGTCTGGTCATTTTAATTTTGTCTCAAATCTTCTCCAGCTCAGAATAGTTTTCTTCTGACATGTGCTTGACTGCTGTTTCCAGTATTTTGTTCCATTTCTTCATTGGGAATAAATGTAATTCTCAGATTAGATCCGTGTTTGCTGTCTTCTCTCTCAACATTTTCATCTTGGTCCTTTCCCTTATTTTGTCTTCTACTTTACTGATTTGATTTCTGCTATGTCTTCTCTGCATTGATACTCTTTCATACAGGTGTTTAATTCTATTATACTTTTAGCATATTTGCCCTCATTTCTCATTTCAGCCTTTGAAAATCTTACTTCATCCCAATCTGTTTTCTCCAGATGGCCCCTGACTCTGATCTGATTGTGGCTAGGCCTTCCCACATCTTTTTGAGACAACCAAAAATATGTCTGCTAAAATGTGTCTCTCCTTCCTGGAGAAGTTTATTTTCAGTGATATAATCTCACGTCAAGTTTTAACAGAAAGGCTTCCTTTCCTTTATCTTGCAGTATTCTTTGCTTAGGCCCCTTTGGGCACTTTTCTGTCTCTCTGCAAAAGAGAACAGTATGTTCCAGCCTGGCACTTGCTAGTGGGTAGTCCTGATGAAGTCTTTTTCGTCCCTCAGTTTCCTCTTGGGCACAAGTAAAGCAGATCTGAAGGGCACACTGACACAGAAGTGCCTACCTCCTTTTTCAGGATCTGACAGATATTTAGCTCTTGTGGACTGGAGAAGGAAATGGCGACCCACTCCAGTGGGTTGCCTGGAGAATCCTATGGACATCTCTGGGCATTAGACTGGGGCTCTTGCTCTAAGTAGTAGACACTAGTAGGAGACACTAGTAGGAGACAACAGAGTCTGCTGTCCTATTTTAAAGGGTAGCACATAAGATCACATGACCTCCAAGCCTGCACTGCCCTCCCCCTTCTTCTCGTCTCTCTCCAATTTATAGTACTTTTAAAAAAAATTATTTATTTGGAGGCAGCTTGCAAAATCTGCATTGCAATGTGCAGATTTGGTTGCCCCACCACATGTGGAATCTTAGTTCTCTGACCAGGAATTAAATTTGCGTCCCCTGCGTCAGAAGGCAGATTCTTAACTACTGAGCCACCATGAAAGTTCCTACAGTACTTTTTATTATATTTTAATTTAAATTCATTTATTTTTAATTGGAGGATAATTGCTTTAAAATATCCTACAGTACTTTTTATTACACAACTAGCCCTTCCAGGACACAACCCACCTCTATTTGTCTCCGTCTACATCCTGCCTGGCTGTGGACTGGGAGCCATAGTCTTTTAAAGGATGGGAGGAGAAATTGATGGGTTGGGTGGGAGGTTTGACTCTGGACGTACCTCTGGCTGGCTCAGAAGGCAGCTTCTTCCCAGCTGGAATGTTTGCTTTTCTGGCCGGTGTATCTCCACGTTCCTGAAGTAGTTGGGAGCAAATGATGGGGGCTAGGGGTACTTGCTTCCCATTCTCCTTCAGCACCAGCTGGGCTTCTCTGGTTCCGTTTGTGAGCCATGCATCTTGTAATCTTGAGAATATGCTTCTCAACCCATCCCACTGACAATCACAGTAGTAGACATTCCCTATGGATTTAAGCACATGGTCTGTCTCCATCTTAAATTTACATTTATTTTCCTTCTTTTTTTCACTCTTTCTGTGCAGTTTCATGGGTATTTTAGGATGAAACATCTCAAATATTACCTGTCTCCTCCTATGATGACCAAACAAGTTTGTAAATAAAAGAATTGTAATATTGCTAGCTAAAATGTACAGGTAATCCATAATAGCATATCCTCATTAGGTTTTGAATGCAACACAAGGGAAACATAGAGAGATTTTCCCATCACTTATAGATTCAAAGGACAGAAATAAGGATGTACTGTATTGCACAGCAAACTCTACTCAATACTCTGTAACGATCTCTATGGGAAAAGAATCTAAAAAGGAGTGGATATATGTATATGTATAATGATTTACTTTGCTATACAGCAGAAACTAACACAACATTGTAAATCAACTGTATTTCAATAAAAATTTTTAAATTAAGTTAAAATAAATTTAAAAAGACAAAGGAGAGATAAATCAGTAATGACTTCACTTACACTTTTCACTTTCATGCATTGGAGAAGGAAATGGAAATCCACTCCAGTGTTCTTGCCTAGAGAATCCCAGGGACGGGGGAGCCTGGTGGTCTGCTGTCTATGGGGTCGCACAGAGTCGGACACGACTGACACAACTTAGCAGTAGCAGCAGCAGCAGCCCCATAATGGCTCATGCTTTAGGCAGAGAGACAGTGAAAGCTACAAGATGCAAAGTGAAGTCAACCTTTCCAGACCTGGGGGTAAGAACATTCTCTGAAGTTGAGAGTATTAACAATTTAAAATGGGTGAAACCAGTCCCCTGCAAAAGTTACTCCTGAGATTACAGTGTTTCCCAAATCTACAAAAAGGAGAACAGCTTGCTCATTCAATCGAAACAAGAAAATTGAAGTGTTTCTCAGTACCCAAAAAAGAGCCAGTTTGATCCATATACATTCTTAGGATTTGAATGTTGTTAATGTCACTCAGTGTATAACCAAGGAAAGTGCATATTCTCTTGATGGAGGAAATAATGAAAAATAGTTTGTTTAGACTCTAGGAAAGGGGGAAGCAGAAAACAGGAATATGTCGGTGAGTTTTTAGCCCTGCATAAAAGACAGAGCATGTTCTGGATTGAACCAGGCAGAATTGTTCTGGCTAGCTTAATAAGCATTGCCATTCTTTAGGCAAGTACATCCTCATACTGGAAAAGGAGATGATCAGAACTGATAACTCTATTACTAAAATCATCTAGATCCTTTATTCTGAGCCAGTCAGCAAGTTCTCACTTTCCATATGAGGCTTTCTCTCAGTTGAGGGAAAAAATCTGGGCAGGAAGAATGTGGCTTTAATGCTGAATAGAAAACAGACCTTAATTCTGGAGTTCAGTGTTAACATCTTGACTCCAGCCACAGTTATTTGATATGGAGAAATGACCCAAGCTGTGAGAAAAATATTCCACATGAATTTTTTTTGGGCCTGTTTTTCCTATATTCAAATGCCTTCTGTGATCCCCCATTGCCTTCAAACTCAATTCCAAATTTTGAGTATTACTCTCAAGATGCTTCTCAAACTTATCCTCCATACTTTATAGTCTGGCCCATCCTGATGACTTCCCAAACATCTACGTCCATTCCCTCCTTCCTACCTTTGATCACACTTTCTCTTCCTTGGAATACCCTCTCTCTTCTTCTCCACTAACCAAAATCTCATTGGTTCCAGGGTAAGTTTAAGTCCACCTTTCTCCATAAAAACTTCTCCAGCTACACTAGACCCACTAGTTTCTGCATTTCAGATAAACTGCCTAGAATTCTAAGGCTTAACTCTTCCTTTCTAGTCTTAAGTTGTCATTGTAGATTCCTACTGACTTCACTATTACTGCATTCTCTTCTCTGTTGTCTGCTGAATAAAACTGTATTACACAGTGTTTAACTATTTGTGTATGTAAAGAATCAGCCTGCAATGCAGGAGACCCAGGTTTGACCCCTAGGAAGACCCTCTAGAGAAGGGAATTGCAACCTACTTCAGTATTCTTGCCTGGAGAACCCCATGAACAGAGCAGCCTGACAGGTTACAGTCCATGGAGTTGCAAAGAGTTGGACATGACTGAGCAACTAACACCACCACACTACTAGTCTCTTGAATTTCTAAGGGCAGGGATATTTCTGAACTCCCTTCTGAACTATCCTTACTGTGCTAATCTTAGTGCTGCCAACTAACAAGCACCCAAGAGTTTTCTTTAATTAAATGAAATTTAAATCAGTCCACATTGTTAAAATCCAGACCTGGGTGTGATCTCTGTGTGTCTCTTTGCAGTGAAGTGGGTGGTATTCTCCATCTTTCCTGAGGCAGAGCACATGGCACAGTGATTAAGAGTATGGGTTCTGGGTTCAGGGAATCCCTGAATTCAAATCTCTGCTTTTTCCCCTCCACATTCTTATGACAAGCTTATTTGATTCTCTAAGCCAGGATATTCTCATCTCTAAAATGGGTAGTTCACAGGGCTTTGATTAAGATTAAATGAGACCATGTCAATGACATGTTTAGCACAGCACCCCACACATGGCAGAACAGTTCCAAGGGATGCTTTTATCTGTGTCACTCCTTGAGAACTCTGGCATAGCTCTAGGATAAGAGAAATTTTATTGTCTAAAATCTGAAGGCTTACTGGGATAAAAGAAAAAAGTAATGAAAGCATCAAAATTAGCCATCAGACTAGGACTATCAGTCCTTGGTAATAAGTGGGAGACAAAGATGCTATCACTTCACAGGTGTGCGGCTGGAAGAGACAGAATAAGGGGAGAGACTAGTGCTCTAGGAAGGCAGAAAATTCCCTGAGATGTAGCCCAAAGCCCATGGGGACATCAGTCTAGAACCAGCCAAGGAAGTGGTTGAAGAGACTCCAGATAGTGTCTTCAAATGGAATGGATACTGGTTCCAACCTGTTCAAGTTTCCTCAACCAAAGGGTGTGTCAAACAGGAAAAACTAGACTCCTTCTGGAAATGGGAAGTGCCGTGCTCACTTACTGGCCTGACCGCTCTAGATGGTCAGAAGCTGTAATCACTGGAGTTGACCTGTCAGGTTCAGAGTCAGCTGGGGAAGCAGAGGAGCAGCAGTGGTGGTAGCTGCTTAGGGCTGGAGTTGGAAACTGCAGCAGACACTGACCACTGGCTGGGTAAATATCGCCTTCACTGGAAGCCTTTAAAATGAAAAGGGTGTGAAGACAAACCAAAGCAAAACTGGGAGGTAGGTGGCTGAGAGCCACATAGAAGCATGATTTAAGGCCCAGGCCTGATTGTCCTTAATGGTATGGCCCCAGAAAGCTGTGGTTGTGGGTAATTATCCCAGAGTTGGGGAGCATAAGCACAGGACTGGCGGGGTGTGATCCCAGGCCCTAGTTTTTTCCCAGTGCCTCCACTGTTGGTCTTGGTGCCCTCATTTGGATGGCCTCCAAAATGACTTAACTCATTATACTTAATTTGAAAATTATTTCCCAAACTGCTCAAGGGTATCAACTCATAAGTGTTCTAGGGGTAGCCGTTAGGTCTTATCACATGTAGGGGCAAATATTCTCCCTACAGAAGCATACAGTACGTTATTCTTAATGAATTTGGTAACAGACTTAAAACACAATCTGGGGATTAACTTGCTAAAGTGGTTAAACAAAGATTCTTGGCTCCTGAGTGCTTGAGTACTAAGGACATTTCAAAGATTCACACAACTCCAGTCAAACCAAAAACCTGGGTGAGGGGAACTGGGCTGCTCTGAATTCTCGGCAGGGCTGTTTCAGCTGTGAGTCTATGTTCAAGTGAGCTGAGGACAAGACTCAGGAACTGAAAAGGAAGGTCCCTGCTTTTCATTCTAGAACAAGTATTTCTCTCAGAGCTAAAACCATTCCTTCAGCAGTCAAGAAAAGGAAAGGGGTCCACAGAACACCCAGATATTTTGAAATTTCACAAGCACCTCGGTGTAGTTCTTCAACCTACACTACTCTGGCCCCTGGGAGGCCCTTTGGATCTCGTAAACTGTGTCCTTCTCTAATAGGAAATGTTCTTATATTAGTTCCTGGGTAATTTCCACTTCTGCTACTGCTACTGCCAAGTCGCTTCAGTTCTGTCCGACTCTGTGCAACCCTATAGACAGCAGCTCACCAGGCTTCCCCGTCCCTGGGATTCTCCAGGCAAGGACACTGGAGTGGGTTGCCATTTCCTTCTCCAAATCTACTTTAAAAAAAAAAACAAAACTCTTACTATTTGAATGTGGATCTCCCAGAGCAACTTTCTCAGGTTCTTATTATTTATCCACCATTTTCCGCTTACTGGGAGGTTTTTACAACTTTATCTTTTGAATCTTCTTTTTAACACAAATATTTTAAAATTTCAGTTTATCATACCTTCATTTTCCAAGAGTTCTGAATGTTTTTTTAAAAATTAATGAGCATTTTATACTGATGATATAATTTTGTTAGGAATACATAACAATAATAAAATGTGTATGCCTTTAATAACAGAGCTTCAAGATACACCAAAAAAAATGGACAGAATTAAGGAGAACATGGCTGTACAATTATATCAAGAGATTTTAGCATCCATCAGTATGCAATTCAGAGAAAAATGAGATAAAATATCTGCATAGACACAAAAGATATGAACAACACTATCAATCACCACCTAATTGACATTTATGAAACACAGCATCAACCAACTGCAGACTATGTATTCTCTTTAAGTGTACAGAGTACCTTCACAAAGATAGGCCATATGCTGGACAATAAAACAGGTTAATATGCTTTTATTTCATGTATTTTGTGGCCACAGTAGAATTAAATAAAAAATCAATAACAATATAATATCTAGGAAAACCCCAGATACCTAGAAGTTAAACACCCTCCTAAATAATTCATGTGTCAAAGACAAAATCATAAAGGCAATTAGGAAATATTTTGAGTGGGATGAAAATGAACTCAGCTAAAAGAGCTTTAAAACGTGTATATTATAAAAGGAGAAAAAGTGTATAAATCAGAGAATATAACAGATAAGGACAGAAATTCGTGGAGTAGAAAACAGATAAAACAGGAAATTATCAAAGCTAAAATTTGGTTTTTAAAAAGAGCAACAAAACTGACAAAGCCCAAGCCAGATTGACTGAGAGAAAGAGGATGCAAGTCACTAAAATGATGGTAAAGAGGGGGCTTATCACCACAGATCCTACAGGCATTTAAGGATAAAGAATAATATGAAAAACTTAATGCCAACAAATTCAACTATTTATATTAAGTGAAAATTCTTGAAAAATATAATTTACCAAAATTGATACAATTAGAAACAGAATATCTGAATAGTCCTTTATCTATATAAAAATTGTATTTCTTACAAAAATCTTTCATAAAAAAACCTCCAGGTGCAGATTATCTTAGTGGTGAATTCAACAAACATTCACAGAAGAAATAATACCAATCTTACACAAACATCTTCAGAATATAGAGAAGACAACATTGCCCAGATTATTTTATGAAGCCAGAATAACCCTAACACAAAAAACAGACCCAAAAGTCACAGGAAAAAATTTAAAGACAACTATCTCTCATGTACATAGATAAAATTTCTTAATATTAGCAAATTAAATCCATAAATATTTTAAAAGAATACTACATCATGATCAAGCAGTTTTTATTCCAAAAATCAAGATTGGTTTAACATTTAAAAAAATGAATGTAGTTTCCCATGACTATGATATTAACAAAATAAAGGAGAAAAACCATTTCAATGTTGAAAAAGTATGCAAAATTCAACACCTATTGATGATTATAGAAATAAAAAAGGAAACTGACTATAACCTGGGAGGCAGGGAATATCCTCAAACTGATAAAAATCAACTTCTGCAGCTCAATTCCAGAAAAATAAACGACCCAATCAAAAAATGGGCCAAAGAACTAAATAGACATTTCTCCAAAGAAGACATACGGATGGCTAACAAACACATGAAAAGATGCTCAACATCACTCATTATTAGAGAAATGCAAATCAAAACCACAATGAGGTACCACTTCACACCAGTCAGAATGGCTGCGATCCAAAAATCTGCAAGCAATAAATGCTGGAGAGGGTGTGGAGAAAAGGGAACCCTCCTACACTGTTGGTGGGAATGCAAACTAGTACAGCCACTATGGAGAACAGTGTGGAGATTCCTTAAAAAATTGCAAATAGAACTACCTTATGACCCAGCAATCCCACTTCTGGGCATACACACCGAGGAAACCAGAATTGAAAGAGACACATGTACCCCAATGTTCATTGCAGCACTGTTTATAATAGCCAGGACATGGAAACAACCTAGATGTCCATCAGCAGATGAATGGATAAGAAAGCTGTGGTACATATACACAATGGAGTATTACTCAGCCGTTAAAAAGAATTCATTTGAATCAGTTCTGATGAGATGGATGAAACTGGAGCCAATTATACAGAGTGAAGTAAGCCAGAAAGAAAAACACCAATACAGTATACTAACACATATATATGGAATTTAGGAAGATGGCAATGACGACCCTGTATGCAAGACAGGAAAAAAGACACAGATGTGTATAACGGACTTTTGGACTCAGAGGGAGAGGGAGAGGGTGGGACGATTTGGGAGAATGGGAATTCTAACATGTATAATGTCATGTAAGAATTGAATCGCCAGTCCATGTCTGACGTACGGTGCAGCTTGCTTGGGGCAGGTGCATGGGGATGACCCAGAGAGATGTTGTGGGGAGGGAGGTGGGAGGGGGGTTCATGTTTGGGAACGCATGTAAGAATTTAAGATTTTAAAATTTAAAAAAAATAAATAAATTAATTAATTAATTAAAAAAAATAAATAAATTTAACTAAAGTTAAGTAAAATAAAAATGGTTAAAATTGGAAAAAAAAAATAAATAAATAAATAAATAAATAAATAACTCTACAGTAACATCATGGTGGTAAAAAACTGAATTTTTCCCCCCTAAGGCTTCCTGATGTTCAAGCTGGTTTCAGAAAAGACAGAGGAACCAGTGATCAAATTGCCAACATCCACTGGATCATGGAAAAAGCAAGAGAGTTCCAAAAGAACATCTATTTCTGCTTTATTGACTATGCCAAGGCCTTTGACTGTGTGGATCACAATAAACTGTGGGAAATTCTGAGAGAGATGGGAATACCAGACCACCTGACCTGCCTCTTGAGAAATCTGTATGCAGGTCAGGAAGCAACAGTTAGAACTGGACATGGAACAACAGACTAGTTCCAAATTGGGAAAGGAGTGTGTCAAGGCTGTGTATTGTCACCCTGCTTATTTAACTTATATGCAGAGTACATCATGAGAAACGCTGGACTGGAAGAAACACAAGCTGGAATCAAGATTGCTAGGAGAAATATCAGTAACCTCAGATATGCAGATGACACCACCCTTATGGCAGAAAGTGAAGAGGAACTAAAAAGCCTCTTGATGAAAGTGAAAGAGGAGAGTGAAAAAGTTGGCTTAAAGCTCAACATTCAGAAAATGAAGATCATGGCATCTGGTCCCATCACTTCATGGCAAATAGATGGAGAAACAGTGGAAACAGTGTCAGACTTTATTTTGGGGGGCTCCAAAATCACTGTAGATGGTGACTGCAGCCATGAAATTAAAAGACGCTTACTCCTTGGAAGAAAAGTTATGACCAACCTAGATAGTATATTCAAAAGCAGAGACATTACTTTGCCGACTAAGGTCCATCTAGTCAAGGCTATGGTTTTTCCAATGGTCATGTATGGATGTGAGTGTTGGACTGTGAAGAAGGCTGAGCGCCGAAGAATTGATGCTTTTGAACTGTGGTGTTGGAGAAGACTCTTGAGAGTCCCTTGGACTGCAAGGAGATCCAACCAGTCCATTCTGAAGGAGATCAGTCCTGGGATTTCTTTGGAAGGAATGATGCTAAAGCTGAAGCTCCAGTACTTTGGCCACCTCATGCGAAGAGCTGACTCACTGGGAGAGACTCTGATGCTGGGAGGGATTAGGGGCAGGAGGAGAAGGGGACGACAGAGGATGAGATGGCTGGATGGCATCACTGACTTGATGGACGTGAGTCTGAGTGAACTCCGGGAGATGGTGATGGACAGGGAGGCCTGGCGTGCTGCGATTCATGGGGTCGCAAAGAGTCGGACACAACTGAGCGACTGAACTGAATTGAAGATTTGGGAACAAAGCAAGAATACACCACTTTTATTCAACATTGTACTGGAGGTTCTAGAAATAGGGCCAAAACCAAAAAAGGGGGAAAAAAGAAAAAAACTACAAAAAAAACAAGTAGCACTGTCCTACTTTTCAGATGATATGATGGTTTACATAGGAAATCTATAAAATACCTGTTAGAATTAGTAACTGAATGTAGCAAAATCACAGGATACAATGTTGAGACACAAACTTTTTTATCTACTGATAGCTAATTTTTATATATTATATACTTGATAGCTAACAATTTAAATATAAACTTTCAAAAAGTTGAATTTTTAATAGTGCCAAAAAAATAAAATAGGAGTAAATCTAACAAAATATTTCTAAGACCTTTGCACTAATAACTATAAATCACTGCTGACAATACTTAAAGATGACTCTAATAGAAAGATAAATAATATTCATGGACTGGAGGATTGAACATGTTTATTATGATAGCAATTATCCCCATATTAATTCAAGGAAATCCCTACCAAAATCCCAGCAAATTATTTTGCAGAAATTGACAAATCCGTTATAAAATGTACATGGAATTACAAAGAACTTGGAATAATCAAAGTACTTTTTTAAAAAGGAAGAATAAAGTTGGAATATTTAGATTACTTAATTTTAAGAATTACTACAAAATTACAATAAGAGTTTTATACTGATGAAAAGATAGACACATAAATCAATAGATGGAATAGAAAATTCAGAAATAAACCTGTACATATATGATCAAATAATTCTTGACACAAGTGCCAAAATGATTCACAGGGAAAGAAAAATCTTTTCAACAAATACTGCCAGATCAACTGGGTATAGACATAAAAAAAAAAAAAAAGAATATCCATCCTCGTCTCATACCACACACAAATGCTAACATAAAATACTGGATCACAGACCTAAATGTAAGACCTTAAAGTATAAACATTATCAAAAACATATAGGAGAAAACCTTTGTGATCTTGTAATAGGCAAAGGCTTCTTAATACTCATAAAGCATAAATTACAAAAGAAAGAAATCGATAGACTGAACTCTTTCAAATTTAAAAGTTTCTGCTCTTCAAAAGAAGCAGTTAGATATGCAAATACAAGAAAATATTTACAACCGATATAAAAGGTCTGTATCCAAAGTATATAAAAAATTCTTATAACTTAATATCAAGACAGCCTACTTTTAAAAGTGGATGAAAGATGTGAACAAGCATTTCACTAAATATGACATTCAAATAGCCAGTAAGCACATGGAAAGGTATTCAACATTATTATTCATCAGGAAAATGAAAATTAAAACTGCAGTGAAGTTTTGCATACCCATTAGAATGACTAAAATTTAAAAGCCTGACCATATCTAGTGGTGGAGGGGATGTAGAGCAACTGGAACTCTCACACACTGTTGACAGAATATACAAGTACAACCACTTTGGAAAACAGTTTGAAAACACTTTCCAAACAACCAGCCATTCCACTTTTAGATATTTACCAAAGTGAAATGAAAACAAGTGTCTATGCAAAGGCTTAAACATGTTCACTGCAACATTTTTGGTAACTGCCCAGAATTAGAATCAACCCAAAGTCCATCAGGGTGTGAATGGGTAAACAAGTTATAGATATCCATATTATTGAAAATTACCCAGCAATCAAAAGGAACAAACTGTTGATAAATGCAGTATCATCGATCTAAAATGATCATGCTGGAAGAAAACAGACGAAGAAAGAGCATCTGTGTGACTCCATTTACTTAGAATTCTAGAAAGTGCAACTTACAGTTTCAGTTTAAAAAAAGAAATCATGGTTACCTGGAGATATGGGTAGAGAGAAGAACAGAATTACAAGAGTCTGAGGAAACTTTTAGGACTGATAGAAATATACATTTTCTTGACTGTCACAATAATTTCATGGGTGCTACAAATTTCAAAGTCAAACTGTACATTTTAAATATGCAGTTTATTTTCCATAATAATGAAATAAATTTATAATGTGGCAAAAATAAAACCAGAAACAACCATTCTAGTGGGTCAAAAAATTAAAATAGCATTTTTTTCTTTTTCACCAAATGATAATATGTGTTAATTTTCAAAGAATGTTAATTACACTTTTCTTCCTGTTTTCCAACTGTTCCTTACATTGTTTCCCATCTTTCAGTTTCTTTTTTTTTTTTCTTTTTCTTTTGGTTTCTTTTTAAAAATTGTCATTCTTTTAATTCTTTTAATTTCTGATGGAATGGTAATTTTGGTTGATTGGAAGCTTTGTGTGTGTAGCAAAAGATGAGCTTAATTGCAAGTAGATTTCCTCATTTAATGATCTAGCAGGGATCCAGTGTTTTGTTGGTGGAATCCTAAATTTCAGTTTTTGCAGGCCAGTTCTGGGCTTGCCTATCTCCCTAGAGAGGAATGCTCTGGCCTCCTGCTCCATGTTTTGACCCTGGCTGCCAGCATTCTGATATCAAGTTGGATGAGGTGGTAAGATCCTCCTGCAGCTCTTCCTTCTTGTTTACAGACTGGCCCCCCGCCACCACTTCCATCTCACTACCACCCCAGGTTCTGTCTGAAGCTCCCAAGTTCTGAGCCACTCAGACCACACCCCTTGAGGTAGTGTTGGATCCCTGCCTTTGGCTATGATGGGGAAGGTCAGCTGCATTGGCTAAGGGATGGGGTAGTTTTTGCTAACCTCCTCACAGCTCTATCCCCATCCCTGTCTTCAGAAAAACCTGTCTAATTCTCCAGCCTTTCTCCAGCACAAATAAGCTGGCTTTAAACACACATTCTGCTTTCTCTGTTCCAAGCTAGATACCACTTCCTCTTTTTTCTATCTTCCAAAAATGTATCCTCTCTGCTGTTGTTCTTTCTCTGTTCTCATTGTGCTGGGTTTTCACATACTTTATTCCTTCACTGTCATTAAAGTTGAGGTTTGGTTGGAGCAGAGATAAATATTAATAGTATAACTGCTCTCTAATGAAACCTCAAGGAAAAAATGATTTTAATATTGAAGTACAAGAGGTTATTGTGGACAGTGAATCAATACACCCTCTCTAAAGGCCATCCATGTGTCTGGTGGAGAGCTAGGAGTTAGAAGCCCAGAAGCCTGTGTGTGTGTAGCAAGCTCACTGGGACTTCTCACTGATACCAGTTTAAGACCATTGTTAAGAATTTCTGGCACTGTCAACACCACTTTCTGTTTCAGTGTTTCCCTAGAGCCTCCAAGAATTTTTCCTGTGGATTCATTTGGGGCATTTATTTTTATTATTTGGGGAAGGGGTCATATATTTTTAATGTGGAAACAGCGAGGCTTTTAGAGGCAGAAGAAATACTTTCAGTCAGTTGTTGTTAGTCTCTCAGTCATGTCCAACTCTTTGCGACCCCTGGACTGTAGCCCACCAGGCGCTTCTATCCATGGGATTCAGGCAAGAATGCTGAAGTGGGTTGCCATTTCCTTCTTCAGGGTATCTTTCCAACTGAGGGATCAAACCCCAGGTCTCCTGCATTCTTTACCATCTAAGCCACCAAGGAAGCCCAGGGTAGTATACTTTACTAACCAGCTAACAGAATGGAACTGAGAAAATTCCTATCAGTTCAGTTCAGTCACTTAGTCGTGTCTGACCCCTTGCAACCCTCTGGACTGCAACACATCAGGCTTTCCTGTCCATCACCAACTCCCAGAGCCTGCTCAAATTCATGTCCATTGAGTCAGTAATGCCATCCAACCATCTCATCCTCTGTCATTTCCTTCTCTTCCTGCCTTCAATCTTTCCCAGCATCAGGGTCTTTTCCAATGAGTCAGCTCTTCGCATCAGGTGGCCAAAGTATTGGAGTTTCAGCTTCAGCATCAGTCCTTCCAATGAATATTCAGGACTGATTTCCTTTAGGATTGACTGATTTGATTTCCTTGCAGTCCAAGGGACTCTCAAGAATCTTCTCCAACACCACTTAGAAAGCATCAATTCTTCAGGACTCAGTTTTCTTTATAGTCCGACTCTCAGATCTATGACTACTGGAAAAACCATAGATTTGACTAGATGGATCTTTGTTGGCAAAGGAATGTCTCTGCTTCTTAATATGCTGTCTAGGTTGGTGATAGCTTTTCTTCCAAGGAGCAAGTGTCTTTTAATTTCATGGCTGCATTCACCATCTACAGTGATTTTAGAGCCCCCCAAAATAAAGTCTGTCACTGTTTACATTGTTTCCCATCTATTTACCATGAAGTGATGGGACTGGGTGCCATGATCTTAGTTTTCTGAATGTTGAGTTTTAAGCCAACTTTTTCACTCTCTTCTTTCATTTTCATCAAGAGGTTCTTTAGTTCCTCTTTGCTTTCTGCCATAAGGGTGGTATCATCTTCATATCTGAGGTTATTGATATTTCTCCTGGCAATCTTGATTCCAGCTTGTGCTTCTTCCAGCCTGGCATTTTGCATGATGTACTCTGCATGTAAGTTAAACAAGCAGGGTGACAATAGGTAGCCTTGACGTACTCCTTTCCCTCTTTGGAACCAGTCTGTTGTTCCATGTCCAGTTCTAACTGTTGCTTCCTGATCTGCATATAGATTTCTCAAGAGGCAGGTCAGGTGGTCTGCTATTCCCATCTCTTTCAGAATTTTCTAGTTTGTTGTGATCCACACAGTCAAAAGCTTTGGCATAGTCAATAAAGCAGAAATAGATGTTTTTCTGGAACTCTCTTGCTTTTTTGATGATCCAACGGGTGTTGACAATTTGATCTCTGGTTTTCTGACTTTTCTAAATCCAGCTTGAACATCTGGAAGTTCGCAGTTCATATACTGTTGAAGCCTGGCTAGGAGAATTTTGAGCATTACTTTGCTAGTGTGTGAGATGAGTGCAATTGTGCTGTAGTTTGAACATTCTCTGGCATTGCCTTTCTTTGGGATTGGAATGAAAACTGACCATTTACAGTCCTGTGGCCACAGCTGAGTTTTTCGAAAGTAGGGAAATCAGACCACTCAGGTATGACCTAAATAAAATTCCTTGCGATTATACAGTGAAAGTGACAAATAGATTCAAAGGATTAGATCTGATAGAGTGCCTGAAGAACTGTGGATGGAGGTTTGTGACATTGTACAGTGGGCAGTGATCAAGACCATCCCCAAGAAAAAGAAATGCAGAAAGACAAAATGGTTTTCTGAGGAGGCCTTACAAATCACTAAGAAAAGAAGACAAGTGAAAGGCAAAGGAGAAAAGGAAAGATATACCCATTTGAATGCAGAGTTCCAAAGAATAGCAAGGAGAGATAAGATAGCCTTCCTCAGTGATCAATCCAAAGAAATAAAGGAAAACAACAGAATGGGAAAGACTAGAGATCTCTTCAAGAAAATCAGAGATACCAAGGGAACATTTCATGCAAAGATGGGCACAATAAAGCATAGAAATGGTATGAAACTAACAGAAGCAGAAGATATTAAGAAGAGGTGGCAGGAATACACAGAAGAACTATACAAAAAAGATCTTCATGACCCAGATAACCATGATAGTGTGATCACTCAACTAGAGCCAGATATTCTGGAACACGAAGTCTAGTGGTCCTTAGGAAGCATCACTAGGAACAAAGCTAGTGGAGGTGATGGAATTCCAGTTGACCTATTTCAAATCCTAAAAGATGATGCTGTGAATGCGCTGCACTCAATATGCCAGCAAATTTGGAAAACTCAGCAGTGGCCACAGGACTGGAAAAGGGCAGTTTTCGTTCCAATCCTAAAGAAAGGCAATGCCAAAGAATGTTCAAACTACTGCACAATTGCACTCATTACTATGGACAGGGCTACTAGAGGTGATGGGATTCCAGCTGAGCTATTTCACATCCTAAAAGATGATGCTGGGAAAGTTCTGCACCCAATATGCCAGCAAATTTGGAAAATTCATATAGAAAAGAGTAAAATATTCTTGTGAATACAGTTGATGTGCAGTAGGAAAAGTTGTCCCTTTTTTATTTCCAACTTATCCCAAACCAGGTAGTCTTGGAAACAGTGTGTGCTGAAAAAGACATGGCAAATATTAAATTGTATTTTTATAGCAAACTAGCAAGGCAGGTTAGTACTGTCATGCCACATATTATGAACAAGGAAATGAAGCTACAAAGTGATTAAGTTACTTGCCCAATGTCACTCAGCAAGTCATGGCACAAATGAGACTGGAAATCTTGGCCTCTGGGTTTTCAACTTGTTTCTTCATCAGTCAGCCTTTCTTTTTTTTTTTTTTTTTTTGGTAAAGAAACTTGACTTATAGGTCAATCTCCAATTCCATTTCCTAGGAAGGTTACACTGTTAAATCAAATGCAGAATGGCCCAAGATGAAGCTTTTCTTCATTTATAGGCACATTGTTCTGATGAAGCAATTCAGAAAACACACACACACTGATATCCAGCAGTGATCCTCACCTCTCCATTACCAGGAACCAGGTAGGTGTGGTCTACACATTTGATCTCAATGAACAATTGCTGCACATAGGTCCAGAATAAGGGGAAAGCCCCAGCCCAAAGCCCCAAACTCAAGAAGGATCCAGCTCCTCCAGAAGCCAGTTCAAGCAAGCACATGCCTAAGAAAATCCTTGCCAAAGGAAGAGTCACTGAGAAACACAACCACACCCTCATCATCCTTATCACTCACAAGGGTCCTAATCATATATCAGCTCTTCTCCACTCAGGACAACTCCATGAGGCAGATATTATTGATATCATTCCATTTACAGAAGAGAAGAGGGCCCCGAGGTTCAGTGATGTCACATGACTGCTTGGATCACACACTTAAGGGAATAGAGGGGCCAGACCCAGGGCCAAGTCATCTGGATCCATATCCCATGTTCTTCAATTGCCTGTGACCTTTCTTTCCTTCTTTCTTTTCCTACCTCCTCATCTCCTTCACTGCCTTCCTTCCTCCTCATCCTTTTAACAGAATTTCTTCTTATGAGTTTTATCATGAAAACGGGAACAGCTAACATTTGTTGGGTGCTGTGTTCGGAACAGTGTGTGTTAGTTACCTTACATGGATTTGTTCTTTACTGTTATTATCTTCAATATGTTGTTGGAAAAAGGCACTGGGAGGGAAGTAACTTAAACTAGGTCATCAGGTAGTAAGATGTAGAGTCTAGGATTTAAACCCAGGCAGTCTGACATCAGAGTTGACGCTCATTACTACCTTGCTTTATTTTAAATCAAATGGAGCAAAAGCAAAACAAAAACCTTAATTTTTATACTGACCAGCAAACTAATGGTAGACAGATTTTTAACAAAACACAGTTCTCATCTATTGGATAACTCCTCAATATTATGGATAAGCCCTTTCTCTGAGCTAGGTCTAGTTTTCATTTTTTTAAGACAAAATTGCAAAAAAAAAATAATATATATATATATAAATCATTTGGTAGTTCCTTTTATTTTCCATCCAGTATAGCGCTAAATGCCGTGCAGGTATTATACACAATGGCTTCAGGGCTTAACTGTGAGATTTCTTCACTATCAAATGTCTAAACAGTTCTGGTCTCTGTTACTGGGGATGTGGACACAAAGGTAGCAGCCTCTGATCAACAGCTGAACTCTGTGGACACAACTGGAAAAAGGTTTCAGAGGTGGAAAGTTTTTTGACATCTTTCATTACTTCTTCTGGAAAGAAATAAACGGGAGTAGTACATCTAATCATAATTCATGTAACCATAACTCCGTTGTCTCAATGCACACAAGTTCAGTGGTTAAGCAACATGATATAGTCTAAGGGCAAAAATAAAACAGCAAGCAACGCAACTCCTAGACTGAGAAATTTCTCACAGAAATTCGTTAAACAATACACGCCCCAGTTGTTGCAATTGGTGTGCTTTATCTTTCTGGGAAAGGAATTCACAAATCTTGTGTGGCTTAAATACATATGTATGTTCTTAAAATTTGCTAATTCCATTGGTTTCCCATGAGAAAGGGGAAAAAAATCATTATATAGCATTAGGGAACTTTGGATCCATTAAAGAAAATTTGAGCAAGGCGGTTCTACTAGCTTTCATGCAAACTATGTTTGGGAGAGGACTTGTTTTTCCCTCCCAGTGTATCATGAACAAACACTTTTGCTGTTTAAATTTTAAAAAATAAGTAGTAGAGAAAAATGAAAAAGTAACAGACAACATACATATTCCAGTGTTTTAACATAATATCACTTAATCATATTGTCATTGTTGTTGTTCAGCCACTCAGTTATGTCTGACTCTGTGACTCCATGGATTGCAGTAGGCCAGGCCTTCCTGTCCCTCACCATCTCCCAGAGTTTGCTCAAACTTATGTTCATTGAGGTTTTAAAATATTTAATTCTCAATTTCTGTACTTACCACAGTCCACTAATCAACATCTCCAGAATCTACATCAGTTGAAAGCCTGAGCTTTGAATGTTGTTGTTTAGTCTCTAAGTTGTGTCCAACTCTGTGACACCATGGACTGCAGCAGGCCAGGCTCTTCTGCCCTCCACTATCTCTAGCAGTTTGTTCAAATTTATGTCCATTGGCTTGGTGATGTTATCTAAGCATCTCATCCTCTGCTGTCCCCTTCTCCTTCTGTCTTCATTCTTACCCAGCATCAGGGTCTTTTCCAGTGAGCTTCTTCTACATGCCAGACTAGGTCAGTTCCCCCCATCCAGTCTCTCTCATGAGCCATATGTATTTATTTTCTTTGTGGCACTATTATGATTAAGCATCTATGTAATTAGTAACTCCTAACACTAAGCTCTGTCTCTATTGTTTTCTTCAGTGTATCCCAACATTTGCAAGTTTCTGGCACATAGTAACTGCTCAATAAGTATTAATGGAATGAGTGAACACAGTATATATAAATTAATTCCAATGACTTGGAGAGAGTCTCATGATATAACACTGACTGAAACAGTTAGGGTGTCAAATTCTACTAAGAGAAAGACAAGAGTATTTAAGCTACCTATAGTATTCCTAGGTACCATTTTTGTTGTTTAGCATGAACTTGTTCAAATAATGTCACAAAAGCTAAAGATGAGCATTATCTGTCTAAGACTTGTTTTTTTTTTTTTTTTTTTTTTTAAGGAGTCATTAATTGCTTTTTCAAGATATATTTGAAGCAAGGACAAAAGCAAAGAACTTCATTTGGGAATTTGGTGTAGTGATAAAGGAGGGAAGAGAGAAAGCAGAAGTGCCCAGTGACTTTTTCCTTCTATGCTATTTAACAAGGCAGCCCAGTGTTCAACCCCGAAGAAGGTAAAACAAACAACGCAAAGAGGGGATTTCAGTTCCAGACAGGCTTTTGCCTATTGAGCTAGTGAGAGACAGCCTAGTCACTTCAAGCGGCCTCAAGAATCCGGACCAGTACGAATTGGATTACAGGGCCTCAAGGAATTTCAGAATCACTGACAGTCATCTTTGAGAGATTATGAGAAGCAGAAAAATAATAATGGAAGACTGAGGAGGGTAAGGGATTGTCAGAGAAAGTAATATTTGCTCTTTGCTGCTACAGAAAACCAAAGCAAAACCAATGAATTCAGTTATAAACAGATATGAGTGTCAGTGTTAGGAGGAAAGTTATATGTGGAATCTTAAAAAGGTTGCCGGTGGGGGGGGAGGGGGAGGGGTACAAATGAACTTATTTGCAAAACAGAAATAGAGTTACAGATGTAGTAAACAAACTTGTGGTTACGGGGTGGGGGTGGAGTGGAGAAGGATAAATTGGGAGACTGGGATTGGGACATACACACTACTATATATAAAAGAGATAACCAATAAGGATCTACTGTATAGCACAGGGAACTCTACTCGATACTATGTAATGACCTATATGGGAAAAGAATCTACAAAACAGTGGATATATGTATAGCTGATTCACTCTGTTGTAGATCAAAAAGTAATACAACATTGTAATCAACTATATGCCAATAAAAAAATTAATTAGAAAAGAAAAAAAGTAAGGCGGGGGGGAATATTTAGCCAGTTACAAGCTCCATTCAGTGCCTCCCTACATTGCTTTGTGCACCTCAGATGCTGTGTGACCTGCAGAGATGAGGGAGGAGGACTGGGGATGATATGTTCATTCAGAAGACCTCTGCTATCCCTGCTAAAGGGAGCTCTTTCATTCTCTCTGGCAGCCAAAGCTGCACAGTCACAGCCATGGTTTCAGAATCAGGGAGCTCGAGTGTTTCAGTAACACACCTCTTCATTTCCATCACCAACTCTCTATGCAGCTAAAACAGTTGCAGCCATCTCAAGAAAAAGACCAAGACTACATCAAGGCTTGTGAATCAAAGTCCATAGGGGATGGCTACTCTGGGTACAATTGAACTCTATGTGACTTATCTTTTGCTCACCCAACCCCAGGCCAAGCCAAAAAAAAAAAAAAAATCAGTATGCAGACTAGAACACAGTTCAGATTCCCTTTCAATTCTGTTTTCATATTGCTTATCTTCTAGTTTTCCTAATTATAAATAATCAATCATACAAATGGTTTTGGAATTGCATCACTAATGGTTTGGAAAATGGTTTGGAAAAATACCACAAGATATTGTGGTGTTGACTGGGTTTATAAAGACCAGGGAAGCACCATGCCCCTAACTTCAAAGGACTGTCCATTTAAAACACACTAAAAAATTTTTTTTAATCTTAGAGATACCAGGCAGTTTAGACTAAAGATACCAAAAGTATGAAGATAAGATACATAATCTCAGAACCTTCCATGGAAGCTGTGAAAATGCTATCAGGATCATCTCCAGAAAATGCAATTTACTGTGGAAGTCTAATCAGTCTTTTGGCGAACATTTCCCGAGACAGATAAGAGATTAGAGTGGGGGAGAGGGGATGGGAAAAGGGCCATGTAAGAAAGGAAGGGCAATGAGTTACTGGTATGGATCTCTCATATCATACCAACACAACTCTCTTTCACTCTTCAAAAATTATTAAGAATTACAACACAGGAAGCGGTATAGGTCAAAGATTGAACAGCTGAATTTTGGAAACAAAGGAATCAAGTTATTCATATAGACCGCAAGTCTCCTTTTTACCCACTTTATCTGGCCCACATTCCAAGGCACCTTAGAAAGGTGAGTAAACAAACAATCATGTCAGAACCCAAGCAGATGTCAGAACAAGCCCAGACCAAACATTCAAGGTCGTCTTTGGCTACATGAGTCCATGATTTACAAAATATTCATGACTCCATCCATTTGTTCCACATTAATAAACATCTGTTCTATGTTAAAGCATTCGAGCTTTTTATAAATCAGCCATTTTGCCCTATCGAACACTCCCATAAAGGATACTGTTCTACCCATTGACTAGGGCCTTCATCTGGTTATAGTGAGAAGCTACAGTACAACCTGCCCAATTCCTAATAACTGGGCCCTACTGTATGACCAGGGCATTTTATAAAGCACAATCCAGTTGTGATATTTAATAACGATGGATGTTCAAGAAGCCCATTTGTAAGGTGGAGAATGGAGAACTTTTTTTTTTTTTTAATTCTTTGCCATATCATTAGCTTCAAATGGAAAATAGGAGGTTCCCAAAGTGCTTTAATAAATGTAGTACAAAGAAAGGAACTGAAGTAACAGGGACTTGTAGTTTGTCAAATTAGTATGGTTTGGCAACCATAGCACCCGCTCTTTCATCATGTTTCTTCCTAATCATCACACACTTGAAGATTTATAGCCTTTTAAAAAATTGCTTCTGTAGGTTTTCAATTATTACTGCAGTAAAAACTCTTAAGTATGGCACCATCACTTGTCTATTTGTGAAGGTTCCAAAGGGGTTTAGCTGGTTCATTTTTGTAGTTTTGGCAAGCAACTGTTATTATAAAATGGAGGAACATTATATATAGTCGGAATGCTTCTTTTCACTGCAGGGAGAGGAGACTGCAGAACTGTAGTCCAGAGAAGTGAAGTGGCTTGCCTCAGATCGCACAGCTAGAGGCAGAGTGGGGCCCAGAAAGCCAGCTCTCCAGACCCCAAGTCCACAATGTTTCCATTTCTACTGTATTTCTAGTGTTTTGTACAGCTTCATTTATTATGTGTCTGTATATATATGTACATATATATGTATGTGAAAGTGAAAGTCACTCAACTGTATCCGACTCTTTGCAACCCCATGGACTATACAGTCTATGGAATTCTCCAGGTCAGAACACTGGAGTGGGTAGCCATTCCCTTCTCCAGGAAATCTTTCCAACCCAGGGATTGAACAAGAGTCTCCTGCATTGCAGGCAGATTCTTTACCAACTGAGCCATCAGGGAAGCCCAAGAATACTGGAGTGGGTAGCCTATCCCTTCTCCAGTGGATCTTCCCAACCCAGGAATTGAACCAGGGTCTCCTGCATTGCAGGCAGATTCTTTACCAGCTGAGCTATATAGTTTATTTCAAATACCTTATAATTGAGGCATGTTAATGCTTTAGTTCAGACATACTTTACCTAACAAATGGGAATTTGTGAAGCTTTCTGTACATTTGTATCTGAATTAATAAGCCCTCTGGAAATGGACTTCCTTTGATAAAGGCAGTCAGCCGCTGGTTGTGCTGCTCCCTAGAGTGGAACAGAAGGCATAATGGAATCCCGTTTGGCAGACAGAGCCCCTCCTGTCCAGGAAATGAGGTCCTGCCACAAGTCCTCAGCAGCAAGACAGGTGAGATTAGCAGAGGCCCAGCAGAGCCAGGGAGAGCAGGATGAGCTGGAATTCCAGAATTCAATGAGAACTGTGAACAGACTACAATTAGTGCAGAGGGGAAGCAGAGGGAAGAGAAAGGAGGTGGAAGACAAAGGAAGGACCTGATGGGGAGGGAATGAAGGAGCAGGTGCCCTGGGGCAGAGTCAGAAGTGAAATAAAGAAGGAAGACGGGACAGACTGGCTGGATCAAGGCAGGCCAGAGGTCAGGGGGTCAGGCAGCCTGGAATACATCCCATGACTCCAAGAGTCTGGGGAAGCAGGAGGCGGAAGGTGTATGACCGAAGTCAGGGGCTACGTCTGCCTTGCTCATCTCATGCCCCACGTCCAACTCACACAGCTGGTCTTTGAAGTTGGTGGGAGGATGAAAGGGATGCAGGGAGTTCAGGAACCAAAGTCAGAGAGTCTGGTTGTTTAGGGGCTATGATCAATCAAAGGGGCTTCCCAGATGCTGCTAGTGGTAAAGAACCTGTCTGCCAGTGCAGGAGACATAAGAGACGTGGGTTCGATCCCCTGGAGCAGGGCATGGAGACTGACAGATTACAGTCTGTGAGGTCGCAAAGAATTGGACACAACTGATGCAGCTTAGCACAGCACACAGCATATGATCAACCTAAAGGTCTGGATAACAGCAAAAATGGCATGAAAGTGAGTCAAGACCCTTGGGAAACAGCGCACACTTCTCCCCAGACTTAGAGAAGTAGTTCACGGCCAAAGGCAGAGAGGAGATAACAGAATAGGAAGAGAGGATGGAGGAGTTGGAGGGAGAGTCAAGAACAATTTTTATTTTTACTAATTATCCGTGGAAGCCTTTTTTTCTACTATGTCCCAAAACACTGATAGATGCTTTTGATTAAAAAAATATATATACACATGTTGTTGCTAAGTACTTCATGTTGGTAGTAGCATTATTTCACTTCAGCCTGGCCTCAAACCCTATCTAGAAAAGGCTTGTACAGTCTATAAATATTCTCAAAGGATGATGAATTAGGTAAAAATAAACACCTACCCAGAGGGGCACCCCCCGCCTACCCTTGCCTGCCCCAAATCGAAAACTTCCAACTTTTGTTATGGAACTGCTTCCCTCCTTGGATCCTTAGCTCACGTATCTATAGGTACAGCCTGACTACTGCACCAGCCTGTTTCTTGCTCTTTTAGAAAGTGACAGGTCAATCAGGCCCAAGAAGCCCAAGACTTCTCAATTTTGACCCCTAACTTTCCTCCTGATGTTGAGGCCTCTGCAGATCCTTTTTCGCAATGACCTGACTCAGAAAAGCCCAACATTAGGATAAACAGCTCAGATCCCTCTACCTCTGCCTTACATCCTTCCCCGCCTCTTCCCTCCCCCAACCAGGATTCCCAGACCTTTGCTTTTCCTTTAACATCCTCAAATCCTGGGAATCTTTACACTGAGCTTGCCAGTTCCTGAAGCAGTTCCCTGCCCAGTGTTTGCTGCTCCTGGACCCCAGCCTAAGTCACCTGACCCTACTTAAAGGCATTAAATGAATCACCCAAGATCATATGGGTGCACAGAGGCAAAAATCAATGATGGTACAGTGTTATGCACAAGTTAGCGCTAGTTGATAAACACGTATCTGAGAAAACTAATACTGGCCTACAGACACAAGAACTCTGAAACCTTAGAAAATATAGTATAAAAGATAAAGGGGATTATGGGTTTTAAAAACTCAGCTCAGGATACCACCACAGTGACTAGAGCATTCACATACAGTTATTGAAAGATGCCTCAAAAAGGTACTTCTTTGAGAATCTGTAAAAGGAGCTACAGCAGTATTTCTCAAGCTGTGTTCTATGGAATACCAATATTCCTGGGATGTGAATTACTGCTCCTGAGATGTGAATCATGCTGCCTTGACAAAGCACTTCCATGATCAGGTTAACCAGGAGGCAGAGTCCATCTCCTCCTTGGTAGTCTCAATGCACTTAAGCATTTTTCAAGTTGTAAGAAGTTGTACAGCAAAGAAGCCCATTATGTTTGATTTATATGAATCTTTCCTAAACTTACCTGACCACTAGTCTCTTTTACTAGAGAATACCTCTTTTTCCTAAGAAAACAGTTCGAGAAATTCTGAACCAGGTTTAGTTAACCAGTTTAATTAATCCTTGACTTTTTAATTCAATTATTAGCTAGAATAAAGCAGGCCACTAGCTTTACGTGGTTAACTGGCTGGTCATAAACCTGGTGTCATTAGAGATTCTATGAGATATCTGATATATGTCCTACACTGAAATGCATCTTTATTCAATGCTTTTTTTTTTAAAAAAAAATTTAGAGTAGCATTAAAATATACATTCAGTTCAGTTCAGTTCAGTTCAGTTGCTCAGTCGTGTCTGACTCTTTGTGACCCCATGCATCGCAGCACACCAGGCCTCCCTGTCAATAGATAGCTAGTGGGAAGCTTCTGTATAACACAAGGAGTTCAGCCTGGTACTCTGTGATGACCTAGAGGGGTGGGATGGGGTGGGGTAGGAGGAAAGCTCAAGAGGGAGGGGATATAAGTATACTTATGGCTGATTCACATTGTAGCGTGGCAGAAACCAACACAGCATTGTAAAGCAGTTGTCCTCCTATTTAAAATTTTCTAGGATTTGACAAAAAGGAGCATAATCACATCACTTGAAAATGCCTTCCTTTGAAGTCTTTCAGTCACAGCTTCAGCAGACTCTGGATTTCAGAGGGGAGGCTCTAACTGCTCAAGAAGAAAGCATATACAAAAGCACACCTTTCTGGGGAGTCAGGCCATCACAGGCCCATCACATCTGTGTGCTGGAACAAGCTCTAGAGGTTAGCCAACTGATGTCACCTTCTCATGAATTTGGTGAGTAGCTTCAGGAGGGTTGGCAGCTGCCAAGACCACAAACTCCACACTGGTGGAGCTGGGATTAGGACCAGGATTTTTTGGTGCCTCTGCCAGGAAGATTTTCCTGTCCTAGAATTATCTGCTTTTCTCAGAAAGGAAGAGTCCAGTCTTTGTCATCTGAAAACCACACTGGAAAGACAAGAAGGAAATAGGCCAAAATGTGAACACTACTCCACATAGAGGGGATATTTTGGTCTTTGTCCTGTTTTTCTTCATTGACCAAAATGTCTACAAAGGGCGTATATTCCTTTTATAGCAAACAAACAAAAAGAAAAAAGCAAAAAAAAATTCTTTTACTATTTAAAAAGGAAAAAAAAAAGCAGCTCTGGAAGGTAAATTCATGTGCTGAAAAGCATCATCCTAGTCATTTATCAGAATAAGCAGAACTAATGAAATGCCATGGCATTTCACTGTGCTGGCTGTGAGCAAAGATGACTCACTGGGGCAGCTTGGAGACCACCCTGCTGGCTGCTGGCGGGGCACCGGCCCCACTGATCCACTTCATGCTACAGTGGCCTCACCCACAGACTAGCAAGGAGCAGAGCATTGCTTGACTGCCTTCCGTAATTTCCTCTCAAAGCATGTGTCTCAATATTGGATTTGAGTGACTCCTCAATGATTTCTAAATTGAACCTAACTGAATACACAAGTTTAAATGGAAAGAGATTTTTTATTGCCTTTCTGTACTTATGCACTGGCCTCCCACCTAGAAAAACTTCTCTTCAGCCTGATTATGTCTGAAAACAATAGTTTTAGAGCTTTAATCCCTATTTTAGAGTCCAAGAAGGTAGTAAATTGTTTATATATAAGGTGTGTATGTGTGTATGTGTCTGTGTGCATGAGTGTGTGCTCATGTGTGTGTGTGTGTGTGTCATTTTCTGCTACTACAACAAAAACACCACAGATTGAGTGGCATATAAACAACAGAAATTTATTTCTCACAGTCCTGGAAATTGCAATTGGTGTCTGATGAGGGCTCACTTTCTCACATGGTAGAAATGGCAAGGGAGCTCTCTGGTGTCTTTTCCTATAAGCCCATTAATCTCATTTATGAGGATTCTACCCTCAGATTTAAACAAGGCCCCACCTCCTAATACCATCACCCTGGGTATTAGGTTTCAACATATCAATTTTGGGTGGATAATGGTGTGTTGTTCAGTTACTAAGTCATGTCTGACTCTTTGCAACCCCATGGACTGCAGCACACCAGGCTTCCCTGTCCTTCACCATCTCCCAGAGCTTGCTCAAACTCATGTCCATTGACTCAGTGATGCCATCCAACCATCCCATCCTCTGCTGTCCCCTTCTTGTCCTGCCTTTTATCTTCCCCAGTATCAGGGTCTTTTCTATAAGACCCTGATGTCTCTTCACATCAAGTGGCCAAAGTATTAGAGCTTCAGCTTCATCAACAGTTCTTCCAATAAATATTCAGGATTTATTTCCTTTAAGATTGACTGGTTTGATCTCCTTGCTGTCCAAGGGACTCTCAAGAGCATCACTTCTCCAGCATCACAATTCAAAAGTATCAATTCTTTGGCACTCAGCCTTCTTTACAGTCCAACTCTCACATCAGTACACAACTACTGGAAAAACCATAGCTTTGACTACACAGGCCTTTTTTGGCAAAGTGATGTCTCTGCTTTTTAATATCCTGTCTAGGTTTGTCACAGCTTTCCTTCCAAGGAGCAAATGTCTTTTGATTGCATGGCTATAGTCATTCCACAGTGATTTTGGAGCCCAAGAAAATAGGATCTGTCACTGTTTCCACTTTTTCTCCATCTATTTGCCATGAAGTGATGGGACCAGATACCATGATCTAAGTTTTGTGAATACTGAGTTTCAAGCTACCTTTTTCACTTTCTTCTTTCACCT
Source organism: Capra hircus (assembly GCF_001704415.2). Lineage (NCBI taxonomy): Eukaryota > Metazoa > Chordata > Mammalia > Artiodactyla > Bovidae > Capra > Capra hircus. The sequence goes on from NC_030817.1 coordinate 58,791,004, forward strand.
TCATCAAGAGGTTCTTTAGTTCCTCTTCACTTTCTGCCATTATAGTGGTATCATCTGCATATCTGAAAAGTGAAAGTCACTCAGTCATATCCAACTCTTTGCAACCCCATGGATTACAGTCCATCGAATTCTCCAGGCCAGAATACTGGAGTGGGTAGCCGTTCCCTTCTCCAGGGGATCTTCCCAACCCAGGGATCAAACCCAGGCTTCCCACATTGAAAGTGGATTCTTTACCAGCTGAGCCACCAGGGAAGCTGTTAATATTTCTCCAAGAAATCTTGATTCCAGCTTGTGATTCATCCAGCTTGAAATTTCTTGTGATGTATGCTGCACATAAGTTAAGTAAGCAGGGTAACAATATACAACCTAGACATACTCCTTTTCCAATTTTGAACCAATCAGTTGTTCCATGTCTGGTTCTAACTGTGGCTTCTTGACCCAAATACAGGTTTCTCAGGAGACAGTTAAGGTGGTCTGGTACTCCAATCTCTTTAACAGTATGAATGGATGCTATTTGAATCTGACAGACCTAGACAACATGTTAAAAAGAGAGCAGAGACATTATTTTGCTGACAAAGGTCCATACGGTCAAGCATTTTTTCAGTGGTCATGTATGGACATGAGAGTTGGACCATAAAGAAGATTGAGCACCAAAGAATTGATGCTTTTGAACTATGTTGCTGCAGAAGACTCCTGAGAGTCCCTTGGACTGCAAGGAGATCAAACCAATCAATTCTAAAGGAAATCAAACCTGAATATTCATTGGAAGGACTGGTGCTGAAGCTGAAGCTCCAATGCTGTGGCCACCTGATGCGAAGAGCCAACTCATTTGAAAAGACCCCGTTTCTGGGAAAGATAAAAGGCAGGATGTGAAAGGGATGACAGAGGATGAGATGGTTGGATGGCGTTACCAACTCAATGGACATAAGTTTGGGCAAGCTCCGGGGATTATGCAGGACGGGGAAGCCTGGCGTGCTGCAGTCCATGGGGTCGCAAAGAGTCAGACATGACCGAGACTGAACAACAGATCATTTCATTCTAAAGGGAACAGTTGTATATAATCCTCTCAATCAAATAATATGCATTTAGTCAGTTTTGGGAAATCCTTTTACTGAAGTTTTCCAAAAATCATTTGTCCACTATTATCTGAAAATACTCTGACTCCTTTAACTAAATGCATTCTTCTTCAAAGCAGTGGCTAAGGTACATCTTCAACATTTCCGTCACTTCCTTCAATATTTCTTCACTTTTTACTATTTCCTTACTGACATTAAGCACAACCCTTTGTTTCGTGCCTTCCCTGTTCCAGGCAGACACTCCTCCTTTCCTGTAGGATCATCCTAGCCTGCTTTCTCTGCCACAGTCCCTGGGTGGTAATATCCTTCTCCCCCATGTTTAAGGCCAGTCTCTTCCTTTGTGTCTTTGAGTCCATTCCATATCATTTCATCTCCCCATGGGTCCTGATCCAATTACCTCTGTTGGCCATTGTATCTTTAATTTTCTTCTTTTTACCAATTTTCCCCTCTTAGTTTACAAGCTTGTTCAGTTCTTACCCATCTCAAAAAAATTAATTCCTCCTTGACCACACATGGTCTTCTGCCTTCTGTTTTACCTCTCTTGTTCCCTTTACCTCAAGTTTCTAAGTGGTTAGACATTAGTCACTGTCTCCATTTTCTGATCTTACATATATTCCTTCCCAGGAGCAACTCTGGCTTTTATGCCTCAAACCACAAAGAGGGCATCAGCTAAGATCACCAGTGCTGAGGCACAGTCTTCTCTCCTCATGGTACTGGGTGTCTTGCCTCTGACCTTGATGATTGCTCATACACTGAAACACACTCTGCTCACTTTTCTTCCCAGATTCCATGTTTAATCTGTTCTCCTTAAACCCCTATGGCTGTTCCTTCTCAGCCTCTTTTGTAGGCTCTTTTTTCTCTACATGCCCCTTAAATATTGGAGTTTTCATGTTTCATTCTCCAGGGTTTCATTCTCGATCTACTTCCCTTTTTATTCTACAGAGATTCCCTGGATGATTAAACCCACTTTCATGGTATTCCCAAACAATCCCTATTTATGCTGGTGGTTCCGAAATCCACTCTCTCCAGGTCAAAATTTTCCCATTCTTGAGCTACAGACTCATATTCCAAGTGCCTGCTGGATACCCTCATCTGGATGTCCAGGGGCACTCCAAATTCAATATGCTCCAAATCAACTTATTATCTCCCCAACTTATGTCTTCTACTATTCCTCCTGTAGTTGAAGAACCACCACTAGAGTAATCAATCATTCCTATTTTCCTTAGATGAAGGGACTTCCCAGCACGTGGGACTCTCCGTCTTAATAGGACAGTCCTAGGCAGGCAGGGATATCCCCCTAACACCACCCACCCATCATCAGGTCTAGAATCTGGGTCTTGATCTCTGTCCTCTCTTTTCACTTCTTCAATCTCCATGTCCTTCCAATTTCATTTCCTAAGTAGTTATCAAATTCCTACTCTCCTTTCCATCCCAAGCTCACACCCTTACTATCTCTTGCCTGTTTTACCCACCTGGATACCTAAGTATATCTCTGATGCCAATCTTCTTCCCCTTTAGATTCATGCTCCACATAGCTGCTGAAGAGAATTTTCAAACAGAAGTTTCACCAAATCTCTATCCTGCTCAAAATATTCCATGGGCTACCCATCGCCCTTGGGATAAAGCCCGAACATGTTAATATGGAAAAGTCCTCCTTGGTCCTTCCAGCCCTGGCCTCAGCTCATGTCACACATTGAGCTGTGTGGGTGTCTCCACAGCACAGACTGCTCATCCTCGGTTCTTCCTGTGACTTTTTCCTGCCATGCCCTTATCTCTTTACCCCAACTGCCTTCCTCACCTAGTTTACATTCAACATTCAACTCAGGTTCAAGACTCAACTCCTCTGGCATCAATGCCACCAAGTGGCTTTCTGTGCCTGCACAGTCTACAGGTGTGCTAGCTGCCCCTCCAACCCCCAGACCACTGCGCACAGCACACTCAGATTTGCCAGTTGGTCTTTCTTTCCCTCTGGACTGTGAACTGCCAGGAGGAGATACAGGCACGTCCTAGGCAACATCTAGGATAACACCCAGCACAGGGAGAACTCAACAGACATTCATGGAACTCTATTTGGAATGCAAACATCTATTTGGAATGAAAACCGGCAGCCAGGAGGTTAGATCCAGCCCATAATCATGGTTTATTTGACCCGCATGATTTTTCAACACTAGTGAACACTAGTGAATTTTAAAAACTTAAAATTTTCAACTCCCTTGAAAAGTCTAAGCATCTGAAAATACGAGGTTCATATTTTTCTGTGGTACCAACCTCATTAGAAAGGACATTTGCTCATATCTTCCCAGTTCACTATCAGCCTACCTCCTGGACTCTGGAAGGAGCAGTAAACCCCAGGGACAAGTTCCCTGTGTCTGCTCTGCTTTCTTCTCAAAGAGATGTATGGAGCAATTTTTTTTTTTTTGAGTTTTATTTGGGGGAGCTAGCTACCAGATGCTATGCAAAGCAAGTGGGTGGCTGCTTTTTCTTAGAGTGAAAAAAATGGTCCGAGAGACCATCTTGGTGGTCCTAGAACATTTTGGATCAGCAAGAAGTCCACCCTGGCTGATGACTTCTGCTCTGGTTTTCTGTCTTTCTAGATTTGTATCTAATATTGAACCCTTTACATTGTATTATAATTCCATGTTCAATTTTTGAAACTCAAAGAACTTAATCTCCAATTTCTTCCCATATATTTCCCAAGACAGAGCTGCACAAGAAGTATTAGTGACATTACAATCTTCAAAATAGTACTTTCACCATCACTATGTCATTCCATTCTTACCTTATCTCTGGGACAATAAATCACAGGGTCTTGGCATGAGAGATTTCAATTTTATAACTATATTAAATTTTCTCCACAAGTGTGATTGTTTTTACACAAAACAGACAACCATCACATGCACAGATATATCTCGAGAGCTTTTTACATCTTAACTCCTAACAGCTTGGTTCAGAGGTTTATTTTTCACCACAGGCCCAGATGGAAATCACTGGCATCAGGAAGAACTGAAATCCCCAGCTGAGATAAAGCAAAAGACTTCCAGGCAGAAGAAATCAGAATCGGACCTACTGGTGCTACCATCTGTTCCTCTGCACTGACCTTAGAGCTTGTGGCTCCTGTGAAACTGGGGAATTGTCCAGCTGTGAGTTTCTGTTTTACTGGGATTGAATTCCCATCAATGTCCTTGACTTCCAGGCTTTGACCATCATCTTATGATGGTCGCCTCTATCAGACATCTCTGCTGTTTGCTTTATAATGTGTATTTATTAACAATAATAAAGTTAATTCAACTGAGTCTAACTATGATCATTTGATGATATTTTGGGGGATTGGTTTGGATACAAACAAGCATGCCCAAGTCAGGATTTCAGATCAGGGACTACAGGGCTTCCTTCTATTCCAGATGGCCTGCCCTGGGTGGCACTAGTGGTAAAGAACCTGCCTGCCGAGGTAGATGACCTAAGAGACTCAGGTTCGATTCCTGGGTTGGGAAGATCCCCTGGAGGAAGGCATGGTTAGCCACTCCAGTAATCTTACCTAGAGAATCCCATGGAGAAAGGAGCCTGGCAGGCTACTGTCCTTAGGGTCTCAAAGAATTGGACATGACTGAAGCTGGTTTCAAATAGGAAGAGGAGTACGTCAAGGCTGTATATGGTCACCCTGCTTATTTAACTTATATGCAGAGTACATCATGAGAAACGCTGGGCTGGAGGAAGCACAAGCTGGAATCAAGATTGCTGGGAGAAATATCAATAACCTCAGATATGCAGATGACACCACCCTTATGGCAGAAATTGAAAAAGAACTAAAGAGCCTCTTGATGAAAGTGAAAGAGGAGAATGAAAAAGTTTTTAGGGGCTCCAAAATCACTGCAGATGGTGATTGCAGCCATGAAATTAAAAGACACTTACTCCTTGGAAGGAAAGTCATGACCAACCTAGATAGCATATTCAAAAGCAGAGATATTACTTTGCCGACTAAGGCCTGTCTAGTCAAGGCTATTGTTTTTCCTGTGGTCATGTATGGATGTGAGAGTTGGACCGTGAAGAAAGCTGAGTGCCAAAGAATTACTGCTTTTGAACTGTGGTGTTGGAGAAGACTCTTGAGATTCCCTTGGACTGCAAGGAGATCCAACCAGTCCATTCTGAAGGAGATCAGCCCTGGGTGTTCATTGGAAGGACTGATGCTGAGGCTGAAACTCCAGTACTTTGGCCACCTCATGTGAAGAGTTGACTCATTGGAAAAGACTCTGATGCTGGGAGGGATTGAGGGCAAGAGGAGAAGGGGACAACAGAGGATAAGATGGCTGGATGGCATCACCGACTCGATGCACATGAGATTGAGTGAACTCCAGGAGTTGGTGATAAACAGGGAGGCCCGGCGTGCTGCGATTCATGGGGTCACAAAGAGTCAGACACAACTGAGCAACTGAACTGAACTGAAGCCACTTAGCACACCCTGGAACAATGGGCCAGTTATTATTTTGTGTGATTTTGAAACTGTTCTATAGCAGCACTGATGCCATGGCCTAGCCTGATAACCACATATGCCATGAGGGAAAAATTAATTGTATTCAGAGATGCCTTTCTCATTGGGTGGAATCTCAAAATCAGCAGCTTCACCACATGTCCTTTTGTAGAACTGCCCCGAAGACTGATTTTCCTGTTTCTCTCCAGGAACCTCCCAGTGAAGGATGGCCAACTGCCAGATGCTGAATGCCACAGAGAGAGACTCACCCTTCCCACCAGCCCTAACCCTCTTGCCAAAAACACTCCGGGAAACTCCCTCTGAAGTCATGCATATCTCTATGGATTGTAACCCTGCCTGTGCGTGATCATGGCCGCGGCATCTGGGGACAGCAATTGAGGGGTAGACATCTGCTACATAAAGACTGCAGGCATAAATCTTCATTTTAATGAGACTTAAAAGATGGACTGCTCTGATTAATACCAGCAACTGGTGTTTCTAATGGTAGACTACATCCACTGTTTGCCTACCTTGCCCCAATTACCTGGTGCCCGGGATAAGCTACCAGTTTGAACAAGCCTTCTCAGACTTACTGTACTCCTTTTTCTTGACAGTAACCTTCCTTTATGTATTTTTAAGTGAGAGAGAATGTCAAGATCAAACCTACATCAAACTGGCTGAGGTAACCCAATTCAAAAGCAGCTTTTCCCTAAATCTGTAACTTGGCATTAGGGCTTGTTTCCTGCCCCAATCTTATTGCATAATCAGGATGATATTTGGCAGTTTTGTTTGTAAAAAAGAGCCTGGTTTAGCCGCGGTAGGTAGGCAAGTTAGCCACGTGCTCCTGCCTGGCTGAACCAGCCCTTTCGGATACAGATGGAACAGTACGGTCCAACTAGTTCTATATGTCATTATCATGAGCAAGGAGCCCTCATCCTCCCCCTTTCTTTGTCAACTTACAACCAACTTGCATTTAAGCATGTGTTTATATCTTGGATTGAATAAGAAGATCAAGCCAACAATTACTCCTCAGATACACGGATTCATTTCGGCAAACACTTATTGATCACAGGCAATGTCACAGAAACTCAACTAAGATAAAATATATGTAGTCCTTCATCTCAAAGAGTTCGCAGATATAGTATGTAGAATTAGGCATTAGTTCAGCTCAATTGCTCAGTTGTATTCAACTCTTTGCAACCCTACGGACTGCAGCATGCTAGGCTTCCCTGTTCGTCACCAACTCCTGGAGCTTGCTCAAACTCATATCCTTCAAGTCGGTGATGCCATCCAACCATCTCATCCTCTGTCAGCCCCTTCTCCTCCTGCCTTCAATCTTTCCCAACATCAGGGTCTTTTCTAATGAGTCAGCCCTTCGTATCAGGTGGCCAAACTACTGGAGCTTCAGCTTCAGCATCGGTCCTGCCAATGAATATTCAGGACTGATTTCATTTAAGGTGGACTGGTTGGATCTCCTTGCAGTCTAAGGGACTTGCAAGAATCTTCTCCAACACCACAGTTCAAAATCATCAATTTTTCGGTGCTCAGTTTTCTTTATAGTCCAACTCTCACATCCATACATGACTACTAGAAAAATGATAGCTTTGACCATATGAACATTTGTCAGGAAAGTAATGTCTCTGCTTTATAATATGCTATCCAGGTTGGTGATAGCTTTTCTTCCCAGGAGCAAGAGTCTTTTAATTTCATAGCTGCAGTCACCACCTGCAATGATTTTGGAGACCAAGAAAATAAAGTCTGTCACTGTTTTCATTGTTTCCCCATCTATATGTGATGAAGTGATGGGACTGGATGCCATGATCTTAGTTTTTTGAATGTTGAGTTTTAAACCAGCTTTTTCACTCTCCTCTTTCATTTTCATCAAGAGGTTCCTCAGTTCCTCTTCGTTCTCTGCCATAAGGGTGGTATCATCTGCATATCTGAGGTTATTGATATTTCTCCCGGCAATCTTGATTCCAGCTTGTGCTTCATCCAGCCCAGCATTTCACATGATGTACTCTGCATGTAAGTTAAATAAGCAGGGTGAAAATATACAGCCTTGATGTACTCCTTTCCCAATTTGGAACCTGTTGTTCCATGTCCAGTTCTAACTGCTGCTTCTTGACCTGCATGCTCAAGAAGCAAGTAAATTGGTCTGAATTAGGCACAGAAACACCTAAGTACAGATTAGTGAACTAGAATATGGAAGTAAATATTCCAAAAGCAATCCAGAGATATAAAACAATGGAAATATTCTTTAAATGGTTAAAGCATATGGGGAAAAAAGTAAAAAAGTCTCACATATATCTATTTGGAAATCTAGAAGGAGATTATACAGAGAATGATGAAAGGTCAGTGTTCAAAGAGATACTAGCTGAGGATTTTCCAAACATCAGGAATTAAAATTTAAAAACAAGTAGAATAAATAAAAGGAAACCTGCAAATAATCCCATCAAAATGAAACTATGAATATAAAAATAGAGAATCTTACAAGCACCTAGAGAGAAAAGACACATTCCTTGAAGAAAGAGCAATTAGAATGACCTTAGCATCCCACAATACTATTGGAAGCCAGAAAAGACAGGGACTGTTACCTTCAAGCAGTACATAACTGTCAACCTAGTATCGTATGCCCTCAAAGTACATAAAACAATTTCGGCTGTGATAAGAATTGTAAATGAGTTGTAAATAAGGAGCTCTGAGAAAGCTAATGAAGGAACAGATGATTCTGCACTGTAGCAAGGCTGAGGAGTGATCTAGATTTGGGCCTTGATGGATGGACAGGATTTAGGCAGCTGGGGGAGTGGGGCTGCAGAGCAGCTAGTTTTAGGATCCTTTGTTCAAATTTTAAAAAGGCCCTACCTCAAAGGCAGTGCTGCTCCATGCAAGGTGCCCAGAGTGTAGGCTCTATGTGAGATGCCAGCCCTCCCTTGACTCTTCAGCTCTGAGCCCTTACACAGGGCACCATCTGAACATAGGTATCTCGCTGCTCTGTTCAGAGGCACTCCAGACAGAGAAATCTGAGCAAATTATTTCAGGAACACATGGAAGTTCTAGTATGTTCAAGCCATAAGAAACAATAGAAAGACTCTGGTATCTCCATCCAATAAGTTTGTCTTCTTCCTGGTGTTCAAACTTGTGTGTTGGACTACATAGAGAAACAGTTGTTTCAGTGAGCAGGAAAGGCAGCAAAATGAGAAGGCTAATCAGGAACTTCAAGGTGGATGAGGCTCTTCCAGAATACAAAAGAGATGGTAAGGCTACCTACCACATAGAACTGGTGTGAAAATTAAATGAAATAATACATTAAAGATACCTGACATTTAATAAATGAAAGAACTGTGAACTAGCATAATCATCATCACTTTAAAAGTATTTATTAATTTTTTTGTTTTTTAGTCACTAAGCTGAGTCCAACTCTTTTGTGACCCCGTGGACCCCACTATGGGATTTCCTAGGCAAGAATACTGAAGTGTATTGCCATTTCCTTCTCCAGGGGATCTTTGCCACCCAAGAATCGAACCCAGGTCTCTTGCATTGGCAGGCGGACTCTTTACAACTGAGCTACCTAGGAAGCCCCATTTATTAAATTGATTACATGCAAAAGTGAAATCACATGATTGGACAATCCTTTGATAGGGACGTTCTTTTTCATGTCAATACCGAGTTTCCAGAGCCTTCTCTGTGTAAGTTTCTGAGGGTACAAAGATGAAAAATACCTGAGGTGATGTTTTTTGGGGGGTGAATATTCTTTTCTCACCTTTTCCTGGTAATATTTGTTACTGTAAGATGTCTCTAATAAGATGTTGGTTCAGTTAAGTTCAGTCGCTCAGTCGTGTCCAACTCTTTGCAACCCCATGAATCGCAGCACCCCAGGCCTCCCTGTCCATCACCAACTCTCGGAGTTCACTCAGACTCACGTCCATCGAGTCCGTGATGCCATCCAGCCATCTCATCCTCTGTTGTCCCCTCCTCCTCCTGCCCCCAATCCCTCCCAGCATCAGAATCTTTTCCAATGAGTCAACTCTTTGCATGAGGTGGCCAAAGTACAGGAGTTTCAGCTTTAGCATCATTCCTTCCAGAGAACACCCAGAGCTGATCTCCTTTAGAATGGACTGGTTGGATCTCCTTGCAGTCCAAGGGAATCTCAAGAGTCTTCTCCAACACCACAGTTCAAAAGCATCAATTCTTTGGCGCTCAGCTTTCCTCACAGTCCAACTCTCGCATCCATACATGACCACAGGAAAAACCATAGCCTTGACTAGACAGACCTTAGTCGGCAAAGTAATGTCTCTGCCTTTGAATATACTATCTAGGTTGGTCATAACTTTTCTTCCAAGGAGTAAGCGTCTTTTAATTTCATGGCTGCAGTTACCATCTGCAGTGATTTTTGATTAGCAGGTATCAAAAAACCTTTTTTAATTAAGTCTCTTAATCCTTTTGGGTCTCAGTTTCCTCCACTTTAAAGCCAGATGGTTTGGTTAGTTGATCTTTAAGGCTCCTTCTGGAACTAACAGTGTATGGTTACAAAATCATGAGGCTTTGGCTGTTAGTAAAAACTCTCACCTCTGTTTCAGTGCCTTTTCTCCCCACTCATCTTCTCATGGACTAGGAAAGCCCACAGGAAATTCATGTTTTAAAGCAATATTCATTTATTTGGGGCTGTGCTGGGTCCTCGTTGTCATGCGGGCTTTTCTCCAGTTGTGGGGAGTGGGAGGGCTACTCTCTAGTTGTGGTGCATGGGTTTCTCTTGTGGAGCATGGGCTCTAGGGCACATGGGCTTCAGTAGTTACGGCACAGGGGCTCAGGAGTTGCAGCCTGCAGCCTCTAGAGTACGGGCTCAGTAGCTGTGGTACATGGGCTTAGTTGCCTCTTGGCATATGGGATCTTCCAGGACCAGGGACTGAACCCATATCCCCTGGATTGGCAGGTGGATTCTTTACCACTGGTCTACCAGGAAAGTCTAAAACTCATTTTTGAGTCACAAAAGAGGGAGAACTCAGACCCCTCAACCCAGACCCAACCGCTAGCTTTACAAAAGGGCAGAGAGTTCTCTGCAGACCTGAAAAGCGAGCATGTGATTCTCAGGAAGGCTGGTGGACCTGAGGTCTCTATGGAGGCCCAGCTGCAGCCCCCATTCAAATCAGACTGGCTATGGGTTCAGATCAGGAACAAAAAGATGCTTTTAGCCTGGGACCTAAAGAAGAACTATTCAGCCTCTTGTTGTTTTATAGAATAGTCCAGTTTCTCCCAGCACAGAGGAAAACTATGAAGAAATTCACTGAGGCTTGGATGGTCAGTTGGATAGTCACAAATCCTTGCTTTCTCCCTGGGTCCATTAAACAAATAGAAAAATAAACAGTTAATCAAAGCTGAGCCAGCTCCAGGCTCTTAAAGCATTTCGATGTGGTTATTATATTACCGCTGAAGTTTTCAAGCACATTGCATTAAGAAAGGGGGAAAACCCAATTAAAACGAACATCTCTGAGGAGCTGCTTCACCCCAGGCTGTAGGTTCCCTGGAAGCCAACATTGACAATCAAGAGCTCTCAGGCCCACAGATACACAATGCTTGGCAGCTGCACAAGCATTGTTCACTAAAGGACTTTAGAAAGCCATTTAGAAATCTGGAGAGTAAGGCCTAAGGGAGGCTAGGACTTAGCAACCCCTTGCCAGGACCAAGAAGAGCTGGCTCTCCTTCTGGCCTGCGCCAGCACCACCCAAGGCAGAAAGAGCTTGTGGAGTGCCTAACAAAGATGGGCTATGAGTCGAGACTCCCTTGCTCTCTCCCGTCTGTCATCAGCCCCACAAGTGTGGGCTAGAATTTGATGAAATGACTCGTCACATATATTGCTAACAACTGAATTGCGACAGATTGTCCCAGGGAAAACAGGAGAGGGAAAACTGAACAAAAACAGAATCCCCATTTCATTTCACGGCAACCCTGAACCAACCAATTCTCCATGTGTCAGTGTGGGGATGTGTCTCAGACCCTCCCAGGCTCAGGCAGCCCTCACAGAGACTCTCAAGAGGGTCAGAGGTTCACAAAATTATCATTAAATCTCTTGACGGTGGGGCCGGCACTGACCAGGAAAAACATTCTGTCAGACAAAAACTCACACCTACGGGGGGAAAAAAACCTCGTAACTTGAAGGGGATTCTCCTCCCATTGCACCCTATACCCTCACCTACAAAGTTTTCTCCACAAAAGCAATCACCTTTGCTATTCTCTGCTAGAGGGAGATAAGCCAGGTTCTAGCATGCTAGACAATGCTGAGGAAACACTTCCCTGTTTGTTTAGTAAGGGGGAGGCTGCTTCAAAGTGCCTTAGCAAAGAGAGATCTTTTGTATTCCTTTCTCTTGAAAGTTGAAGACAGAGGCTGTAGAGGGTCAGGTATTCAAAGAGAAGGGTATGGCATGAAGCCACATAGGAAAACCAATTACTGGTGCTGGAAGTCATCTGGATCTTTGGCCTAATCGGGTCCAGAAGGACTACATGTACAGGGTAAACTGGTGAGGGAGCAGCCTTTGATTTCGTGAAACACAGGGGGGGTTTGTTCATATGTTTTTGGAGCTAAGAGTCTGCATCATTTTTGGCAGCCACAAACCTTGCCATATGCTGAGAGAGAGTGAGGGTTGAATTACACACTGCCCAATCTTTTGGTGTATCACAGCTGAGTCACATCCATTCTGACACCCAGAGAATATAAATAGAAAGATTTGGGGAGAAGAAATACAAAATCTATGTCTTGGACTTTTCCAGCTGCTTGCTGGGCTATGCTGTTTTTCTTAGCTGTCTTGGCTACAAGAAAAAGTCAGAGGAAGAAGAGCCTTTGCCCAGACTTTTGTATATTTCTGATATACAAGATTAGGAGACCTGGGTTAAAAACAGAGAACTAGGTAGAATGTGTGTTTCCTAGGCCAAGGGTGGGAAGAAGGGAGAGATGCTTATGGCCATTGGCCATCAGATTGAAGTCCTTTGGCGTTAATCCCATTCTGGTGCCTTCGTGATCTTATTAAATACAGGGAAGCCAGAGTCAATCCAGTGATTCTTGCAGCAGGAATCAGAGCTCAGAAAACATCAGGGTGCAAGGCCAGATACTGTTGAATTCTCTTTTGCACTCTGTGCCTTCCTGACAAAATGATGTATTACTTTGTTGGCTTTCTTGCTGTTCTTCTGAGGTGAAGCCTAGAGTTTCAACATGCTTCCTACCAAAATGATTACACTCAAGAAGTCTGGCATAGAGCTACCCTGAAGGAGGCTGCCTCGGAGGCAAGAGAACCAACCAGAGATGTTTACTTTCAAGCCATAGACATTAGGTAACCTGGGAGAGTCAACATGTTAACTATGTAAACAAATATTTCTTAAGCAGCCACTAGAAGAGTATAAATTTAAAAGGCATAGTTCCTGCCCTGGGGAGTTTACAATATTTGTTGGAATGAATGGAAGGGGAAGGCAGGAGATAAATATTTAGCAATTAGAACAGAGTAAAACTTGAGGCAAGCAAAGCCAGAGGCTCTCTGGGAGTTTGTCAAGGTGAAATCAGAAAGAGAAGCAACTCACAAGGCCATTTAGTCTGTTAGGTGCAAGTTTCAAGACCAGTCTTCATTTTGGATGTCTAATTTAATTATCACTATAATGGCTTCCTCAGGGACTCAGTGGTAAAGAATCTGCCTGCGATGATGGAGATGCAGGCAGGAGACTTGGGTTTGATCCCTGGGTCATGAAGATTCTCTGGAGAAAGGAAATGGTAACCCACTCCAGTATTCTTGCCTGGAAGATCCAAATCCCTGGGGTCACGAAAGAGTCGGACATGACTGGGCAGCTAAACAGCATCATAATGGACAGTCCAAAATTATTATTTCTCAAGGTATGGAAACTCTTGACGGGGCTTAGAAAAAAGAGGCATAGGTGCATGTGTGAAGGAGAGAAGGAGGGGAGGAAAGGAGGGGAGGGAGAGAGGGGAAAAGGGAGAAAGAAAAGGAGAGAGAAAAGAAGAGAAAGAAAAGTTCGGAAGAGGAAAGGAAGGGGAGACTGGGGAGGGAAAGAGAGGCATTACGATGAAAAAGGGATCTCCAACTTAGGTCACCATCACCCCCGCCAGAAGCCACTAAGCACTTTCTACCAATATTAGAATTATTATAGTCACTGTCATCCACAAATGCTTTCAAGTTCTCTAAATATATCAGAAGCGGTTGTTGTACTTCACAGAATAAGCTAAATTAAAAGGATCCTTGTACCTGGTCCTGCGGGAGGCCTCTGTAGGCTGTCTGATGGTGGGAAGATTTCAGCACACACAAATAAAGGACAGCCAGGCTGCCTCAGGGCAGGGCCTTGGGAAACTTGACTTTTCAGGTGCTCAGATAGAGCACAGAGTTTGTTTCTATATTCATCAGAGTGGAGACAGATAGAAAAGATTAATTATGTTATTAAGTAGCATGCAATTATCAGGCACATTTAGTGCACTGTATATTTACGGCAATTTTCTAAAGCAATTTTGCATCATTATCTTATTCCCACAACTGAGATTTTTATGTTTTTCTGAAACTCACTAGTTCTACAAGGACCTTAATGTAACTTCTTTAACTTAATTCTATCCTCAATATAGGAGGAAAGGGCAGAAAATATCAAAGCTCTAAGTGCTTAGATATAGACACTCATCCTCTCTCTGTCTCTTTCTCTCTCTGTTAGTGTTATGGCACAGGAGGTAAAGCTAGATCAACTGCTAAGTCGCTTCAGTCGTGTCCGACTCTGTGCAACCCCATAGACGGCAGCCCACCAGGCTCTCCCGTCCCTGGGATTCTCCAGGCAAGAACACTGGAGTGGGCTGCCATTTCCTTCTCCAATGCATGAAAGTGAAAAGTGAAAAGGAAGTCACTCAGTCGTGTCCGACTCTTAGCGACCCCATGGACTGCAGCCCACCAGACTCCTCCGTCCATGGGATTTTCCAGGCTGGAGTGGGGTGAAAGCTAGATCAAAGCCTCCACATAAAGATCACAGAATAAAGGTATTTCAGATTAGCTCCCTTCTTTAAAGCCAAATACAAAATTTAAAGAACTAGAAATAGAAAAATGAAAAACTGTACCTTCTTTAATGAACCTAGGAGATAGTTACAACTCTAAACCTCAGTCTTGAGGAATGGAGGCCAAGTAGACTGAAAACGGGACCAAAATGAGGGAAGACCAAAGGACAGACACAGATACCCACAGGTCTCGAACAGGACAGATTTCTCCAAAAGGGGAATGGCCGGTGACTGGGAGAAACCTGTCCCTGGAGATGTTCTCATACCTCAGTGAATTAGGTGGGAAAGTCTTTTGAAACAATGCATTTAAAAGGAAGTTTTTACCACCCTATCCCTCCACCATCATTAAATGACTGACTTGGTTAGAAAACCTCTATTCAGAATTAAGTAACAATCGGGAGGAAATCAACACGCAAAAAAAGTTGAAGGCTACCGGTTTAGAGCATGAGGCTTAGAATGTGAAAGACCTAGTTTAAAATACTTGAAGACCTAGCAACCATTTGAGAAAATGACTAGCTTTTAGTCTAAGGTTCAGCCTCATGAGAGGCAATCCTCATGAGTTGGCCAAGGGAAACAGATTTACAGGAAGGGCAGTATGTGATGAGCTCTTAGCTGTGGCAAGGTTAGCTGACTCTAGTTTGTCAGGCTGAGCCTCACCTCCAGTCCGGGGAACTCAGGGAACTGTCTCCCCAACTTTGGCGACAGCAGAATTAAGGCGGGACTCTGTAGCTGACTTTACTGCTGTGCTTTTCTGCTCTGGAATGCTTTAAACCCACTCTGTGGTTCAAAATGGCCTTTTAAATGGCCCCAAAGAATTTTTTAGTAAACCTAAGTCATCAAAATGCAGTCCAAGTATGTGCGGAGGCCTGGCTACACTCCAGCTCAAACGGCCCTAAGGGCCAGCTCAGGTGACTATCCTCATAAGCTCACTGAAGAGAGGGAAGAAAAGAAGAGCTGCCTTCTCATTTAAATTATCACCCCAAACTAACTCTTTCCTATGTTGCCTAAACTGCAGGCTCGACTCCACGCTGACCCTTTATCATGGCTTTAGCACCTCAGTTACCCTGGAGGAAACATCACTGAGTTTAGGTAAAAGTTAAGAAAGAAAAGAACCAAATTCCCATGCACAGTCTACATAATAATGATGATAATCTTTTTTTTTTTAAGATTTCTTAGGTATCTACTATAGATATCTAAGTATATCCAAGTATATAGCTGGTGATCAAATCTAGGTCTGTCCGATTTTGAGTTCTAGAATACGGCCTGGGGTTGAGTACTGGCCCTATCACTTACTTATTCTCTGACCTTCACCAAGTTCCTTAAACTTTCTGGGCCTCAGTTTCCTCACCTGCATAATGGGACTAATTGTTGTCCCATTGAGTTATAGCACTGGTTAAATACAATATATTTTACTGAGTTATCGCACTGGTTAAATACAACATATATAATATGTGAAGTAATATTTAGCACAGTGCTTGAAACATTGTATGCAGTCAATCTGTGTTAACAATTGATTGCTGCTTTTTCTTTTTCTAATGCGGTAAAATACACAACATAAAATTTACCATGTCATCCGTTTTTAAGCATACAGTCCTGAAACATTAAGTATATTCACATTGATGCACAACTATCACCACCATCCACCTCTAGAAATTTTTCATCTTATCAAAGTGAAACCTTGTACCCAGTAACTCCCATCCCCTCTTACCTCTAGACTCTGGCAACTACTGTTCTACTTTCTGTCTCTACGAATTTGGCTATTCTAGGTACTTCATATAAGTAAAATAGTATTTGTCCTATTTTGTTCGACTTTTTTTTTTTTAACAAGTAGGGCTGTGTCTTTTTGGCTGCATGGCCCATAGTAGCCTCTTTGACAACTCTCTGCCTCCACAAAAATCTTGGTTCTTCAGGGCTTTCTAAGAATGGCCTACCACTGTTGCAACTCTTCGATGAGAACAGTGCTAAAGTGCACGCAGGGTAGATCCAGGTCAGAATTATGGGTTTCTGAAACAACTAATTGGTCTGACACACTATTTTATTTTTAGAATAAAGGTCATAACCCACCATTCTAGCTTTACCTAACCAAATTACACTGAAATCCAAGCCATCTAAATCCTTGAAGGAACAATTACTTTCAGGTATGTCTTCTGGATCATTGACAATTTAGATGTATAACCACCAACATTTTAATTTTAAATATTTTATATTATATGTATTATATCCTTATACCAAAATCTTTTTTTTTTCTTTTTTTGAAACACCGTGTGTTCAATAGTTTAAGTTTTATTTCAAGTCTCAGGAACATTACAACTAATATCAGGTATCACATATGCTTCAATACAATAAGATCTACTGAAGTTAGTTGGATCTTAATCCACCCACTAAATAACCCCAGAGTGCTAAGTTTTTTAATCTTTTCTTTGCATCAAATTAATAGGCTTTTTTTTTTTTCTTTGACTGAATCCCTTGTTATAAGATCTCTAACTAGCTCTTCCCTCAAATATTAGTGCCACTGCCAAGGGCAAATTTAAGTGTTTAGGGGCCTGAAATTGACACTGCTGAGCAGGAGGAAAGGAGAAGCATTTTAAGAAAAAGAATACAAAATGACAAGTACAAAATTGGATATCAAATTGAACAGTGTAAGTATTCCTGGAAGACACTCCCACTCTAGGTCAACTAACAAGACATATGTGTGTCACTTAGTCATGTCCTACTCTTTGCAACCCCATGGACTGTGGCCTACCAGGCTCCTCTGCCCATGGAATTCTCCAGGCAAGAATACTGGAGTGGATTGCCATTCCCTTCTCCAGGGGATCTTCTAGACCCAGGGATCGAACCTGCATCGCAGGCAGGTTCTTTACTATCT
Organism: Capra hircus; assembly: GCF_001704415.2. NCBI lineage: Eukaryota > Metazoa > Chordata > Mammalia > Artiodactyla > Bovidae > Capra > Capra hircus. The sequence goes on from NC_030817.1 coordinate 58,808,433, forward strand.
GAGCCACCAGAGAAGCCCAACAAGACACATAAGTGACTGTAAAATATACAAACATATCTCAATAAACCCTAATAAAATTCATTTAACTGGAGCTCAGAAATGCCTGCAGCCACTCCAGTGCTATCTGACAGGAGGTGAAACATGGAGGACAAGTCAGATTGGCAACAGGCAAACTTAATCAACTGTGGCTGACACATTTTATCTTTGCAAATTTTAGCAGCCTTATGATCTGGTGAGCACGTCACTGGAGTTTATGACTGTGTATCTGCTTCTGTAGTGATCTGATGCAGGACTACTTCCTGCTCACCTATTATGAGCTAGAAAACCGGAGAGCTAGCCTTGATAGAGCTTTGTTTGACTTGAAAAGCACCGGCTCTGAATAAAGCCTGAGGGCATTTCCTTGCAGTAAAGCATATGACTTCTGGGCACAGAATTTGAACATGAGCACAAAATGTCTCTGGTTTATCTCTTATTTCTGTTTCACCAGGTAAGGAAAAACTAGTCAAACTGTTAGGGTCACTTTTGCTAAGGGCATTCTCTTAGTATTAATAGTTTTGAATATGACTTACATTAAGGTAAACATGACTATATATGGTTGGTATTATTTTCAGTTGCGAAAATCCAAGACTTTGCCCTTTTAGGTTTCTAATAAAAGCCAAAAATGGTTACGTGTGTCGCCCTTTGTTCTTTCTTACCACCGATTTCTTTTTACGTTTTTATTTTGAAATAATTTTAGACTTCAAGAAAAGTTACAAAAATAGCTCAGAGTTTCCTGATAAACTTTACCCAGATTCCCTAACATTAACATCTTGCATAACCATAACACAACTATCAAAACCAGGAAATTAACATTAACACAATACTACAAACTATCTATAGACAAGTAGGAAAACTGGGAAAATCCAAATAAGATGTGGTTCAGGATTCAATCCAGGATTCCGTATGTATTACGGATTGTTACCTCCGATGTGTGATAGTTCCTTAGTTTTTTTTGACACTTTTGAAGTGTTGTGGTGGTGGTAGTTTAGTCGCTAAGTTGTGTCCGACTCTTGCAATCCCATGCACAGAGGAGCCTGGCAGGCTACAGTCCATGGGACTCTCCAGGCAAGAACACTGGAGTGGGCTGCTACTTCCTTCTGCTGAAGTGTACTAGCCACTTATTTTGTGGAATACCCTTCAATTTTGGTTTGTCTAATAATTTCTCATAATTATGTATTATTTTTGCAAACATACCACAAAAGTATGCTGTGTCCTTCTCAGTGTACCATATCAAGGTGTACACAATATCCATATGTCTTATTACTGGTAATGTTAACTTTAGTGATTTAGTTAGGATGACATCTGTCAGGCTTCCCACTGAAAAGACATTAATTTTCCCTTTAGAATTTTTAGGAGAGAAACTTTGAAATTATGCAAATAATCCTTATTTCTTATAGTAATTTTATCTAATAATTTTAGCACACAGTGATGGTTCTTGCCTGCAACAGCTATTATTCTTTGTGTAATAGTGATTTTTATTTCCATCACTTCTTCTACATTTATTAATTGGAATCCTATTGCAAGGAAGAATGGTCCTTTTTCACCGACTTAATTTTTCACTCCATTAATTATATCAATTTGGACTCATAGATATTTTATTTCATGGGGTATAATTTGGAAGGAATGATGCTAAAGCTGAAACTCCCATACTTTGGCCACCTCATGCAAAGAGTTGACTCATTGGAAAAGACTCTGATGCTGGGAGGGATTGCGGGCAGGAAGAGAAGGAGACGACAGAGGATGAGATGGCTGGATGGCATCACTGACTCGATGGACGTGAGTCTGAGTGAACTCCGGGAGTTGGTGATGGACAGGGAGGCCTGGCGTGCTACAATTCATGGGGTTGCAAAGAGTCGGACACAACTGAGCGACTGAACTGAACTGAACTGAACTGAATATTTTAGTAACACTATTTTATTGCTCAAATTGTCCCAGTTTTTACCATGTAGAGCTCGTTCAAGTTTCTGTATCTTCTCAGCATGTCCCCTTCAGTTTCTGAGTACTTCTTACTTTCTGGCCCCACAAGATATCCCGCACTACCTTATATTTTCTCTGACTTCAAATTGGCATCAGCTAATTCTACAAGGAACTCAGGTTCCTTTTTTGAAGAATGGTATTTAGGACCCAAGATTCAGGTGCTAAATTTGCTCACTGCTACTGGGATATCATGTATAGGAAATATGAGCTAGAAAATATGGGCATCTATATTACACATACATATACAATCTATCTACTTCATCTTATCCATGTATGTATGTATACATATATATGTAATCTATATTATATAATATGTATATATCTTATGTAATCTTATGTATATATCTTAGGAGTCATCAAGTTATGCTGATACCTTCTGCTCTAATCACTGGGTTAATTCTGCCTTCTCCCCTACTTTATTTGTAACTTTTTTCTATTAATTACTATAAGAAGTGTGGTGGTGGTGGTTTAGTCACTCAGTCACATCCGACTCTTGGCAACCCCATGGACTATTGCCCACCAGGCTCCTCTGTCCATGGAATTTTTCAGGCAAGAATACTGGAATGGGTTGCCATTTTGAGAAGTGTAGCTCTCTTTACTCACAGTGTATTTATTTTTGTTCAATCTCAACAGACATATAGTTTTAGAATTGCTAAACCACTGCCCCATGAGAAACACATTTATCAACTAGATTACAATATCTATGTACAGTTCTTTTGCCTTGAGTGTTATAGTATATACTCTATAAGTTTTTCAAAGTTGCATAGGTCAGTCTTTTCCTACTACTTGTTCTATCTGGGGTTCTCCCAACATCCTAGTTGAATTTAATTAGTTACTGGGGGAGAGGGAAAAGCTCCAGAAGTCGCAGCTATACAGGAAAGGGTCTTCAGAGAAGTGCAGCCCATCCTGTGTCTCTACTCCTCCGTTCCCAGTGCACGCTCTTTCCGCTCTGTTTTCATTCACCTCCTACAGGTAATGAATCCCGTTCCCTTCTGCCTTATTGGAGCTGTATTACTACTTATGCATAAATGAACAAATATATGTACATGCTCTTAATATTCTGTTTTTTTTCTTAAATTAAGAACAATGCTATAGATATTCTTTGGAGTTCACGTTTTTCATTCAACGATAGTATCCTGGAATTACTACCTACCATTTCATAGATTTTTCTTATTCCTTTTTAATAGATACATAGTACTCCATGTGTAAATGACTTAGTTTATTCAATCATTTTCCTATGTATGGGCATTTATATTGTTTCTAATACTGTTAAACTATAAATGATGCTTCAGTGGACAACCTTGTACACATGTATTTTCATATTGTTGGGAAGTGCATTTGGGAGCAGATTTCTTAAAGTGGAAATTTCTGGGTCAAACAGTAATTGCCTATGCAGTTTTACAAGGTATTGCAAAATTTCACTCTAGAAAGGTTGTAGTAGTTTTATTTCAAACAAACAAGCAATGTATGTGAATGCCTATTTCCCCAGAGCTTCACCAACAGAATATGTTGTCAAATTTATTAATTTTAACTTATCAAATAAGTGAGAAATGGTATCTTGATGTTAATTTCATTGTAGCCCTCTAATTATGAGTAGTAAAGTAATGCTCAAAATTCTCCAAGCCAGGCTTCAGCAATATGTGAACTGTGAACTCCCTGATGTTCAAGCTGGTTTTAGAAAAGGCAGAGGAACCAGAGATCAAATTGCCAACATCCGCTGGATCATGGAAAAAGCAAGAGAGTTCTAGAAAAACATCTATTTCTGCTTTATTGACTATGCCAAAGCCTTTGACTGTGTGGATCACAATAAATTGTGGAAAATTCTGAAAGAGATGGGAATACCAGACCACCTGACCTGCCTCTTGAGAAATCTGTATGTAGGTCAGGAAGCAACAGTTAGAACTGGACATGGAACAACAGACTGGTTCCAAATAGGAAAAGGAGTACGTCAGGGCTGTATATTGTCAACCTGCTTATTTAACTTATATGCAGAGTATGAGAAACGCTGGACTGGAAGAAACACAAGCTGGAATCAAGATTGCTGGGAGAAATATCAATAACCTCAGATATGCAGATGACACCACCCTTATGGCAGAAAGCGAAGAGGAACTGAAAAGCCTCTTGATGAAAGTGAAAGAGGAGAGTAAAAAAGTTGGCTTACAGCTCAACATTCAGAAAACAAAGATCATGGCATCCGGTCCCATCACTTCATGGGAAATAAATGGGGAAACAGTGGAAACAGTGTCAGACTTTATTTTGGGGGGCTCCAAAATCACTGCAGATGGTGACTGCAGCCATGAAATTAAAAGACGCTTACTCCTTGGAAGAAAAGTTATGACCAACCTAGATAGCATATTCAAAAGCAGAGACATTACTTTGCAGACTAAGGTCCATCTAGTCAAGGCTATTGTTTTTCCTGTGGTCATGTATGGATGTAAGAGTTGGACTGTGAAGAAGGCTGAGTGCCGAAGAATTGATGCTTTTGAACTGTGGTGTTGGAGAAGACTCTTGAGAGTCCCTTGGACTGCAAGGAGATCCAACCAGTCCATTCTGAAGGAGATCAACCCTGGGATTTCTTTGGAAGGACTGATGCTAAAGCTGAAACTCCAGTACTTTGGCCACGTCATGAGAAGAGTTGACTCATTGGAAAAGACTCTGATGCTGGGAGGGATTAGGGGCAGGAGGAGAAGGGGACAACCGAGGATGAAATGGCTGGATGGCATCACGGACTCGATGGACGTGAGTCTGAGTGAACTCCGGGAGATGGTGATGAACAGGGAGGCCTGGCATGCTGCGATCCATGGGGTCGCAAAGAGTCGGACACGAGTGAGTGACTGAACTGAACTGAACTGAACTGTAAACAGTTTCATGGGTATAAACGTTATTTTATATCTTTTCCTTGTGACTTGTCTGTTCATGAATGCAAAAGCCAGCAGCAGAAACGGTCACAAGACTTTCAGATCTGTCAGCTAGTATCTTCTGGGTTGAGCACCAGGCATGGAGACCTTGGACTTGCCTGCTTCCTTGGCACTCTCCATACCCCCAGCACACCTGGGAAATAGAATTCAAGTCCTCCCAGAGACTGACCAAGTCCTTGATTCTATAGTTCAATAGGTGCCCTGACCAGGCTCAATGATCTGTATATCCAAGGCCATGTTATTTTTACATCTCTTTTGTCAATAAAAAACTGTTTTTTGAGATGCTTAAGAATAAGCCCTGTGTTTGGAAATCATGAAGTTAACAATTAACATGAGCCCTAGATGTCTTTGAGTTCCAGGTCTTAGTTCTCATGTTTCATGCTGGGAAAGGTCATTCAACTCATCATTTGCAAAGGTCTAAGCAGGAGAATGACCTCATGACTGATGAAATTATTTCCAGCTCATCATGAATGCCTCTACCTTTCTGTCTGCAAAAGGAAAAGGGAATTTTTCTGAGTTACATTCAAATTAATCACACTTAAAAGCTCTTCAGGAAGGGGAAAAAAAGCAAACATAAATCATGGGTTTCCTTTTAACAGCCTTGGGATCCACACCTGAGGCACCATCTCTGTGTATGTGGTCAAGCTGGAAAGGAAGCTGGGTTTTAGCCTCTAAACCCAAACCTTTACCAAAGGCAGCATTTCTGCTACTCTCTTTTCAATACTGCATCAGTAAAAACTGGATCAATTTGGATAACAGTGCCATTACTGTATCTCAATTTCAATCCTTTTTGGTAATTTCTTGTCTGCTTTTGATTCTCTAAACTAAGATTGTTGCTGTTGTTGCTCTTATTTAGAACTATTATAAAATTAAACAAGCAAATCTTACTTTGCTGATAGTCTCCAGACCTGGAAGGGGAGCACTGTAGTACAAACCTTATTCAGATCACACAGCTTAAAAGCACCCTCACAAAGAGGGTGTGTTCAAGAGGCATTTCCTTTCCACATAAGCAATCTCACCAAGAACTCTAACCTGACACCTAAGACCATTCTACTTGCATGTGACCACTATTTTTCAGTTAGATGACACTGAAGAAAAATTAATCTATCCTCAGGGTCCCCATTACCCCAAACTGCTCTTAAATGTATCTGTAATTTGGGAAAAGTAGGTAAGGGGAAAAGTAGCTAACAGAGTCTATCACTGACTTCAGGTGAAATTCAAGGTCTTGTTTGTATCATAGCTATATTTCTAAATTCCTAAATCTATGATGTTTCAGCTAAGGACCATGAATGATAAACCTTGGTTAACCTAGGATAAACCTACAGCCTTGGTTAATGAAAGAGAAGCTATAACTTCAGGCATTAGTCATCTCAAAGAACTTTACAATGTGTGATGGTTTCTCTGACTTTGATGTAAATGAAAATATTCCACACCTTTCACTTTTTGTACCACGTGGTATTACTGGTGACCTTTTCACAGCCCTTTGAAAAGAGACAGAATGAGCTGAAAACTTATCAATTTGAATGTTTCCTAGGAAACAACTTCTATCAGAGCCCCTGGCATACCAAAATTGCTCAATATTATGTGAAACAGGGAGTCTGTTTTGGAATAATTTCTAGCTGGAGTGACCATTTTCCTATTTGTAAACTTTGAAGAGCTCTTATCAGGGGCCATGGTTTAACCATTAATAAGAAAAACATAGGCTCCTTTAATTCTGTGATTCCCTTGTTGAATTTGGTCAATCATAGGTATAATGGCTCAGTGCCCACTGAGTCATTCCAACACTCTTCGGCTAGACATTGAAAACAATAACTTCAATTGTCTCCAAAAAAAGGCATTTAATATATATGTACATATATATATATATATATATATATATGTATATCTCCTCTTAAACACACGAGCTATCTTCTGTACACACAACATACTCTGTACATGAATAGCAATGGCCTTACAAGCATAATAAAAGTTCTTTTAATCTCTTCTCTCTTTAGTGGTTCCTATTTCACAGCCACACCACAGAGCCTTTGTGTTCTGAGTTCACAGGAAGCATCCCAAGCATTCTTGCAAGTCCTGTGGCTTGGCTCAAGCAGTTGGGAATAAAAGGTCCCTTGAATACAAATGGCAATGTTGCATTCTAGCAGCTGCCACCCAAGGGAAGCAAACACCATGCAGTTCATGTTTTGTACTGCTGCTTTCTGTCCAGAGAAAAAGATGAGAGAAATATTCTTCCTGGAGAGTCCCTTTGGTTTGATTTACTGGGGTGGGCGGGGGGTGGGTATGGGGTGGGGATAGGTTCTTTAGATGATTCCCTGTGGTATGTAAAAAGTCTGACTTTAACTACTAGGAATACATGAACTTCTACACAAGGTTATGTCTGAATTTTAAAAAAGAAGGAATTGAAGGAACTGTTTCACTTTGTATGAAGCTACCACTATTCATCTTTCCAGACAACTGTAATGCGTATTGTTAACAGCAGTGGGTTAGATCCTCTGCCATTAATTGGAGGCCGAGAAAGAACACTTTGGGAAAGGTCAGCAAGGCTTAACTGGAGCTGGAGGAAGTGAGTGACTATATTTATAGTCCTGGGATGGAGCATATTTCAGTTTTCCACACAAAGAGGGCTTTCTTTCTGCTTTTAACATGTTACTAAGTTGAGGTGGATAAGTTCTAAAGACTCAAAGGGATTTGTTGCCAAACTGTAAATCCAACTTACTTGAATTGCATTACTGTATCTCTCATTCCACAGGAAGAGCCCATGGCACAGTGTCTTTGGACTAGCATAATCACATGGAGGACAAAGAGTCTACAGAATTTTATGGGATGAAAGAATGGATGCTCTACTTCATTTTTTCTTTCTTCTTGAACTTTCTGCATTTAAGATTGCCACACTTACTCAGGAAGTTAAGTGCCTGAGGATGTGCTAGTGATGTAGACACAAAGCTTTTCACCTCTGGATATTGGGTGTAGACCTAGACTGAGTCAGTGGTGATCAAAAGTAGATTAATGAGTAGCATGTTTCTCATGAAAATAATCTCTCCCTATTGATAGTTACTATTCTACACATCATCATATTGTCAAGAAATCCCACAAGAGAAAGGAAACTTGGAGATAATGTAGCCTAACTTCCTCATTTTACAAACATCAAAAATAAGACTGAAAAAAGATAAATAACTAGCCTAAGGTCGTAAGAGCTAGTAATGTCAAACCTGGGAATAAAGTCAAGGTTTCCAGACTCATAGTCCAGTGTTTGGTCTCTTTATAAGTCCATGACACTTTATTGAATGTTATGGATTTTTCTCCCAAATGCATGAGATGTCTTTTTGCCTCATAGTTACTTAATTGAAAAATGAAGTAAATGGTGGATAATGTATGGATAAGGGGTTAAGGGAAAAAAATCACTGTAGGTGTCCAGGTAGGACTACTTCTGAAGTAGTCTAGACAGCATGTTAGAATCACCTAGGGGAGAGTGTTGGTTATCTAGTGCTGTGTAACAATCTACAGTTAGCTGAAAACCACAGCCATTTTATTAGATCTCACAATTTTGAAGGATAGGAATCTGAGGAAGCTTCAACCAGCTGATTCTTCTGCTCCATGGGGTGTCAACTAGGATTACTGGATGGTTTTTAGCTGGCAGGTGGACTGGTTTGGAGGATGCAAGATGCCTTAACTCACTTACCTGTGCATTGATGGGGGGAGTGTGGGCCCATCTGGTCTCTCTCCCATGTCAGTGAATCTATACAGCCTTCTTACATATAAGACTTCTTCCATGGTAGCTCAAGTCTCAGGAAACTGCTGGCAATTGCCATTTCCTTTTCAAGATTATGCCCATAACTGGCGGGCATATGCCCACCAGTTTTGCCCAGTGTTGCTTCTGCCATTCTCTGTTGGTAATGCAGTCATAGACAAGAACCACAGGGAGGGAAAAGAGATCCTAATTCTTAGTAGAAGGAGTACCAAAGACTTTATGGCCATCTTTAATCTACAACAGTCCATCCTCCCGTACACAAAATACACTCTTTCTGTCCCATGATCTCCAATAGCTTCATCTCATTATAGTATCAGGCTCATATTGGAGATACAGAATTTCCTCTTCTAAATTATATCCGGGTACAAATTAGACTAATTGGGTGTGATTCTCTCAATCTGAAACCTGTCAACTAAAGAGCCAACCTGTCTACCCATTATACTCAAAATATAATGATCACATTGAGATAAATAATTGCAGTAGTCACTCAAGTTCAAACATAGGGAGGGAGGCAACAACGGTCACAGAGAAGTAACTTGTCCATAGAAATTCTGAAATACAATGGGCACATGCCATCAATTTCATGATTAGTATCCTGATTTAATCGGCTTTGAGGTGGAAGGAACCCAGGCATTGATATTGTATATTGTCTCCCATAGGTGTTTCTAATGTGTAGCCAGAGTTGGACACATTGTTATGAAATAGTTACTTGAAAACTTTATTTCCTAAAGTGTGTTCTCATTTCTGACAGCATCTAATCACCTTAGATTTTTTTAAAATGCAAATTTCTTTTCTCAGTCTAGACCTATTGAACCCAAACTCGTTTAACAAATATTCCCAAATGATTCCTATGTTACAAAAATTTCAGATCCACTGCTGTTGTGTGTGCATGCTCAGTCATGTCTGACTCTTTATGACCCTATGGACCCTAGCCTACCAGGCTTCTCTGTCCATAGGATTTTCCAGGCAAGAATACTGGAGTGGGTTGCTGTTTCCTTCTCCAAGGGATCTTCCCAACTGAGGGATCGAACTAGCATCTCCAACATTGCAGGTGGATTCTTTACCACTAGCACCAGCTGAGAAGATCCACTGGATCTTTATAAAAATCCAAGTGTATTTTGTGAATTTTTAAAGAATGTGATAGTATTGCACATTCAGTGGCATACTAACAAATGTTCAATAATCAGCTCTTTGGGGAAGTGAAAAAACTTGACATAGAGTGGATGCCAATTTCTCTGGTATAAATACTCCCACACTGACTGATTTCAAGCTTGACACTACATCAAAAAATATGCAAAATTTCTCTTCAATGCACACCTGAAACTAACACAATATTCTAAATGAACAAAACTCCAATAAATTAAAAAAAAAACATGCAAAATTTCTGAAGCTACACAATCACCTGTCATGAGACAGCACAGGCTGACTCTAGCATACTATTTCTCATCTCATGTGATGTGAAAAAACACAATAATAACATAGAAACAGAAGCTGTGAAGGAAGACTATGTTGGGTAAAAATTCTAATTATGCAAATTATTGGCTATGTGACTCGGGACACATTTTCATAAATAAAACAATAATTTTCATAAAGGTACTTATTAATTTTCATAAGTAACACATTAATTTTCATTTTATAAGGTTAAATTTTAAGTTTCTTCAATCATATACTTCCAAAGCACTATGAACTTCTCCTATCTCAAGACTCTTCACACTTGCAGAATTTACTTGGCTGCCTTCCTCACAAGTCTGTGAGCAGAATCACTGCTTCCTTTTTGTTCCCCCATCCCCAGTGATTAGCAAAGTGCCTGACACACAGCAAGGGCTCAGCAATCACATGTTGACCAAACAGGAGAACATATGTGCCCACTCCTTCCTACTGCAACCACAGCAAACATTTATAATGAATCGTGACACTTGGATACTGAAGGATAAATCATTTGAGAAAAATGGCAGTCCAGGAAGTCTCTACCAAATAACCAGAACCAGTACATGAGATCAACCTGCTTTCCACTCTGCTATAAGCTCTGCTAATAAAGGATTCTGAGACTCAAGGGAAAAAAGAGCAACCAGGTTTCAGAAACCTCTCTAATTACAAATAAATTTCTGTTTTATAATTTGAACAGAACTTAGACCTTAAAGTCTGAGAAGGAGAGATGAAAAGGAAGATAAAGAAAAATTGGTAACTGTTCCATTTCCCTTCAGACTAATTCCAGGACAGATCTAATTTTCTTTTGGTCATTTTGATCTCAGTCAAATATTGCTCTGTTGGCTCTCAGCTAAGCTAGTGGTGTGAAACATGAGGATGTGAAGCCAGTCCTCAGACTCCATCCCTGACACTGGTCTCTGAGCTTGGGTCCCCACTGCTAGTTAAATGTCCAAAGAAGAAGGAAGGAAAGCAGAAGCCAGTGACCTCAAGAGACACATCTCCATGGAAGATAAACCCTCTGAGAGGACAGCTATGATGGACTAAACCACAGAATCTTACTTGTTTCCCCTATCACATTTCACAGTGCCTGGCATGTCTTATCCCACTCGTGTAGTTTATCTGCATTAGAGATTATTACATCATCTGTGTACTTATTGAGCAAATATCTGTTGATACAAAAATTTCTAGGCACTGAGTAAATAAAATGCAAAAAAATATACATGTGAGATATTTTTGTTGAGATATTTTCAATCCACTTAGGAAAACAATGTATGCATAAACAATCACAGTACAAGGAAGAAAGTAATATGTCACTGAAGAACATAAATAAAAATCTTCAGAGAATTCAGAGAGAGCAGGATCTAACTCTGGCTGGAGGTGGGGGCTTATTGATGGATAGGGGAGTATGAAGGAGGGTACATGTGATGGAATACATGGGTACATGCAGGTTGACAAGGTATAAATGGTGCAACTGAGATGCAACTTGATTAGATAGAAGGCCCAGGAGGATATGTGATGGCTAAGGTACAATGACTGGCTAAGGTGCAAGACAAGTAAAGATTTTTGCAAATGAAAAGTAAGAGTTATGGGAAATATTTTAGTAATGAGCAATGAAGACGGTAAAGGGAACAGATCCAATGGACCACTAGTTAGAAGACTAACTATAATAAACCAGAAAGAAGCAAGGTTTTGCACAAGAAAGTTAACAGTTTTGAAATTCAATATGGAGAGAAAGGCTTCCTTGGTGGCTCAGACGGTAAAGCGTGTGCCTGCAATGCGGGAGAGCTGGCTTCGATTCCTGGGTCGGGAAGATCCCCTGGAGAAGGAAATGGCAATCCACTCCAGCACTCTTGCCTGGAAAATCCCATGGGCAGAGAAGCCTGATAGACTACAGTCCATGGGGTTGCAAAGAGTTGGACACGACTGAGCTATTTCACTTTCTTTCACTTTCGTGGAGAGAAAACAAGAGGAGAAAGTCAGTAAGTCTGTGAAGTTCTGGGTCTGAGGGGCAGGGAAATTCATCCATCTAGTCACCACAGAATTGCAATGCTCTTGTTATGTGTCAGGCATTGTTCTTGGAGTATTTAGTGTTGAACAGAACAAACTTGAATTCTGCTTTATGGCACTTACAATTTATTCAGGAAGTCAGATCACAGACAAATAAAAGATAAATAATCATAGGTGGTGATAACTGCTATACTACTACTACTACTAAGTCACTTCAGTTGTGTCCGACTCTGTGTGACCCCATAGATGGCAGCCCACCAGGCTCCGCCGTCCCTGGGATTCTCCAGGCAAGAACACTGGAGTGGGTTGCCATTTCCTTCTCCAAGGCATGAAAGGGAAAAGTCAAATTGAAGTTGCTCAGTCATGTCCGACTCTTAGCGACCCCATGGACTGTAGCCCACCAGGCTCCTCCGTCCATGGGATTTTCCAGGCAAGAGTACTGGAGTGGGGTGCCATTGCCTTCTCCAGATAACTGCTATAGTGGAGGTTAACAGAGTGACAAGAGAGATGACAAGAGGAGGACCTTACTCAGAGAGGGTGGCCTGGGGGCAGAGTCTCTGTGTGTGTGGCCCTACACTGAGCCCAGAGGATGCAGAGCTATTCCTAGAATGGGGCTCAAGCAGCAGGGAGGAGATGTCCTCTAGGAGGAGGGAGTTATGTGGCTGAAATAGAGGTGATGTTGAAACGGAACATGGGAGATGGAAAAGGAAAGGTTAATTTAAGAAATTGTAGATGAGGGTCCAATGCGCCCACAGAAGAAGATAACAAAGCCATCACTGGAAACACTATAGTTGAGTTCAGAAAAGAAGATCACCTGTATGGAGGTGATGGGGAAGCAGTGCTTCCGAGGCAACAGCCAAGGGGAGGGATTGAAATTACACAGACACATGAGACATGGAAATGGGATCAAAAAGATTCTGGGGCATGCAGGGCCAGTCCTAGGAATGATCAGAGGTCACAAGTCCACCTGTGAATTGAGGAGCCGAATCAAGGTGGTGGAGGAGAGAGAGCTAATAATAGGAGTTCATGCAAGACTTCAAAGGCAAAGATAATAAGAAAGGGAGCAAGGCTGGGACAGGTAATAAGATTGGGTAGCTACCTCTAGAACACCCAAAACCGTGTCTATTGCACAAAAACATGGGCAGTGCCAGTGAGAGCACCAGTGACAGCCAAGCATGGAGCCTCAGGAAATAAAAGGAAGAAGGGGCTGGGGCAAATACTGCCCAGGCTGAAGCAGATACAGATGGCCCTGGAGGCGAAGAGCATGGACTGGAATTCCCTAGTTCAGCTATTTTGTATGAAAGCGAGTCCTGCCCAAGTCAAAATGCATGTTGTGTTTATAGAAAATTATGACCTTTTGTTCTCCCATGAGTGAGTAAAGCAGCGATAGAGAAGGGAGTTGCTCTGGAGAAATTTACAACTAAGTTAATGGCTCAAAAAGGCTAGGAGTGTGATGACAACTGCTTTTTCTCACACTTTTCTTTCCTGTTCTTGGAGACACTTTGTTTTCCCATAGGCTTTGCTGATTGTTGCTACAGAGAAACACAACACACGAAAACTTTCAAATCTGCAAGAATGAGAAAGAGAAATTCCCCTTTGGAACACTATTTTCAATAACATTAAAGCCACAAGGATGAGTTTAACAGCGTGATGCTGTGGGGGACTTCCAAAAGAGGAGAGTATACAAGTCACATATCCTTAGAAGAGAGAACGCTTTCTGGAATATATCTGGGTATCCACAGGAGGCTAAGAAAAATGATTTCCTGGGTTTCCCCGGTGGCTCAGTAAACAATCCACCTGCCAGTGCAAGAGACATGGGTTTGATCCCTGATACGGGAAGACCCCACACAAAACTAAGCCCGTGCACCACAACTGTCGAGCCTGTGCTCTAGAGCCCCTGATCCGCAACAAGAGAAACCATCACAATCAGAACTCGGTGCACTGCAACTAGAGACTAACCCCCACTTGCCTCAACTAGAAAAAAAGCCCAGGGAGCAATGAAGACCCAGCACAGTCAAAAATAAAATAAATAAAATAATTTTTTTTTTAATGGCTGCATTTGCCTTTCCACTGACACATCCTGAGGCACAGCCTGTAACTTCCATGCAGTGCAGGTCAAGGATCTGAACTTAAATGATTGATTTTGCCAGGTTTTTCACCTTCACTATGCTCTTAGTAATTCTTACAGAAATTGAAGAAAACAATTTCACTAAAGTGCTTGGTCTGTCTGTACACACATGTGGACTTGAGTGGTTTGTCTCAGTACAGATCTTGTCACGCAATGAAGCAAAATGTTCTATTTCTCTATGTCTGCTGAAATCCAATCAGTAGCTTTATTGTTCCTTCACATCCCAGAGGATGAGAAAGAGAATGCAACAGTTTCTTCCTTCAAAACCTCAGCAAGGTTTGTTTACCTTAATAAAACCAACCATATGCAGTTTGCACCTAACCAGCTACTGCTTAATTGTCCAACTGTCTAAACAATATGACATAGAATTGATTGGTATAGACACAATGCTAAAATGTAATACTCTTTCATTCATGCATTATTTCACATACCCAAGTTCTTTCTCCAACAAAATTGTAAGCATTTTGTATTCAAGGATTATGCATTTCACTTTAAAAATTTTCCTGTATCAAGGCACAGGAGAGTGAGAGATGTACTTTCACATAGAGTAATAGCCTGGTTCTCCAGATATGAGTAAGCTTATTGCTAAACTCTAAGAAGTGGTTAGTAAGACAAAAAGGGAAGATGAAGTTAGATAAACAGGTGAAACTGGTGAAGCAGGGATTCCCACCCCCATCCCCCACTGCTGATACAGAAGAAAAAAGGTTGTGACCAGAACCATTCCATGATTCACTGAGATGGTGTGGACAGACTATGCAGCCTTCAAAAGGGATGCAGCAGGCTGAGCTCTCCTCTCAGAGTCTGGTACAAGGAGAGCGACCACCTGGGAGGAGTGTCCCCTAACAGGTGAGAAGGAAAAGATGAAAAGGTGCTCTGAAATGAAAAGACAGGTGGGTAGGTCATCTCAGGAGCTCAGTTTCTGTTCCAGCACTAATGCTTCTGGTCCCAGTAAACCACCAGCCAAAAGAGGCTAAGACTCAAGGTCCATGCAAGAAGAGCTAAGGGCTGAGGTGAGAAGAAGCCCTTCCACGGTGGGTGGACATCCAGACCAGCAGGGCTGCAGCACATGGTTCTTCCACAGGGCAATGGCCATGTGGTGCACCCAGGTAAGGAAAGAGCCACTGAAAACCCAAACTTGGAGACTTGTAAAGATGTGCGGGAACAGACAACCAGAAAGGATGGTTTTCTCTTGATTTTATAAACTGACCATATTCTGAGCCTCATGTGCTGAATTAGAATAAGCTAAGCAACTCTAGAATCTCAGTGGCCTAGCACATAAGGGTTTCTAGGTTGCTTACACTGCAGGGTGGAGGCTGGCTAGCAAAGGGCTCTCTGTTTGCCATCCTTACTCAAGTAGCGAAGCTGATGAAGGCTGCCTGTCCACCCAGTGCTGGAAAGAGAACTATATGAGTTGGGTGCTTGGCAAAGCTTCTTCCTGGAAGTGACCCATATCACATCTACTCAAATCTCATTGGTCAAGGCAAATCATGTGGCCACGCCCAACTTCAAAAGGGCAGTGAAGCAGAATCCCACCAAGTTCCTGGACAGAAAGGTTTGTGAACTGTGCTAATGCCTGCCACCTGCACCACAGGAAGACCTGCTTGCCCATAGGTCAGGATCTACTTCATTCAGCACTGAGAAAACCTTTTCTCCAGAAGCGCAAAACTGAAAACTGCTTGCCTGCTAATTTCACTTCATCACTGAAGCATCACCCAAATATTTAATGAAAAGATTCAAATTTAAAACATTTTTTTAATCTTACTAAATCAATTCTATTGCAATAAATGGTTAAATGGTAAGTTCTCCTTGGCTAATTCTTTCCAGAAAGCTCCAACAGAGATGGTTCCTTCCTCTTGTCCTCTTTCTCTTCACCCTGTTAATTCCCTTCATAGAATTTGTCATTATTTGTAATTATTCACAGATCATATTGGTATAATTTTAGTCCTAATTATAGCATAGAAGACTTAAAATATATAAATATTATTCTCACCTACCATTTGCCATCCTTGACTCATTACACTGAGGGCTCAATAAATAGTACTGATGCCCTCATGATGATAATATATATGGGAAAACATATTTTCTAAGGCCATTTCATGTAATAAACAGAATTATGAATATCAGTGGACCCATAATTAATTCAGTGAATATTCATGTTTATGATGAAAAATTTGGGTCATTAAAAAATAGTTAAGTTATATTCACTATCCTCTTGGTAAGGGTACAAGAATAGACTTCAATAGTAGAGATATTTAAAGCAAAGCCAGCAAAATCTTTCCCTTTCAGATCATAACTAAATTATCAAATGAATATTAAAATAGGGGAAAACCTGTGTCAGCTCTGGAAAGAGTACCATCAATATGCCAGGACTTCAAGGAATTCCTAATGTATTTGGTTGGCTATAAGATGCTATGGAAAAATCTGAATGACCATTTTGGCCAACCCAGTATGGGTAGAAGGAGGTGAGCTCCATGTATTTCTAATTCTACCATCTTGATTGGTACCCACATGCTTGAAGAGGGAAACAAATTAAAGGAAAGCCTTAGGTGGCAATGTGGAAATTTCTTCATTGAAAAGAACAGGAATTTTCAAGCAAAGGGAACTTGAACCCAAATGTTCACAGCAGCATTATTCACAATAGCCAAAACGTGGAAACAACCCAAGTGCCCACAACAGACCAATGGATAAAAAAATATGATATATTCATCTAATGAAATATTATTTGTTCATAAAAGAAATGAAGTATTGATACATGCTAAGCATGGATGAACCTTAAAAACATTAAACTAAGTGAAAGAAGCCACATACTATATGATTCACATGAAAATCCAGAATTGGGAAGTCTATAGAGACACAAAGTAGATTAGAGGTTGCTTAGAGGCTGGGGAGCAGGGAGTGGGGCATAGGGGGTGATAGTCAAAGGGTACATGTTTCTTTTTGAGGTGATCTGCAGTGGTGATGGTTGGACATATCTGTGAATATACTAAAAATCATTGACTTGTATACTTTGAATGGCTGAATTGTATATTGTGTGAATTAGGTCTCATGAAAGCTGTTAAAAATTGAAAAGGAAAAGAACGAAGCAAAGGGAACTGCAGGGAACCCTTGTCATTTGGCTGGGGTGGGGGTTGGGGGTAGGCGGTGAAAGACAGCTGTAGGATGGATGAGGTTGGCTCCCTTGAAACCTCTTTCCTGAAGCAGATCAATAGCATTCTATAGGAGATACACAGAAGGCCTGGGGCTGAGTGCAGCCACAGCAAAGAGAGAGCCTGCAGCCCTGGCTGCTCCCAGTGCTGCAGATTCTCTGATGTGTGGACAGAAGGGCCTCTTGTACAGCAGCTTTATAAAACAGTGCAGAAACTGCCTGGAAAGAGTTCCAACTGGGACTGGCCTCTTTGGCCACTTTAAAGCAGTCTTTGACTGCTATATTACTATCACACATGTCACTTCCATCCACCATCCTCTCTAGTCAGTGAGGTTTCTAATGACATCCAGGTTCTTATGATTCTTTGGCTATCCAATTTTCTCCAAACCCTTAATAGTGTCTAATTTACTTACTTCCAGCAAGTTCCATATGTCAGTAACCACACCCAAATTTCTTTCCTGGACGTAACTCTCAAATCTAATTTACTTTTTTCCTCACTCAACTCCTTTTCACTTTTTCCTCAAATTAATGGTGGCTATTTGGGGAGGGAATATCACACCCTTAATGAATTCTTTGTCTTAAGATTGAGTCTTCTTTTTTTTTTTTTTTTTTCAAAGAGACTGAGTCTTAAGGGACTTTAGTTGCTTCTGTCTACCTAGATTCCCACCCTCTGGGCTCTAAAGACAGTCAACTTTTCCTACTTGAAAAGCTTCAAATTTCTGGACTCTCTCTAGTCTCCCTTGAGTTTTTGAGCCAAGCAGTTCTTGCTTGAGCTCTTGCTCCTAAAACCTTACAAAATATAGCCACTGTTAACTAGCATACAGCTCTAATATTCTTTATTCAGTTTCTACCCATAGAACTATGGGTTATTAGGCACTTTATCTACCTTAAAAACTATCACTAACGACAATTTTCCCAAATATTTTGCCATTGTGAATCACGAGTCTCCATCTTCTAATATCAGTTTCATCACTGTTTTCTCAACTGTTACGACAGTACTCTGTGTTTTAGTTTTACTGTTATGGTAGAACCCACTTTCTTTACCATCTTTTATGTTAGTTCACACTAGCTGCCATATTAGCAGCTGAGTGACTTTACATAACAGAAGTTAATTTCTCTCTTACATATATTCCAGTTGGCAGGAGAGGAGCTCTGCCCTATGCAGATATTCAGGGACTCAGATTAATAGAGACTTTGCCAATTCATTTGTGGTTTACAAGGTGGCCTTGGGTATTGCCATGCGGACCAGAAAGAGCAAAATGATCACACACTTCACCTTTACCATATTCTGTTAGCCAGAACTCAGTCACTTGCTCACTCTCAACACCAAAGGAAACTGTGGGCCCAGGAAGAAAATCAAATGCTCTTGGAGATGACTAGACAGTGTCTGAACTCATCCTAGTCATTCCAGAGATATTCACACAGGTCCAAACAAATACGTCAACCAAATCTCTATACTTTTGATAAGAGAAATGTAGGGGAAAAAATGTGATAAAGAAAATTTAAAAACACAAGGATGACTAAAGACATACCAAAAAATACACACAAAAAGAAAGCAAGGTGGTCATATTATTAACATCAGACAAAAAGTATCAAGAGAACTGACATTAAATAGCAAATCAATTAATGGGATTAAACAGTACATCAAGTTATATGCAATGATAACTGGAAATATAAGAAGAAAAGATGGGCAGAACAAGTATAGTTGTGAAGACTTTAACAAACTAATTTTTACTTTCTCATTAGAAAACCAAAAATAAAAATACAGAGTATTTTTTTTTGCAGTCTTTTTTTTTAATTTTAATTTTTACTTTATTTTACAATACTGTATTGGTTTTGCCATACATTGACATGAATCCGCCATGGGTGTACATGCAATCCCAAACATGAACCCCCCTCCCACCTCCCTCCCCACAACATCCCTCTGGGTCATTCCTGTGCACCAGCCCCAAGCATGCTGTATCCTGCATCAGACATAGACTGGTGATTCGATTCTTACATGATAGTATACATGTTTCAATGACATTCTCCCAAATCATCCCACCCTCTCCCTCTCCCTCTGAGTCCAAAAGTCCGCTATACATATCTGTGTCTTTTTTGCTGTCTTGCATACAGGGTCATCATTCCCATCTTTCTAAATTCCATATATATGTGTTAGTATACTGTATTGGTGTTTTTCTTTCTGGCTTACTTCACTCTGTATAATCGGCTCCAGTTTCATCCATCTCATTAGAACTGATTCAAATGTATTCTTTTTAACGGCTGAGTAATACTCCATTGTGTATATGTACCACAGCTTTCTTATCCATTCATCTGCTGATAGACATCTAGGTTGTTTCCATGTCCTGGCTATTATAAACAGTGCTGCGATGAACATTGGGGTACACGTCTCTCTTTCAATTTTGGTTTCCTCGGTGTGTATGCCCAGCAGTGGGATTGCTGGGTCATATGGCAGTTCTATTTGCAATTTTTTTTAAGGAATCTCCACACTGTTTTCCATAGTGGTTGTACTAGTTTGCATTCCCACCAACAGTGTAGGAGGGTTCCCTTTTCTCCACACCCTCTCCAGCATTTATTGCTTGCAGATTTTTGGATTGCAGACATTCTGACTGGTGTAAAGTGTTACCTCATTGTGGTTTTGATTTGCATTTCTCTAATAATGAGTGATGTTGAGCATCTTTTCATGTGTTTGTTAGCCATCCGTATGTCTTCTTTGGAGAAATGTCTATTTAGTTCTTTGGCCCATTTTTTGATTGGGTTGTTTATTTTTCTGGAATTGAGTTGCATAAGTTGCTTGTATATTTTTGAGATTAGTTGTTTGTCAGTTGTTTCATTTGCTATTATTTTCTCCCATTCAGAAGGCTGCCTTAAAACATATGGAACGCTTCACAAATTTGTGTGTCATCCTTGCACAGGGGCCATGCTAATCTCTGTAGCGTTCCAATTTTAGTATACGTGCTGCCGAAGCAAGCACAATACAGAGTATTTTTAAGTATATCTCATGAAGTTAATTTAAAAATGTTGAAACTTTAAAGTTGCAGGATACAAAATGAATACACAGAAATCTGTTGCAATTCTATACACTAGCAACAAAGGATCAGAAAGAGAAATTAAAGAAACAATCCCAGTTACCATCACATTAAAAAGAATAAAATACCTAGGGACAAACCTCCCTAAGGAGGCAAAAGACCTGTACTCAGAAAGCTATAAGATGCTGATGAAAGAAATTGAAGATGACACAAATTGATGGAAAGATATATCATGTTCTTGGATTAAAAGAATCAATATTGTTAAAATGGCTCTATTACCCAAGGCAATCTACAGATTCAGTGCAATTACTATCAAATTACCAATAGCATTTTTCATAGAACTAGAACCAAAAAATGTTAAAATGTTTCAGTTCAGTTCAGTCGCTCAGTCATGTCCCATTCTTTGCTACCCCATGAATCACAGCACGCCAGGCCTCCCTGTCCATCACCAACTTCCGGAGATCACCCAGACTCACGTCCATCGAGTCCGTGATGCCATCCAGTGATCTCATCCTCTGTCATCCCCTTCTCCTCCTGTCCCCAATCCCTCCCAGCATCAGAGTCTTTTCCAATGAGTCAACTCTTCACATGAGGTGGCCAAAGTACTGGAGTTTCAGCTTTAGCATCATTCCTTCCAAAGAAATCCCAGGGTTGATCTCCTTCAGAATGGACTGGTTGGATCTCCTTGCATTCCAAGGGACTCTCAAGAGTCTTCTCCAACGCCATAGTTGGAGACACAAAAGATTCCAAATAGCCAAAGCCATCTTGAAGAAGAAAAACAGAGCTGAAAGAATCAGGCTCCATCACTTTAGACTACTACAAACCTATACTTATCACAACAATATGTTAACAGCACAAAAACAGAACTATAGGTCAATGGAACAGGATAGAAAGCCCAGAAATAAACTCGAGCACCTACGGTTGATTAATCTACAACAAAGGAAGCAAGAACATACAATACAGAAAAGACAGTCTACTCATTACATGGTGTTGGGAAAACTAGACAGCTACATGTTAAAGAAAAAAACAGAATTAGAACATTCTTTTAACACCATACAGAAAATAAACTCAAAATGGATTAAAGACCTAAATATAAGACCAGATACTATAAAATTCTTAGTGGAAAAATATCGGCAGGATGTTCTTTGACATAAATTGCAGCAATATTTTTTTGGTCCTGTCTCCTAGAATAATGGAAACAAAACCCAAACTAAACCAATAGGACCTAATTAAACCCAAAAGCTTTTGCACAGCAAAGGAAACCATAAACAAAATGAAAAGACAACCCACAGAATGGGAGAAAATACTTGCAAGAAAAGCAACTGACAAGAGATTAATCTTTAAGATTTACAAACAGATCATGTGGCTCAATATAAAAAAATAAAAATAAAAAAATGGGCAGAAGACCTAAATAGACTTTCTTCCAAAAAGGACATACAGATGGTCAAGAGGCACATGAAAAGATCCTCAACATTGCTAATTATTAGAGAAATGCAAATCAAAACTGCAGTGAGTCATCACCTCACACCAGTCAGAATGGCCATCATAAAAAGTTTACAAACAATAAATCCTGGAGAGAGTGGAGAAAAAGGAGCACTCCTACACTGTTGGTGGGAATGTAAATTGGTGCAGCCACTATGGAGAACAGTATTTCTGCTGTTATTTAATCACCAATTCATACCCAACTCTTTTAAGCTCCATGGTCTATAGCCCACCAGGCTCCTGGGATTCTGGGATCCTGTCCATGGGATCTCCCAAGCAAGAATACTGGAGCAGGCTGCCGTTTCCTTCTCCAGGCATGGAACCCACATCTCCTGCACTGGCAGTGGGGGTTCCTTAAAAAGACTAAATATAGAGCTGCCATATATTCTAGCAATCCCACTCCTGGGCATATATCTAGAGAAAACCATAATTTGAAAAGATACATGCAGCTCAATGTTTATTGCAGCACTATTTACAATAGCCAAGACATGGAAGTAACCTAAATGGCCATTGACAGATGAATGGATAAAGAAAATGTGACTCATATTCACAATAGCAAACCACTCCAGGGTTCTTGCCTGGAGAATCCCATAGACATGCAGGATACAGTCCATAGGGTCGCAAAGAGTCAGACACAACTGAAGTGACTTAGCACGCATGCATGCACTATTCAGACATTTAAAAAAAGAATAAAATAATGCCATTTGCAGCAACATGGATGGACCAGGAGATTATCATACAAAGACAAGTATCATATGATATCACTTATATGCAGAATCTAAAAAAAAAAAAAATGATACAAATGAACTTATTTACAAAACAGAAACAGACTCACAGAGAGAACAAAACTTAAGGTTACCAGAGGAGAAGGTGGTGGGAAGAATTGGGGGTTTGGGACTGACATCTGCATACTTCTATCACTTCTATATTTAAAATATATAAACAACAAGGAAGTATTATATAGCACAGGGAACTCTGCTCAATATTCTGAAATAACCTAAATGGGAAAAGAATTTGAAAAAGAGTAGATATATGTATAACTGAATCACTCTGCTGTACAGCTGAAACCAACACTACATTGTTAATCAACTATACTCCAATATAAAAGTTTTTTTAAAAAATGGAAAAAAATTAATAAATGTATAAAATAAAACATTGTACTTTCAAATTGAGAATGCACATTTCTTTAGCATATGCAGAAATGTATAATATTCTCAACTACGAAGAAAACCTCCTAATCATATTGTGATGAAATTAGAGATAAATATATTTAAACAAAAAGTTTACACTCACACACACATACTTACATAAGATATAGCTATAACCCTAAGACCAAAAATCCACTCCCTTAAGTAACTGTTGTGTCTAAATGATCAGAGTAACTCTTTTATTTATATTCTTTAGCCTCAGGTAATAGAGACTCACTCAAACTTCAATCTATGAGTTGATGAATTAGTGGATGGAATTATAAGAATACCTGGAATCCTAGGAAGATGAGATCAAACAGAAAGCAAACAATAGGAGCCACTGTAAGAATGGGCCACCCCCAGTCCAAGTGGGAGGTGACTCACGGGAGGGACCAGCAGACTGAGGAGGTAAATTTTGCTCTAGTGCTCCACCGTGAACTGACTCAGGTACTCTCCACTGACTGCTGCTTCCTGAACTCCTCCAACTGACTTCTTCCATCTCCATATCTTATCTTTGTCTTACAGTTTCTGCTTCTTTGTGCCCTAAGCTTGGTCCTTTATGACCTCTCCATTCTTTCAGTGTAAGATGACTCATCAATTCTTCTCTTGCTGTGCTTTTTCTTCTTCTGCATATTTTGAAATTAAAGTCTTAAGAAATGGAATCTCATTAGCTAGCTCATCCTTTGCTTATGAGATGACATCACACCTTTAGGTCCCCTGGCCAGCCTGTGGATTCTCTGGGGTCTCTATGAACCTGTTACTCAACTGGCAAAGACTGAAGAGAGAACAAATGGTATACAATATGGATGCCTAATGTCTGCCCTTTCTGCAAGGGTAGGAGTCAACTGCCCAGGAGGAGTTACAAGCATGGCAAGTAGGATTACAAGTATTTGTTGCTAGTATCAGGTGTTCTGCTAGACACTAAGCACACTGTGTAGGGCACCTACAAACTACGATGCACTTTTCCAAAACCCACATTTACAGGCATGGAAAGAGATTCACAATATAACATTGATTTAAAATATCAGTTTACAAACAGGATTACTCTGTTTTTGAAAATAAAATATTTGTATGCCTAAGAGAAAAATCTGACAAGATATAAAACATATGAACACGTTGAGCCATGATTTTCTTTGGGTTGCAGGTTGGGATAATTTTAATTTCTTCTTCAATATTTCTGAACTGCCTGTAAATATCTAACATTATTTCAGTGTCTTTTCTATAACCAGGGCAATAAAATTATTTTTTATTAGGGGATGGAGAATCTTAAAATATCTATACCTTGTATCCTAGTAAATCCATTCCAAAGAATTTCTTCTAAGGGAATAATTGGAGTTATCCTCAAACATATTTTTATAAGAAAGTATACAGGGTTTTTTCCCTCCTTTTAGAAAAAGAGTGTTTAACTTCTCCGCGGCTTCATGGTTTCTCTATAAATGTGACTCAAAAATGAGCCTCCTTCACATTTCCTTGGATGGTCTCAAGAAAATCCAGTAGAACAAGTCAACCACTGACTTTGAGACTATATAATCCACAAGTATAGGTGAGAATGGTTAGCAGTACCCCACTAAAGCAGTCAGGGAAAATGGAATCAGTGACCGTTAGTCTCATATCAGAAAGTGTTTTTCCTCCAGATATCAAGTATTTGAAGCATCTGTTGTTGTTAAAATTTGTTTCAGAAAAGTGTACTGAAACTAATTTTTACAAAGGTATAAGAGATAACCATGTGATTCTCCACTGGCACACTTAGTAAAAATTCTTCCTCCTTCCATCCTAAGATTTGTATCCGGAAATGTGAGCCATAATTAGCATTTTAACAAGCATGACAGATGATTTTTTATGGAATTAGTTTTAAGATGACACTGTTAAAAGGACTGCTTTAGCAGGCTATCTCAAGCATAGATATTTGCATTTTAACAAGAACCATAGCTTCAACTTTGTGTTCCCACATGGTTCAGTGGGTAAAGAATATGCCTGCAATGCCAGAAACACAAGAGATGCAGGTTCTATCCCTGGGTGGGGAAGATCTCCTGGAGAAGGGCATGGCAGCCCACTCCAGTAGTCTTGCCTGAAGAACCCGTGGACAGAGGCACACAGCAGGCTATAGTCCACAGGGTGGCAAAGAGTTGGACACAACCAAAGTGACTGAGCACAAAGCCTCAACTTAAAGGAGTGAAGTCAGTATTCATTTCTGACAGCATGATGAGCTAGAGACCCTGATCAATTCTATCACTGAAAACAACTAAATCTTGGATTAAATTATCTTTTAGCATCTTGTAAATTTCTTGATGAGCTGTCCAGAAAGGAAGAAATTCTCTGAGGTCAAAAAACCTAAATTTAAAGCAAGAAGTCAAAAATGTAAGCAGAGCAGTTACGTTCACTTTTGCTCTCAAGGATTTGCCAAACCCCATTAAAACTGAGTTTCGGTTTTCATGCTGCAAAGGGCTTAGGGAGAAAGATGTTACACAGACAGTGGGGAGCCTACTAAGGGACCTCCATTAAAGCTGAGATTCACAGGGCTACATACTCACTTAAAGGTTGGTTTAGAAATAAGCCTGCTCCCATTCCTGGGTAATGTATGGAAAAGTACCTGTCTCCAACTTTGGGAAGGGTGAAAAGGGGGGAAAATCTCCCTTAAATATTCTTAACCACAAGCCAGATTTCATATAGCTTCATGCTTCCTGCTGCTACTGCTGCTAAGTCGCTTCAGTCGTGTCCAACTCTGTGCGACCCCATAGACGGCAGCCCACCAGGCTGCCCTGTCCCGGGGATTCTCCAGGCAAGAACACTGAAGTGGGTTGCCATTTCCTTCTCCAATGCATGAAAGTGAAAAGTGAAAGTGAAGTCACTCATGCTTCCTAGACCATCCAAAACTTCTCAGCATGAATATTTGTTTTAAAGTGTTTTGGGGTCAGTAGTTGCCCAGAAGCCTGGCAGAAGCAAGAGAAAATTCTTTCTGATGCAAATAATTTCTGACCTAGGTACAAATATTGCCAAAGATAAAGTTTTCAAAATACGAGCTCTTATTTTTAAAATTTCCCATTTACATACAAATACATAGATGTCAATATCATACTGTATTACTGTAGCAATGAATCCTGATGACTTGATCTTTAATATACATACACAATTTCACCACCTCCATATTTACCTCCCCCACCTTAGTTCAAATCATCATCATTTCTCACCAGTACTGCATGTTCAGGTTCACAATTTTAGATATATAATACACAAAGAATTCTGAAGCATCTTAAAAATGGTGTTTTACAGTAGAATTAAAAATATAGAGCAATATCTTGGTTTGG
This sequence comes from Capra hircus, assembly GCF_001704415.2. Lineage (NCBI taxonomy): Eukaryota > Metazoa > Chordata > Mammalia > Artiodactyla > Bovidae > Capra > Capra hircus. The sequence continues at coordinate 58,834,826 of NC_030817.1, forward strand.
AAGAATTAATACTGTTTAAATGGCCATAGTACCCAAAACACCAGATGGTCAATGCCAAAATCAGATTGATTATATTCTTTGCAGACAAAGACAAAGAGGCTCTATACAGTCAGCAAAAACAAGACTGAAAGCTAACTGGCTCAGATCATGAACTCCTTATTGCCAAACTCACACTTAAATTGAAGAAAGTAGGGAAAACCACTAGACCACTCAGTTCAGTTCAGTTGCTCAGTTGTGTCCGACCTTTTGCAACCCCATGAACTGCAGCACGCCAGGCCTCCCTGTCCATCACCAACACCCGGAGTTCACTCAGACTCATGTCCATCAAGTCAGTGATGCCATCCAGCCGTCTCATCCTCGGTCTTCCCCTTCTCCTCCTGCCCCCAATCCCTCCCAGCATCAGAGTCTTTTCCAGTGAGTCAACTCTTCACATGAGGTGGCCAAAGTATTGGAGTTTCAGCTTTAGCATCAGTCCTTCCAATGAACACCCAGGACCGATCTCCTTTAGAAAGGACTGGTTGGATCTCCTTGCAGTCCAAGGGACTCTCAAGAGTCTTCTCCAGCAACACAGTTCAAAAGCATCAATTCTTCAGCGCTCAGCTTTCTTCACAGTCCAACTCTCACATCCATACATGACCACAGGAAAAACCATAGCCTTGATTAGACGGACCTTAGTCGGCAAAGTAATATCTCTGCTTTTGAATATGCTACCTAGGTTGGTCATAACTTTTCTTCCAAGGAGTAAGCGTCTTTTAATTTCATGGCTGCAATCACCACCTGCAGTGATTTTGGAGCCCAGAAAAATAAAGTCTGACACTGTTTCCACTGTTTCCCCATCTATTTCCCATGAAGTGATGGGACCAGATGCCATGATATTCGTTTTCTGAATGTTGAGCTTTAAGCCAACTTTTTCACTCTCCTGTTTCACTTTCATCAAGAGGCTTTTTAGTTCCTTTTCACTTTCTGCCATAAGGGTGGTGTCATCTGCATATCTGAGGTTATTGATATTTCTCCTGGCAATCTTGATTCCAGCTTGTGCTTCTTCCAGCCCAGCATTTCTCATGATGTACTCTGCATATAAGTTAAATAAGCGGGATGATAATATACAGTCTTGATGTAAGAGAGTTCCAGAAAAACATATACTTCTGCTTCATGGACTACTCCAAAGGCTTGGACTGTGTGGATCACAATTAAGTGTGGAAAATGCTTAACAAGATAAGAATTCCAGACTACCTTATCTGCCTCCTGAGAAATATGCGTGCAGTTCGAGAAGCACCAGTTAGAACTGGACGTGGAACAACAGACTGGTTCCAAATTGGGAAAGAAATATGTCAAGGCTATGTATTGTCACTCTGCTTATTTAACTTATTTGCAGAGCACATCATGCAAAATGCTGGGCTGGATGAAGCACAAGCTGGAAACAAGATTGTCGGGAGAAATATCAATAATCTCACATATGCAGATGACACCACTCTTATGGCAGAAAGTAAAGAAGAATTAAAGAGCCTCTTGATGAAATTGAAAGAGGAGAGTGAAAAAGTTGGTTTAAAACTTAGCATTCAAAAAACTAAGATCATGGCATCCAGTCCCATCACTTCATGGCAAATAGATGGGGAAACAGTGGAAAAAGTAAAGTACTTTATTTTCTTGGGCTCCAAAATCACTGCGGGTGGTGACTGTAGCCATGAAATTAGAAGACGCTTGCTCCTTGGAAGAAAAGCTATGACCAAACTAGACAGCACATTAAGAAGCAGAGACATTGCCTACAAAGGTCTGTATAGTCAAAGTTATGGTTTTTCCAGTAGTCATGTATGGATGTGAGAGTTTGACTATAAAGAAAGTTAAGCACCAAAGAATTGGTGTTTTTGAACTCTCTTGCTGGAGAAGACTCTTGAAAGTCCCTTGGACTGCAAGGAGATCAAACCAGTCAGTCCTAAAGGAAATCAGTCCTGAATATTCATTGGAAGGGCTGAAGCTGAAACTCCAATACTTTGGCCACCTGATGGGAAGAACTGACTCATTGGGAAAGACCCTGATGCTGGGAAAGATTGAAGGCAGGAGGAGAAGGGGACAACAGGATAAGATGGTTGGTTGGCATCACCAACTTGATGAACATGAGTTTGAGTAAGCTCCAGGTGTCGGTGATGGACAGGGAAGCCTGCTTTGCTGCAGTCCATGGGGTTGCAAAGAGTTAGACACAACTGAGTGACTGAACTGAACTGAACCCAAAGCAATCTACAGATTTAATGGGATACCGATCAAATGACCCATGACATTTTTTTCACAGAACTATAACAAATAATTCTAAAATTCATATGGAACCATAAAAGACCCAGAATTGCCAATGCAATCCTAAAGGAAAAAACAGGAGGCATAACCCTCCTAGACTTCAGACAATACTACAAAGCTACAGTAATCAAAACAGCATGATATCAGCACAAAAACAGATCAGTGGAACATGATAGAGAGCCAAGAAATAAACCCACACACCTGTGGTCAATTAATCTTCGATGAAGGAGACAAGAGCATGCAATGGGGAAAAGACAGTCTCTTCAGCAAGTGGTGCTGGGAAAAATGTAAATCAATGAAGTTGGAACATACCCTCTCACCATACACAAAAATAAATTCAAAATGGTTTAAAGACTTAGACATAAGACATAGCTCCTTTTAACTCTTAGAAGAAATCACAGGCAAAATACTCTCTGTCATAAATCATAACAATGAGTTTTAAGTCACTCTCCTAAGGCACTAGAAATAAAAACAAAAATAAACAAATGGGACTTAATCAAACTTACAAGCTTTTGCACAGCAAGGGAAACTGTAAAGAAAATGAGGAGGCAACCTATAGAATGGGAGAAAATAGTTGCAAACAATGCAATTGACAAGGGATTAATCTCCAAATTATAAAAATACCTCATACAACTCAGTAACAAGAAAATAAACAGTCCAACTGAAGAATGGGCAGATGACCTAGACATTTCTCCAAAGAAGAAATACAGATGGCTGATATGCACATAAAAAGATGCTGCTGCTGCTGCTGCTGCTGCTGCTGCTAAGTCACTTCAGTTGTGTCTGACTCTTAGTGACCCCATGGACTGCAGCCTACCAGGCTCCTCCGTCCATGGGATTTTCCAGGCAAGAATACTGGAGTGGGGTGCCATTGCCTTCTCCCTAAAAAGAAGCTCAACACTCTAATTATTTGTTGTTGTTTAGTCAGTAAGTCATGTCTGACTCTTTTGCAATCCCATGGATTGCAGCCCACCAGGCTCCTCTGTCCATGGGCTGAGCCAGGCAAGAATACTGGAGCTGGTTGCCATTTCCTTCTCCAGGTGATCTTCCCAGCCCAGGAATCAAATCCATGTCTCCTGCATTAGCAGACAGATTCTTTACCACTGAACCATCTGAGAAGCAAATCAAAACTACCATGAGGTACCACCTCACATAGGTCAGAATGACCATCATTAAAAATTCTACAAATAATAAATGCTGGAGAGACTGTGAAGAAAAGAAAATCCTCCTGCATTGTTGGGAATGTAAGTTGGTTCAGCCATTGTGGAAAACAAGATGGAGGTTCCTCAGAAAACTAAAAATAGAATTACCATATGATTCAGCAATCCCACTAGTGGACCTATATCCAGACAAATTCTAATTTGAAAAGATACATGCACCCCTATGTTCACAGCAGCACTATTTACAATAACCAAGATGTAGAAACAACCTAAATGTCCATACAGATGAATGAATAAAGATGTAGTACATGTATACAATGGAATAGTACTCAATCATAAAAAGAATGAAATAATGGCATTTGCAGTGACATGGATGCAACTAGAGATTATCATACTAAGTAAAGTAGGTCAGAAAGACAAATACCATAATATATCACCTATATGTGGAATCTAAAGTATGACACAAATGAACACAACTACAGTACAAAACAGAAACTCACATAGAGAATAAACAAACCTCATGGACATAGAGAACAGGCTGCTGGTTGCCAAGAGGAAGAGAGTTGGTGGACGGATTGAGTGGGAGACTGGGGTTAGCAGATGTAAGCTTTTGTATTTAGAATGGATAAATAACAAAGTCCTATTGTAGAGCACAGAGAACTATATTCGATATCCTATGATAAACCAAAATGGAAAAGAATATAAAAAATGTGTATGTATACATATATATGTGTATATATATATATGCATAAATGAATCACTTTGCCATACAACAGAAATTAGCACAACATTTTAAATCAACCATACTTCAATAAAAAATTGATAAAAATATAGAGAGCTATATATCTAGCCAAAAATGTACAAGGCCTTCATAGAGAAAATTACAAAATGCTATTTCAAAGTTCAAAAATAAATATAGTGTTAGATCATGTTATGGATTGCTTAATTCAATATTGTAAAGACGTCAATTCTCCTAAAATCTATAAATGCAATGCAAAGCAAACCAAAATCCCAAGAGATTTATGTTTGAGTCTTCCTTTTGTAAGTGTGTGGGTACGTATTTAAGCTGTGTTTAAAATGCATGTGGAAGTACAAAGAACTGAAAGTAGTGAGGATTATCTCAGTAAAAATTGCTTGGGAGTGGAAAAATTTACCTAATAGCATGTCAAGAATTATTATATAGCTACCTTAGTTAAAACAATAGAGTACGAGTAAGGGATAATGAAGAGCATAGCACATATGCGGTTTATGGCAGAGAGAGATTACAGAACAGTAAAGGAAAGATGAACTTAAAAAAAAATGGTTCTGGAACAATTGGTTATCCATAAGGAAAACTAATCAAATTGGATCTCTTCTGCACAGGTTATGTGAAAACCAATTCCAGGTGAATTAGAGACTTAAGAGAGAATGGCAACACTTTAACAAAATAGAATATCTTTATGATGATGAGATAAGGAAACTTTTTTTTTAATAAGGCTTTACGACTGAGTGACTGAACTGAACTGAACTGAACTGAAAGACACAAACTATAAAGGAAAGACTCGGCAAGCATCAACCATATTAAAGTTAAGTACTTCTACACATTGAAGAACATCACAGAGGGTAAAAAGATAAACTACCAACTGGGAGAAGATATTTGCAACACATATAACCTAACAATGTTTAATATTCAGAATTGATATAGAGATTCTACAAATAAAAAAAAAAAAGAAAATGGCCAAAGCTTGAATAAACATTACAAAAGAAAAAATACATCAATAAACTTGAAAATATCAACTTAGTAACGGTAAGAAAACTGCAAATTAGTGCTACAATTATTAATAGCATTTCATGCCTATGAGAAAAGCAAAAATTAAAAAATTTGAAAAACAGCCATTATTGGTGATGATTTTAACACTTTTACAGCATCGATGGAAATTTAAATTGGTGCAACCACTCTGGGAAATAATTTGGCATTTTCTAATAAATTTGAAGTTGCACAAGCCCTATGATTCTACATCTTCTCTCCTAATAATAAACATAGAGAAACGCTAGTACATATGCACCAGAAGACCTATGCAAAGGATATTCACAGCAGCACTGTTTAGAGATAGCAAAAATCTAGAAACAGTACAAATATCCATCAGTTGTAGAATACCATTTAAACTGTGGTATATTCACTCAATACACTTATATATAGCAGTGAGACAAATGAACCACACACAAACCAAGAATATGGATGAATCCCAAGATATACCACTGATTTTTTAAAGTTGAAGAACATAGTATAATTCCACTGAATATAAAGTCCAAATATAGGTAAAACCAAACAATATTTTTAAACATAAAAGGTAAAATCTTAAGCAAAAGCAAGGTGATGATCAGCATGAAAATCAGGATAACAGTTTTCTCTGAGAAGGAAAAGACTGCAAAGGACTTTAAAGACAATGATGAACTACTTTTTACTCTTCATTTTATCTTATTTATCTATTTTGTATCTTTTATTTTAAAGCTACTTTTAGATATTACATATTCCTCAAAATAGTGAATTTCTATTAGGACATTTCAAACTTTTATAAGCAATTGGGAAAGAGACTGAAAAGGAATTTGGAATTCAGAGAACCTTCTCATCCCTCTGACGTGTGGGTAATAGGAATGACTTGCCTTCCCAGAAATAGGTCCCTCTGACTCTCTTGTTCTCCCACTTTTTGCAAAAGTTGGAATTTAAAAAAATTCCCCAGCTCTCCTACCGCCATTTACACACATTCTTTTCAAGGCCATTATGGCCCATTTCCTCAACTTTGTAAATAAGCGCATTTACCCACCCAGGTTTAGCCATACCTGTAAAAAGGCTTTAACAGGCATGTCCTGTCATCTCAGCAGAATTTGCCCAGATCTCATCTCCTCTGGCCTACCAACTTTCCTGGTTGCTTAATGGCAGCCCACTCCAGTACTCTTGCCTGGAAAATCCCATGAATGGAGAAGCCTGGTAGGCTGCAGTCCATGAGGTCGTGAAGAGTTGGACACGACCGAGCAACTTCACTTTCACTTTTCACTTCCATGCATTGGAGAAGGAAATGGCAACCCAATCCAGTGTTCTTGCCTGGAGAATCTCAGGGATGGGGCAGCCTGGTGGGCTGCCATCTATGGGGTTGCACAGAGTCAGACACGACTGAAGCGACTTAGCAGCAGCAGCAGCAGCAGAAGCAAACACCATTTTGACCCAGTTCCTTGGTTCTTGACATTTGCTCAGCTCTTATGATGGGTAACCTGGTTGGGCCACGTGTTTCTGCCTCATCTTCAGCACTTTCTCTAACTTCCCTCCCCCTTCAGTCTGTCCTCCATCATCCATCCCCAAGTGTCAGGCACCAATGATCACCACAGACAAACAGCTTTGAGAGGAACAACTCTGGCCCCCTCAGACGCCCACCTTCCCATCCCCAATATAGAAGAGAGCAGTTCCTTCAAATTCACCATAATATAGTGCTTTCATATCACCTGAAGCATGTACCTCTGTCAGTGACCCCCCATTTAAGCCTTGCTGACATTAGCAAGTTAAATGTTCCCACTGGGAACTTCCAAACAATGGAAAAACTCTGCAGAGAAATTGACGACTGTTTTACTTTTGGCCTAAGCTTGAGGTAGGATGGGCATTCCAGAGAATCCATCCAAGACATCACCTGATCTGGTCCTTTTACTCTCCAAGTTCAAAATGTTCCTCACAGAGGGACCTTGCATTTTACAGACTGTTGCCCAAAGAACTTGTTGCTACAACAAAAACTCCCAAACCATGGAAACTGTTTGTGTCAGCCAAATTCAAAGCTCAACTATACACACAGCCTAAAAATCAAGCTGCCTTCATCTTGCATTTTTGGCTCATTTTGCCTGGTCATATCCTAAAACCAAGTGGATTGAATTACTAGGTAAAAATAAATTTCATCTGTGGGAACTGCTGCTATTGTCTCAGAAAACAAAGGGAAGGTCTTTTTCTGCCATGTCTTGAAAGGAGTGAAGGCACTGAGGATTAAAAATCAGATTTAAATTCCTACCACAAGCAGAAAAATGAAGCTGGTTGCTTAATTAGACTCCCTGCTAAAAGGTTACTTAATTATTTGAAATTGTGTTTCAAAATATCAAGTTCAGGGAAGACTTTCTGGGGGACAATTTGAAAATGTGCATTTAAGTTCTTTAAAAGCTATATAATTTTACCCAGTAGTTCCAGTTCCGGGAATCATTAAGAAAGTATCTTAAAGAATTATGTGCTTGGATAATTTTAACAATAAGAAAGAAAAGAACTTTTAGATATCCAACATAGGAAATTGGTTAAATAAATCACTGCATAGTAGAAGTATTCTTTAAGATCTATATAGCCCCCTGGATTAACCATCATGCTCTATTCTTTACCTAAATGTATTATCTAATGCCCCAGCATGCTGAGTTTTCACCGCCGGAAGCCCTCTTTAGCTAACCCACACGCTCTCACACTCTCACTTGGTGAGTTGTATGCTCACCAGGATGCAGCTGTGTTTGTTCCCAAACCTATTTATTCTGTTGCAGCTTTTGCTGTAATTATGTAATTTAATTAAATAATATGTACACCAATTCCACGACAAAAGACAGATTTTTATTAAAAAAAAAAAGTATTGGATATTTTAGAAAGACCGAGTAAGGTTGAGCTCCATCCTCTCAAAAATGCTGTTGAGTTCGGTGATAGTGAAGAACTGTAAAATAATGAGAGAAAACTTTAACAATACCAAAGTCTTTTTCTCTAGATTGGTAAATATTTCTTAATCTAAAATAAATGGCCTGGGGTACATTGTAAGTTAGAATAAAAGTTGGATATGAGAGATTCTACTGCATCTAATCAAGCTGAATATGAGATTCTACTGAATCTCCATGTGGTAGAAAGTGTGTGTGTTAGTTGCTCAGTTGTGTCCGACTCTTTAGGATCTCGTGGACTGTAACCTGCTAGGCTGCTCAGTCCATGGAACTGTCCAGGCAAGGATTCTGGAGTGGGTTGCTATTCCCTTCTCCAGGGGATCTTTCTGACCCAGGAATTGAACCTGAGTTTCCTACATTGTAGGCAGATTCTTTACCATCTAAGCCACCAGGGAAGCCCAATGATAGAATACTAGTTAGCTATTAAAAATGAGCACACAGAAAAATAGATGATGAAATGGAAGTCTGTTTGTGGTACATTTATGGATATGCAAGTGAAAGAGAAGAGTGAAAAAGTTGGCTTAAAGCTCAACATTCAGAAAACGAAGATCATGGCATCTGGTCCCAACACTTCAAGGGAAATAGATGGGGAAACAGTGGAAACAGTGTCAGACTTTATCTTTGGGGGCTCCAAAATCACTGCAGATGGTGACTGCAGCCATGAAATTAAAAGACGCTTACTCCTTGGAAGAGAAGTTATGACCAACCTAGATTGCATATTCAAAAGCAGAGACATTACTTTGCCGACTAAGGTCCGTCTAGTCAAGACTATGGTTTTTCCTGTGGTCATGTATGGATGTGAGAGTTGGACTGTGAAGAAAGCTGAGCACTGAAGAATTGATGCTTTTGAACTGTGGTGTTAGAGAAGACTCTTGAGAGTCCCTTGGACTGCAAGGAGATCCAACCAGTCCATTCTGAAGGAGATCAACCCTGGGATTTCTTTGGAAGGAATGATGCTAGAGCTGAAGCTCCAGTACTTTGGCCACGTCATGCGAAGAGTTGACTCATTGGAAAAGACTCTGATGCTGGGAGGGATTGGGAACAGGAGGAGAAGGGGACGACAGAGGATGAGATGGCTGGATGGCATCACTGACTTGATGGACATGAGTCTGAGTGAATTCCGGGAGTTGGTGATGGACAGGGAGGCCTGGCGTGCTGCGATTCATGGGGTCACAAAGAGTCGGACATGACTGAGCGACTGAACTGAACTGAAGAGCAAATCAGTTATAGCAGAATCAGTTCAGTTCAATCGCTCAGTCATGTCCAACTCTTTGCAACCCCATGGGCTGCAGCATGCCAGGCCTTCCTATCCATCACAAACTCCCAGAGTTTACCCAAACTCGTGTCCATAGAGTTGGTGATGCCATGCAACCATCTCATCCTCTGTCGTCCCCTTCTTCTCCTGCCCTCAATCTTTCCCAGCATCAGGGTCTTTCCCAATGAGTCAGTTCTTCCCATCAGGTGGGCAGAGTATTGGAGTTTCAGCTTCAGCATCAGTCCTTTGAATACTCAGGACTGATTTCCTTGAGGATGGACTAGTTGGATCTCCTTGCAGTCCAAGGGACTCTCAAGAGTCTTCTCCAGCAACACAGTTCAAAAGCATCAGTTCTTCGGTACTCAGCTTTCTTTATAGTCCAATTCTCACATCCATACGTGACTACTGGAAAAACCATAGCTTTGACTAGTTGGACCTTTGTTGGCAAAGGAATGTCTCTGCTTTTGAATATGCTGTCTAGGTTGGTCATAACTTTTCTCCCAAGGAGCAAGCGTCTTTTAATATCATGGCTGCAATCACCATCTGCAGTGATTTTGGAGCCCAAAAATACAAAGTCTGACACTGTTTTCACTGTTTCCCCATCTATTTCCCATGAAGTGATGGGACTGGATGCCATGATCTTAGTTTCTGAATGCTGAGCCTTAAGCCAACTTTTTCACTTTCCTCTTTCACTTTCATCAAGAGGCTCTATAGTTCCTCTCTTTCTGCCATAAGGGTGGTGTCATCTGTGTATCCAAGGTTATTGTTATTTCTCCCGGCCATCTTGATTCCAGCTTGTGCTTCTTCCAGCCCAGCATTTCTCATGATGTACTCCTCATATAAGTTAAAAAAGCAGGGTGACAATATACAGCTTTGACATACTCCTTTCCCAATTTGGAACCAGTCTGTTGTTCCATGTCCAGTTCTAACTGGTGCTTCTTGAGCTGTACATAGATTTCTCAAGAGGCAGATCAGGTGGTCTGGTATTCCCATCTCTTGAAGAATTTTCCACAGTTTATTGTGATCCACACAGCCTATTGACTAGGCTTTGGCATAGTCAGTAAAGCAGAAGTAGATGTTTTTCTGGAACTCTCTTGCTTTTTCGATAATCCAGCGGGTGATGGCAATTTGAACTCTGGTTCTTCTGCCTTTTCTAAATCCAGCTTGAATATCTGGAAGTTCACAGTTCACATTCTGTTGCAGCCTGGCTTGGAGAATTGCGAGCATTACTTTGCTAGCATGTGAGATGAGTGCAAATGTGCAGTAGTTTGAACATTCTTTGGCATTGCCTTTCTTCAGGATTGGAATGAAAACTGACCATTTCCAGTCCTGTGGCCACTGCTGAGTTTTCCAGATTTGCTGTCATATTGAGTGCAGAACTTTCACAGCATCATCTTTTAGGATTTAGGATTTCAACTGGAATTCCATCACCTCCACTTGCTTTGTTCATATTGATGCTTCCTAAGGCCCACTTGACTTCGCATTCCATGATGTCTGGCTCTAGATGAGTGATCACACCATCATGATTATCTGGGTCATGAAGATCTTTTTTGTATAGTTCTCTGTGTCTTCTTGCCACCTGTTAATATCTTCTGCTTCTGTTAGGTCCATACCATTTCTGTGCTTTATTGTACCCATCTTTGCATGAAATGTTCCCTTGGTATCCCTAATTTTCTTGAAGAGACCTCTAGTCTTTCCCATTCTATTGTTTTCCACTATTTCTTTGCATTGATCATTGAGAAAGGCTTTCTTATCTCTCCTTGCTCTTCTTTGGAACTCTGCATTCAAATGGGTATATCTTTCCTTTTCTCCTTTGTTTTTCACTTCTCTTCTTTTCACAGCTATCTGTAAGGCCTTCTCAGACAGCCATCTTGCCTTTTTGCATTTCTTTTTCTTGGCGATGGTCTCGCTCCCTGCCTCCTGTACAACGTCATGAACCTCCGTCCATAGTTCATCAGGCACTCTATCAGATCTAGTCCCTTAAATCTATTTCTCACTTCAGCTGTATAGATTTGATTTCGGTCATACCTGAATGGTCTAGTGGTTTTCCCTACTTTCTTCGATTCAAGTCTGAATTTGGCAATAAGGAGTTCATGATCTGAGCCACAGTCAGCTCCCGGTCTTCTTTTTGCTGACTGTATAGAGCTTCTCCATCTTTGGCTGCAGAATATAATCAATCTGATTTCAGTGTTGACCATCTGGTGATGTCTATGTGTAGAGTCTTCTCTTGTGTTGTTGGAAGAGGGTGTTCTCTTATAGCAGGATTTAAATAATTGTTGACTGATTGCTCAAAAGCATGTATTGGTATATGTAGTGCATAGCAGATTTTTATAATAAGAATTAACTATATAATTGCAGAATTCTAGAGTTTCTGTTCTCTGTACTGAAATGGCAAGTTCTTTCTAATTCTTCATAAACCATTAATTCATTAGGACAAGAAGAGACTTGGCCATTTTCTACCAAAAAATATGAAGGAGATATAAGAATGACATTAGGGCTTTTCATCCTGGTTTAGAAACCATTTCAAATCTTACCTGCCGTTATGACCAAGGTTGGGGGTGGGAAGGAATTGTATGATTTTCTCTTTATTATATATTGAAAGGAATTATATGATTCAGTTTGTATGATTCTAGTCTAGCCGAGAAATTGTAAGGGGAAAAAACTGATATCCAGAGAAGTAAATGACTGAGCCAAAGTCACTCCTCCCATTGGAGTAGAGCTGCAGTGTTGGAACTGTCCTCCTTCCTTCTGGTCCAGGACCCTCCCTGTCACACCACCAGAGGCCTAGTTCCAGGGCCACCAGTCTTTTCCTGGGGCCTTCCAGCATCAGAGGCTTCACTTTAAAAGCTCTGTTGTCCCTTGGGATACACAATGTCCAAGGAGGAGGCTGATTAACATCTTCCTTGTTGGGGAGGTAGAGAAGAATCTGCAACATTCCCCAGCTTAGGTCATCCTCCCAAGCCTCCTGTGTATGGAGAAGGCTTGTTATGTTCACTCCCTCCCATTCTCTCTCCCTTCATATGCATTGATTTATGCAGAATGAGGTGGGACTCCAACACTGATGCAGAATGTTAATTCAGGCTGAGAAAAACTGTGGCTCACCTGGGATCACAGACTATGTATTTCGGCCTGCAGGGCTAGCATCTTCGTCAGCTTGTTCTGCTAATAGGGTTAATATCACCCCTTTACAGGTGGCTCCCTGCTCCCTCCACATCCTCCAGAGCCCAATCAAAAGCAAAGGACAATCTTCGCTCAACTGAGCTCATTTTTCCCTCCTCAAGCTTGTTGCATCTTCTGTGCTTTTTATTCCTATCAAAGCCACCCTATCCTTCTTTTCAGAGACATTTAAGACCTTAGAGACAGCTTTGAGGGTCTCTTCACCCTCAAGTATCAGCAACGACAGCAATGACAATAATCCTTCTAGGTGTTGTGATGAGCATTTGCTATGTGCACACATGGTGTTGGGGGGCTTACACACATGGTCTTATAGCCCAACTGTGAGGGGAGTGATGATCATCCCCATGTTTATCTCAGAGAAGATGAAGTCCTCCTTCATCGCTGAAGGATACACAGCTAGACAGTGAGGATACCAGTACCAAACCCAGGTTGGTCTCAAGACCCCTGGTTTCCCATTCTGCAGGGGTGCCTCCCTGCTCCTCCCTATCCACTCCTCCATGGTCCACCTCCTTCCAGAGCATCATGATACTTGCTAGTACCTATCCCAAAGCTTTTGGCCTTTGTGTCTCAAATCACTCTGAAAGTCACAGTCAGAGTTTTCTCTTATAAGGACTACTTCAGCATGTTCCTTCCCTGCTCAAACAGACATCCCCCAAAGCTCCCCATTTCCTGCCTAGGAATATAGATATTTTTTCTGTGGGCAATAAAAGTTTTCCACAGTGTGGAACCACATGCCTTTCCATCCTGAGTCTCATGCACCCCAGGTTTCACTTTGGAGTCTCAGAGTTCACATCAGACTCTTCTGACATAGTCATTGCTTTCTTTTTTTCCTTCCCCACATCCATCATCTCTATGTGAAAGTCTTTCATTCTGGACAACATGGTTAACATGCCATCTCCTCCAGGCAGTCTTGCTCAGCTCCCCATCCAGAAGAAATTGATCCCTCTGCTGACTTCCATCAGCCTTCATTTGAATCCCTCTAATGTCCCTTGTTTGTTTCACCCCTTGGAATTTGGGGTACATGTCTAATTTCTTTACTAAACCATGGGATCCCTGAAGCAAAGACTGAATTTTCCGTTTTATCTCCCACAGTGTTTCAGTTAATCCCTACCTGTGGGCAGCATTGCCCTTGCTCCCTGGCTCTACCACTTGCCAGCTGTGTGACTTCAGGAAGATTGCTCAACTTTTCTGTGCTTATTATTTCTTCTCTAAAATAAAATGATAATTTTATCATGTTCCCTAAATTCTATAGAAATTAAATTACTCCACAGATTAAGTGAGTGAAAGTCATTCAGTCATGTCTGACTCTTTGTGACTCCATGGACTATACAGTTCATGGAATTCTCCAGGCCAGAATACTGGAGTAGGTAGCCTTTCCCTTCTCCAGGGCATCTTCCCAACCCAGGTCTCCTGCATTGCAGACAGATTCTTTACCAGCTGAACCACAGGGAAGCACCCTCCTCCCAATAGATTAAGTGAGTTAATAAATGTGAAATACTTAGAAGAGTGACTGGCACATAGTAAGCATTCAGGAGGTGTTATATCAGCACTTACAAAATATAGACATGTTTTTATGTGTTTCATATAAGCTGGCTTTTGCAAATGACTAAACTCTGGTTATTAATTTAAATCAAAAAAAGGTAAATAATAAATAGCTAATCATTAATATCATAACTCTAAAGTATCATATTTTTATTTTACTTATCAGAAATATCACTGTTATCTGAAACTAGCATAAAACTACAAGTCTTGATGAAATCTTCTCAAATGATTAATAATCTGTAATCAGGGAATATTTGCTAACTCAATGAACCAATATTCCCTAAAAATTTGAGCATAAAAAGAAATAACAAATCCTAAGTTATCACTTTTCTTATTCCCTTCTATTTTGCCTTTTATAATAAAATCTTGCATTTCTATCTAAATTGATTCAACAATTTCACTAATTTTGACAAGAACAAACCTGGGCTAAAGTTTGTTCTGTGAGAATCAAAACAATAATATAGATAGAATTGGAATAAAAATACAAAGAAAACACTTCTCTTAGACAAACACTTTGGAAGTATCCACCTTGGTACTGATAATTTTATTGAATTTCTACAAATAATAAATACTGGAGAGAGTCTGGAGAAAATGGAACCCTCCTTCAGTGTTGGTGGGAAAGTAAATTGGTGCAGCCACTATGTAAAACTGTATGGAGTTTCCTTAGAACATTAAAAATAGAGCTAACATATGATCCAGCAATCGGTCATGTGTCCAGAGAATAGTAATTTGAAAAGATAGATTCACCCCAGTGTTCATAGCAGCACTATTCACAGTAGCCAAGACATGGAAGCATCCCAAATGTCCACTAACAGATTAATGGACAAAGAAGATATGGTATGTATGTGTGTGTGTATATTTATATTTATATATATATATAATTCAGCCATTTAAAAAGAACAATATAGATGGACCTAGAAATTATCATACTAAGTGAAGTAGGTCAGCCAAATGCAAATATCATATGTCACTTACTTATATGTGGAACCTAAAAAATGATACAAATAAATTTATATACAAAACAAAAACAGACTCACAGACATAGAAAACAAACTTATGGTTACCAAAGGGGAAAGGCTGGAGGGAGGGATAAATTAGGAGTTTGGGATTAACAGATACAAACTACTGCATATAAAACAGATAACAAGGTCCCACTGTATAGCGCAGGGACCTATATTCAATATCTTGTAATAATAAACTACGATGGAAAATAATCTTAAAAAGAATATATATCACACAAGAATACTGAAGTGGGTTGCCATTTTCTCCTCCAGGGGATCTTCCTGACCCAGGGATCAAACCTGTGTCTCCTACATCTCCTGCATTGGCAGGTGGGTTCTCCACCACTAGCACCACATGGGAACCCCTATATATATATAGACATACATATATATGAATCCCTTTGCTGTACACCAGAAACTAACAACTCTGTAAATCAAGTATAGTTTTAAAAAAAACCTACAGTTGTCATTATAAAAGATAATTTTATTGAATTTGAAACATAGATGAGCACTGTTAAGGCTATTACAATATCATAATTTAAATTGTCCATCAGGATCAATTCAAGAAGAAACAGCACTTTATCTGATAACTGCAGATACTCAAAAGTAATAGTTATATTTTAGAAATAATATTCTAAGTAAAATTCTAAATAATATTCTAGTGATCAGATAACTTTTCTAACTCAGACTAGTAGCTCTACTTTAACCTAAAGTATTGGTTAATAATCATAGGCATAAATGCACACCTATAAAAAAAAATTTAGTACATTCATACGGTGGCTAATGTCCACCACAGGAAAGCAGTAAACTGAACATTTATTGAGCACTTGCTATTTTCAAGACTGTGAAGAATGAAAGATTAGCTACAAATAGTCCCTCAAAGCACTAGCCTACCAGACTGGTGTGGGAAATGCACACAGACAGATGGATTTAGTACAAAGCAGAGGGAAGCCCCACTGTAATGTCTGAGAGTAGATGAGGGAGTGGTTGACTGGGACTCAGGGAATGAAGAGCGGGTAAGGTTTCCAAGAGCAGAGCTGGGCCAGGGCATCAGTGGATGAATGCACATAAGCAATGGTGGTGTGGAGGGAAAGGGCTTGCCCTAGAGCCATGAGCAGCTTCCTGTGAGTTGAGGGTGTGCCCATCCTGGGTGGGGATGAGCAAATGCGTGGGAAACAAGACTGGAGACTTGGACTGCAGCCAGACCAGGGAGAAACTTGGAGACCATTCTAGGGAGGTTGGGCTTTATTCTGTAAGGGGGAGATCCACAGACATTTTTTGAGCCTAAGAGTGAGCAGACCTCCATTTGAGGCACTCTCTTATGCAGCAGTGGGGAGGATGGTTTAGTCAGGAAAACCAGGTGACCAGTGAGAAGATTATGGTGTCATTGTCCTTGGTTGACACTTTTATTCTCAATCTTCCAGTTTCCTGCCATCTTCAGAGAGGATTGCTATGTAAAAATTGTTTTACTCCCCTCTGCCAAATCATCACAGCTACAAATACACACTATATACTTGGACAATATACACAATACCAGTTCAGTTCGGTCGCTCAGTTGTGTCTGACTCTTTGCGACCCCATGGACTACAGCATGCCAGGCTTCCCTGTTCATCACCAATTCCTGAAGTTTACTCAAACTCATGTCTATTGAGTTGGTGATGCCATCCAACAATCTCAACCTCTGTTGTCCCCTTCTCCTCCTGCCTTCAATCTTTCCCAGCATCAGGGTCTTTTCCAGTGAGTTAGTTCTACCCATCAGGTGGCCAAAATATTGGAGTTTCAGCTTAGTATCAGTCCTTCCAATGACTATTCAGACTGATTTCCTCTAGCATGGACTGGTTGGATTTCCTTGCTGTCCAAGCGACTCTCAAGAGTCTTCTCCAACACCACAATTCAAAAGCATCAATTCTTAAGCCTTGTAGCTCAGTCGGTAAAGAATCTGCCTGCAGTGCAAGAGACCTGGGTTTGATCCCTAGGTTGGGAAGATGTCCTGGAGAAAGAAATGGCAACCCACTCCAGTATCCTTGCCTGGAAAATCTCATGGACAGAGGAGCCTGGAGGGCTACAGTCCATGGGGTTGCAAAGTGTCAGGCACGACTAAGCGACTAACTTACTTACTCACTTACTAACTAACAGCTTTCATTATAGTACAACCCTAACATTCATACACAACTACTGGAAAAACCATAGCTTTGACTAGATGGACTTTTGTTGGCAAAGTAATGTCTCTGCTTTTTAATATGCTGTCTAGGTTGGTCATAACTTTTCTTTCAAGGAGCAAGAGTCTTTTAATTTCATGGCTACAGTCACCATCTGCAGTGATTTTGGAGCCCAAAAATATAAAGTCTGTCGCTGTTTCCATTGTTTCCCCATCTAGTTGCCATGAAGTGATGGGACTGGATTCCTGATCTTAGTTTTCTGAATGTTGAGCTTTAAGCCAACTTTTTCACTCTCCTCTTTCACTTTCATCAAGAGGCTCTTTAGTTCTTCTTTGCTCTCTTCCATAGGGCTGGTGTCATCTGCATATCTGAGGTTATGGTATTTCTCCCAGAAATCTTGATTCCAGCTTATGCTTCATCCAATCCAGCATTTCTCATGATGTACTCTGCATATAAGTTAATTAAGCAGGGTGACAATATAGAACCTTGACATACTCCTTTCCTGATTTGGAACCAGTCTGTTGTTCCATGTCCAATTCTAACTGTTGCTCCTTGACTTGCATACATATTTCTCAGAAGGCAGGTCAGGTGGTCTGGTATTCCCATCTCTTGAAGAATTTTCCACAGTTTGTGGTGATCCACACAGTCAAAGGCTTTGGCATAGTCAATAAAGCAGAAGTAGATGTTCTTTTGGAACTCTTGCTTTTTCTTTCTTTTTTTTTTAAACAGTCAAAGCATATTTTATTTTTTAAATTTCCTTTTGTGAATTATTGTTTTATTTTCTCTGATCAGTTTTCACTAGGGCATTCAATCTTTGTTTTTTGTTTTGTTTTTTATTTAATTTTATTTATATTTTTAGGCTTATGATTTTTTTTTAATTTTTATTTTTACTTTATTTTACTTTACAATACTGTATTGGTTTTGCCATACATTGACATGAATCTGCCACGGGTGTACATGAGTTCCCAATCCTGAACCCCCCTCCCACCTCATATCATCTCTCTGGATCATCTCTGTGCACCAGCCCCAAGCATCCTATATCCTGTATCGAACATAGATGGGAATGCAAACTAGTACAGCCACTATGGAGAATAGTGTGGAGATTCCTTAAAAAATTGCAAATAGAACTGCCATATGACCCAGCAATCCCACTGCTGGGCATACACAACGAGGAAACCAGAATTGAAAGAGACACATGTACCCCAATGTTCATCGCAGCACTGTTTATAATAGCCAGGACATGGAAGCAACCTAGAAGTCCATCAGCAGATGAATGGATAAGAAAGCTGTGGTACATATACACAGTGGAGTATTACTCAGCCATTAAAAAGAATACATTTGAATCAGTTCTCTTGCTTTTTCTGATGATCCAATGGATGTTGGCAATTTCATCTCTGATTCTTCTGCCTTTTCTAAATCCAGCTTGAACATCTGAAAGTTCACAGTTCACATTCTGTTGAAGCCTGGCTTGGAGAATTTTGAGCATTATTTTGCTAGCGTGTTAGATGAGTGCAATCGTGCAGTAGTTTGAACATTCTTTGGCATTGCCTTTCTTTGGGATTGGAATGAAAACTGACCTTTTTCAGTCCTGTGGCCACTGCTGAGTTTTCCAGATTTGCTGGCATATTGAGTGCAGAACTTTCACAGCATCATCTTTTAGGATTTAGGATTTCAACTGAAATTCCATCACCTCCACTTGCTTTGTTCATATTGATGCTTCCTAAGGCCCACTTGACTTCACATTCCAGGATGTATAGCTCTAGGTGAGTGATCACACCATCATGGTTATCTGAGTCATAAAGATCTTTCTTGTATAGTTTTTCTGTGTATTCCTGCCACCTCTTCTTAGTATCTTTTATTTCTGTTAAGTCCATACCATTTCTGTCCTTTATTGAGCCCATCTTTGCATGAAATGTTCCCTTGGTATCTCTAATTTTCTCGAGGAGACCTCTAGTCTTTCCCATTCTATTGTTTTCCTCTATTTCTTTGCATTGATCATTGAGGAAGGCTCTCTTATTTCTCCTTGCTATTCTTTGGAACTCTGCATTCAAATGGAAATATCTTTCCTTTTCTTCTTTGTTTTTTGCTTTTCTCTTCACAGCTATTTGTAAGGCCTCCTCAACCTTTCTGCCTTTTTGTATTTCTTTTTCTTGGGGATGGTCTTGATCACTGCCTCCTGTACAGTGTTATAAAGCTCTGTATAATGCCATAGTTCTTCAGGCATTCTATCAGATCTAATCCCTTGAATCTATTTGTCACTTCCACCGCATAATCATAAGGGATTTTATTTCGGTCATACCTGAATGGTCTAGTGGTTTTCCCTACTTTCTTCAATTTCAGTCTGAATTTGGCAATAAGGAGCTCATGATCTGAGCCACAGTCAGCTTCCAGTCTTGTTTTTGCTGACTGTATAGAGCATCTTTATCTTTGGCTGCAAAGAATATAATCAATCTGATTTCGGTATTGAGCATCTGGTGATGTCCATGTGTAGAGTCTTCTCTAGTGTTGCTCGAAGAGGGTGTTTGCTATGACCAGTACATTCTCTTGGCAAATCTCTATTATATGCACAATATATATTTCAAAAATTCTGAAAACTTCATCTTTTGTTTCAAGCTCTAGATCTGAACCTGTGTGCAATCTTGTAGGGTCAGAGGGGAGGCATCTGAGCTAATTTGTTGATCTTAACATTTCCTTCCCTGTCTACAGCATAAGCCACAGATACCCTATGAAAAGGGGTCCACAGCTGTGTACTATGAGAGGGGAACCCTACCTAGGATGTCTGCATCTCATCCTCTCCTTGAAACTCTTTCTTTTTGCCTTAGTTTCCTTCCTGATATCATCTACCTAGAACCTGCCCAACAGTTTTGGGTGGACAACTCAGTGCACAACCTGCCTAGATCTATGGTCCAGCCTCTCTTACAGATTAAGATGCCATCTCTCATATCCTTCTTTGCTCCTCACCCACCAACCCAAAGGCCAGATCGTCCCAGTCCAAGATGGACCCCTTCTAGAAGAAAATTCACACAGGGTTAGTGAAAAAGGAGTCAAAGCAAAGGATAAATCCTTTCAGCTCCACACATGAGAGGCCTTTAATGCTTATCCTTAACTACCAAGAACACATTATAATCTCTTCAGCACAACTATAAAGAGAAATTTGGATTTGCATATAAAAAAGGAGGTTGTTGGGGCTAACTGATTTGTCAGGCCCCTGCGGCTTGCCATGTTACACATTGGTGGCTAACGTGTCATAGTCTGGCTGACTAACTTGGCCAACAGACTCCCCAAAGGTGAGACTCTAATGACTCACCTGAAGTTTTAACATTCTGAAAGCTGGACCTTCTCCCTGGGAAATTTTCTGAAGAGCAGGATGTAGGTTTGTGAGCCTGAGCACTGCCTTGGCCCCTGGCCGTATCTGCATGGCAAATGTGGAGACAGAACTCAGCACAGATGGTGGCTCCTGAATCATTAACTCCAGGCAGCTGTGTTCACTGGTCGCTGAGCTCCTAGCAACACGTGTACTGCTAGCCTACAGACTATACCGAGAAATAGTATGAGGCCTCTTACAGGTCGTAGGCCATGGAACACATGTTTAATTTCTTCAGAAAAAAAAAGAAGCACTGGCCAAAAAATGATAGAAAAAAAATCTGCCAAACATCTCATTTCCTGCTATATAACCAGATGGTTATGAATCATGTGAAAATCCCTTCCACCTCCATGAACAAATATTTCATGTTATTTACAAATGAGGAGTACATCGGTGACAGCATAAATGGCTAAAAAAACATCTAGTATACGAAAGTACACAGAAAGTATACTTTTTCATATACTTTTCTCAAGTACACACAAAAAATGTAGCATTCAAATTTTTAATCTCTCCAGGTTTTCTGAATAATGTGCATTAAACAGTTATCAATGATGTAACAAAGATTATTCAGTGTTCAAATGCCTAGACACATCACTATTTTGAAGAAAGGATTTTCCATGAAGCAGTCATTAAATTTTTTCGCTGTGGTTTGACCCTTTTATTTAGAAACAGCAATAAACATTTCGGTTATGGCTTTGAAAAGAGAAAATGAATGCTTTCTTCAGAGAGAAAAAAAAAAAAACAGGAGGAACAGAGAGAAGGGCGGAAGAATGGCTGGTCCTTTGCTAGCCGAGGTACCTACAAGCTGTGAACAAAATGAGGAAATGCTGGAGCCTTCTACACCTCTGCCTCTCGCTGGAGCAGCGCACAGTCCTCAGCCTCCCAGCCCCAATGGGGAAGCAGCAACCTTTGGCACAATCTGGCACAGAGTGGTTCTGGCACTGTCCTCTTTGGCCTCTGGACAAGAATGTTCACTTACACATCCCAAGTTATCCTAAGTCCATCTGTTGTGTTCTGGGGATCAGAAACAAATGTGGGACACTCCCCTGTCCTGTGACCACCCTCTCTCTCAGGCTCTGACTTGCTTTCACAAGCATTTGGGGAAAAGCCCAGACTTGTCTCAGGAGGATTGTCTGGGAGGCAGAGCTGAGCCCACAGCCAGTGGCACCACTGCCCCCTGACCTCACCCAGGGCAGGGTGAATCAACTGACAGCCCCAACAAACAGTGGGGACGAGGGACTGCTGGGTCTCCCAGAGTCTTCAGTTTGGAGATAAGCCACACAGTTTGGTTCATTTCTTGGTAGAGACAGAGCTATAAGGAAACTTCAAGATGATTTTACAGAAGGAAGACTCATGAGGGTGAGCAAGGTCAAGCAACTCATGCTGGTCACACACTGAGTTACAGAAGGGTTGGGATTAGATACCAAGGATGGGAATTTTATTTTTGATGTCATGGGGCTTCTCCAGTGGCTCAGCAGGTGAAGAATATGCCTGCAATACAGGAGACATGCATTTGATTTCTAGGTTGGGAAGATCCCCTGGAGAAGGAAATGTAAACCCACTCTAGTATTCTTGCCTGAAAAATCCCATGGACAGAGGAGGCCGGCGGGCTACAGTCCATGGGGTTACAAAGAGTGAGACACAACTGAGTGACTGATCATGACAAACTGAATTGGTTTAAATTAAAGGTAACAGCCTTAATCAAGGTATTCTTCGAAAGGAAATAAAGCCAGGGCTTTTGGGGTGGTAGGGAATGGAAGTAAAGGAAAAGAAACATCAGTCAGTGTTGATATCACTGAACAGACACCTTTTGGTCACAGGTTTGATGGGCCCAATAAAATACCATGCCATCTGCGCAACCTGCCAGACCTGAACAACAAGTTCAGGTGCCAAGGTGGAGGAGGGGACACGCAGGAAGAGGAGGGAGGGGAAGAGGTTTCTGCTTCTTCTCAGCACAGCAGCCTGGCACCTCGTTCTTCTGGGGACAACAGAGCCACTGTGTGCCTCCATGTCACACGGCAGGAGAAGCCCCGAGGCCCCTGCTCACTAAGCGGCACCGCTTCTTCCTCACTGGCTCCTGATTCCGGGGCCTCTGGGCTGGTGGGCAGCTCTCGAAGCCCAGGCATGTGAACTGTTTACCCATCCTGTCCTTGATTTTACTTTGCTACAGGGAGAAGCCAGAGGGTAACTGCAGGCTCTCTGAGTCTGGATTTTCTGCTAAAGAGGACTTATAAACAGAACTTGAGGGCCTTCCTGAGAAAGAGGAATTGGCCTCTCTTCATTCAGGAGCCAGTGATTATTTGCACACGAAGCAAATAGCACTCAAGCTAACAGTAAACGGCTCTGGGGACATGTCGTTCTTTGACCCTGGGAATTTACCCAAGATGCCTCTGTAACTTGAAAATTGCTGTTAATCACATTAAATTCTGATGGTTACAGATTCTTCCAGAAGGGATGACTATTAGAAATACATATTGACAATCGAGGGTCTGATGAACAGGCACTACCTGTGTAAATTGTTTTTCTGATAATCCAGGTCCCTTAAGATGACTTGAGAATTCATAATTCATAAATGCAAGTTATCTCTGAGTCAAAATTGGCCAATATAATGGGAAGTGAAGTTAAAACCTGTATTATTCCCTCCTCTTCTTAAACAGAACACATACTGCGTTTGTTCTGGTGTTGGAACCACCCACTGCAGGTTATTGCTTTGGGCTTTTGTATCCAAGAGAATTTCTTCAAGATGAAAATATTTCAAAAGGGACATATCAGCTGTCACAGACTGAAATGTGTCCCCTCAAAATTTATATGTTGAAGTTCTAATCCCCCGTACTTCAGAATGTGACTGTACTTGGAGACTGGGTCTTTAAAGAGGTAATCAGTTAAAACGAGGTTCTTAGGGTGGGCCCTGATCCAATACGATTGCTGTCCTTATAAGAGGACATTAGGACACAGACATGTACAGAAAGGAGACCATGCAAAGATACTGGAATAAGACAGATACCTGCAAGCCAAGAAAAGAGACCTTGAAAGAAACCAACCACACTAACACTCAGATCTCAAATTTCCAGCCTCTAGAATTGTGAAAGAATAAATTTCTGTGATTTAAGCCACCCGGTTTGTGGTACTTTGTTATGGCAGCCTTAGAAAACAGATGTGTGCGCACTCACTTGAGGAGTCGTGTCTAACTGTGACCCCACGGACTGTAGCCTCATCTCCTATGTCTTCTGCATTGCAGGCGCAGGCTTTACCACTAGGCCACTGCGGAAGCCCCTAAAAAACAAATAAACACTCAAACGTGAATTACTGATAGAAAAAATGCAAGCCCTGTTGATTCCACAGGAACGGAGACCATGTGCAAATCAAGCCCCTTTCAGAGATGCTGGGGTGCAGTGTTCAACAACATGAGCTTTGGACTCAGTGTTATTAATAGCTATGGAAAGCTACTTCACCTCTCTAAACTTCAGCTGGCTCATCCATGATGTAGGGATGATAATTGTGCCAACCTTATAAAGTTGTTAGGATAAATAAAATACATGAAAAGTGCACAATGCCTTGGATGTGGTAAATTCTCCACAGACTGTTACTATGAGAGAGGGACCAGGAGAGGAGGTCTCTGACAACAGGACTGAGGGAGAGAATAGGAAGCTGATAGAAACAAGGATGTCCTGGAGAGCTGACAACCAGATTTTTGGTCCAGCTCTATAGCTGATTAGATAACTTTGAGACATCACTTAGCCACTGTAATCCTCAGTTTCCTCATCTATACAATAAGAAGTCTGGACAATATACAAAAGAAAGTACGGCGAGAGGGAACTGAAAACCACCTCAATTTTTTCTTGTGGTCCTGGTTCTTTGCTTTTCCTTTCCACAGATATCAATCATGGATCAACCTTAGAGTCACACAGGGGACATAAGCATAAGTTTCTACTTTCTCTCTCTTTTTTTTTTTCTCTATTCCACCAAATTCCCAGCCCTGTAACAGGTACCATGATTGACAGGAAGAGCATTTTCCTAGGCCACTTTTAGCAGCGACTTTAGGACTCCAATGTGGCCTTCTTGACCCCTCTCTGATGATTTTCATTTGTGTCTCGCCTCAAACTCTGATATCCAAGAAACTTATATTTCCACATCCCAGGGCAAAATTACCCTGGGTCCTAAGAGAGTGAAAAAGCTGGGATGAGTTAGATCTGTTACCCAGAGTTTAACCCTGGCATTAAATTCTCTGTCAACATCAAACTTAAGAACCTTAATCACAAAAAATATTTAGTATATGACAATTGATGAAGCTTGAACAGAGCACATATTCGTTCAGGCAATCAGCACTTGCTCTGTGCCTACTTGCTCCCAAGACGCTGTCCTAAGCTCTAAGGCTGCACATGGGGAGGAATAAGACAGTTCTTTGGGAAGGGGTGATAGACAATCTGTTAAAAAATAAAAGCCATCATTTTACCATGCTTCTTACATCAAATGAGCCATGGCATTTTGCTGTTAAATACTGATATAAGCCATCATGAAAATAATTAAAACTTTTTCACTTCTAGAGCCATCAGTTGGCCATTTCTCACCTGTTCAATCAAGGCAAATGGCACTCTTCCAGATTCCAGGACTGAGATTCATTGCTAATATCAGGACACTTCTCAAGTCAGAGAGGCCAGACTTGACTGCTCATTGACTGCTCAGGCAGGCTTATGAATAAACAGAAAAGTCTGGACCCTTTAGGTATCTCTGGTCAAAACAAGTACTTGAAATTTCTGACTCTGCAATTATCTGGCACCCATCTTGGGCCCTTTCCTAGAAGTAAGAGGACTGGGAAACATCAAGATCAGGGACCTGACATGCAAATCCCCACTGTGTGGATACTGGGCATGGAAGTAACTGATAAAAAGTGGTTATAAAGTGAGAACACAGTTTTCCAGTTACTGAGTCCCTGGGTCTCATATGCATGTGTGTGGACTTCTAGGGCAAACTTTCCAAGCCTCAATTATCAAAGAAGGAGGGGGATTGAACACCCTCAGAAAGTTCTAACTCAGTCTTTATAGCACAATTTGAAAGGAGTATAGAAGGGGGCTAGTTCCCATTTTACAGGGTAAAGTGGAAAGATTACAGAGATGATTTTCATTGTCACTTGTTCTATAGGTAACAAAACCCCAGCAGCTCCAAGTATGTAAGAAGGAAAATAATGCAAGGCTTAACATGATAAGAGGAGGAGTGAGGGGAAAGGGGGAGGGGAGGAAGAAGGAGAATATGATGGCAGAAGGGGAGACCGGGTAGAAGGGGCAGGAAGAGAGTGAGGGAGGGTGGGGGGAGAAAGAGAATGGGAAGGAAGTGCAGTAATTGTCCAGTTCTGTCAATAAACTTGTCTGTGTGCATATAGATGAACTTGGCTGGCTTGACAATAAAGATTTTAACATTGAATCTCGTTGAAGATTCTCTATATCATAGTGATCCTACTGCTCCCCAGAGAGTGGACTTTTCCAAAAAGGATGCATGGTCAAAATCTTCCCACAGCCAGAGATGACTCAAGGCTACCTCACAAGCTTCACTTCTACACTGTAAGAATATGCTTTGCTTTAGATCTTTACACAGATCATCTCAATGCTTACCAATGAAAAGACATGACATGGCTTGAAAAATGTGTATTTTTAGATGAAATAAAGGTATTCTAAAGCTAGAAGATTTTAAAGTCGCAACTGGAAGGTTACTTATGAGCAAACAGAATGCATCCAAAAAAGTTTGTTTGTAGAATAGTCAGAATGATTATCTCCGCTTTGCAGAGTTAACAGCATATTCGGTCAATGGAAGGAAAATGCTAAATGTTTGGGGAAAGGCCTAGTAGCCAATACTAACAGGTAATATTTATTGAGCTTTTACTATGCACATTTGCTCTTCCCAGCAACTCATGAGGTATGTATTATTTTCCCTGTTTCATACATTAAGGCAGTTGAGGTTTAGTGATATTAAACAACTTACATGGTAATGGGATTTGTCTTATGCCAGGATAACTAAGAACCTGGCATCTGACCCCAGGGCCCACCTATTCTTCCAAGTACTACATTGCACTGTCTTCCTACAGATTAAAAAGAAAAACATCTTAATTTTCAACTGTCTGATGAAATGACAGGTGATTCCTCTGCTTGGGAGTCAATGAAGTATGTACAGTGCAACAGACTCTCTTCTACTCTTTCCTTCCTCTTTGGGATTTCCAGAACAGGCCTTTTTGTCATTGGTTCAGCATAGGAGGAACCTAGAATCTCCACCCATTTTATTTTCTTCTTCAGCTAGAGCCAAAAGCTGCTTCTCTGTTCAGGCCTGCCCCAGCTATGAAAATCCACCTACTCTCTCACACAGCAAGGGATGTGTGGTCTCTGGGGAGGCCTCACAGACTTGATGAGTATGGAAGAGCGCCTTACAGCCAGGAGATGCCAGGAAACATTCCACAGGGAAGTCTGCAGTCACGGGACCATTGAGAGACATGCCTCCCCCTGAGGAAAGTACAGAGCTTTTCCACCCTCAGTTAATGTAAGTGTGGATGAATTATTTGGTAAATATGAGTGTAGCATACGTAAGATCTCAGTTCTTCTCATCTGTGTCCGTCACTGTCTCTGAAAATGGGCTAATGACACTCTTTCTTGCTGCCCAGCCATTTTTTGGTCATTTGTCAACAATTTAATACTGTGTAAGGGGTAAGAAGGAAGAAGGCAATGGCCCCCCACTCCAGTACTCTTGCCTGGAAAATCCCATGGATGGAGGAGTCTGGTGGGCTGCAGTCCATGGGGTTGCTGCGAGTTGGACACAACCGAGCGGCTTTACTTTCACTTTTCACTTTCATGCATTGGAGAAGGAAATGGCAACCCACTCCAGTGTTCTTGCCTGGTGGGCTGCCGTCTATGGGGTCACACAGAGTCAGACACGACTGAAGTGACTTAGCAGCAGCAGCAGCAAAGGGTGAGAAAGTAAGTCAGACTTCAGTCCATCAAAGGTGATGACATCCTGAGAAAGAATTGAAGTGGTTGGAGGATAAACATGTCCTATCAGTGCAGGAACTTTGTGTGTCTTGTTGACTGTCAGTGGCCCTCATATGAATATGTGTCAGAAAAGGAAAAAGGAAGGAGGAAGAGGGGAGATGACACTATTGCTCCCACTGGAAAAGTGCCAATTAATGCTCACCTAAGCCTTGAGCTCCTGCTGGTTCTCAAGGTATAATTGTGCCTTTGGTGGGAGAGGTTTACATTTGTCAAGCATCAACAGAGCGTTGAGTCGATTTGCTGCCAATTTCTTTTGACGATGTGTTTACAGTCTAGAATGAGAATGATTGCACGATCAGTTATCTACTGCCACAGATAAGCCTCCCAGAAACATAGCAACTTAACAGCAATCACTTATTTGCCCAAATTCTGTAATTTGGTCAGGATCCATCGGGACAGTTTGTCTCTGCTCCATACAGCCTCAGCTGGGGCAGCCCCACTGGGGATGGATAGTCCACTTCCAAGACGACTCACTCACAAGGCTGTCAAGTTAGTGCTGGCTGTAAGCTGGGATCTCAACTAGGGCTGTCGGCCAGAAGCCTCATTCCTTTCCTCCTGAAGCCTGTCCTTGTGGCTTCTTGGGCTTTTTCACAACATGGCAGCTAGGTTCCAAGAGCAAGGATTCCGAGAAGACAAACCCAAGTACAATAGCACTTATCAAGCTTCCACTTGCATTATACTTGCTAATGTCCCATTGTCCAAAAACGGTTCCTTGACTTGAGTCCAGTGTCAGTGTGGTCAGTTTCACGGCCAAATCCAGAACCAGGAATCCTGGTTCACTGTTGACCACCAAAGAAACAGTTTACCATACAGTTTGATCATTTTTGTTTCCACTAGTAGAGAAAAATGGAAAATTGGTGTTAACTGTCTACTTCTACATTTTTATCAGCCAGAAACTTAATACCAATGTTTCCTAAGTGTTCAATTGGCTTAGGAAAATTGTCAGAGAAAAAATTCTATGAGAGAAAAAAATTATATTCTATGGGTATATAAAATCAGGAGAATAGAAGTTCTTATTTAACAAACAACTATCCTGGAACCACAGGCAAAGAAGAGGTGCACATATGATCGAAAAAGTGGAAATTGCTCAGTCATGTCTGACTCCTTGTGAGGCCATGGACTGTAGGCCGCCAGGCTCCTCTGTCGGTGGAATTCTCCAGGCCAGAATACTGGAGTGGTAGCCATTCCCTTCTCCAGGGGATCTTCCTGACCCAGGAATTGAACCAGGATCTCCTGCGTTGCAGGTGGATTCTTTACCAGCTGAGCTACCAGAGAACCCCTACATATGATTAGGGGATTAGGGGATGATTATGTTATAGATGAAAATCAAGACATGCTGGTTGGCAAAAAGCATATACAGACATAAAGCACACATCAATGTCCTAAGAGAGGAAATGTCACAAGTTAATGATGGTTCTTAAAGAAATAATATTTTTCAGATATAGTCAGAAAAAAAGCAAGAAAATAGTTCAATTTTGTAAAAAGCAATATTTCAACTGTATTTCAAAGGGTTGTTAATTTGACATTTCATGTTCTTACAAAATTGTTAAAATAGTGAGATGACTAATATTTTGAAGGATTAGAATTCAAACTAACTAACTGAACAAATACAAGAATATTATTTTTGAGATGTTAGATGTTCCAAGCCTATACTAAGAACTTCACATAAATTCATGCTCACAAAAAAACTGAAGGCACAGAGAGTTTTAATCATCTTCTCAAGGTCACAGTGCTGGTCAGTGTGGGAGATAGGGTCTATAGCCAGATCTGTCTGCTTATTATGATCAATTTGGTAGATAACATATTTCTGTAAATTGCATTTTATTTTTCACTGGCTTCAAGAAACTGAAAATATATTTTCAAAGGAAAAAAATATAGATCAAAGATGCAACAAAAACATCACATGTAAGAATTTTGAAAGATCTTCTAATCCATAAGCTGAAAGAAAATGTTAATGAAATGACGATAATAACCTCAAAGCAATTAACCCAATCAAATACTAAACCTTCAAATATCAAACTGTAAGCATATTTCCCTGTGGCTAAATATATGTAGGTATTTTGTAAATAAGCAGCTTATTCCTTTATTCCAAGTATTCCCTTTTAACTCCCTCAAAATTAAAAAACCCAGATCTAGGTACTTTTTAAAAAACTTAAAAAAAAACTTGTGCTATACAGTCTTTATCTTAGCTTATTTGCTTATTTCTTGTGGGTCCCTCTCAAATTGTTTTATTAACTAAGGATTTTGCTCTTCATGGGCCAGAAATAGTAGTAAGGTTCATTTAATTGATTCATTTGTTTGACATCCTTGTAAGTTCTTGATGCTAGTAAAAAAATAAATTAAAAAATCACTCATTTTTATGTTCCTTCTTAGAATTAAAAGTGGTAAGTAGAGGTGTTGACCATTACCTTAGCAGTATCTGTAACTCTATGAAATGCTGTTAAAAATCCCTGATTTCCTACTTCAACGCTTTCTTCCAAAGTTGGCATTCCTCTGCTTGAGGGAAAAAAACTCAATAGTGCTCAGCATAAGCATGGACATTATTGGACTAGGGGATAGGTCCTTTAGTTCATTTTTCTCAGAGTTCCATTAGAATTAAATGTCCAATTTTGAAATCAGTAATTTAAGCAAGGGAAGTTTGAAAAGTGTCCCAAAAAAACAAGTTATGAAAATTATTGAAAGGCTAAGAAAATAGGTCTTATGATAAATTTAAAAGAACTAGAGCTATTTATTCTATACACGAGATGTCTACAGCAGGACTGAAGATCATCTTCATGTCTGGGTTGGGCTGTTAAGGAGTGGCGGTGGCTCCCTCCTGAAGGGGATTGAGGCACAGAATGAGGACATCTGTAAGGACTGCAGGGTTCTGGACCAGATTGCCAGGAAGGGGAACTAATTTTAAAAAAACAGGCTAGAAGTATCTTTCTTCAGTGTTGCCCAAGAACAGATTTATACTCAATCATCAACAGCAAAACTGGCCTCATTTCTAAGACACTAATTATTCACAGAATCCAGTGAGATTCAGAGACTAGGCCAGAAGGGTCAACCCCCTGGCTCCACACCCCCATGTTTTGTTTACAGAGGATTCTCCTAGTATAACACTGAGTAGTTGCTAATGGTAATGTGTTCTCAGGAGACTACTCAAGGTCCTGGAAGGAATTCAGGTTTGGGATTCAAGCAGATCTAGGTTGAAATCCATCTCTGGCACTTTATCCGTTGGTAAATTCTTAATTCTTAGTTTTTCAGGAGCTTTGCTTTCTCCACTCTTGGATGAGGATAATAATGCTTACTTTACAATGTTATGAGAATCAAATGATCAAATGAGATGATAATGTAAAACTCCTCGTCCATGGTAGGTATTTAGCAAATCTTAAGTTTCTCTGTCTTCCTATAACTGGGCAGGACTATTGGAATGAGGAGGATAGAAATGAATGTTTAGTTGGAAGCATGAATGAGGAATTGTACACATTTTATAGCTAAATTTCAACTTTTCAAATACAGTTCAGTTCAGTTCAGTTCAGTCAGTCATGTCCAACTCTTTGTGAACCCATGAATCGCAGCATGCCAGGCCTCTCTGTCCATCACCAACTCCCGGAGTTCACCCAGACTCATGTCCATCGAGTCTGTGATGCCATCCAGCCATCTCATCCTCTGTCGTCCCCTTCTCCTCCTGCCCCCAATCCCTCCCAGCATCAGGGTCTTTTCCAATGAGTCAGCTCTTCACATGAGGTGGCCAAAATACTGGAGTTTCAGTTTCACCATCATTCCTTCCAAAGAAATCCCAGGGCTGATCTCCTTCAGAATGGACTGGTTGGATCTCCTTGCAGTCCAAGGGACTCTCAAGAGTCTTCTCCAACACCACAGTTCAAAAGCATCAATTCTTCGGCACTCAGCTTTCTTCATAGTCCAACTCTTGCATCCATACATGACCACTGGAAAAACCATAGCCTTGACTAGACGGACCTTAGTTGGCTAAGTAATGTCTCTGCTTTTGAATATGCTGTCTAGGTTGGTCGTAACTTTTCTTCCAAGGAGTAAGCGTCTTTTAATTTCATGGCTGCAATCACCATCTGCAGTGATTTTGGAGCCCAAAAAAATAAAGTCTGACACTGTTTCCACCGTTTCCCCAACTATTTCCCATGAAGTGATGGGACCAGATGCCATGATCTTCATTTTCTGAATGTTGAGCTTTAAGCCAACTTTAATACAAGCAGTATATAAAAACTACCCTCAAGTTCAACCAATCTTCAAGTGATAATTCTAGGAGGCTCAGTTCCTATTTACTGTTTCCCAAGGTCTACTGCATTTCTCAAGTGCTTTCTGAATGCCAAGTTCTTTGCTGGGCCCTTTACATTCTAATACAACATGGTATTGGCTCTATTTTATAATTGAAGAAACTGAGCCTTGGAAGATTATGGACTTGCTAATCATGACACATGGCACAGAGTGTTCAATAAATTATTAGTACTGCTGCTTTCATGATGATAAGTACAGGGAAAATATGTTTTCTAAGGTGATTTCATGAAATAGAATTAAGTATAACAGTGGACCCTTAATTCACTGAATTATGTAGGGGACTTATTGTACATCTTAGGAGGATTTCTGAGAGTACAGAAGAAGTCCTCTCTGCTCCTGACACCAGTAAGTCTTGAGTGTCACTTGACTTATGCTCTTTCCCAGCTTGTGCCAGCAAGCCCTCTCTGTGCCTACAGACAGCTCTCCATTCACTGCAGGTGTGCAGGTAGGAACAGAGCAGTTCTGACTCATCGTTAGGCAGTTCCAACCTGGTGCAATTTGCCCCTCTTCACCCCGTCACCAAGTTAATGGATTGTATTAACAGCGATATTTATGGACAACAAACTGAACTCCAAGCGCAGCTATGCCTGTGCGTTTGGGAAGGCCCCCGTTCACTGCGGCTCTCACACTACAGTGCTGCCGTTTCCTGGTGGCCCTAATCCCAGTGTGCTTGCCAGATGGTACATGTGTTTCTTCTCCCTTTTGTGTAAGAAATTTTTGGCTACAGTGATCGAAGGAAGAAAGGGTAATAAAAGAATGTATATGATATTTTTCTTGGATGTTTTACAGTTATTATGTATGTCTTATCACACTTAGAATAAAATAAATGATTCCTATGGCCTACAGTGTTCTTCATGATCAGACCCTACCCCCAAGACACACACACATGCCCTAATTCCCACGTCTCTTTCCTTTGGTCACCTGGCTCTTGGCACTGTGGCCTCTTCTTGCTCCTGGGAGACACTTGGCAGTGTCCACCTCAGGACCTTTGCACTTGTTTCCCAGATGCCTGGAACTCTCTTCCTTTACCTAGCCTTGTGACTGACTCCTTCTCTTAGTCCTGGTCTCTGCTTAGATGTTAACTAAATAAAGAGACCTTCCCTGTCATCCTATCCCAAATAGCACCTTTAGTCACTTTTTTATCTTTTATCCTGCTTTGTGTTCCTTCTTAGCACTCAGCTATTTGATGCAATGTTGTCCGCTTGCTTGTTAACTTCTACTCAAGTCTATCCACACACGCGCGCAGAAGTTCCGTGAGGGTAGGGTTTCATCGACCTTGTTCATTGCTCCATGTAGCCCCAGTGCCTAGAACAAAGCCAGGCCCATAATAAGTACACTATAAACAGTGGTTGAAGAAATGATTGTATGTGAAGTTAGACTAACTTTTAAGGTATGATAAATACTCCTAAAAGTCCTATATATCCATTGTTAGCTGGCCTCACAGAAAATTACAAACAGTAGCTTCAATTTTTGTCTGGAAGTTATTGTGAAAGGAGTAGCCTCTAAAAAACGCTCCTTCCTTTGATGTGAAAGGAAAGAATTTGACACAGGTAAGAACACAGATAGGAACACAAATAGGAAAAGGAGTACGTTAAGGCTGTATATGGTCACCCTGCCTATTTAACTTATATGCAGAGTACATCATGAGAAACGCTGGACTGGAAGAAACACAAGCTGGAATCAAGATTGCCAGGAGAAATATCAATAACCTCAGATATGCAGATGACACCACCCTTATGGCAGAAAGTGAAGAGGAGCTAAAAGGCCTCTTGATGAAAGTGAAAGAGGAGAGTGAAAAAGTTGGCTTAAAGCTCAACATTCGGAAAACGAAGATCATGGCATCTGGTCCCATCACTTCATGGGAAATAGATGGGGAAACAGTGGAAACAGTGTCAGACTTTATTTTTGGGGGGCTCCAAAATCACTGCAGATGGTGACTGCAGCCATGAAATTAAAAGACACTTACTCCTTGGAAGAGAAGTTATGACCAACCTAGATAGCATATGCAAAAGCAGAGACATTACTTTGCTGACTAAGGTCCGTCTAGTCAAGGCTATGGTTTTTCCAGTGGTCATGTATGGATGTGAGAGTTGGACTGTGAAGAAAGCTGAGCACCGAAGAATTGATGCTTTTGAACTGTGGTGTTGGAGAAGACTCTTGAGAGTCCCTTGGACTGCAAGGAGATCCAACCAGTCCATTCTGGGATTTCTTTGGAAGGAATGATGCTAAAGCTGAAACTCCAGTACTTTGGCCACCTCATGTGAAGAGTTGACTCATTGGAAAAAGACTCTGATGCTGGGAGGGAATGAGAGCAGGAGGAGAAGGGGACGACAGAGGATGAGATGGCTGGATGGCATCACTGACTCGATGGACGTGAGTCTGAGTGAACTCTGGGAGTTGGTGATGGACAGGGAGGCCTGGCGTGCTGCGATTCATGGGGTCGGACACGACTGAGTGACTAAACTGAACTGAAGAATGCAGAAAGAGAGAGAGAGGAGGAGGTCAAAAGATCTAGTTACCAGTTATAATGATACAACCAATTCAACTGAAAGAGTAGATAAAACTACTGTTGCTTCTGAACAATATTTGGACCTTAACTTACACAGAAACATATTTCAAAGAGGGTTTACATTTCACGGCACAATGTCTCATAAGTCATTACAAACAGAATGAAAAATACACTTGGTGTCCAGAAACCAATGTTCTCATCTAATGTTTTATGCTGGAGGAAGGTCACAGTTCACCTGAGGTCTTTACAAGTCAATGGAAAACGTTAAGGACTGGAACTCAGCTGTTCCCTCTGGTTGACTCTTTCCCGAAGGTACACATTTCCTCCGATCCCTCTCCCCTTCAGCTTTTATATTAACAAATCAGCATCTCTTTTTATATTAACAAAATACCTACTCTTTTTTCTCTCCCTTTTCTAAAGGAAAATCCATATTTATTTCAGAAACTAAGCAGCATTTCACAAACTGCATTCTAGATAATATACAAGGTATTTACATACATTCCTCAAATCTTATACACACACACACACACATATATATGTATATTTCAGTAAATTTAGGAAACTAATGTTCTCTCTCTTTCTCTCCTATTGGTATGCAGGACACTAATTAAACTCTGAGAAGTCATACAATAAAGAAATTGTCTATCTTTGTTTAGCTATCTACTTCTAGGACTTATTTGACGAAAGAACATTTTTTTTTTTTTTGAGACATTTCTCACAGGCACAATTGAGGAGATAAATAGTTCTTTATCTATACACACACAAGATAGATACATAGGCATTAATAAAACATTTCTTATATTAATAAACAGAGATAAATGTACGGAAAGAAGATTCCATGTCATAAGCACACATGTATATTGTTAGAAGTCCTACCATATAGCCCATTCAAGGAACAGACACGTTAGAGTAAACCAAGAGTTTGTGCAAAGTTCAGGTTGCAGTTAGCTGACAGAAAGGAAAATAGGGGAGCAGGAACAGCAGGTACACTGATTTTTCGCCCTGCATCTCTTTTCTAGAAACTGCTTCAACTGACTCACTCGACACCCAGATAGTCAGGGCAGAAAATGCCTTGTCTCTGTACCCTGGAGTCTTCACCCTTACAGCTATAATCAACTGGCACATAATTAGGGCAAGACAGTCTACTAAAACCAGCCAACTAGTTCCTCTCCTAGGAATTTTGTATCCATGACTGAAGGACCATAAGGAAAAGAAAAAAGGTGGCACTGAGAGAGAAGCTGAGATTGGAACTGGGGAAGAGGAGGTCTTCCCAAAGAGCCCTGAGCCTGAGTCTCTCACTGAGGTCTAGTCCCATCCCCTCTTGGAGTCCATGAGATATCCCCCTAAACCGCCAAGAAATCTCCTTTCTCCCTTGTCCTGCTCTTCTGCTAGAATTGATTTCTGCTCTTTGCAGACTGATTAACACACCAAGGCAAGAGGAACATAATAAATGAGTCAAAGGCAACAGGGAGCAAACACTAGAATACAGAGCCCACTCATTTGTCATTTTCCATCCCCCAGATTCACCATTTATCCCTCTCTGTATTTTTGATGGGGAAAAGGTACAGTTTACATAGAAGGAAGAGATAACTGACTTTGTAGCACGAGATGCCAAGGCATTTAGATTTTCATTAGTCTGTCAAAACCTGATTACTTTTAAGAAAAGCTTTTAAATTGTCCCAGTGTTTTCCAAAAGTTGTTTGAGCCACTCATATATTATATCACACTTTGCTTCATAAATATCTTTCTTTCCAAGGACCTCTGAAGCTTTTTTTGAGGGAAGGATTTCAGGTGGTTTATTCTGATTCAGTACAAATGTTATTTAGACCTGGTAAAGCTCATTGATATTGTGGTTACATGTAAAAAGCATAGCTCTAGATTGTAATCTGTTTGGTGGTTGGATATAAGGAATATTAGAAAGCCATAAACAACCTAATTTTATTGTAACTATTTGGTTACATGTAAAAAGCATAGCTCTAGATTGCAATCTGTATTTTGGTGGTTGGATATAAGGAATATTAGAAAGCCATAAACAACCTAATTTTATTGTAACTATTTGCCTTAAATCAACTTTAATAAAAAAAATCACTTTCCTAGAAATGAGACCAACAACACAAAAGCATTGAACAAGCAAATAACCTTAGAGGCACACAATTACGAAAGGCTTGAAACTCACAAGCAATCAGAATTACAAACTAAACCAAGGCATCTTTTTCTATTAATCAAGTTATACACACCCACCCACCCCTACACACACACAAGTGTGTATGCCTTGGGGAATGATATGGCAGCATATACTAAATGCTATGTAAATGCATGTGCTTTTTTGATCCACAGTTCAACTTCTAAGAAAAAGGAAAAATATTAAATATGAAAAAGCTGCATCCTTAAATATGTTAAATACTACAATTTTTAATAGTAAAAATGGAAATAAAAACTAATGTTCAGCTAGAGGAGAATAATGTAGTTAATCATAGTATATACACTTGATAAATTGTTATACAATAATTAAAGCAATGGTTTTGGTGACAATATTGTTATTTAGCTGCTAAGTCATGTCCGACTCTTTGCAACCCCGTGGACTGTAGCCCACCAGGCTCCTCTGTCCATGGGATTCTCCAGGCAAGAATACTGGAGTGGATTACATCTCCTTCTCCAGGGCATCTTCCTGATCCAGGGATCAAACCCTCATCACCTGCATTGCAGGATTCTTTATCACTGAGCCACCAGGGACCAGGCAACTTATATAAGCAACTAAAACGTATTCATAATTTTATATTAAAGAGCAGGGCCAACATTGCATATATGGGATATATACATATATATGTAAATATATATAAACTATATAAAAAGAAATATATGTTAAAAAGTCTGAAAGAAATATTCCAAATTGTTTATAGTGGTTTATTGAATTGTAATATAACTAGTTTTTGGTATTTACTAAAAGTGTGATTGTGTTATTTTTCTAATTTTACATTTGCTAAATGAAGCAAGTCTTGAAATCTATAAATAGTAAACGTCCATACACCAAGAAACCAAATTTTGATACTGACATAGAGCCAACTAGAATTTAAAGACTAAGTCCCCCCCTAAAAAAAGTATCTGTTAAAAAAAATTCAATTAAATCACTTGTCTATACCTAGTATACGTTCTAGGGAAAGTATTCTAATCTCAGAGTACACAGTGTTTTAGAAACTGTGTATTAAGAATACATTTTTAAATATTCACCAATACAGTTCCCAGGTATGATAATATGCTATTCAGCAATGAACAAGATAATTAGATTATTTTCTTTTGGCACATTGTTGTTGTTCAGTCCCTAACCTGTGTTCAACTATTTGCAACCCCATGGACTGCAGCACCAGGTTTCCCTGTCCTTCATTATCTCCCTGAGTTTGCTCAAACTCATGTTCACTGTGTCAATGATGCCATCAAACCATCTCATCCTCTCTTGCCCCTTTCTCCTGCCTTCAGTCTTGGCTAGCATCGGGGTCTTTTTAAATGAGTTAGCTCTTTGCATCAGGTGGCCAAAGTATTGTAGATTCTGTAATCAGTCCTTCGAATGAATATTCAGGGTTGATTTCCTTTAGTATTGATTGGTTTAATCTCTTTGCAGTCCAAGGGACTCTCAGGAGTCTTCAACACCTCAGTTCAAAAGCATCAATTCTTCAGCACTCAGCCTTCTTTATGGTCCAACTCTCATATCCATACATGACTACTGGAAAAACCATAGCTTTGACTATATGGACCTTTGTGGCAAAGAGATATCTCTGCCTTTTAAAACATTGTTGAATCATGTAAATTATTACATGTGAAACAAATCACCAGTCC
Source organism: Capra hircus (assembly GCF_001704415.2). Classification (NCBI taxonomy): domain Eukaryota; kingdom Metazoa; phylum Chordata; class Mammalia; order Artiodactyla; family Bovidae; genus Capra; species Capra hircus. The sequence goes on from NC_030817.1 coordinate 58,873,135, forward strand.
AGGTTCGATGCATGATACAGGTGCTTGGGCTGGTGCACTGGGATGACCCAGAGAGATGGTATGGGGAGGGAGGTTGGAGGGGGGTTCAGGATGGGGAACACATGCACACCCATGGCAGATTCATGTCAATGCATGGCAAAACCAATACAATATTGTAAAGTAAAAAATAAATAAATAAACTGAGATTAAAAAAAAATAATAAAACACTGTCTAGGTGTGTCATAGCTTTCCTTCCGAGAAGCAAACATCTTTTAACTTTGTGACTGCAGTCACCATCCACAGTGATTTTGGAACCCAAGAAAAGAAACTCTGCCACAGTTTCCACTTTTTTCCCATTTATTTGCGACAAAGTGATCCGACTGGATGCCATGATCCTAGTTTTTTGAATGCTGAGTTTCAAGCCAGCTTTTTCACTCTCCTCTTTCACCCTCATTAAGAGGCTCTTTAGTTCCTCTTTACTTTCTGCCATTAGAGTGGTGTCATCTACATATCAGAGGTTGTTATTTCTCATGGCAATCTTGGTTCTAGCCTGTGATTCATCCAGTTCAGCATTTTGCATGATGGACTTTGCATAGAAGTTAAATAAGCAGACAACATACAGTCTTGAAGAACTTCTTTCCCAATTTTGAATCAGTTCCATGTCTGGTTCTAACTGTTGCTTCTTGATCTGCATACAGGTTTCCAGGAGGCAGGTAATGTGGTCTGGTATTCCCATATCTTTAAGAATTTTCCACAGTTCGCTGTGATCCACACAGTCAGAGGCAGTAGCATAGTCAGTAAAGCAGAAGTAGATGTCTTTCTGGAATTCCTTTGCTCTTTCTATGATCCAGTGAATGCTGGCAATTTGATCTCTGGCTCCTCTGCATTTCTAAATCCAGCTTGTACATCTGGAAGTTCTCAGTTCATGTACTGCTGAAGCCTAGCTTGAAGGATTTTGAGTATTGTCTTCAGTTCAGTTGCTCAGTCATATTCAACTCTTTGCGACCCCATGAACCGCAGCACGCCAGGCCTCTCTGTCCATCATCAACTCCCAGAGTTCACCCAAACCCATGTCCATAGAGTCAGTGATGCCATCCAACCATCTCATCCTCTGTCATTCCCTCTCCTCATGCCTTCAATCTTTCCCAGCATCAGGGTCTTTTCAAATGAGTCAGCTCTTCTCATCAGGTGGCCAAAGTATTGGAATTTCAGCTTTAGCATCAGTCCTTCCAATGAACACCCAGGACTGATCTCCTTCAGAATGAACTGGTTGGATCTCCATGCAGTCCAAGGGACTCTCAAGAGTCTTCTCCAACACCACACTTCAAAAGCATCAATTCTTGGGCGCTCAGCTTTCTTCACGTTCATACATGATCACTGGAAAAACCATAGCCTAGACTAGACGGACCTTAGTCGGCTAAGTAATGTCTCTGCTTTTTAATATGCTGTCTAGGTTGATCATAACTTTTCTTCCAAGGAGTAAGCATCTTTTAATTTCATGGCTGCAGTCACCATCTGCAGTGATTTTGGAGCCCCAAAAAATAAAGTCAGCCACTGTTTCCCCATCTATTTGCCATGAATATTGCCTTACTAGCATGCAAAATGAGTGCAATTTTACAATAATTTAAGCATTCTTTGGCACTGTCCTTCTTGGGGATTGGAATGAAAACTGACCTTATCCAGTCCTGTGCCCATTGCTGAATATTCCAAATTTCCTGGCATATAGTACAGCGCTTTAACAGCATCATCTTTTAGGATTTGAAATAGCTCAGCTGGAATTCCATCACCTCTACTAGCCCTGTCCGTAGTAATGCTTCCTAAAGGTCCGCTCGACTTCACACTCCAGGATGTCTGGCTCTAGGTGAGTGATCACACCATCATGGTTATCCAGGTCATTAAGACCTTTTTTGTCTATTTCTTCTGTGTGTTGTTGCCACTTTTCTTCATCTCTTCTGCTTCAATCCGGTCCTTACCATTTCTGTCCTTTTATTGTGTCCATCCTTGCATGAAATGTTCCTTGATATCTCCAGTTTCCTTAAAGAGATCTCTAGTCTTTCCCATTCTATTTCCCATTCTATTCTATTCCCATTTCTTTGAATTGTTTACATAAGAAGGCTTTCTTTTCTCTCTTTGCTCTTCTCTAGAACTCTGCATTCAGTTGGGTATGTCTTTCCCTTTCTCTCTTGCCTTTTGTTTCTCTTCTCTTCTCAGCTATTTGTAAGGCCTCCTCAGACAACCATTTTACCTTCTTGCATTTCTTTTTCTTTGGCACATTATACTGTTAATTTTTTTTTTTTCCTGAGAGAAAGCAAACATACTACATAGTGTTATAAATGTTGAATATCTACTTTTACATATTTTTTTATCAGTCTCAATTCATGTGCATGAGAAATTCTGAAAACAATTCTCCTATAACAAATCCCATCAGAAGGCAACTTTGAAAACATTAAATGTTCTTTTTCCCACTGTTGTCGCTATTACTGTTACTCGACACTGTAGCTGAAATTTAACATTCTAAACACAAACGTTGTCCTCTCCTACCACCACTCTAAGAAAAGTTTCCTCCAAAATGTCATTCCTTACCTCCCCTTTGCCAAAAGAAAAGAATGGTCTTTGTCTTCTCCCCATTAGCCTGGAGTCCTCTATAGCCTCTGGCACCATTAATAGCTTTTGAATTTCTGCTGTATTCCAGGCATTGTTCTCAGTGCTTTCAAGCATGGTCTTACTTAATTCTCACACCAACCCTAAGAGCAGATACTTTTAACTGCCCCATTTACACACATGGGGAAACAGAGGCACCCAAAGGGTAAGCTGCCAAGATAATCTTGCTAGTTATATTATGGAATCTAAATTTGAACTCAGTCAGTCCTACTCGAAAATCCAAGTGCTTGTCCACAGGAAAGTCATCATCTCCAAACCGCTGTGCTTTTTGGAGTAACCTCCTGTTACATTACTTCTGCGCCCTTTGCTACTTCCTCATGCTTTCTCTCCTTTGCCCCAACTGATGAGGAAGCCCAGGATCTATTTCCCTCGGCCCAGAGGTTCTTCCCCACCCCCACCCCACCCCGGACTTAAAGATCGTGTCATGATAACGAGTGTCAGCCTCTATGCGGGAGACCCATTTAAAATACTTTGTTGGTGGTGGTCTGTCGCTAAGTTGTGTCAGATTCTTTTGTGACCCCATGGACTGTAGCTTCTCAGTCCATGGGATTTTCCAGGCAAAAGTGGATTGCCATTTCTTTCTCCAGGGAATCTTCCTGACCCAGGGACCGAACCCATGTTGCTTGCATCTCCTGCATTGGCAGGCTGATCCTTTACCACTGGGCTGCCAGCAAAGCCCTTAAAATACTTGTGCCAAGTGCAATTAATGGTATTGTTATTGTTTTATTGTATGAAAATAGTGCTTCACATGAGAATATGCTTCACACATGTTATTTGATCCTCAAACTCTACATGTCCAAGGTCAAGTTAATTTCTCTTCAACGACTTTTGGCTTCCCTGTTCTTTCAGGGTGTATCATTCTCCTGTGCTCAACAGCTGAGTCATCTTTAATTCCTCCTTCTTTAGTCTCCACATTTGATCTATTACCTGGTCCTAAAGACTTTCACCAAGCCGTTCAGCTTTCTTTCCTTCTTTTCACTTTCTTTGTCACTAAAGCACACTCCAAGAATATCATCCCCCTCACTCAAAAACCTTCAGTGGCTGCCTACTACCTAACCAGATTAAGAGCAACCTCCTAAATCAAAACCTTAAGGTTTCTTTATGTCTTCACCATCTTTCAGCATCCATTTAAATTAATTCACTATGTGTGTCCCACACTCATTTATAAGAGAAAACACTTATGCCTCATCTCTAATCAAGGGGAACACTGCAAGGTTTCAAACAGATCAAGTCACATGCATTTTGTGTTAACAATCATCACACTCTTCTTAATGCATGATTTTAAAGTAATTTGGCCTGAAAAGTTCCTACAACACCTTGCAGATATCAGCTAAGATTACCTCATCTTTTAAAAAAAAAACCATGTGACTGTTCTCCACAGTTACATTTACAAAATAATCCCCACATTTTAACACAGAAAACTGCCCCTTCCATTCCATAGAGCAGTAGAACAGGAAAAGAGAAGAGTACAGAATATTTTTGGGCTGTTGAAATTGTGAAAATCCTTTTAAATATTCTCCCTCGTCCTAATAAAAGAGTATGGTTCCCAAATAAGAATCAGTGTGAGTCAGCAGGACTGTAGTCATGACATCCGGTGCTATAAACAGGATTACCCTGAATGATGAAAGCAGCCTAAGGGTAGTGAGGCAGGTAGCAAATTTTTTCTTAGGTTTTGATTTGTATGAGAACTTATTCATATGAATCATATTTAAACCTAATTTTGGTAATATTATTTAAATTCTACATTTTTTTTTAAAGTAAAAATTAGCTTATTCTCTGTGGTTAAGTCTGATAGTTTGGCCCTGCAATCAAGGCACTGAAGTGCCCCCTGGTGGCAGCCTATCATTATTGCAGGTTCATACTTGTTCCTGCTGAGTCGCTTAGTCCTGTCCGACTCTTTGCAACCCCACCTACTGTAGCCCGCCAGGCTCTGTCTTTTTCAGGCAGGAATACTGGAGTGGATTGCCATTTCCTACTCCAGGGGATCTTCCTTGGGATCAAACCCATATCTCCTGCGTCTCCTGCACTGGCAGGAGGATTCTTTACCACTGCACCACCTGGGAAGATATACTTCCTTGAGGACTCTCCAATTTCATCCTTTCCTGAATTCTTGATAGGCATTTGATAGACACAGTGCTATTTCAGGGGCCATTAGTTCTAATCTTCTACCCATCTTTTAAAAATCCCTAACTACCTAGCCAATGCCTGATATTCTTCAGGTAGTCCTTTATTACCGCAATGCAAAAGAATGCTCAAACTACCACACAACTGCACTCATCTCACATGCTAGTAAAGTAATGCTCAAAATTCTCCAAGCCAGGATTCAGCAATATGTGAACGGTGAACTTCCAGATGTTCAAGCTGGTTTTAGAAAAGGCAGAGGAAACAGAGATCAAATTGCCAACATCTGCTGGATCACGGAAAAAGCAAGAGAGTTCGAGAAAAACATCTATTTCTGCTTTATTGACTATGCCAAAGCCTTTGTCTGTGTGGATCACAATAAACTGTGGAAAATTCTGAAAGAGATGGGAATACCAGACCACCTGACCTGCCTCTTGAGAAACCTGTATGCAGGTCAGGAAGCAACAGTTAGAACTGGACATGGAACAACAGACTGACTCCGAATAGGAAAAGGAGTACGTCAGGGCTGTATATTGTCACCCTGCTTATTTAACTTATATGCAGAGTACATCGGAGAAACACTGGGCTGGAAGAAGCACAAGCTGGAATCAAGATTGCCAGGAGAAATATCAATAACCTCAGACATTCAGATGACACCACCTTTATGGCAGAAAGTGAAGAGGAACTAAAGAGCCTCTTGATGAAAGTGAAAGTGGAGAGTAAAAAAGTTGGCTTAAGGCTCAACATTTGGAAAACGAAGATCATGGTATCCGGTCCCATCACTTAATGGGAAATAGATGGGGAAACAGTAGAAACAGTGTCAGACTTTATTTTTCTGGGCTCCAAAATCACTGTAGATGGTGACTGCAGCCATGAAATTAAAAGACACTTACTCCTTGGAAGAAAAGTTATGACCAACCTAGATAGCATATTCAAAAGCAGAGACATTACTTTGCTGACTAAGGTCCGTCTAGTCAAGGCTATGGTTTTTCCTGTGGTCATGTATGGATGTGAGAGTTGGACTGTGAAGGAAGCTGAGCACCGAAGAATTGATGCTTTTGAACTGTGGTGTTGGAGAAGACTCTTGAGATTCCCTTGGACTGCAAGGAGATCCAACCAGTCCATTCTGAAGGAAATCAACCCTGGGATTTCTTTGGAAGGACTGATGCTAAAGCTGAAACTCCAGTACTCTGGCCACCTCATGCGAAGAGTTGACTCATTGGAAAAGACTCTGATGCTGGGAGGGATTGGGGGCAGGAGGAGAAGGGGACGACTGAGGATGAGATGGCTGGATGGCATCACGGACTCGATGGATGTGAGTCTGAGTGAACTCCGGGAGATGGTGATGAACAGGGAGGCCTGGCATGCTGCGATTCATGGGGTTGCAAAGAGTTGGACACGACTGAGCAACTGAACGGAACTGATGAGAGAGAGACAAGCTATGTGTCATGTATGCCTTATTGTTAACAGGCTGCTCTATGGTGTTAATAAGTTCACAACTCTCTGCTGAGAAGGGTTTTGACAGCAGACACAATACTCCAAGATCTTCAGAAGAGAAGGGAATATTCCAGGCAAAGGTGAGGGAAGGGCAAAAAACAGAGGGGCTACATGGGCCAAAGATCAATTTTGTCCATCTCAGCATCTTCTGTTTTAAAACCTTTGTCAGCTTTGGGAAGGAAGTATCTTTGATGGAAGCAAAGATACTTTAGTGAAAAGTGAAAATGGGCCTTACTATGAACAGAAGCACTTGGACAGATAGGGGACAGGGTTGGGGGGATGACCAACCTTCCTGAGTATCTCTCTTCTACCCTGTCTGCATCAGGAAACTAGTGTGATCTGTCCTGAGAAATGTGTTTAACCTAGTTCTCAGCACACGTCACTAACACTTTCTGCTTAACTTGCCTCAGGCGCAGAAGAGCTACATGATCTGGTTACAGTTTAACATATGCCAATGGCTAAGTGATTTCTCTAATTTCTCTAGGGAAAAACAATCCCATGGTAAAAATCAGACCCTAGGAATCCAGTCTAATGCTAACACTAGGAAGATATTTATTGTATTCAACAGCTGGTGTGGTGGTGTGTAAGATTTCTTTTCGGAGGAGGAGGATAGGGCCAGGAATGCCAAGCCTCACGATTTTATCGTTCCACATCCCTGTTTGCAGCACTGACACCGCTATGCAGATATGAAAATCCCAAAAGGTGTTTGTCCTTAACACTGGTTGATTCCAGGAGAGGAAAAGAAAATGTAGTCAATGACTGTATTCTTTTTTTTTTTTTTTTTTTGAGATCAAAATCAGTAGAAGCTCAGTATTTCCCAGTATCATAGCTGCTGAGAAACAGCATAATATTCATTTGTGAACCTTAATATAGAATCACTGAAGGATTGGTATATGTCACTTAAATCCCAGACAACATTTCCCTTTGTGGAAGAAACTTTGCAAAGTTTCTAAATTCTGCCTCCTCAGTGACTTCTGCAATGATCCTGAAGAGGCTGTTGACAAACAGGAAATAATACAGAATTATACCTCCTGGTCTCCTGAGCCATCACATCTATGTTAAATGGGTACTCATTTTGTTTTCCAGAGATGGAAATCTAGCTTTCATGGTCGGGCACTACTGTCTTTCCTTGAAGCTGCTCTGTCCAACACGAGAGCCATTAGTCACAGGTCTCTAGTACTAAATTCTTAAAATGCAGCTAATCTGAACTGAGATGTGCTATAAATGCAAACACACAGCAGACTCAGAAGCTTTACCAAGAAATACAACCTATCTCATTATTAGTGTTTTAAACTGATTACATGTTAAAATAATATTTTGGACATACTGGGTTAAGTAAGACATATTATTAAAATTCGACTTTGTTCCTATCTTTTTAATTTGGCCACTAGATCATTTAAAATTGCACATGTGCCTTGTATTCTATTTCTACCAGTAAGGCTCAACTCTTGCTGCATTAGGATTACTCAGAGCTCTTAAATACTCCCAGACTCCAGGCTCTCACACCTGAGCAGTTCAATCAGAATATCTGGGGTTGGGGCTCAGCGCTGGGACTTTGGTTGCTTGGTTTCTGCGTTTTGAAAGCTCCCAAGGTGACACTAACATACAGCTAACACGGAGAACTGCTGCTCTACATTCTGGAATTCCATGATTCCGAGATTCTAATGGCAACTCATTAGAGTTAAAGGTTCAGAGTTGTTTTTTCCTTATTCTGTATAATCAACTTTGTCTGTTCTGATCTATTTCTCCCTAAAGAAACAATGAAATGTTTTTTGAGTCATGCAAGTTAGAACTCTGTTTGTTTTATTTTTTAATGAAGTTCACATGAATCCAACACATTGCCAGGGCTCAAAAAAAATGCACTGAACTTGAAATTTTAAACTTGATGAGTAACACAGAATCTTTCCTGGGGCTGCTTCTGACACTGGCCTTTTCTTCTTGGAAGCACCTGCTTTGTCCCTGCTAGTAACAAGAAATGCATTCACAGTGCTTCTAGACTTGACTGTGCCTATGAATCATCTGGGTATCTGGTTCATATGCAGATACTGATTCAGCATAGCTAGGGGGTAGCTAGGAGGTAATTCCTGCATTTCTATCAAGTGTCCAGTGCAGGTGAGCAACAGGGTTTAGGGGATGAGCTAAAACTCACCTGGGTGGGGCTCATGCACAGCTGCTCAGCCACACACAGAAAGGTCGACAACATGCTTACTCGGCTTTCTGTAATGTGCACAGAGCAAACTGTTCAATGCCCTCTGCTCTGGTTTGTCCACTGAAGCATCATTGCATGAGCACCTATTTCCTCTCTCTCTAAAGGTGAGCATCCTGAGAGTGGGACAGTATCTTTATCACATCTCTTAGACCTACTCCACTGAACCATCTTTCTTCCCATCCTCAGGGCTGAAAAGTAGCCTGTGGGTTGGAGAAGGGGCTCTAAGTGGGACTAATCCCATGTTCCTCCAGAACCCCTTGCATCTGCTGACAGGACTCAAAACTCAGTTCAGGGTGTTCCCTAGGACTAATTGTACCTTGCTTTTTAGACTTGTCTGTATCACTGGCCACAAGAAGTCCAGGCTCCCAGGTCACCCACTTCTCTTATTCTTGACTTCCCTTCAGGCTCTTCACCTCCCTCATGCCATATCCACCTTCCAATCACAAGATCCTCAAACCACAAGACCCCTGCAGGGTGCACTGTGCCCTCTGGATTCACAGTCCTTTAGCAGTTCTCTTATATCCTCAGCCTCCTCTCTGAATGTTTCTTCCACCTGGGGCCCTTCCCAAGAGCACTGCTCCCCTGCCACCCTCCCAGATGGCAGCAATGTTTCCCCTTCTTCTTCTGGGCCTAGAGATGGAGTGCCTGTCCTCCTTGACCCCTCAACTGCCTCCATACCATTCTCCCTTGCTAAAACCCTGAGCTTTTTCTCTCAAGCAGTCACCCATCGCTTGCTACCACTCCCCGACTACACCTGCTCATTTTGGATTCCTTTAGCTTCTGGCTTAGGATCACTCTCTCCTGCACTGTTTCTCCCCCTTTCCTTGGTGATTTCATGCACAGGTAAGTGTGGACATAAATGGAATGTCCAGCATGTTCTCTTAGGCACTTGAAGGCTCTCCTCCAATAACTGGGTTTGACATCTCCCTCAACCACTCACTCCCATGAACAAACCCTCCTGGATCAATGTAATTTCAGCATCTCTGATTTAGCCAGGGTAGGATCAATCCTTTATAAATATCACAAAGTCTAACAAAATAGGCATGGTCCGAGCTTATTTCTAACTCAAGGCATATCACATATTGAGGTTGGTGGAGAGCCTTCCATGTGGTGACTCAGGGACCATTTGACTTGAGATGCAATCCTTTCCCAGGTCTGAGGTTCTTTTGCTGTGTTCTCTGCAGACAGCTGGTAGAAAAGAGGGAGGATATAGGATTGCAGAAGATAACTTCTTATGGGTCAGGCCTAGAAACAGGGAACGCTTCCACCCGCATTTCATTTTCCATAACCAGTCACTGGCCATATTAACTCTAAGGAGAAATAAAAAAGTGTAGTCCAGCCATGTTTGGTGGTGAACAATGACCACACCATCCACATTCCCATTTTCATCCATCCCAGCGTTGGACCCCGTACCTCTTAGCTTTCCAGTTCACCTTGTGCCTCAACTATAAGCCTTCAGTCACTGGGAGCACTAACCCAGTGATCCTACTATCTTTTGCTGTCCCTTACCCTCTTCTGGTTTTGGCCCATTGAAACCTGGCCAGTCATCATGACTCCTTGCCCCTCTAGCGTCATCCCTTGGCAAAACTGCAACCCTGGTTAAAGACAGCAAACTGCCTAAACCTGAACAACTACACACGGCTGGGGGAGAACTCACAACTACATTCACTGATCCCATTTCAACTTCATGGGGATGAACATCAGTGAGCTCTTTCCCCTGTCAGGCAACTGTGTGTGTTTCCTACTCTCTGAGACAACCAAGTAATACCTTATCCACTCTCCTCATGCCTTTGAGATCTTCTCCACCATCTTGGTATCTTCTCCGCCACTTTCAGGTGATGGTTTTTCTTCCTGTTTCACTGAGAAAGTTTAAGCCAGCAGAAGAGAAATCCACTGACTCAGTCCACTACCTACCCTCTGACAACAATATGTGTCCTGCCTCCCCGCACCCCAATACCATTGTCACCCATCTAATGCCACCCCTCACCCTGCCCCCCATATTCTAGATCAGTGGTCCCAAGCCTTTTTGGCACCAGGGACCAGTTTCACGGAAGACAATTTTTCCACAGATGGGGTTCAGGGGATTGGAGAGAGGAGGTTTGGTGATGATTCAAGCACATTGCATTTATTGAGCACTTTTTATTACTGCATCAGCTCCATCTCAGATCATCAGGCATTAGATCCTAGAGGCTGGGGTCTCCTACCCTAGATCCATCCCTTCCCACCTATTCAAGAACATGACTCCACCAACTCCTCTCTCTCCAGCACCAAGAATTCCTCTTCTTATTCAATTATTCTCATCATCACATAAAAATGCTACCATCACTCCCATTTAAAAAACAAAAACAAACCAAAAACCCTCTTTTGTTCACCATCCCCTACTAGCTCTTTCCCTTCCCTCTACTCTGTTTCCAATTCCTCTCCTCCCCTCCTCCTCTAAGGGCTTCTCTTGTGGCTCAGCTGGTAATGGATCTGCCTGCAACGTGGGAGACAGGGGTTCGATCCCTGGGTTGGGAAGATCCCCTGGAGAAGGGAAAGGCTACCCACTCCAGCATTCTGGCCTGGAGAATTCCATGGACTGTATAGTCCATAGAGTCGCAAAGAGTCAGACAACAGAGTGACTTTCGCTTTCACTCCTCTCTTAAAATCATCCATACTGGCTCTTACCCCCTACACCACAGACTCTTGTCAGAGTAACAGATAGCCTCCCCTTGACTTAACTTACCAGTCACTTCTCAACCTGTTATTGAAATGCAAGTGCCTGACGCTCAGCAAGGCCAAAAGATACCAAAACGTCACACTTTGTAACAGAAAAAGGTTTATCGCAGGGCCATGCAGGGAGATGAGTGGCTTATGCCTTAAAACCCCCAAACTCCCCAATAACTTTCAGAAAATCCCTCTTATAGGAAAGGTGAGGGATGGGCATGGTTAGTTGTGGCAAACTTCTTGGTGTCAGAGCCTTTGTTCTTGAGGTCATGATCAGGTATCCATGTTCCTGTAAACCTCTACCAAATGAACGTTATTCTCTGTTCTGACAAGAAAGGGAAAGGTCCTCAGGCACAACTTTCACCTTCCAGGGTCCTGGACCTGGCTACTGCTACTGCTGCTGCTAAGTCACTTCAGTCGTGTCCAACTCTGTGTGACCCCACAGATGGCAGCCCACCAGACTCTGCCATCCCTGGGATTCTCCAGGCAAGAACACTGGAGTGGGTTGCCATTTCCTTCTCCAATGCATGAAAGTGCAAAGTGAAAGTGAAGTCGCTCAGTTGTGGCCGACTCTTCGCGACCCCATGGACTGCAGCCTACCAGGCTCCTCTGTCCATGGGATTTTCCAGGCAAGAGTACTGGAGTGGGGTGCCATTGCCTTCTCCGTAAGAGGAGGCATATCTCAGTTGGCGGCTTCCTCGGGGTCAGATGCCGCAGATTGCACTTTAAACAGATGGGCGCTGCTCTTAGGTCACAGAGGCAGGGATGGAGGAGAGGTTTACGGCTGCCTCAAAGCCTGGGCCTGGCCAGTGGGTGGCCTTGGTGAGGGCTCTGGAGTCCTGCAGGACACAGCCCCCAGACTCTTCCCTGGACATGCCACACCCACCCCCAGCTCACCTGCCGGCCCAAGGAGGGCCCCAGGGAGAAGGTCAGGATCTGCTCCTTACTTCACTCTCCACCTGAGGACCACCACTCCACCAACCACTGACTAAATCCCCTCACTAACAATGGCTTTTTGACAGTTGTTGCTTGTGGGCAGGGCCCACTGCAGAACCAACCAATGGCTGAGCAGGACCACTAATGGTTGCTCATTGACAGTTGGTGGCTTGTGGGTGGGGCCCACTGCAGTGCTGACCAATGGCTGAGAGGGACCTGTTGCCTAGTAACAGGGTGTGGCGTAATGGCACACAGTAGGGCAGGCTGCTAATGCAGAGTAGGACAGTCTGTTATAAGCCCTCCTCTAACTTGACCTTCTGGCAATGTTTGGTATGGTTTCTCTTTCTCTTCCCTCCCTGCTCGCTTCCCTGGGCTTCCAGGGCCCCATACTCCTGATTTCCCTTTCACTTTGCTGGAGGTTCCTCATCAGCCTCCTTTGCTGGTTCCTCCAGACATCTTGGGGAGCCTGGGGCTCAGGCCTTGCACTTCTCCTGCTCTCCATCTGCACAGCCAATGAGCTCACACAGTCCTTGACCTTCAGCACCATCTCTGCCTTGATAGATCTCACATGTGCCCTTCATCCCAGATGCTTCTCCTAATTCTAGACCCTTAGGTCAATCTATGTCCTATCCATGGACACCCAATCCAGCGTCCTCCACTTGAGGGTCAGACGCCAGTGACCAAAAGCCAACTTAAGTATTTTTTTTTCCCCAGATGTCTTCACCCATGGTCCCCCGCTTAAAAGCAACTCTGTCCTTTTGCTTAGGCAAAATTGAAAAAACAAAACAAAACATGTAGTGTCAGCAATTCCACTCTTTCTTTTATACCCACTTCAACCTGTCAGGAAATTTTGCTGAATTTTTCCCCCAAATATATCCACTTCTCACCATTTCCACTGCCACTGTCTTAGTCCAACCCTCTGAGAGCCTTTCATAATTCCTGTAGGAGCCTCCTCACTGTCTCCTCTTTTGTAGCCCTGCCTTCCTACAATCTATTCTCAGTGCTGCTGCAGAGTGATCCTGTTATAGTACAAATCCAAGCCTCCCCTCTCCCCTGGTTCCTAACCCCTCAGTGTTGTTTTATCTCACTTAATGTAAATGCCAAAGTCTTGAAATATCCTTCAAGATCTGACATTGCTGCTGCTGTCGCTTCAGTCGTGTCCGACTCTGTGCAACCCCATAGACGGCAGCCCACAAGGCTCCCCTATCCCTGGGATTCTCCAGGCAAGAACACTGGAGTGGGTTACCATTTTCTTCTCCAAAGATCTGACATTATCTGGCCATTTTCTCCTTGAACTCATCCCCCATTACCCAACTTCTCTCACTTCACAGAGACGATCCTATTTTCTTTGCTGTTCCTCAGACATACTTTGGTAGCCTCAAGGCCTTGGCACTAACTGTTCCTTCTGCTTTGAATATTTTTACTCCAGGTACCCCCATAGTAAAACTTCTGCTCCTTCTTCAAGTACTCACTCAATGAATCTTCTTAAACAAGGGTCCCTGACCTCTGGGATCTAATGCCTGATGATCTGAGGTGGAACTGATGTAATAATAATAGAAATAAAGTTCATAATAAATGTTATATGCTCAAATCATCCCAAAATCATCACCTAGCCCCCTAACCCCTGGTCCTTGGAAAAATTGTCTTCCCTGAAATCAATCTCTGGTGCCAGAAAGGCTGGGGACTGCTGTTAGCTATCTTTTATAAAATACTCTTTAACATTATATCACATCCTAACATTTTATAATTTGCTTACTATGTTTTTATTGCCTCTCTCTCTCTATTAGAATCCAAGAGGGTAGGGATTTTTTATCTGCTTTTTTAATCTTTTTTCAATCATACATCCCAACACTGTAGAGCTACGCTCAATAAATATTTGTTGAATGAAATCATATCTCCATGGTCCTTAGCCCATGTCATGTACCTCATAGGCCCTTGGTAAATTTTCATTGCACAGGTAAATTAAACCACTTTACAACCTTTATCTTAAAATGGGTCTGCTTTATTTGGCAATGTCTAAAGCTCTCTAGCAGAAAACCATTCTTAAATATACAAAACCTGGAAAAGCATGTGTAAGAGTTATTTTCTACAGACAAAGTACTGGCAGTACCATCTTTCATACCTTCACTTTCACTGTTCCAGACATTTAAAGCTGACTAATTAGCAGCAGGATCTTAGTCTTGTAACTTTCGTCCAGCATTTGCCAGAATCAATGTCCAACAAGAAAGCTGTCAGCCTTTACTTGTTTTTCATGCCTCTGCTTCCCTACACATCCCATGACTGAGTCCGCTTATGCCTACACCTAATACCAAAGGTGGCGGGGGGAAGGAGAAAAGGGTGAGAAAGAGTTGGAGGTGATGGCAGTAGAGGAGAAGGTGGACAAAGAAACTACCATTTCTTGTTCCCTTACTATGCCAATCCAATGTTATTCAAGTCAGCCTGTCTTTTGCAGTCATCTGTATACTTTCTAAACCACAGATTCTTGGAACAAACTCCAGAATTACCAAGTCAGAATTGCCAACAGCCAGTCCCAGGTGTGTGTGCCTTGTTAAAACTCCCTCCATAGCCAGGTGTGAGCAAAACTGGATAAGGCATTTCATATTATTTCCTCTTCAAAACAGCCACCGAAGGTAGGTATTTTAATCTTCAATTTATAGACAATGAAGCCAAGTCTCAGAGAAGTTAAGACCTTGCTCCAAAGTCAAGCCTTTCTAAGCTCTACTCTGTCTCCAAGTACAGGCCAGCCCACGTTCTATAGCACCCTGTCAAGGGCAGGCTGACATCTCTGATGGAACCCAGTCACCAGTCCTCCCAGGAACCTCATAAATGTCTGTCAGAGTCAGTGTCCTAAGGACTGCCCACTGGGCACCCATTAGGCCCAGACTCCCCGCTCACCATCCACAGGTCCTAGTCCTTGGCTGTGGCTGCAGCCCTAGTTCCTAAGCCCTGTCTTCCCGTCCATCTCTGATAAAGCCATGGGGTATCCCCCTCACTATATTAGAGCTACTTGTTTCCTTAAGGTTGTGAACACCTCTGCTTTGGATTCCCCATTCCCTTGCTCTGCCTCGGATTCCCCATTCCCTTGCTCTGCCTCCTCAATGAGATTCTGATCTTTCACCTTGTAGAAACACCCACCCAACTCCAAGTCTGAGGCTATATCTATTATCTACTTGTTTATCCATTCATTCACAAAGTATTTACTGAGCACCCACTAAGAACCAGAAACTAGTAAGCTCAACCATCCTAGTATCTTCCTGAAAGTTATGGCAGAGACAATGTGAAAGTCAACTCACATTCCCACTTCCAGTCTTTTTTTTTTGATGTGGGTGGACCATTTTTAAACTTTTTAAAAATTATTATTATTTTTTCTTTTTGGCTGTGCTGGGCCTTCGTTGATGTGTGGGCTTTTTCTCTAGTTGCCACACACAGGGGTTCCTGTCTAGTTGTGGTACACAGGCTTCCCATTGCAGTGGCTTCTCATGTTTTGGAGCACAGGCTTTAGGGCAAAGAGGCTTCAGCAGTTGTGGCATATGAACTCAGCAGTTGTGGCTCCCGGGCTCTAGAACATAGCTCAATAGTTGCGGTGAATGGGCTTAGTTTCTCCATGGCACATGGGATCTTCTCAGATCAGGGATCCAACCTGTGTCTCCTGCATTGGCAGGTGGATTCTTTACCACTGAGCCAGTAGGGAAGCACCCCATCCGCAAACTTCCATTATTATATCTGGATCTTGTTATGTACTGTAATGGCCATTTCTTTCTCCATGTATTCAACAATAGAACACATGGTAAGTGCTTTGAAGGAAAACAGAAAGATTGGACAAGCAGGAGACAGAGACATTTACCCATAAGAGGCTGGTCCAGAAAGGCTTTGCTGTAATGAACTCAGCTACACTGTGCCCATAGATGGGAAGGTGCCAGGTATGGGAACAATGACAGGAAGAACATAGAGGGAGAGGGGACAGAATAAACGGATCTTCTGGGCAGGAAGGCACTCCGAGGGGCAGCAGCAAGACAGGTGGCAGATGGAGGGCTGGAGTCAACATGTGGCTTTCTGAAGAAAGATCAAGTGCAATACACACATTTTGCCTAGAGAGAAGCGTTTAGCCTAACTGACCCATTCAGGGCCATGAGCACTGAAATGGGGAAGCAGCGCATGTGATGCTGAGCTAAGGACCCTGGAGATACAATTTCATTCAACAAATATTTATTGAGCATGGCTCTAGGGGGGCTTCCCAGATGGCTCAAAGGGTAAAGAATCTCCCTACAATGCAGGAGACACAAAAGACATGGGTTCGATCCCTGGGTCGGGAAGATTCCCTGGAGGAGGAAATGGCAACCCACTCCAGTATTCTTGCCTGGAGAATCCCATGGACAGAGGGGCCTGGTGGGTTCCAGTGCGTGCGGTCGCAGAGAGTCAGCCACAGCTGAGTGACTAAGCACATGCATGAACGCACATGCATGAACACACACACACACACACTCACACACACACACACACAATAGCTCTGGGGTATTGGGATGCATCGGTGGAAAAGATAAAAAAGCAGATAAAAATTCCCACTCTCCTGGAGCTAACATTCTGGAAACGAGAGACAATAAAAAAGTAAACATAGTAAGTAAATTATAAAATGTTAGAATGTGATAAAATGAAGCAGAAATAAAGCATGGACCACTTCAGACTCTTTGTGGGAAAAAACCTTGAACAGCTCTTTCTAAATCATGTTCTACACGTTCTCTCACTCATCCTTTCAAGTCTATTACACACCTATGGGGTGTCGTATACCATCCTAGACACTGAAGAGCCAGGGGCAAATGAGAAAAGTCTCTTTCCCTGCTCTCTCAGCATTAAATAGATTCTGACTCTACCCAGTCGGGTTCTCTCTTTCCCTGACTTTCCAGGTTCCTCCTTGGGAGTCTTACAATACAGAATGGGGGGTAAGGGGGTGGAAGGACATAGAGGCGCAACTAGGGCTAGGCAACAACGTCCCCACTCCCACGTCACCAGGTTTTTTAAGAGAGTGCTGCAGCGTGTGAGGAAAACTAAGAGGAAAATAAGGAGAGTTTTAAGAAACAGGAAGAAACAGCATAGCTAACAGGTACTGAGCTCTTAATACGTGCCTGGCAATATTCTAAACTTTCACATGTACCATTGCATTTAAACTTCATGATTTATAAACTACAATGCACTCATTTTACAGATGAGAAAATCTAGACTCAAAGAGGCTGAGTAACTCACCCAGGGTTACCCAGCTGGGCTAAGCAGCCAAGCTAGGATGTGGACACTGTCAGGATGGCCCCCACACTCATGCTCTTTACCATTATGCTGTTTCTTAACACACTGATCTTGACTGTCAAAGTTCTTTATGGCATTCATGAAATGTAAATTATTTAAAAATTGCTGTTCTTATTTTCTTCTTCTCTTTCAAATTTTCTATTATAAAACTGATTCAGAAGACTAAGCAAAGTGGGTAGTTTAATGAACTGGAACAAGGTAAACATCTTAGCAACCACCATCCAGGTCAAGAAAGGGCCACCACTGCGTTTTTACCAGCCACCACCTAAGTCCCTCCATGTGTTCCATCCTGGTCAATGTATCTTCCTCCTCAAGGGTAACTGCTACTCTGACTTTTAAAATAATCATACCATATTTGTGTTTCATGGTAGTTTTTTCACCTAAGTACTGGGTACAACAGTACACATTATGCATTTGTAAATTTGACATGTCTTTTAAGTCTATTACATTCTACAGGTTCTCTCTATCTCTTTCCTTTTTCTTACAGCCTCTTTGGGAATCTGCCCTGTAGAACTCCCACCATCGGGGCTCTGCTGACTGTACACGCATAGGGCAGTTCGCCATGTTCCTCTGTCTTCTCTAGTTCCCGCAAATGGGCAGCTGGATCCAGACGTTTGGTCAGTCCTAGGTTTGATCTCTTGGCAGGACTGTAGGTGCTGATTTGTTCTTTCACCAAGAGCATGTGGTATGTGTGTTTCTCTCTTTTTGTGATGATAGCAGCTGTTGGTGCTTAATGCCAAGACCTAATTATCCAAAGGGGGGTGCAAAGGGTGATATTCTAGTTCTATCATTTCTTTTCTACTTATTAATCCACTCATTGGAACACTTTTATAAATATAAATTTTCTGGATCTTCCCTGGTGGTCCAGTGGCTAAGGCTCTGTGCTCCCAATGCAGTGGACCCAGGTTTGAAAACCTGGTCAGGGAACTAGATCCCACATGCAACAAGTGAGAGTTCACATGCTGCAATTAAGACGTAGCCCAACCAAATATATATATAAACACACACATTTTCCCTCACTTATTATTTGGGTACCCCATGATACCATTCATAAAGGAAAAACAGAATAAATTACTCTTTCTCTTCATCGACCAATGTTCACAAAAACAACTAGTTCCCCATCATCCTCTGAAAGAGGTCAGTTTTTAAAAATACCATTATGAGGTCACAGCTTTCAACCTGTTTGATGGATTTCAAGTAATTATAATTATTCTTTTTAAAGCTCATATTTTTGCCCTTTGGCTAATAGAAACCTTTTCAAGTTGGCTCTGGGGTGTTTCTGACATGGCCCTGGTGGTACATGACGGCTCCATGGCTATCTAATATGAGTAGATGTTCCAGATGTGTCTCCTACATTTTCTATCCCAAACCCGGAAACAGACACTGGTCTAGATTCCTTTAGTGGAAATGATATTTCAAGATTACAAATCTGGGCACTAAGGATGTCACAGAATCCAAGTGTGTGTGGCCAATACACGTGGCTTTACACAGTGACGCATACTGAAATGTCAGAGTTTGGAGCAGAAGAGGGTTTATCGAAGGGTCAAGCAAGGAAAATGGGTGGCTCATGCTCAAAAGCCTGAACTCTCTGATGGTTTTCAGGGAAGAGTTTCTATAGCCAAAATTTTGAGGGAGGGCTGCAGGATCTGTGACCTCCCTTTGATTGGTTGATAGGGCAGTGTTCCAGGCATCTTGTGCTTAGGCTGAAGTTACCATCCTCCACCTGGGGGAGAGGGGTTGGGGAGGGGCTTAGTTACAGCAGGAGAACTCAGAGATGTATTGTTATATATATATATCCTCTGAGGAAGAGCCAGGACCCTGCTTCACTTGCGCTTTTGTTTCTTGACTCCTCCTCTGTTATTTCTGCATTCCCTCCCTCTCCTAATTAGTAACTGTTTGAACCTGCCCTTCAGAACTCAGGGAAGGTATAGGAGACCAAAGCTTTTTTCCTAAAAACATGATATGGTGGACACAGAAAGACTTTTGTACCTGGAGGGCCCCATAGGGTCCCACTTGGTTTCAGGGATAATCCTGGCTACTGGGTTGGTCATTGTTTCTAAGGCTTTCCCATGAGCAGAGCTAGGAAATATGCATACATACACAATGCACACACATTTTTTGTATGTATGTTATAGTCAATAAAAAGAGGTTTTTATTAAAATGAACATTTTGTCCCTCATTTTGCTTCCTAGCTGCTTAGCAATAGTCCACTGAGGAGCTATTGGCACAAAGTTCATTTAGTATCTTGAAGTCT
Organism: Capra hircus; assembly: GCF_001704415.2. NCBI lineage: Eukaryota > Metazoa > Chordata > Mammalia > Artiodactyla > Bovidae > Capra > Capra hircus. The sequence goes on from NC_030817.1 coordinate 58,892,793, forward strand.
TAGTGGAGAAAGAAAGCAATTCTTCAGTTTGAGTCTATGGATCCAATTCCCATTTCAGTGTTGTTCATTTTCCCTGTCATATATTAGTTCAAATCATTTCTTCTTGTCCATCCCATTTTACAGTCTATTTATATTTTCCAAATGCCAAAATTTCAGTAAATAATCCTCTTGGGGGACTGTTGAGATGCAAGCTGTTGCAGAAAAGAAGAGGAAAGAATGGCCTGTGGGCCAGCCCACCTGTACTTTCCTTTCATTCTGTGATTTTGCTAGCTGCAAGTCCAGACTAAGAATGAGCTACACAGGTTGCTAACACAACAGAAACACACGTTCTTACAAGGATATTAGCTAGCATAAGGCCCTGAATCCTAATTTTTAGCTTAAATGCTAGGCTATAAAAGGAGAATTACAAGAAGCTTTGGAGGGACACTAGATTAAGGAAGGATTTAGCCTATACTGAAAGGCATAAAAATAGGATGGCAAGTGCAAGAGTCAAGGGCAGATACTCAGTGTCTCTCACCCTTCCCCATGGAAATAGAGGAAAACATTTGCTATAATATCTGTGCGGTCTTGAAGACAGGTCCCGTATGACATGGCATAATACATATGAAAGGACTCTGCATGTTGCAATACACTGTGCAAATGAGCTAACAATACTATTATTAAATACTATTTAATTAAATTCAGAAATTCTTCTCTTAAAATTATCTTGACCAAGTCTATGTGCCCGGACATGCCATTTTCAAATGAAAGGCAAAGGAACGTAAAAGCATCAGGCTGGCTGCCTCTGAGTGCCTGCAGGGAGGCCAATAATATGACTCTGGGATCATCATTATCTTCATAAAAAGAAAGTCTAGAGGTTGAAAAGGGGCCAGCCTCCTGGCTTCCCACTGACAAAAGCACAAAGACAAAACTCTTCTTACGCCCACAGGTCCTCACATGCCTTCCATTGTTTACCAGAACTCAGGCCACAGGCATTTTGATAGAGGTGCCATGTCTTAGGAAAGTTCTAGAAAGTGTGCAGCCCTGAGGCAGGGTGTTGGGCCCTGGGCAGAATGAAAGGAAGGCAAGAACATGTGTGATGTTTCAGGGAGACTGAAAATGAATAAGCGTTTTTGAAAGATAGAGGGAAAGAATGTAGATGTTCTGTGGGCCTCTAATTATGCAGGTTCATGTGTGGGAATCCCAGCAACTCTGGAGTTAAAAGAAAGTTAAATACCTCATCGAAGAGATGATACTTCTCTAGAGGGGACAGAATGATGGAGCACCAGCAAAATAAGTGGGGAATGCTATAATTATAGATTAAGTTGGGAAAATATCTTTAAAGAAGCTTCAAAAATCATTTTCTCTAGATCTGTATCTCTCTTATCTGTGGACGGTACAGCCTCTTTCCCACAAGCAGAGATCTAGTCTTTATTTTAACAGCTGCTACCCTTTGTGCTCATACAAGGAGTTTTCACTGAATTTGTTCTAATGCTATTAAGAAAGAACAAAGGTGCTGCCCAAGCAAAGAAAATATAATTATTCCATTATACAGTTTACTGTGCCTTCCTCTGCTGTGAGAGGAATAACAAATGAAACGGTTAAACTAAAAATTCTGACTCATGAAACAGAGCGCCTTCCTTTCCTAAATGGAATGTTGTGATTGGAGACAAACAGATAAATAAATGCTTGAAGTTTTAAATATGCATTTCAGAGATAGGTTACAGCCTCTTCTCTCTGTCTCTCTCTTTCTCTCATCAGTTCAATTCAATGCTCCAGGAACATCCAAATTCCTTCTTTAGAAAATAACATAAATATGTTATCAGAAACATCACTAATGGTATGAAAAGTGTCCCTGTCCAGGCTGCAGCACAATCAGAGCCTTTAATCCCCAGAGAACGGGGGTCTTCACATCAACTCAGAAGAGCCAGTGCTCTTTGAGACAGCATAAGCATAAATGGGGCTTCCCAGGTAGCACCAGTAGTAAAGAATGTGCCTGCCAATGCAGAAGACATAAGAGATGTGAGTTTGATCTCTGGGTCTGGAAGATCCCCTGGAGGAAGGCACGGCAACCCACTCCAGTATTCTTGCCTGGAGAATCCCATGGACAGAGGAGCCTGGCGGGCTACAGTGCGTGGGTCATAGACAGTCAGGCCCGACTGAAGCAACTTGGCACAAGCATAAATGCCTCCAGGACTCATTACCCTGTCTTCTCAGCCTGGATTTAGAACTCAAATCCAGCCTATGCTCACCTTTTTACTGTCCCTGCTGCCTCCACTTCTGGCTCCCTGCTTGTCTCTTGCAGTTCCAACTTTGCCATTAATTCCTTGGTGCCCACGTCAGCCATCATCAGGAGCCACTGCCTCTCTTTCTGACTCTTGACTCTTTCTGACCTTTCTCAAGTGTCAAACTCCATCAGCTCTTTGCTGACTATTTTTGCCTCCTGACAGTGAGAGCTCTGCCTGCCTAGAGCAAGCAGGACTCATACATTGCAATTCTAACAGGAATTAATGTGCTGGGGGGTAGCAGCAATTCTGTTTGGAGGGTCCTGTTTTTTAAGCTACCTCACAGCTATCATACAATGGGCTTCCGGAGTATAAGAGGATTTAAGGACACAGAGAAGCATGCCTCAGCTCAAAGGAAGGAATATGTTAAAGGGCAATGGAAGTCTGCTCCAGGGAGAGAAGCATAGAAAGGGCTCATTTAACCTCAGGAAGATTTCTTCAATGTATTACAGCAAGAGAAGTTTATCCTCTCAAAGTTAAAAAGCATCTAACCAGAATCACTGAGAACAATTGTAATAAGTTCAGGGAGGCAACATTTAAATAAAATGGGCAGCCTCAAACTTTGATTATAGAACAAGGTATGTGAAACTAGAGTCTAAATAATCCTATATACACATTAGAAAGAGGAAGCAGCGTAAGAAAGAAAGTAAGTATATTATTTTTGTTTTCTTTGGGTTCTTTTTTATTGATGTATAATTGATTTACAACATGCTAGTTTCTGGTGTACAGCAAAGTAATTCAACATTTTTTTTTCAGATTGTTTTCCATTATAGGTTATTAATAGATATTGAATATAATTTCCTGTACTATATAGCAAGTCCTTGTTACTTCTCTATTTTGTGTATTGTTGTTGTTATTCAGTTGACTAGTCATGTCCAACTGTTTGTGTCCCCATGGACTGCAGCACGCCAGGCCTCCCTGTCCCTCACTACATCCCTGAGTCCGTCCAAGTTCATGTCCATTGCATCAGTGATGCCATCCAGTCATCCCATCCTCTGACACCATCCTCACCTACACTGTGAGAGCTGGAATGTAAAGAAGGCAGAGCACCAAAGAATTTTATGTATGTGCCTAGTTGTTCAGTCTTGTCCGATTCTTTATGACCCCATGGACTGTAGCCCATCTGTCCATGGAGATTCTCCAGGCAAGAACACTGGAGTGGGTTGCCATGCCCTCCTCCAAGGGATCTTCCCAACCCAGGGATTGAACCCAGGTCTCCCGCACTGCAGGCAGATTATTTACCAACTGAGCCACAGGGAAGTCCAGGGAAGATTTGTTAATCTCATACTCCTAATTTATCTCTTCCCCATCCCTTCCCCCTTTGGTAACCATAAATTTGTGTTCTGTGTTTTTGAGTCTATTTTGTATATAGATTCATTTGTATTATTTTTTAGATTCTATATATAAGTAATATATATAATATTTGTCTTCCTCTGTGTGACTTACTTCGCTAAGTATAATACTCTCTAGGTCCATCCATGTTGCTAAAAATGGCAGCATTTCATTCTTTTTATGACTTGGTAATATTCCATTATGCATGAAAACAAGATTTTAATGCAATCATCTGTTAATGGGCACTTGGGTTGTTTCCATGTCTTGGCTATTGTACACAGTGCTGCTGTGAAAACTGGGGTGCAGGTATCTTTTCAAACTAGAGTTTCTTCTTTTCCAGCTATATGTCCAGGAGTGGGATTGTTGGTAACTCTATTTTTAATTTTTTGAGGAATCTCCATACTGTTTTCTATAATGGCTGCACTGATTTACATTCCTACCAACAGTGTAGGAGGGTTTCCTCTTCTCCACATCCTCTCCAACATTTATTATTTGTAGACATTTTTATGATGGCCATTCTGAATAGTGTGAGGTGATAACTCATTGCAGTTTTGATTTCCCTTTTTATTTCTCTAATAATTAGCAATGTTGAGCATCTTCTCATGGGAAGCAGTGTAGTCTTTGTCGGGATGGAAAAATCTCAACTCTCCAGAGCCCACAGTCATGCAGGGTAGGTCAGCCCAAGAGGCTGAGGTGAAACGCAGGCTCTGCAGGAGCTGCCCCAGCACACTGAGCCCAGAGGGACATTAACGGAGAGTAGCTGGAGGAGGGATGGGACACAGAAACCCAGCAAAACAGGGTCACTCAGGGGTGGGGTCATGCAGGTGAGGAGAGTTTCAAGGCTCGCTTAAAATTCAACACTAGATACAAAACTTAGATCACAGCATCTGGTCCCATTACTTTATGGCAAATAGATAGGGAAAAGATGGAAACAGTGATAGATTCTACTTTCTGGGCTCCAAAATCACTGCAGATGGTGACTGCAGACATGAAATTAAAAGACACTTGCTCCTTGGAAGGAAAGCTATGACAAACCTAGACAGAGTATTAAAAAGCAGAGACAATACTTTGCCAACAAAAGTTGCTATAGTCAACCCTATGGTTTTTCCAGTAACCGTGTATGTACGTGAAAGTTGGACCGTAAGGAAGGCTGAGTGCCAAAACAACTGATGCTTTCAAATTGTGGTGCTGGAGAAGACTCTTTAGAGTCCCTGGGACAGCACGGAGATCAATCCAGTCAAACCTAAAGGAAATCAACCCTAAATATTCATTGGAAAGTCTTTTGCTGAATCTGAAGCTCTAATATTTTGGCCACCTGATGCAAAGGGTTGACTCATTGGAAAAGACCTTGATGCTGGGAAAGAGTGACAGCAGAAGGAGAAAGTGGAGACGGTGGATGAGATGGTTAGACAGCATCACTGACTCAATGGACATGAATCTGAGCAAACTCCAGGAGATAGTGGAGGACAGAGGAGCCTGACATGCTGCAGTCCATGGGGTCACAAAGAGTCAGACATGATTTAGCAACTGAACAACAATAAAGGGGTGGGGTAGAAAAAAAAGAGGATCATGACAAATCAGATACTAGAATAGAAACCACAGCAACTTTGGAAAAGAGAGCCAACCTGCTCTCTGGTGAGTAAAAAGAGCAAAGAGCCATCTGCTCTGTTCCTCGGGGCAGGGTCCTCAAAGGCAGGCTTAGGGAATGGCTATGCTGTGAGCACTTGTGGATGAAATCAGAAGGGGAAACCTCCATGGCTATCAAGAATGCCTCCCCACAAGTATAGTGGAACAATCCCGGACTGTTAGTTACTTATAGTTCCTTTGCATGAAGTCAGTTTCCTCATCTGCAAGAGCACTAATAAGAGCACTTACCTCAGTTAAGACAGTCATGAAGATTAAAGGACTTGGTACCTGTAAGACAGTGCCTTGCACATAATAAGTGCAAACTCAGTATAACTGAGCATTATAACTATAATAATTGTATGACCACTATTCAGAGCTAGTTCATCTATATATAATATTGTATTCACATGGGACACCATAGTTAGGTGTTTCATTGTACTCTCCAATAAAGGGTCTAGTGGAAATAAATGAACAGAAGTACAGAAAAAGTGTATAAAATAGCATTTTGATAGAACAGGGCAAATACAAGAAAATGCGGTTTGAGCACTAAATTGTGAATTGATTAGCCTTGTATGACATTAGAACTCAGACTTGCTTACTCTTTAAATTTTGAATAGATCCTTCAGTTGTACAAATTTAGGAGCATGCCATATGTAATTTTAGCCGGAGAGAAACATGTCAAGAGGCTCAGATGCAGGTAGTACGAGGGAGCTTCACTTATTATTCAAAGGGCAGATTCAGCTGGTGTATAAGGCCAGTCTGAGGGTGAGTCCCAGGATTTTCAGAGAGGCACCCAGAGGCTGAAGTCCAGAAAAACACAGAGCCAAATCTGGGGACCAAGAGAGATTGTCAAAAGTCTCCCTTAACACCCCTCATCACTTTAATGAGTGTGAGCATGAGGCATATTAAAAACTCCAGCCACATTTTAGTCAGGGTTCTGCAAGAAATAGAACCAATAGGATGCGTATATTTATAGATTTATTTTAAGGAACTGGCTAATGTGGTTATGCGTGCTGCCAAGTCCAAAACCTGCTGGATAGGCTGGCAAGCTAGAGAACTAGGGAAGAGCAGATGTTTCAGAACTCTCCCCTGTTCTAGGGGGATCAGTCTTTTTCAACTAAGTCTTCAACTGATTGAACAAGGCCCATCTGCATTATGAAAGATAATCTGCTTTAGTCAAAGTTCAATGGCAGAAAGTGAAGAGGAACTAAAGAGCCTCTTGATGAGGGTAATAGAGGAGAGTGAAAACGTTGGCTTAAAACTCAACATTCAAGAAACTAGGATCATGGCATCTGGTCCTATCACTTCATGGCAAAGTGATGAGGAAAAACTGGAAACAGTGACAGATTTTATTTTCTTGGGCTTCAAAATCACTATGGACAGTGACTGTAGCCATGAAATTAAAAGATATTTGCTCTCTGAAAGAAAAGCTACAACAAATCTAGACAGCATACTAAAAGGCAGAGACATCACTTCACTGACAAAGGGCCATGTAGTCAAAGCTGTGTTTTTTCCAGTAGTCATGTACATATGTGAGAGCTGGACTAAAAAGGCTTGAGGACCAAAGAATTGATGCTTTCAAATTGTGGTGCTACAGAAGACTTTTGAGAGTCCCTTGAACAGCAAGGAGATCAACCAGTCAATCCTAAAGGAAATCAACCCTGAATATTCATCAAAAGGACTGAGGCTGAAGCTAAAGCTCTGACACTTTGGCCAGCTAATGCGAAGAGCCAACTCTTTGGAAAAGACCCTGATGCTGGGAAAGATTGTGGGCATGAGGAGAAGGGGGTAACAGAGGATGAAGTGGTTAGATGGCCTCACAGACTCAATGGACATGAGTTTGAGCAAACTCTGGAAGATAGTGAAAGGCAGGGAAGCCTGGAGTGCTGCAGCCACCGGGTGGCAAAGAGTCAGACATGACTTAATGACTGAACAACAAACAACAGTCAAAATCTACCAATTTAAATGTTAGTCTCATTTTTTAAAAAAGAAACCTTCACAGAAATGCCTAGATTAATATTTGATCAAATATCTAGGTATTGTGGCCTCACCAAATTGACACATAAAATTACCCATCACAACCCACCTTCTGATAATTGAGAGGGAGCATCTGGATCCCAGTATCCAAACCTGAATCTCTAGAAATGGCCAACTCTCTAGAAATGATCTCAAACCAAAGGGCTAAGGAATCTCCTGTCTCTACTTCTGATAGGGCAGAAGTATTCTATCAGCCATGCAGTTTCTTGAACCGTGTGTGCATTTCAAAGTATAGGATCTGATGTTTCAATTCAAAACACCAGACTAAGAAGGCTAGAAGAGGCTGGTGAAAATGTCAAGTCAACATTACAGATTAAAAAAATGTTTTATTTTATTATAAACTAATTTCTGAATAGATGTTGTCCTTTCACATGTTAAAATTTCTAAGAAACTGGCCTAGTTTAGTGCTATTTACCATTTTCCAGCCTGATTATTTCTATGTGTTTGAGAAGAAAGACAGGTTGATTCCGTTGTGTGTTCAGCCTGCAAAAACCCATAAAATAAGACCCTCAGTGAGTAGAAATTATCTTAAGAATGAAGGTACCCTATATTTACTTCCTGCCTATGAAGCACATAGGCAAAGTGCCCAGAAAAATACTTTGCCTGTATTCAAATGTTGAGTAATCTGAATCAATATACTTATTTTTAGCAAGTTCTTTCATTTCTCTGTACCTTAATAAATAGGTAACTTACTACTAAAAGGCTTCTCTAGTTGTCAAAATATTTTATTTTTTAAATAGAATAGAAGTACTTTGTGCAACTCATGGTTTTATTCAAAATATAAAAACTCACTAGACACTGTAGATCTTTTATTCTCACTTCAGCAATAAGTTCAGTTCAGTTCAGTTCAGTCGCTCAGTCGTGTCCGACTCTTTGCAACCCCATGAAACGCAGCATGCCAGGCCTTCCTGTCCATCACCAACTCCCAGAGTTCACTCAGACTCACATCCATCGAGTCAGTGATGCCATCCAGCCATCTCATCCTCTGTCGTCCCCTTCTCCTCCTGCCCCCAATCCCTCCCAGCATCAGAGTCTTTTCCAATGAGTCAACTCTTTGCATGAGGTGGCCAAAGTACTGGAGTTTCAGTTTAAGCATCCTTCCTTCCAAAGAAATCCCAGGGTTGATCTCCTTCAGAATGGACTGGTTGGATCTCCTTGCAGTCCAAGGGATTCTCAAGAGTCTTCTCCAACACCACAGTTCAAAAGCATCAATTCTTCAGCCCTAAACTTTCTTCACAGTCCAACTCTCACATCCATGCATGACTACTGGAAAAACCATAGCCTTAAGTGGCCCCTGTCAATTAAACTGAACAACTGTCCATCAAACCTTAAGGAAAGCTTATACAGAATTATGGTCTGGCACCCTGACAGCAAATGTTAAAGGTTCCTTATGGAAACAAAACCTTTTTACTCTTCAGAGTAAGCACCTGAAGTAAGTAAGATGCCCTACTGAATATTCTTGAAATGCTGAAATATATTCCTCTCTGATTCTCATGAAATAAACTGAGTAGGGTACGAGCTGATAGAGAGTTGCCTCTGGTTCTCTGGGCCAGGAATGAAGAAACCATAGTGCTGTCAACTCCACAGCTATTGATAGGGTGCCAGTCAGGAAAACTCCCCTCTTTGGGTTCCTGACCCAGTTTGCAGAAGATGACCATTTTTGATGCCAACAGGACCTCTCTACCTACATGAGTACAAAACATCAGTACAGTGACTGCCTGTGGCCAAATCTGGCTTTATATGTATACAACTCTAGAAGGAAGTTAATAGTTTTCAGTATCCTCCATAATCCTTAATGTTCTCTACATAGTTTGGAGGTATTGTTTCTCATTTGTTGCTTGCTTTAATGATGGTGTGTATCTTCCACCCATAAATGTGGGGGCATCTCATGGTTATCCTATATAATAGTTAACTCCATGGGGGGAAATCTCCTGGAGCAGTCATTCACAAAGTATGTTTCAAGGAGCACTAAGTCATCAGGAATCAAGGTTTCTTGTGGGGAGAGGGAGGAAGGATTCTGAAATTAATTTCAGGAAAACACAATTAAGCAAAGTTCAATAGTTTCTTCTTGCAGAACTTCTCAGAGAACTTAATATGCTAATGCAGATTGCCATCTGTGTGTGTGTGTGTGTGTGTGTGTGTGTGTGTGTGTGTGTACTGTGGGTGCTGTATATATTGGTCTGCTGCATGTGCTATGTGTGTGTTATATTATGAACTGATGTTTTTCTGAGTTTATACAGAGTATAAACTTGGAAAATTCTATGTGTTTAAACAACTTTTCATATGTGTTTAAGATTTTTCTGCATTTTAATAAATTAATATACTCTCAGACTAGATGACAGAGTTCCTAATAACATAGCTATTTCTGTTCATCAGAATTTTAGCTAGGTTTGTATAAAAGAAACTTACAGAAACTTAAAGTAAAAAAACTAAAGTTTAACTTAAAGCTTAAAGAAGAAACTTCTATTAAGTACAAATGCCTATTAATCTGTGATCAACTTGAAAAAAACCTGATTAGGACTTAATACTAATAATAGAATGAAATATAGTTTTTAAGACAACATTCAAAAACAAAACAAAGCTTGAATGAAAGATGAGTGCTATACACAAAATAGGGCTTCGCTGGTAGCTCAGCTGGTAAAGAATCCTCCTGCAATCCAGGAGAACCTGGTTCAATTCCTGGGTTGGGACGATCCCCTGGAGGAGGGCATGGCAGCTCACTCCAGTATTCCTTCTTGGAGAATCCCATGGACAGAGGAATCTGGTAGACTCCATGGGGGGTCACAAAGAGTTGGACATGACTGAGCAACTAAGCATAGCATAGCACACACAAAATAAGTTATAAAATAAGAACATTTAAATATAAATGGTGAACATAAATAGAATGTATTTATTCACTTTGCTGCTGCTGCTGCTGCTAAGTCACTTCAGTCATGTCCGACTCTGCGACCCCAGAGATGGCAGCCCACCAGGCTCCCCCATCCCTGGGATTCTCCAGGCAAGAACACTGGAGTGGGTTGCCATTTCCTTCTCCAATGCACAAAAGTGAAAAGTGAAAGTGAAGTCGTTCAGTCATGTCCGACTCCTAGTGACCCCATGGACTGCAGCCCACCAGGCTCCTCCGTCCATGGGACTTGCCAGGCAAGAGTGCTGGAGTGGGTTGCCATTTATTCACTTTACCATAATGCTAATGTTCATACTGCATAATTCCTAAAACCTTCACAATTTTTAAGTTAATTCCAGGCATTAAGTACCTAACTAATTTTAATATTGTATCTAAGGTCTTTCTTTTGCTTTCTTGGCACTTTTTCCTTTTACTTGAACTTAAGTTTTCTTTCCACAATCTCACTCACTCAACAATGATCAAATATGGTAGCTTATAAAAGAAAGCATGATTACCTTGCTTAACTTCAGAAAGTCACTCAAGGTCTACCTACCATCAATCCACTATATTTTGGTTCCAAATCTTATAGTTGAACAAGATTCAACCACTCTTTCCTAATATTTCAAAAGCTAATGGGAACTGCATTAACCATAACACCAAATGTCTTTGCTTTTAACCAAATTATATTAATTATAAATATTCTATTTAGAATATCTCAAGCTGATCAGATGCTCTAAGAATCTGATTAATTAGAAATAGATGGGAAGATGAATGTTTACTTAACAAATTAAATTAATGTAATGGACAAAAATATTCAAAACATGGGGTACATAGAGGAAAGAAATAATGAAAATGCTTGGCATTATGAAACTAAAAATATCCAATCTCTGTTGGCAAGAAAAAACATTTACTAAGAATGTACTGTGTCAGGTACCATCCCAAGTGACTTACATGCATTATTTCAGTCAATCTTTAACACCCTGAAATAAGTACTATTCTTATAGTTAAAGTAAGAGGCTCAGAGATGTTAAGTAATTTCCCTGAAGCAACTTAGTAGTAGCAGCAGCAAGACTGAATAGCTAATAAATAGAAGTTCAGTTCAGTTCAGTTGCTCAGTCGTGTCCGACTCTTTGCGACCCCATGAATCGCAGCAAGCCAGGCCTTCCTGTCCATCATCATCTCCTGGAGTTCACTCAGACTGACTTCCATAGAGTCAGTGATGCCATCCAGCCATCTCATCCTCTGTCGTCCCCTTCTCCTCCTGCCCCCAATCCCTTCCAGCATCAGAGTCTTTTCCAGTGAGTCAACTCTTCACATGGGTGGCCAAAGTACTGGAGTTCCAGCTTTAGCATCATTCCCTCCAAAGAAATCCCAGGGTTGATCTCCTTCAGAATGGACTGGTTGGATGAGCTGAGGTTTAAACCTACCCTCTTACATGCTACCCTGAGGAGACTGTATAAATTTTCTGTTACCAAGTTTGTGGCTTACAAACACCCCAATTGACCATCTCAGTTTCTGGAGGTCAGGAGACAAGGGGTGGTTAACCTGGATCCTTGGCCCACGGTCTTTCAAGGCTGACATCTAGGTGTCAGCCCAGCTGGCTCCTTTCTGGAGTTTGGGGTCCTTTTCCTTACTCACATGGGTTTTGGCAGAATTTGGTTTTGTGCAGCTATAAGACTGAGGTATCTATTTTCTGAGCCAGGTCCACTGGCTGTCGGCTAAGGGCCGCTCTAGAGACTCCCTACCTTTCATTACCATGTCGTAGCTTCCTTCTTCAAAGCCAAAGGAGAATTTCTCCTGTCCGCTGCAATGGATTCTTTATAACAGTAACATAGCTGTGGGAGTGACTGTCCCATCACCTTGGCCATATTTAGTTTGCTAACATCAATTCACACACTCTACCAGCACTCGAGGGGAGGGAATTATACAAGGAGGAGACTGTTGTCTTCTGCATAGGGGTCAATACTACACAGAAACATGAACGCATTCAGGTTGGTCACAGCTCTAAGAACCAATCTCAGCAGAAATCAAATGAGAGGTTCCAGTAGACAATGTGGAGCCTCCAGTCCTGTAAATCTCAGGACTTTTGTGTCTAGGTTGTTTTGTGATTTAATTATTAAATAATTTGAGATCAATATGAGATGAATTCCCATAAATGAATAATATTGTTTAGAACAGAACAATAGTGACTAATTTTCTAGAGGCTAGATTCTTTGTGAATGAACTTAATTTACAATAACTAGTGAAAGCGAAAGTTACAGATCATTTAAATACTGAGTTTTTCAAACAAGTAATCAAATAAATCAACCCTGAGCTACAATTTTACAGTTGTTGAACTGAACTCTCTAGAATAGGTTTCCATGCCAATCTTCAGAATTGATAAGGTTGTGGTGACCCAGGTGATCCACAGTATTATCACTGGTGAAATTGTCAAGTGGCATGTCCCTTCTGTAAAGCAATAGTGTGCTGGCTTTGCTAATTAAGTCCTTCAGGGTTATAAGGAGGATAATATGCACCAGTTATTAACAAACATTAAAGATTTTTGCAGAGAAGCATGGGAAGGCTCAGCAAAAGGCAGTGGGGGAGCATTATCCACCAGCAGCATAGATTCTCAGGACCGACTACAATGTGCAGTTTCTTTAATAATTAGCACCATTGGCTTACTCTTACTCTAGACAAAGCAACAACCTTCACCTGAGTGACTGGCTTTCTCTTTGATCATCTCATACTTTTTATAAATAGGAAGTTGATTAGCACTTCACGGTATAGAGGGACTTAATGGGCACACCCTCTCCCAGTCTCCCAACGGTGATTGGTTCCCTCACACAAAGCCCACATGGTGTGGCTTTCAGTTTCTGGATCTGGCCCAAGTCTGATAGGTGGTAACCAGTTAATAGGAGGCTCTGTCCCTAAGACAGAAAGAACTAGTTAATACTCATAACAATGGCAAAAAGTTGGGAGGCCATTTTTCTTAAAAGATGGATGTGTATGTGAATAGTCTTTAAAAATGTTTGAATAATCTCCTCCAGACCTTGTGATTCAAATGAGGGACATATATATCAACCACTATAAAAATATTTAATCTCTTTGACTCTTGAAAATTTACCCTATAGAGAAATAACATGAGAAAAAAATATATATATCTGAAAATATGTTATAGTGCTATCTATAATATCCCTGGGCTTTCCTGGTGGTTCAGTAAAGAACGCACCTGCAACACAGGAGACCCAGGTTCCATCCCTGGGTAGGAAAGATCCCCTGGAGAAGGGAATGGCCCACTCCAGTATTCTTGCCTGGAGAATTCCATGAACAGAGGAGCCTCATGGGCTACAGTCCATTGGGTCACAAAGAGTTGGATATCACTGAGCAACCAACACTTTTGCTTTTTTTCATAATATTCCCAAATTAGAAACTATTTAAATGACCTATAATATAGAATCAGTGAAGAAAGTTAAAATTTCTATCATTAGCCATTAACGATAACTATGAAACTATGCAAAACTTGAGGGGAAAAGGTAAATTAACTCCTAAGTAGGAAAAAAATATAGATATATGTGTGTGTGTGTTAATAGTACTTAGAATTAGTAAAAGCATGATGATACAGAGTTGGGACCCATCATTGGATTCTCTGAAGCCACAGAAACATGTAGTATGAGAAGAGGGGAGAACCTAGGACAGACTCTTGGGAAACAGGATTAAGGGATAGTCTGTAATATGGACTGAATCGTGTCCTCCACAAAAGTCATATGTTGAAGCCCTAATCCCCAATGTTATTGTTTTGGGGGATGGAGACTTTGGGAGGTACTTAGGTTTAGATAAGGTGGTAAGAGTGGGGCTCTCAAGATGAAATTAGTGCCCTTATAAGAAGGGATAACAAAGAGCTTGCTTGCTCTCTCTCCACCATGTGAGGACACAGGAAGATGGTGGCCATCTACAAGCCAAGAAGAGAGTCCTCACCAGAAACTGAGCATACTGATGCCTTGATCTTTGACTTCTAGCCTCCAGAACTGTGAAAAAATAAATTTCAGTCATTTAACTCACCCAGTCAATGGTATTTTGTTATGGCAGACCAAGCGGACTAATAACAGTTAGGAAAAAGGTTTCCCTTATAGAGAAGAAGAGAAAAGAAGTCTTAAGATTTGGAACTAGAACTCCAGCTAATGATTAAAAAAAGTAACTAGGGTGGTGAGTGGGGGGCAGAGGTGGCTGTTGGAGGAGGGAGAAGGAGAGAGAGAGAATGAACGTGAACCTGAAGGAGAAAAAAAGTATTTGCTTTTTGGAAGAGAAAATATCCTGCAAATTAATGGGGAGGGGAAATGTTTCAAGAAATAGGTAGTCAAAAATATCAGAGTTTAGGGCTTCCCTGGTAGCTCAGTGAGAGTCTGCCTGCCAGTTCAGGGGGACAAGAGTTCAATTCCTGGTCTGGGAAGATCCCACATACCTCAGAGCAACTATTGCACCTATGTTCTAGCGATCAGGAGCCACAACTACTGAGCCCACGTGCTGCAAGGCTCATGTGCCCTAGAGCCTGTGCTCTGCAATAAAAGAAGACACCGCAGTGAGAAGTCTGCACACGGCTACTAGAGAGTAGCCCCTCCTCACAGCAACTACAGCGGAGTGTGTACAGCAACAAAGACCCAGTACAGACAGAAATTAATAAGTAAAATTTTTTTAAAAAACATAAAATATATCAGAGTTTATTTTGCAACAAGGAAGCAGTTTTCTGTCTTTTTTTTTTTTTTAATTTGGCCAAGTTAAAAGTCAGATTGTGATGAGTTGAAATGTACTTAGGAGAAGAGGAGGGACACAGAGCAACTACAAATAACACTTTCAAGTGATTTGGCTATAAAGGGAGAACAGAGATAAAGTAGTTGATGGAGAGTAACCAGAGATCAAAGGAACATACTTTATGATGAAAGAGATGATAACTTTTAGATGTTTCTAAGAAGGACCCAACAGAAGAGAATGTTCAAAGATGCTAGAAGAAGAGGCATAACTGCAGGAATGTGTTCCTTAAAAAGACAGCCAGGGGCTGCGGTCCCAGATGGAAGAAGCTTGCTATGGCCAGGAGGAGACACACTTTCACACTATGACAGGAAGGGAGAAAAAAGCGTGAATTTGGACACAGGTTGGTTTGCAGGTGTGTGTCAGAAAGCTGAGGAAGTGTCTGTTTGGTGGTTTCTATTTTGTCTGTGAAGCACAAGGTAAAATTTACTTAGATTCTGGGAGAAGAAATATGACAAAATATAAAGAGGGTAGAAAAAAATTTAATTGAGCACTGTGAAGAGTAGGAGAGAGAGCCAACCATCAAGGAAACCATGAAGGAAAATTACCAGGCAGTGTGGGGCTGGAATAAGATTAGAGTGTATAAAATAAATGAGTAATGGCACCTATCTCTGTGGTAAGTGATGTCTCTTCAGCAGCCCAGACATATGCACAGAATTGACAGGTCTTAGGACTGGCTCAGGGTGGGAAACTCAGCGGTGTGTCAGCTGGGAATCTGATGTTACCGTTCACTAAAACTCTGGCTCAACCTTCACTTAGCCGATATTTAACACAAATGAACCAGGGCATCCTTTCCTTCAAGTTTCCTTCACAAATTAAAAACAAAAAATCTGAATGAATTACATTTCCTTGTTTTCTGTATGGACCAACACTACTAAATTGCAAGAAGTTGAGAAAAAAATTAGAAAATGGCATATTCATAATCATTCATTCATCTAAAAATATGTATTTACTTCTTACTCTGTCCAAGGTACTGTTCCAGGCATGAAGGACACATTAGTGAACGAGAAATTGCTTGCTTTTTGGTGGGTAAAGACAAGACTGAATTGTGTTCCCCCCAGAAAAGATATGTTGAATCCCTAACTCAGAATGTGAACTTATTTGGAAATAGGATCATCACAGATAGAATTAGTTACATTAAATTGTGGTCATATTACAGAAAAGTTTGCATTTAGTCTAATACAAAGGTTATCTTTACATGAAGAGCAGAGAGACACAGAAGGAAGACAGCCATGGGAAGGTGAAGGCAGAGATTGGAGTGAGGCATTTATCAACCATGGAATAACAAGGACTGCTGACCATCACCAGCAGCTAGGACAGAGACAACGAACAGATACTTTCTCAGATCCTTGGAAGGAACCACCTCTGCCCACACCTTGATTCTAGAACTAGGAAAGAATAAATTCACACTTTGCAAGCCATCCAGTCTGTGCTACTTTATTATAGCAGCCTTAGGAAACGAATACAAATGCTAACTAGATAAGGCAATATGGAGAAAATAAAAACAAATATGAGTGTGGGGAGGAAGTACTGGGTAGAGAGAAGGCTGTGTCTAAATATTACTCAGGGAGAGCTTCACAAGTGAGGTGGTGTTTGAACAGAAACACGAAGCAAAGGAAAACAGACAGGCAGCTCTCTGGGGGGAAATCTATCCAGTTAGGACACAGTCAAACAGAGCTACAGGGGCAACAGCAAGCTAGATACCAGTGTGGGCAGAGCAGAGTGGACGAGGGCCGGGGGGCGGGGATGGAGGCAGTGATGGAACATGGAAGCATCTAACTAGAAGTGAGATTAGAATCCTTTTGAGTATAAACTGGCATGAAGCCAGGATAGAATCAGGATGAAGACCCCTCAGGTGGCTACTGAAATCATCCAACCAAGAGAGGAGGAGGATGTGAGCCAGGGTGATTGCAGTAAAGGTGAAGCAAGGGATGACTTTCATCTGATTCTGGACAACTTGAAAGGCAGAACGAACTGGAGAAATGGTAGGAATTTTTTCTTAATCAAGAGAGATTTTATAGAAATTCAGAAATTATTTTTTAAAATAACAAGGTGTCACAATAAAATGCATTCACCAGATTACATATGAGGATGCAGAAATTTTAAAAAAATAAACATTCTGAAATGCTTTCAAAATTACTTTCAGATGGTTTCTTTCATGACTGCTTAAAATACTCCTGGGCACATATCTGGAGAAGAATATAATTTGAAAATATACATGCACCACAATGTTCATAGCTATAGTATTTATAATAACCAAGACATGGAAGCAACCTAATCGTCCATCAACAAATGATTTGATAAAGAAGATGTAGTATGTGTATAGATATTTAACAATAGAATACTACTAAGCCACAAAAAGAATGAAATAATGCCTTTTGCAGCAACATGAATAAACCTAGAGGTTATCATACTAAGTGAAGTAAGCCAAAGATAAATATCATCTAACACTGCTTACACGTGGAATCTAAAAAAAAGGATACAAATGAACGTACTTGAAAAACAGAAACAGACTCACAGACAGAGAAAACAAACTTATGATTACTAAAAGGGCTGGGGGGCAGAGGGATGAATTAGGAGTTTGGGATTAACATATACACACTACTATATACAAATTAGAAGACCAACAAGGACCTACTGCATATCACAGGGAACTATACTCAATATCCTATAATAATCTATAAAGGAAGAGAATGTAAAAAATATATATATATAATATATATATAGACAATATCCTATGAACAGAGGAGCCTGGTGGGCTATAGTCCATGGGGTCGCAAAGAGTCAGACACAACTGAATAACTAACACTTTCATTTTCATACATATATATATATATAAACCACTTTACCATATACCGGAAACTAACACAATACTGCAAATAAACTATATTTCAATAAAACTTTTACAAAATGAAATAGAAAGTAAATAGTAACTCTGTTTACTACTGCTATTTGTCTTTATGCAAACAAACTAAAAGGTTTACCCTTAAAAGAGAAGATGCCCACACCAATTACTTATATCACATTAAGTCAAACCACAGTGCAATTTGAGCTTGTGTAACAAGGCAAATCTAATACCTGTGAAAACTAATCCCAGCATCAAGAAATCAGATTATTACTATCAAGAAATAATGATAGATGACTTTTCAACATGAGAGGTTATTTTTCAGAAGAAAAGCAATCTGATTGAACATGTATAGCTGTCCACATCCAAGGACTGCTTTTCCTCAGGTGATTTATTAGTGTCTGGTCCTCATCTCAGCTTGACATTATTTCCTCCTCTAGCTTTGGTCTTTTTTCTTCTTCTTCCAGTTTCATTGAGATGGAATCAACATACAGCGTTATATAAGTTTAAGGTGTACAGCATAATGACTGGATTTACATCCATCGTGAAATGATCCCAAGAAGTTCAAGGATGGCAGGATTTGCAGAAGGGTTGGCTGTGTGGTATAAGAGACAAGAGTCAGAAAACTTCAGACATGGTGTGACCAGCTCAAGGATGAGTTGCCATTTGCCAAGAAGGGGAACCTTGGCTGTGTGTTCATTAGGAGTTTAGCTTTGCATGCTAAGTTGTTTCAGTCATGTCCAACTCTTTGCGAGTCCACGGGGCTCCTCTGTCCATGAGATTCTCCAGGCAAGAATACTACCGTGGGTTGCCATGCCCTCCTCCAGGGGATCTTCCTGAACCAGGGATCAAACCCTCGTCTCTTACACCTTCTGCATTGGCAGGCAGGTTCTTAGGCATAATAAATTATGACTATTAGTTATCTAAGTGGAGGTGGCAAATAGGCAGCTGTACATGTGTCTAGTATTGAGGCTAGAATTTGGGAGTTGGCACTGGATCAATGGTATCTGAAGCCATGGTACCTGATGGGACCACCTGGCAAGGGAGAGGGCTTGAGGCCTTAGGACTGAGTTTGGGGGCACCTCCCACTGGTAGACATTAGACAGATGAAGAGCTTCCACTAAAGAGATTTAGAAGATTCTCATGACAACTGAAAGAGAAATGTCCCAACCAAATGAAGAAAACATTTCAAAAAGAGAAAAATAATATATTTTAATCTTAATGTTACAGAAACAGGATGATGTAATGTAAAGTGAAAAAAATCTAGGGCTCCAAACTGTATAAAGCAAAATCTTAATTTCACATAAAGAAACATGTTTAAGCCTAGAAAGACAGACTGAAAAAAATATAGCGATGTAAACAGTTATTTCTGACTTTTTACTTTAGGATGATATTTGCTTTCTCCCTCTATAGAAATTCTCAGGTTTTCTACTGTGAATTTATTCTTTTAATAAAATTAAATGCAAATTTTCAAAAAATCATTATAGCAAAGACTTTTAGATTCAGTCTTTAAAAGTAAAAATATGTAACACCTGCAAAATCTTTAAAGCAAGACAGTCTAGTGTTGACATATCATGTGGTTAAGTTAATTGGGTAGACTTCATTTGGTTCTCAGAAAAAAAGCAGTATTCAAATTTTTTTCTTTCACTTTTACTTGCATTGCAAGTATCTCCTCCCAGAAAGAAGCAACGTAATTAAAATAATATTTGGTGATTTTTATTCATTTAAAGAATCACCTCTATAGACATGGAGAAGTTGTGTTTCTATTTTTAAATGTTAGGGTTTTAGTGAAATAAATCAGATAGAGAAAGACAAATACTGTATGATATCACCTACGGACTCTAAAAAACCAAACTCTTAGGTACAAGAGAATAGATTGGTGGCTGCGAAGTGGTGGAAGTGGGCTAAATGGATGAAGGTAGTCAAAAGGTACAAAATTCCAGTTATATGATAAACAAGTCCTGGGGATATAACGTACACCATGATGACTACAGTTAACAAGACTGTACTGCATATTTGGAAATTGTTAAAAGAGGAGATCTTAAAAGTTCTCATCACAAGGAAAAAACTGTAATTATGTGAGTGGATGAATATTAACTAGACAGAGTAGTGATCATTTTGCAGTATATACCTATATCTAATCACCATGTTGTACACTTTAAAATTATACAACATTATTTGTTAATTACATCTCAATAAAACTGGAAAAGAAAAAAAATTTAAAGCAAAAAATAAATGTTAGGATTTCAATGTAGCCTTGAACAGGACACTTAATGGGTCTGTATCCTGGTTTCCTTGTCTGTTAAACGAGACTGATGGACTCTCCCTACTCCATAGTGTGGTTCTAAGACCATTAGACTAAGTTAAACTAGACACAGTGTGGTTTTGAGACTGAAGAGAGATGGGGGGTGGGGGGT
This sequence comes from Capra hircus, assembly GCF_001704415.2. Taxonomy (NCBI): domain Eukaryota; kingdom Metazoa; phylum Chordata; class Mammalia; order Artiodactyla; family Bovidae; genus Capra; species Capra hircus. Next base: position 58,912,983 of record NC_030817.1, read on the forward strand.
GACTCTTAACCAGCCCCCATCTAGGTTCCGCCTTCACTGCCAGCAGCCAGCACCAGCAGCAACAGATGGCTTTGATCAGGTGGCTTGCTTTTAATGCCTGCATGTGGCCATACTACCTCTGCCAATAGGCCTCAAGGGCACAGCTCCTAATTGGCAGGAGAAGGACAGGGTGGTTTCCAGCCAGGCCCTAGAGTTTCCGATTTACTTTCTGAAGCTGAGTGAGACAGGAGCCATTACCCTGTTATTACCCTGATGGGGGCAGTGGTGGAGTTGAACTCTGTCTACCCTGAGGCCGTGCCTGGCTGGGCATGTGCTGGAAGCCTCTGTGAACAGCTTCAAATAACATCTAATGTCTCCAAATGCCACGAGCAATTGAGGGCAGTCTGACTTAGCAGGCTGCATCTCTTTATTTTATTTTACTCTTTATTGAAAATAGTTGATTTACAATGTTGTGTTAATTTCTGCTGTGCAGAAAAGTGATTCTGTTATGTATATATATACATACACACACACATGCTTTTTTATTTATTCTTTTCCTTTATGGTTTACCATAGGATTTGAATATGGTTCTCTGTGCTATACAGTAGGACCTTGTTAATGCACATCTCTTTAAACAAATAGTTTATCACTGATTCTTTTAGCAAAAGCAACAAAAACAAAAAACAGCATAGGGGAGAGGAGATGAGGTCCACTAACAGGAATGACATGCAGAGGTATGAAAGTTTCAAACATACTATTTCCTTCTGAAGTTAATTTGTTGATGAAACATGCACACAGCTCAAGAACAAACACAACACAGACCTGGTCTCCACTCTGGGAATTTGAAATAAGGTTAGATTTCTGTTCCCTAGACTAGAAGCTGGAAGTCCTCCCCACCCCACCCCCACCTCTCACCCACCTGGATGGCAGGGCAATAAGCAGAAGAGATGAGCCTTTTATTTTGTTTAAGGAGTAGGGTACCTGGGAAGACATTCTCACTCCCAGGAGAAGGAGATGAGATTTGGGGTCTACAGGGCAATGGCAACCCACTCCTTTACAATACTCTTGCCTGAAGAATCCCATGGATGGAGGAGTCTGGTGGGCTGCAGTCCATGGGGTTGCTAAGAGTCAGACATGACTGAGCGACTTCACTTTCACTTTTCACTTTCATGCATTGGAGAAGGAAACGGCAACCCATTCCAGTGTTCTTGCCTGGAGAATCCCAGGGACGGCGGACTGCCGTCCCATCCCTGGTGGGCTGCCGTCTATGGGGTCACACAGAGTCAGACACGACTGAAGCGACCTAGCAGCAGCAGTGCAATCAGGCACCTGTAGATGCTGCATGAGTGAGGTAACCATTTGGAGACCCAGCTCATTTCCCATTTCTGTAAAATCTGGCTAATCACAGCCACTCTCAGTGTTACTGTGCACTGAGATGCAGTAAACACGACTGGATTTTAGGCTCACGTTTTCCGTGTGCCTATCCTACACCAGCAGAGCCATTGCCCATGTGCTTTCCAAGACTCCAGCTTCCTCTTCCAGCGGCTCCTCAGGTCCTCTCCTCACCACACACCCACCCCACACCGCCCACTTTGAGCAGCTCAAAGCCTTCAACTTCAATTTTCAATCCTCGGCTCAGGAACAGTATGGACAATCCACTGCTGCTACCTTAAAAAACCTTTGCTCATTATTCCTGCTTCTCCACTCACTGCATGCCTGCCAGGCCCCTAGCTAATCACCTCTTCAGCTCTTGGGAATTCTGAACCAATCTGCAATTCCTTTTCCTAGAATCCTTCCCCAAGAGTTCTGATCACATGTGTAACAAGTTTAGCCATTGTGCAAATCAGTTCTGTGGCCAAGTTCCTAATGCAAAGTCTAACAAAAGCCAAGGGTGGGACTGGGAGAAAGTGAGTGTGACAGCCTGTGGAGAGGGGCAGAGAAGGAAGGCTGTGTGCTGCAGAGGAAAAACGCTGGACAGGAGTCGGGAGACCTCGGGTCCAGCCCTAGCTCTGCCCTTGAGTTCTGCAACTGCGGGTCACACACTCCCCATCTATGGGCTTCAGTCTCCTCACATGTGAGTCAGGAGGTCAGGAGCTGCCACAATTCACTCCCTCTCCCTATGGCCATGGCAACCATCCCTGATCAATCAGTACACTCTTTCCTGTGGAACCCAGACTCCATGCAGCCACCATCAAACCAGTGCAGTTGATACAGGAGACAAAAACATCTTTGCAATCCCCAAGCTTCAATCTAAAATCTCCCTTATTATTTGACTAGTCTCTGCCTCTATGACATGGATGGCCTCAAAGCATAGGTTTGCTCGCTGTCTAGCATCACCAGGAAGTTGAGCATCATGACTTTCCTAGAAAGCAGTTATGCCCTTTATCACTGCAGCTCTGGGCAGACTAAGGATGGGTCCTGCCAGTGTGCCATGTGGAGGAAAACCAATCGTAACTATAACCCACAGCTGGTGGAGCTTTGCCCCAACCATGTCCATGCAGGGGGCAGGGCTAGCCCTTTAAGACCTGACACAGGCTTTTGGTTGGAATTTCCAAAGAACATATCCCATGAGCCTCGTTTCACCATGGATAATCAGACTAATTCCACAGATTCTGCTGTTCCAAGTCTTTCCTTACTTGCTAGCTTCAATGTCTGCTTTGGCCTCCTGCCCTGCCTGGGAAGCTCTGGCCACTTCCACCGTAGATTCCACAGCCCATGACCTTGACTCAACTCTGTATCTGGCTCCAGTCATCTTGGGCTGATCTGGTGCCTCTCTCCCGAGCCAGCCAGGGCCCAGAAGCCCTAGAACTGCTCTGCACTGCCCCACCTTCCCTGAGCATCCAACTCAAATGCAGATTCTGAACTGACTCTTCCCAAATGTATCTGACTTCATATCATTTTTCCCATGAGCATGCAAGTGACACCCAGCTTAGGGAGGCTCCTAGCGCTGCTGGATCCATGAAATGGTATTGTCTGTGCAACTCAACAGCCTTCAACAGCTTCTGTAGTTCTCTTTTCTCATCCACATTTGTCTACCTGCTTCTAAGGCCCTTGGGGACCCAGCTCATCCTGGGTACCACCCAGCACACCTTCCCACCCCACAACTCAAGTCACTCAGGCCTTCTTACTGAACCATCAGCCCCCAAGCCCACTTATAGTTCTGGCCACCAGATATTATATTCTCCTTGCCAGGCATGTCCTGTCCTCTTTCTTCAAGTCCAAATCTACCAACTTTTCACAATCCAGCTTACATTTACCTCAGGAAATCTAATACCCAATTATATGTTATGTCACAGGATCCATAAATGTTTTGTCAGTGTTTGGCCTTTACTTATCAAGGATAGTGAAATTTTTTGGAGGACAAGAATCTGCCACAGGACCTGGGTATCTCTCAGTGGTGACATAACAAATCAATAAACACATTACTGGGCACCTGTTCTATGTTCAGAATTTCTCAGCAAAATACGTTTGCCAATTCACTGTTCTAACCAAGTAAATCGACTCAGATGCATCAAATTCTTACCCTTTTATGTCCAACCTAGACCATTACAGATCCTTCCCTCTCTGAATTAAAAAAAGTTAGATTATATGCCAAAGCCCAAGAATGTATTTGTCGATTAGGCTTCAGTGAGGTGTGCGTGCATGCTCAATCGTGTCCAGCTCTGTGACCTTTTGGATTGTAGCCTGTCAGATTCCTCTGTCCATGGAATTTTCCAGGAAAGACTCCTGGAATGGGTTGCCACTTCCTTCCCCAGGGGCTCTTCCTCACTTGAGGATTGAACCCATGTCTCTTACGTCTCCTGCATTGGCAGTCAGGTTCTTAACCATCTGAGCCAGCAGGGAAGCCCATAGAATTCAGCAGTGGTTTAAGTACAAAGAGTCATCTGGAGTATTTTCTAGAAAAGCAGATTTGCCAACTGCATTGACAGAGTTTCTCAACCAGGGAGTCTAGGATGAGACCTACAATGCACATTTTAACAAATGGTCTAGGTAATTGTGAAGTAGGCAGTTTCCCCTACTCTAAGGAAAACTGGGCTCTGGGAACCACACTTTCCAGAGACACACTGCAGTGTGTGGGCAAAGCAGGCAAGGCCCCACCACCCCTAACAAGTCTATCCAGGTGGCCTCTGGCTGAGAACTTCCTCAGTTAACTCCATGGTTTCAGTCCAACTCTGGTTACGAAATCTCTGAATTCTTCAGCCAAAAGACCATTTGGCCCTGGAGGATCATTTTTATCTGCTGCAGCAATCTCCCCCCCAAAGGCCTCCCTTTGCCCTGTCCTTGCTGAAGAAATCAAATCATCATGCCAGCACTCTCACTCAACCAGCAGCAGTCCTGGGCTCACAGGTTGTTTTAGCTCCTGCTATGAATCAGAATGGATTTATGAATAGCTTGTAACAGGCTTGTCACGTCTTGTTTCAGACTTGCTTTAGCTCATAGTTTTCCTTATTTGGCCCTTCCAGTACTTATACCTCCATTTATTTTAAAGGTTTTTAGTCTGGAATATCACATATGCAGCATTATACAGAATCTGGCCTCTCAAAATTGACATCTCAGTAAGCTCTCAAATTTACAGCCCCATGGTCAAAAGCAAGGGAACAGAGAAACCTTCTGAGCAGGGCAGAGCTAAGTAGGGCATCTCAGCTCCCCTAGATCCTGCTGGCACCTGGTTGAGTAACCCTTCTGCGTGTCTTAGCATGTTGTATACAGAGGCCTGAGGGCAAGCAGTTTTCCACAACAACTTTTGCAGGATTGTTAGCACTTAGTCTGTTGGCATCTGAGAACTTTGTAGGGTAAACAACTGTTCTCTCTTCCTCCAAAGCTTGATTCCACTCTGGGGTTTGCATAAACACGTGCAATGTGTTTACTGAAAAACTGGTTTTTGCTTTCCTGCAGGTGTGCAGGGTTTCTGAGCTGGGGGGTGGGCGGGTCGTAGAGTGGGAAGAGTGTCTGGGAAGACTGAGAGTAAGGACATCCCATGTGTTGGAGGAAGGGAAACAAATGGGTGCCTGCCCATTCCTGTACTTGGCCCTATTCAGTTGCCTTCACTAGACCCATGCAGGCCTTAAGCAAAGTCATTTCATGCAACTGATTGGCTTATATTGAATTCTCTTTCAACTCACCTCAAGCAGGAGAACAGTTATCTTTCATTAAACTTCACTAAGCGTCTTTTAAATTATGGTTCTCCCTTCGAAATGATAGCTGTGACTTTAAAGTCCAAAGATGCAGTAACTTTGATCACCATTCAATAGTGGGTCAGAGACTGACTCAATCAACTGGGGTGAAGAACACCCACTTGGGTATCAGTGGATGGGGTACCATCCAGAGGTACCTACCTCTTGGGATGCAGACATCATGAGTGGAGGGGCAGCAGGGCCTGTGGACAGTAAAGAAGAGCACAGGGGCCACAGTGGGGCAGCCTAAGAGCAAATCCTGTCTCCACTACCTTGAGCCATCACTTTGGGCAGTTTACCTGACTGCCTTGTGCTTAACTTTCCTTGTCTGTGATGTTGGGATACAATAGGAATAACTTTTTTTTTTTTGGCTGCACAATGCAGCATGTGGGATCTGAGTCCCCTGTGCTACATACTTGGTCGCTTCAGTCATGTCCATCCTTTGCAACCCCATGGACTGTAGCCCGCCAGGCTCCTCTGTCCATAGGATTTTCCCAGCAAAAACACTGGAGTGATTTGCCATGTCCTGCTCCAGGACATCTTCCCCAACCCAGGAATCAAACCCATGCTTCCTGTGTCTCCTGCATTGCAGGTGGGCTCTTTACCTGCTGAGCCATCAGAGAAGCCCCCTTAGTCCCTGACCAGGGATCAAACCCATGCCCCTGCACTAGAAGCACAGAGTCATAACCACCTGACTGCCAAGGAAGTCCTAAAACAGGAATAACTTTAAGGGACTACTGTGACTATTAAATGAGCTAACCTACATAAAAACATTCATAAAAAATATCTTCAATATTTTTATGTGTGTGTGTTAGTTGTTCAGTCATGTCCAACTCTTTGTAACCCCATGGTCTGTCCATGGAATTCTTTAGGCGAGAATACTATAGTGGGTTGCCATTCCCTTCTCCAGGGGATCTTCCTGACCCAGGGATCGAACCCAGTCTCCTGCATTGAGGGCAGATTCTTTGCTGTCTGAGCTACAATGAGCTCATTGTGTCTGTTGTACAATACTGACCTTTGACTCCAAAGAATACGGATGCAGGATTTAGTCTTCATGATAAGTGTCTTCTGAAGGTGTTAAAAGGGGCCATGCTTCAGAGCTGGCAGTCTCAGACGCAGGCAGCAGTGTGCTTGGGCACAGCTGTCCCTGTGACCACTGCCCACCAGTAATGCTCAGATTGGCTGAGGGAGACATCCAGTGACATGCATCTTGGCCTCTATCTTGGGCAAAGAAAAGAGAAAGCCTTTCTCCACTCTTGCTTTCGTTTTCATTTCATGAAAGAATTTAAGATCTTCATTGAATTTCTTGAGTGTACATAAAGTTCTTACCTCACAGAACTAATTATTACTGTTAATAATTATTAATAGTACATGTTAAGTAATATTTCTCTAAGTCTATTTTATATTTATCTTAGCTTTTTCTCATACAACCCAATGATATGAGTCCTGTAATCATCCCATTTTACAGAGAAAACTGAATGGTCACTTGCCCAAGGCCAGCAGTTTGGCCAGGACTTTCCGACTCCAGTGCCCATGTGCAAAGTCATGCCTTGCCTTAACCAACCCACTCTCCTCCTGATTCACTTCAGTATTTTATTTATTTTTATCAACATTTGCTAGGAAGAGCAAGTGAATAATGAAAAATGCTAGTGAACTTCCATTTTAACAAAGTTGTATCTAGCACTTGACCATGAACCGACTTACAAATCACTCTATTGGACCTAGAGATGAAGAGGGGAGGGGCAGACATGCAGCCCCTGCCCCCAGTGAATGTCCAGTCTCCTTAATGGTAGGGTGAATGAGGGAGAGAGATCAGGAAATGAAAATAGGGGAATATAAGGGAGGGAGAGGGAGGGAGGGGATGTCTAGGCCAGGACAGAGGTGTGCTGGCATAATTTGTCTCCACAAGGAAAGTCAGTGTGTCTTCGTCTCTTTCATAGGAAGCAGAGGAAACAAGCTCGGAGAGCTTAAATAGTAAATCCTGCATTGCTCAGCAAGCCAGATGGAGAGCTAAGAGCCTACTCTCTAACTCTGAAGCCCACACTCTTCCCCACTGCATCATGAACCTCTTGGAGCGTGAGAATGTGGTTGAAGGCCATGTCCTCAAGACCCTGAATATTGCTCTAAAAAGCTTGGGCTTTATTCTCTAATGGATGGAAGCACCCCCATACCCCCTTGGCTCTTAATTTAAGAGCATCATCCAGGGATTTCCTTGCAGGAACTGAATCCCATTGGTTTCCTGTCTGTACCTACATCAACTCCCCTGACCCCAGGGGTGTCCAGTGAGCCAATCAACCACTTCTTTCATATTTTTATGCAAACACAGCAGCTGGAATTGCTGCACCTGCAGCCCCCGCTGTTTCACACACGATAAAAGGATCAAAGCCTGGAAAATGACTTCAGACTATAATTTAAGATAATTATGATTTTTTAACCTAAATTACATTTTAACATTTCATAACAGAGCTGTCAAGATTCTATCTATCAAAACTCTATCAAGCAAACAAAAGAGGATAATTATATTTTCAGACACATGCAGTCATCACTCTGGTTTCTCATAGAAAGACTGCTGTCTTCCTTCACATTATGATTTTCAAATGTTCTTCCTCTTTCCCACCCACCTTTGGAGTCTGAGACTATACACTCTTAAACAAGTGGAAAAATATGCCAAAAGAGCCTATAACTCAGAGCATAAAAGCATTTCTCAGAAGCAGCAACTCTAATGAGAAGTGCATCAAAAGGAAATATCCCTGAGTTGGTAGGGGCATTCTGTCTCACTAAATAGACTCTGGGGATGGGAGAAGGCAGGATATTAAACTCCTCAAATCAAAGAAAACAATGAAATGCCAAACACTTCCTCCTAGAAGCTGAATTTGCTTTCATCCTGACCCACTGGATTAGGGAGCTTGTTCTAAGATCTTTGAGATATCAAGGGAAGAATACTAACTGTATCGGCATTGTTGGACGACAACCCATCACCCATTTCACCCCTCTCTGGACCATGATGAAACAGAAATGTGGTTTTGAAAGGTTGTTGCTGAGCTGTGAAAGACCCCATGTTTCTTGGCCTCTGGAGGAGAGGAATCCAAGCTGGGACCAGTGACAAGGCCTGACTGCTCAGAGCTTTTGTGTAATAAAGTTTTATTAAAGTATAAAAGAGATAGACAAAGCTTGTGACATAGACATCAAAAGGGGGCAGAAAGAATGCCCCCCTGCTAGTCTTTAACTGGATTTTTTATGTCTGTTAGAAAGCTATTAATCAGATAAGAGAGACAGCTCAAGGGTGAGGGAGTTTGACCAGGCCCCTTTCCCACAATATGCATTTTTGAGATAGGATGGCACGAGGTGTATCATCCCCCAGCCATAAAACAATTGATATGAATACTGGTTTGTTGAGCTATTTATCAGCCCAAGGTTTGAGAAAAGAAAAAGAGAAACCTCCTTTTAATTTTGTATCAGTTCAGTTCAGTTCAGCCGCTCAGTCGTGTCCGACTCTTCAATTTTGTACAGAGAAGGACAAAAAATCTGACACTTGTAGTTTGTCTCCTCCTGCCACTTAAGGGAGAGATAAAAAAATGTCTGGCACTTGCAGCCTATTTCCTCCGTTTGGAGACCCCTGGCCTTCCTGCCTGTTACCCTCTCAGTTTGAGTAACAATGACCCTTCCCCCAGCCCCAGAAGTGGGTTCTCAGTGGCCTCAGGCACTCAGTGTAATCTTATTCTCTTTACAAATGGGATTGATGCAGGAATGGGCAGGGAACACAGGCCTCAACCAATTAGTGCACAGCGTCCACTCCAGTGAACAAGTGAGAAGGGGCATGTGACCCCAGAAGGTCTAATCAGAGTGAAGTTCACAAGTGGTGTAGAATGGTGGGGAGAGAGAGACGCTCCAGTGGTGAACAGTACTTGGAACTGTTGCAGGCATTTTGGTACCAATAAGAGAAGCCAGAGGACCCAGCCAACACATGAAGAAGGGCAGAACCAAGAGCATAACAGAGAAATGGAGCAGGAATCCTAATGAAACCGTGTATGAAAACTGACACATGGCCAGCCTGAGGTGGATTATCTTTTGTTTGCAACCAAGGACATCCTAACTGACCCACCAACTCTAATAATTCAGTGCCTTGTGGGACCACAGTCCCTTTGAAAATCTGATATAGGCCATGATCCTTCTTCCCAGAAAAAAAACACACATACACAAAATTTCACATGGAATTTAGGGGAGACAGAGGCATAGACTCTAGACTGAGAGTTTTATGCAGAGGGGTTAGGACCTTAGGCTTCAGCGTAGGACAGATTTGGGTTCAAAGGCTGCCTTGGGCACTTAAAACTGCATGACATTGGGTTGCCTTCATGACACTTTTCAACTTCTTTTCAGTCCTCTATAAAATGAGAATAATAATAATCCCTACTTCATAGAAGTGTAAAAATTAAACTATGGCTATCTAGAGATTAGCATGCCACATGGTCACAACAAAAACACTGTGTTTGGGTACGTGTACTCAGCCATGTCTGACTCTCTGCAGCCCCATGGACTGTACCTCCCCCCTCCCCACCCGGCTCCTCAGTCTACAGAATTTTCTAGAATACTGGAGTGGGTTGCTATTTCCTACTCCAGGGGATCTTCGCTACCCTGGAATCAAACCCACATCTCTTGCATCTCCTGCATTGGATTCTTCACCACTGGGAATCACATAATTAATTCCCATCTGGCAACGAGTAATTAAGAATAGTCCTAAGGAGCTACAGAGAGAAAGCCCTTCTGATGAATGTCCATGTCAAATATCAGGACATGCAAAAATGAAGCCATGACTTTATTTTTCACAGCCCTGAAACTGTGAAGCAGTTGATCAGGGACTGGTCCTAAACTGGGGGAAAAACTGATTTTGGGGGCAGGATTGAGGGCAGTCCACAGCTTCTTCATCTGAAAAGTGCCTAGATGGTGCTAAGGATTATTGTGGGTTAAAGGAGAAAAAAAGGATTTGATCCTCCTGGGACCGAATGGGGAAGGTTTTGTTAATTGTGACATTTAAAATAAATAAATAAAGAGGGAATAAAAAACATTTATGGTTGCAAATTTCCTAAAGACTTTTAGAATCCTAAGGGAGCACAGAGTTGCAGTTTCCCACCCCCAGCTCAGCAGAAGTGACTCACCAGGCTGTCCTTCATGGACCAAAACCCCAAAGTTTCTTTGAAAAAACAAGAGAGATCTTGGACTCCACAGGCAGTGGCCACCCTGTCCAGTACCCCTCCCCGCTGCTCCACTCTCGCCCAGCCACCCCACCCAGAGGCTTTCCCGGACATGCACATTCCAGCACAATCAGATGGCTGTTCGAATATGTCCCCTTGACTTATGACTTGGCGATGTCAGCAGGAATGGAAAACCCAGGGCACGGCCAGCAGGAGTTCTGTCCAGGGACATTTTCAAACTGACGCAGCCCATCTGCTTGGCCTTTCACTGTGGTCTTCTATTTCTACCTTCCATTATCTTATTTTTCTTTATGCATCAAAACTTCCCTTCTTTTTCTACTCCATTTTTTCTAAGTAGGTCAGTCACAAATAAACAATTTTTCAAGAATGAATGCAATCTCATCTCTGCATTTCCTGCATGTATCTTATTTATGTTGATGCCAAAGCAAGTCCCAGTGAAGTAGCCCAAATGGACCCCTCCCCACTACAAGTTGGGCAGAAAGCCTGTGCTGGAAGGAATTACATCCCATCCCTAGCTATTATCCTCCTCATTAAATCAATTCCTTCCTATGAATCTTCTCCCTCAAGGCACCCTCAGAGCTCCACTGGGAGGTAACGTAGGGGTTACATATTAACAGGAAAAGGTTAAAGACTGTTCTGACTTCCTGCATCACAGCCAGCTATGACTCAGCGACAAAGTTCTACCCCCTCCCAGAAACAATGGAGATCAAGAGGAAAAAAAGTAAAAGAAATGCTGACAGGGACCCACAGAGCCCACTGCAGTTTGGTAAAGCACCAAACCAGCCCGCACATCTTATGGAAAAGGAGAGCAGATGCAGCCACAGTGGGCACTGTCAACAGCCAAGCCACAGGGCTGCCACTCTGGAGGAGCGCTCCAAAGGCAGCTGCAGAGGGGACAGCTGGCTCACCGAGGAAAAAGCCAGTCATGGCCGAGGGGAGGCGAGGTTGGGCCGCTCTGAGGGAGTGGCTGTAACATCTGCCACATGTCCTCAGCCAGAAGGTAGAGATTCCAGGAATTATGGGCAAGGGCTTGAAGAGCCAAGGTTCAAAGGCTATAAAGATTTTAGACACAATCCTTGGAGTTTTTTGTAAACTGATGTGCACCTAACATGTACCTTTGTTTTTCTGTTTTTTTATAAGGTAGAATAGTAGTTCTGTAAGCCTGGCTCTTCCCACGTTTTTCAGAAAAAGAAATTTCAATTGAGAGCCTCCTATACTGCAGCTCAGAGCAACTAACTTTTCCTCCAGATGGCAAGCATAGGACATAAAGGAACCACAAATGGTTGTTGGTGTGCTGAGCACTGTGACCTACTCCATCGCCAAAACCTCAAGCTGAAAAATTCCTCTTCCTGCTCTAAATCTTCTTGACTTATCATCCGACAGCTCTCTCATGCCTGCTGCTTCTGTCCCCACCTTCTCTGAGCCTCCATTCTCTAGATCCTTCTCTTGTGTCCTCATTCCTCAGTGTCCTGGCTCCATTTGCCCCCTACCCATCCTGGACTCCAGAGAAAATTATTTAAACAAGATACTTTCCAGAACCTGAAAACTGCTCTTCCCGGGCTATGGCTGGACTGTCAAGCATCCGTCTGGGACACTCTTACCTTTTCTTCCCCTTGTTTCATAGTGATGTGGACAAATCACCAAAGGGACCCATGCGGCCACTTTCTTGAAACCCTGGCTGGGTTCTAACTCCCTTCTGACAGTCTTTCTTGTTAACTTTTCCTGTTGTCACATGCCACTTCTAATAGCATTCATCTCCCCAGACATATGTCTGTTTGACTGACTTAACTATAAAGACAAGCTTATGTTTTACTTTTATGAAAACTTGAGATTCTCTCAAGTTCTTTACTCAAAAAAGTCTCTGGATTTTTCACCAGTTTAATCTTCCCTCCTGTTACAAAAAAGAAGTAGTCTTACTATATTCTGTAAAGTTATACGTGGGCTCCTCATCTTCTAGCTTCTCATTTTCTCCAGGATCTTGTTCTATCAATTTTTCTCCGCTCTCACTTGGAACCTGTCTTTCGGTTACTGCAAGCTCTTTCTTCTCTGCTGTAACCAGGCCCAGGTAACCCATCTCAAGAAATATATAACTTTGCTGAAAACATGTTTTAGCTATTCCCTGTAAAGACATTTAAATTGCCTAGGCTCACAGATGTCCCATAAGAAAACATACACAAAAACAAACACCCCTGGTGATAATGAGCTCAAAATAAAGTATTATAGTCAACAAATGAAATGGATAAACTAGCAAGAGGAAATGCCAACAGATGCAATACATGACGGAATTATCATTCCAAGTATCTGAAAAGAAACAGATTCCCTGTCATCTTTCCCATTCAACACTGATCTGGAGATCATATTAAGTAAAATAAGTCAATGAAAAAAGTTAAATACATAGGATTGGAAAGAGAAAACAAACTTTTGATTTTCAAACTATATTATTATTACATAGAAAAATGCAAGAAAATGTACCATATTAGAGTTGACACTTCTGAAAGATTCCTAGATACGAGATCAGTGTAAAAAATTTTGTTTAACTCATTCTGTTCACAATAGCATCAAAAATATACATTCAGTATTTGCTAAGGATCTGCTGTGTACCAGGTACTGAATTATTCACTAGAATAATATGTACAAGACTCTCATGGAGAAAATCATTAACTTTTCCTGAAAAATATGAAAAGAGGCTAAGTAAATGGAGTAATCTATCATGTAAGAGGAGAGCTTAATATCCTACAGAGGATAACTCTTTTCATATTATTCCATAAATTTGACAAAAGTGCAATCAAAACTCAAAATAATTTTAATTGTAATTTGACAATACAATTTTTAAATTAATATGAAACAAACAAAGGAATAAGAATATCTAAAACAATTTTAAAGAAGAAAAACAAGGTGTAGGCATTTGTCCTATAAGATAAAATTTATTTTCAAGTTATACTAAGAAAGTAAGTTCTTCACACTACAGTTCACCTTGGGAAGGGGGAGACACCCCACCTGGACCACTTTTATAGGCCCTACATTGCCTCAGGGTACTGATAACAAATCTACTGTCAGTTTGTTTTTGGCAAATCATTACGTTGAATTCTCTGCTACCCTCCACAAAAAGCTCCTAAACTAAATAGGAAAAGGAGTCAGTTCTGTGTCTGGACAATGGAAATAGCTTCTCAGCAGTAATCTGTAAAGTGAGAGTGAAAGTCTCTCAGTTCTGTCTGACTCTTTGCAACCCTATGGACTAATATATTCCATGGAATTCTGCAGGCCAGAGTTGAGTATCAAGTATGAGTCTTTCAGAATCCCATGCAGAAAGGCAGCCTTATCAGGAGACAAAATAGAGGTTGAGAATTTTGGGCAGAGAAAGATATTTGAGACAGAAGGCCAATCACGGTGACCTTGATTGGCCTTTGTTAACAGGAGGCGGTAAGCTTCAGAAAACCAAGAAGAGCCATTTTCCACAAAACAATTCAGGGCTAGAGGGCAGGGGCATTAATTAAACTCCTTGGAAGGCAGACTCAATCTTTTCATTGTCTCCACCCACACCCTCTTCTCTCCAATTTGGAAGAGATCCCTTTGGGATGGTCCTTCCTCTGGGGCTGAGAAGTAACAGCAAGCCAGATTAGGGCAAAAACTCAGTTCCTCAGGTATGAATATTAAATGAGATTTATGACAGATGGAATATTTGTTAATTCTATTAGTAGAGCCATTCACAACAGCAAAGAAAGGACCATCCCAAACACACAGGGATGTATTTTAGTCCTCCCTCTTAAAGAAGACTAATATTCAGTATTTCTCTCTCTCTCTCCCTTCCTTCTTCTTTCTCTCTCTCCCTCTCCCTCTCTCTCTCTCACACACACACATACACACTCTCTCTCTCTCTCACACACACACACATACACACACACTCTCTCTCTTCATCCGAGGAAACCAAACTGCCCTCAGCTATGAACCCACATTCCCACTGATCGCAGCAGGAGTTGTGAGCATGGCATTGGTAGCCAGAATGTGACCCGTGTCCTATTAATCAGTCCTACACCATAGGAATGGAATTTGAAGTTAACAGAAAGAGTCCTGTGCTCCAGCCATCCGCTCATTGACTCCTGTTTCCTCACGTGAGAACAGCAGCCAGCGCTCTATAGGGCTCCCTGTTTGCTAGCAAGCTTCCTACTTCTTGGCCCTACTCCTATCTTTTTATGCTGTCACAGAAAAAAAAAAAAAAAAAAAAAAACCTTGGTCAGTAGCCCCTCTTCCTAATGTCTATACTACATGACTGGTTTTTGTCGATTTTTTTTTTTTTTTTTTTTTTGGCCACCAGGCATGTGAGATCTTAGTTCTCTGACCAGGGATAGAACCCATGTTCCCTGCACTGGCAATGCCAAGTCTTGACCACTGGCCACCAAGGAAGTCCCTTCAAGACTATTCTTTCATTGGGCTTTTGAGGGACCCCAGCAGCCTCCTCTGACCCACTTGGAAATGACAACTCAGTATGCGAACACAGATCAGCTCTACTACAGGGGCAAAGACCAAACGATGCAGGACGCTGACCAACAGAGCAGGCAGCTGCCTGTCTGCTTTACAGTTCTCATTTCAGAAAGGTGAAGGCTGGGCTTCCCTGGTGGCTCGGTGATCAAGAATCTGCCGGCCAGTGCAGGAGACACGGGGTTCCATCCCTGAACTGGGAGGATCCGGCGTGCCGCTGTGCAACTAAGCCTCTGTGCCGTGACTATGTAATCTGTGCCCTAGAGCCTGGGAGCCGCAATTACTGAAGCTAGCAAGCCCCAGAGCCCAGTGCTCTGCAGCAAAGGAAGTCACTGCAATAAGAAGCCCTCACACTGCAATGAAAGAGTAGCCCCCAGTCGCCACAACTAAAGTCCGTGCAGCAAGGAAGACCCAGCGCAGCCAAAAATAAAAATAAATTAATTTTTTTTAAAAAAGGTGAAGGCTCATATAGGGAATGCAAGAGCTAGGGAGAGTAAGGATAAAGAGCACAAATGAAAAATATTCACTGAGGTTGTGATGCCACGATCCATCCCTTATCCTACCTTGAGTCGCTTTTCTCCTGGGCAAAGCTGATATCACTCCACCAAGTCCAAAGTGCCAGCTTGGGTTTCTTCAGATATTGGTGTTTCAAAGAGAGACTGAGCAACACTGGCATTCGATGAGTCATCCATTTCTGCATTCATGCTTTCAATCTTTCACTGAGTGCTATAGACCAGGAAGGAAAAGAAACATATCGTTGCAATGCAGTGTGATTGGTGGCTAAACTGGATTTGTGCTTGTGGTGCTAGGGCAGGGTGTGGAGAAAATTTCCCCGGACCTGGAGTTTGAAGGAAAAGGGTGTACTATATATATAGATATAAATATATATAAATATAGGCAAGTCCTCAATTTGCTTTTGAAGCATTTCATCTGACCAGAATGAAACAATGATGCTAATACAAGGTGCTCCATTTCTCAAAAATTAATAAAATATCCTGAATGTTTTTTAATTACTTAAAAGCTTTTAAATCATGAAAGTAAAACAGTTTTCCATAGGTACCCTAGAAAATTCAGAGAAGGATAAAGGAAAAAAAAATTAAAACTAGTGGGAATCCAGGTATTAGAGAAAACACTATCACTATTTTGGTGTTTTGTCTTACATTCTATGATAGACTTTTGGTTTTGTGTAAAACTCGGATCACATATTGTATGCATAATTTTGTAAACTTTTAAAAACTTATTCTATTTTAGGCAATTGCCGCATCCTTAAATACTCTTTGAAAACAGTGCTTTTAGTAGCTGAAAACTATTGCATGCTATGGACGGACCACAATTATTTCAATTATTTGTCCACTGCTGATGGTTTATGTCACATTCATTCTTTCACTCTCTATGCTGCAAAGATTATAAATTTTGTCTGCACATCTATGATTATTTCCTTACAATCAATTTTTTAAAGTACAATAACTGGAACAAAAGTAATGCATATTTTTAGGATTCTTGCTACATACTGCTGATTTTTTTCCTCCAGAAATACAACCATACTACTACTATGCAGTATATTAATCAGTGAATGAGCAAATTATTTGTAAGATTCTCCGTAAAACTGCCAGACTTAAACCAGTAGAAACTAAACTTTATGGGCATAGAAAAACCCATCGTATTGGGGAGACTACTAAACTAACAAAATTCTAATCATTTTAGAGAAGAATATACACCAAGAATTAATTCTAAAGTTGAGTTACATGTTTATCGGATAGAAAACTGTGCAGCCAAAATGATGTTGCTAAAGAATATGAATATCCACTATGGATCAAAAGCAGTCTCCAAAGTGATAAATAGAGAATGATCTCACTTTTGTGGAATATGTGCATAAGTATAGAATATATAACATATGTATATTATAATGATGCAATATTAAACACAAAACATCAGTTTTATTGAGAAATAATTGATATATATTATTGTATATATGTTCAAAGTATACAGCATGATGCTTTGGCTTACGTATATTGTGAAACGATTACAACAGTAGGTTCAGATAACAACCGTCTTCCATCTAGCCACAATAAAAAGAAAACAAAGAATAAAGGAAAAGATTTTTTTTTCCTTGTAATAGGATCTCTCAGGATTTACTCTCAACTTCACTACATATCATAGAGTTAACTGTGGACTGTACATTACATCCCTAGCATTTATCTTATAAGTGGAAGCTTGTCCTTTTGTCTGCCTTCCTCCTGTTGCCGCTCCACTACCCGCCCCTCCCCCACCTCTGGTAACCACAGTCTGATCTCTTTTTCCATGAGTTATATTTTCACTGTTTAGATTCCACATATGAGATCATATACTATTTGTCTTTGTCTGACTTATTTCACTGAGCATAGCACCTTCAAGTTCTATGTGGGTTGTTGCAAATGGTAAGATTTCCTCATTTTTTACTGGTTAATAAGATTCCATTATATAGATATAGATATAGCACAACTTGTTTATTTATCCATTGACAGACACTCATATTGTTTCCATGTCTTAGCTATTGTAAATAGGGATGGAATGAATGGGGTGCAGATATCTTTTCTCATTAGTCTTTTTGTTACTTTTGGATGTATTCTCAGAAGTGGAATTGCTGAATTTTATGGTAGGGAAAACAACTAGATCATTCAGGTATGACCTAAATCAAATCCCATACAATCATACAGTGGAAGTGACAAATAGATTAAGGGACTAGATCTGATAGACAGAGTACCTGAAGAACTATGGATGGAGGTTCATGACATTGTATAGGAGACAGGGATCAGGACCATCACCAAAGAAAAGAAATGCAAAAAGGAAAAATGGTTCTCTCAGGAGGCCTTACAAATAGCTGTGAATAGAAGGCAAAAAGCAAAGGAGAAAAGGAAAGATATACCCCTTTGAATGCAGAGTTCCAAAGAATAGCAAAGAGACATGAGAAAGCCTTCATCAATGATCAATGCAAAGAAATAGAGGAAAACAATAGAATGGGAAAGATTAGAGATCTCTTCAAGAAAATTGGAGATACCAAGGGAACACTTCATGCAAAGATGGGCTCAAGAAAGGACAGAAACAGTATGAACCCAACAGAAGCAGAAGATATTAAGAAGAGGTGGCAAGAATACACAGAAGAACTGTACAAAAGGATCTTCATGACCCAGATAATCATGATGTTGTGATCACTCACCTAGAGCCAGACATCCTGGAATGTGAAGTCAAGTGGGCCTTTAGGAACCATCACTATGACCAAAGCTAGTGGAGGTGATGGAATTCCAGTTGAGCTATTTCAAATCCTAAAAGATGATGCTGTGAATGTGTTGCACTCAATACACCAGCAAATTTGGAAAACTCAGCAGTGGCCACAGGACTGGAAAAGGTCAGTTTTCATTCCAATCCCAAAAAAAGGCAATGCCAAAGAATGCTCAAACTACAACACAATTGTACTCATCTCACACGCCAGTAAAGTAATGCTCAAAATTCTCCAAGTCAGGCTTTAATAGTACATGAACTGTGAACTTCCAGATTTTCAAACTGGATTTAGAAAAGGCAGAGGAACCAGAGGTCAAATTGCCAACATCCGTTGGATCATCAAAAAGGCAAGAGAGTTCCAGAAAAACATCTACTTCTGCTGTATTGACTATGCCAAAGCCTTTGACTGTGAACCAAAACAAACTCTGGAAAATTCTTCAACAGATGGGAATACCAGACCACCTGACCTGCCTCCTGAGAAATCTGTATGCAGGTTGGGAAGCAACAGTTAGAACTGGACTGATTCCAAAGAGGGAAAGGAGTGTGTCAAGGCTGTATATTGTCACCCTGCTTCTTTAACTTATATGCAGAGTACATCATGAGAAATACTGGACTGGATGAAGCATAAGCTGGAATCAAGATTGCTGGGAGAAATATCAATAACCTCAGATATGCAGATGACATCACCCTTATGGCAGAAAGTGAAGAACTAAAGAGCCTCTTGATGAAAGTGAAAGAAGAGAGTGAAAAAGTTGGCTTAAAATTCAACATTCAGAAAACTAAGATCATGGCATCTGGTCCCATCACTTCACGGCAAATAGATGGGGAAACGTGACAGATTTTATTTTGGGGGGCTCCAAAATCACTGCAGATGGTGACTGCAGCCTTGAAATTAAAAGACACTTGCTCCTTTCAAGAAAAGTTATGACCAACCTGGACAACATATTAAAAAGCAGAGACATTACTTTGTTAACAAAGGTCTGTCTAGTCAAGGCAATGGTTTTTCCAGTAGTCATGTATGGATATGAGTTGGACTATAAAGAAAGCTGAGTGCTGAAGAATTGATGCTTTTGAACTGTGCTGTTGGAGAACTCTTGAGAGTCCCTTGGACTGCAAGGAGATACAACCAGTCCATCCTAAAGGAAATCAGTCCTGAATATTCATTGGAAGAATATTCATTGATGTTGAAGCTGAAACTCTAATACTTTGGCTACCTGATGCGAAGAACTGACTCATTGGAAAAGACCCTGATGCTGGGAAAGATTGAAAGTGAAAGGAGAAGGGGATGACAGAGGATCAGATGGTTGGATAGCATGAGTTTGAGTAAACTCTGGGAATTGGTGATGGACAGGGAAGCCTGGCGTGCTGCAGTCCATGGTGTCACAAAGAGTTGGACAGAACTGAGCTACTCTACTGAACTGACTGATGGTAGTTCTACTTTTACCTTTTTGAGGCTCTTCCATACCGTTTTTCATAGTGGCTGTAGCAATTTACAGTCTCGCCAACAGTGCATAACGGTTCCCTTTTCTCCATATCTTCACCAGCATTTATCTCTTGTCTTTTTGATGATGGTGATTCTAAGAAATGTAAGATATATCTCATTGTCGTATTCATTTGAATCTCCTTAATGATTAGTGATATTGAGCATCTTTCCATGTACCTGTTGGCCTTTTATACACCTCCTTTGGAAAGATGTCTATTCCGGTTCTTTGCCTGTTTTTAATTGGGTTGGTGTCTTTGCTATTGAGTTTTATGATTTCTTTTTATGTTTTGGATATAAACCCCTTAACAAATATATGGTTTGCATATTTTTTCCATTCTGTAGGTTGTCTTTTCACTTTGTTGATGGTTTCTGTTGCTGTGCAGAAGCTTTTTAGTTTGAGGCAGTTGCCCTTGTTTATTTTTCATTTTATTGCTTGTGCTTTAGGTATCATATCCTCATATCATTTCCAAGATCCGCATCAAGGACCTATGGAACAGAGGTTCCTATGTTTTCCTCTAGGAGTTTCAGGAAACCCCAAAGTATTAATAGGCATTCTATATACTGGATTCTGGGGGATCTTTCCTTTGTGGGGTGTGTAGACACATTTGTGTGTGTACGTGTGTATGTTCTAAATGTTGTGCATTGAGCATATATTACTTTTTTAATTAAGGAAAAAATGTTTTTATATACTGAGTTATCATGGAACTAAAAGAAATGTTTCCTACAGCAAACAAAATGGTAAAACAGAATCTTCCTCTGAAGATGTATTAGTCTGCTCAGCTGCCATAATAAAATACCAGAGACCAGGTGGTTTAAACAACAGAAATTTAATTTCTCACAGTTCTGGAGGCTAAGGAGGGATTTAGGGTGTCCGCATGGCCGAATTCTAGTGAGGATCCTCCCCGGCCTGCAGACAGCCACCCTCTCCCTGATTCTTACATGGCATTTCCTTGCTCATGGAGACAGAACCGCTATCTGGTTTTTCTTCTTATAAAACTCTAATCCCATCACAGGGGTCTTATGGCTTCTTCTAATCATGATGACCTCCCAAAGGCCCCATCTCCAAACACCATCACATGAGGATTAGGGCTTCAACATGTGAATTTCGGAGCACGAACATTCACTTAATAACAAAGGGAATCTCTCAGAGATTAATACTGAGATAGGTTCAAGCTCATATTTTTCTAAAAACATAAGATACATAGAAGAGTCATCTTGCTAGATGGTATAATAGAGGGGGGAAAAAAATAAACAGGAAATAGCCCCAGCCTCAAAGGGATACATTTTTTTGAGAAGACAGAAAATTGTTACTAATCAGCGCAATATATTTCTAACAAAAAATATATGCTGGCACATATTTCAGTGGAGAGGGAGAACACAGAGGAAGTAACCTTAGTCTGGGAACAATCAGGAAATGATTCTTAAAAAAAAAAAAAAAAAAAAGTGGAACCTAAGCTGAGTTTTGAAAAAGAAAAAAAAAAAAAGATAGGATGAGCCAAGCATGTGGGAGGCTGTGCCAGGCAGAAGGAACAGCTCGTACCAAGGCATGGAGGCTGGAAAACATCACTCCACACACACAAAGGGATGAGCAGGGAGAGGAGGTCAGAGGAAGGGCTGCAGTCTCGAACGTGGTTCCTGAGTTCTGTATGTCACCAAGAACCGAACGCATTGAACTGCATACCATGCTAAGTTTGAACTTTATCTCAAGGACTATGCAAAGCACTAAATTTTAAGCAGAGAGGAACAAGACATGACTAATGATTTAGATATAGCTCTCTGGTAACAAAGAGTAAGAGAATGGCTTTACCTATCAGCTTAGAGAATGGAAACCTGTTCAGAGGTTCTTCTAAAAGCTCAGAAGAAAAAATGATGAGATCTTGAACTGAGCACAGTTATTTATTTATTAGGAAAATAAATTAGGTATGTATCGTCTAAAAGCCAATTTGGTTACAAGACTTTCTATGCTGCTGCTGCTGCTAAATTGCTTCAGTCATGTCCAACTCTGTGTGACCCCAGAGACGGCAGCCCACCAGGCTCCCCTGTCCCTGGGATTCTCCAGGCACGAACACTGGAGTGGGTTGCCATTTCCTTCTCCAGTGCATGAAAGTGAAAAGTGAATGTGAAGTTGCTCAGTCGTGTCCGACTCTAGCGACCTCATGGACTGCAACCTGGTCAGGCTCCTCCATCCATGGGATTTTCCAGGCAAGAGTACTGGAGTGCGGTGCCATTGCCTTCTAGTGATGTCATAAACTGTGTATGGTTGAGGTACTTAATTGACAAAATAAGTGTCTAAGGTGACAGCCCTGGGTTTCACTGGTTGTCCTGATACAATTATTAACAGCACTCCTTTGTTCCCAAGAGTGTCCTAATTTGGATGATAAATTATAGAGACGTAGAGTTATTCCCTTCTTCCAACTCCCTGAATTTCTAGTCTGAATGTCCTACTTTAAACACCATTCGTTGGAGTCCTCTTTTCCCCCTAGATGAGTTCACCATCTTGCACCTTGGAGGCCATACTTTGGGTCATCAGAGAAGAAACTGCCTATTCTCTCTGGACCTTGAGGTCAGCGTTTTTTATATGATATTTTTGTCTTACTGACCTGAATCCCCCCTTTCTGGCCACAGAAATTCTGTGGAGGAGATATTCCTGTCCTGGATCCGAGCCTGCTTCCAAATCAGCTTCTTCTGCTCAAATTTCTTACTCTCCTCAGCCTTGGCTCTGTGCCCTCGCACGCATTTATTTTTTTATTTATGTATTTGGCTGCATTGGGTCTTAGCTGCATCAGGTGGTATCTTCTGTTCTGGCGCTTGGGCTCTCTAGTTGTAGCACGTGGGCTTAATTACTCCATGGCATGCTAATTGGCTCTTGGTTCCCTGACCAGGGATCGAACCTGAACCGCCCTGCATTGCAAGGAGGATTCTTAACCACTGGACCACGAGGGGAGTGCCCTGCCCTGGGCTTTAAAATCCCAGCCACCTCACTGATCATCTTGAGCCCATGAATCCTCTAAACTATAATGGTAACTTCCGTCCCAATCTTGTCTTATATTGCCTGAGCATCTACTGGGCCAGAGTCTCAAACTCCCATCACAGATACCTCACCTTCTTCTCCACCCAAGATAACTTTTACTGACAGTGTTCATCTGTCAAATGCCCTCTACTCTCCCATCAAGACTAACCAAAATATAAAAGTAGTTGATTATGTGGTAGGACTATACGATTTTTACATCTCTTTGTATTTATCCACTTCTTGGTATATTCCAAATTTTCCACAATGAGTATTTTATAATGAAATACATTGAAAATACAACAATTCTACCTTCATGCCCTTTACAAAGTTAGACCACTCTTTCTTCTCACCTTCCAAGTCCCACTGAACTTCCCATTTACAGTCAGGTTTGGCAAAGGTACTAGCCACTGTGCTAAGCTCTCTGCTAGAGTTTTTTTCATATAGTAGAGAACAGCTAGCAATTTGAACAAAATGACAAAAGAATCCTACTTCTGACAGTAAATAATTTTGACTCCATGCAAAAGTTAAAAAAAACAAAAGCTTTAAAACATTTAAGAGATAGATGCGGAAAGGGCCAAAATCAAAGAGATAAGAGCAGGTTACAATAGCTGTTCGGAGAAGGCAATGGCAACCCACTCCAGGACTCTTGCCTGGAAAATCCCATGGACGGAGGAGCCTGGAAGGCTGTAGTCCATGGGGTCGCTGAGAGTCGGACACGACTGAGCGACTTCACTTTCACTTTTCACTTTCATGCATTGGAGAAGGAAATGGCAACCCACTCCAGTGTTCTTGCTTGGAGAATCCCAGGGATGGGGGAGCCTGGTGGGCTGCCGTCTATGGGGTCGCACAGAGTCGAACACGACTGAAGTGACTTAGCAGCAGCAGCAGTACAATAGCTGTTAATGGAAATCCAGGGATCAAAACATCATCACTGCTGTGCTCCCAAAACATCAACTGTCAGAGACAGCAGAATTTGAAGACCAAATAGGCTGAATGAAGTGGAAGGTTTGAATTAAGGAGGAGCAGCAAATACATTAGAACAAGATTACTTAAGCAACACGGTGATCAACCACTAGGACTACTTCAAGTCTGTGTACTGAATCATCTTTGCGCAAATCAGTCTCAACTGTAATAGTTTAATGTACATTTTTTTTTGGCCAGACAGCATGCGGTTTCTTAGTTCCCCAACTAGGGATCAAACCACTGCCCCCTGCATTGGAAGTGTGCAGAGTCTTAACCACTGGATGTCAGGGAAGTTCCTGTAGTAATTTAATATTTTAAGATAAATATTTGTACATTTAACAGTCCAAGCCAGGGCTTTTTAGTTTAAGCTCAGGCTATTTGATGTAGACAGGAAGTGGCATAAAGAGCTTAAAGGGTAAGACTTCTGCTGCCCTCCCTTCAGCCAGTCTTTACTACTTTAAGAGATAAAATATGTTTGAAAGCAACTGATCTAATTAAGTGTCTGTGTGTGCATGTATATATGCACATATGTGTGTTTGTACAAGGAATATGCACAACCAAACTTTTCATATGACCTTAACCTAACTAAATACATTATTTAACTTATTCATTGGCAGTGTCTGTTTTTGTCCTTGTTCACAGGAAGCAGAAACATTTTGCTGACAGGTTTAAAAATGCCTCTTTTTAATAATCTCATATTTGTGCCTCTAATCTGTATGTGAACCCATGTGGAAACTTCATGCTGCTGATGCTGCTGCTAAGTCGCTTCAGTCATGTCCGACTCTGTGTGACCCCAGAGACAGCAGCCCACCAGGCTCCCCCGTCCCTGGGATTCTCCAGGCAAGAACTCTGGAGTGGGTTGCCATTTCCTTCTCCAGTGCAAGGAAGTGAAAAGTGAAAGTGAAGTCGCTCAGTCATGTCCAACTTCTAGCAACCCCATGGACTGCAGCCTACCAGGCTCCTCCGTCCATGGGATTTGCTAGGCAAGAGTTTAAGAGCACACCACAAATCATGGGTTTTAGATTCTCCCCATATGTAACATTCGTATGTGCAAGAGTAAGCTCAATAAGTATTTGCTGGTTAAAAAGAAAAGTGATGGCAGGACAGGTTTTAATATACATAATCACAGAAATTCTTCTGTATACCCCAAAGTAATTCATCTGAAGAGAAATATGTCCAGGGTTAAAGCTATATTCTACAAACACATAGAGAGAATGCTAATTATCAGCACAAGGGTCTAACAATGATCACAAAATCAATAGAACATAATCCCAGTTTACAACCCAGCCATTCTAGGATGTGGTAGGAAAATAGCATATCAGAGTAGTTTGGCTTTATGTTAAGGAACACTATCACATTATTACATTCCAAATGATTTTGGTGAAAATTTTCTCTTTACTACTTTTTCTCGTTATGTTAAAATACACACACACACACACACACACACACACACACACTCATTCTCTGAACCAAAGAGATAGTGTTAAGCAAATTTTGCTGTCTCTGGCAAAACCTTCATGTGTAATGATAAATACAAATGAGATGAGAGGCTGATCTTTGTGCAGTCTGCAGGCATTTTTTAAAAAAGGAATCAGCATGCTTGTGTTGACTGCCTCAGACACTGGACCTAATAGCTCATTTGAAACTTTAGTGTACAAGAGAAAACGCCACCTGCAGTGATTTTGTAGGTTTAATGAAAATAACAGATGGAGCCTGAATTTGTTTCCAGTGCTTGAGAATCATATAGGGAACACAGACAAAAATCACATAGGAGATAAAAGGGCAGGGTGCTGTTAGCTCTTTATTTCAGGCATCTGATAATGCTGTGAGGAAAAAAGTTATAAAACAAAGAATAACTTGGAGATTGTTTCTCCTGGAATAACTAAATTTATAAACCATGCATGTTATTATATTATAAAGCTCTTTGAAAGCAAGGGAAGGAAAAACAGCTTGGCTGTCTTCGGATAATTCTGCCTTGATGCCAGTTTGAATAAAACAAGAACCTTTGGATGGATTTATAACCTGATAGTGCAATTCAGGCACGGGATAGATTAAAGATGACAGGACAGGCGGCATGTAAGCATCACACTGACAGGTAGCCTATAGGAAAACACTGCAGATATGAAAAGCAGTTAGGCATGGAGATAACAGAGCTCTGTGATGCCCTGCATACTTGGGAAGGAGAATTTTTTTTTAAATTTTTATTGGAGTATAGTTGCTTCAGGGCTTCCAGGTGAGACTAGTGGTAAAGAACCTGCCTGTCAATGCAGGAGACATAAGAGACACAGGTTCAACCCCTGGGTCAAGAAGATCCCCTGGAGGAGGGCACGGCAACCCACTCCAGTGTTCTCACTGCGAGAATCCCATGGACAGAGGAGCTGGCTGGCTACAGTCCATAGCATTGCAAAGAGTTGGACACAATTGAAGTGATTTAGCACATAGTTGCTTTACAATGTTGTGTTAGTTTCTGCTGTACAGTAATGTGAATCAGTTATACGTATACATATATCCACTCTTTTTTAGATTCTTTTCCCATTTAGGTCACCTCAGAGCCCGGAGTCAAGTTCCCTGTGCTATACGTAGATTCTCATTAGTTATCCATTTTATTTATAGTAGTGAAGGAGAATTTCCTGATGGGTGGTATAAATTTCAATCCATTATCTTTCATAATAAATTCATAAATTTAAAACACTGTTCTTTGAAAAGCACCATCACTGTAAACCTGAGATCATGTTATATCCATTGTGGAAAGAGACATGAGGACCACAAATAGGTGGTTAGTGATAGCCCACCACAGTGGGTCCACAGAAGGCTCTGCCACAAGGGACACACCACCCTCCTGCTCCATCCTGTGATATCGAGTCACTTCATCCACATCCTCCTTCCCATCCTGTGTTTTCAGACCCTAAACTCAGAAGTCTCTCTCATACTCTTTTGTCCCACAAACAAATTATTTCTCAACTTTTCACACTTTGGGTTACCACTCTGGAGAGCAGGTTTCCATTCTATTGACACAACCACGTGTCATCTCCACCCCAATCAAGGGAAATGGGAAAAAGAAATTTACCTTCCTTCAGCATGAAGCGTGTGAAACAAGGATGTGAATCCAGGGAGAAATGAGTAGAGAAAAGAGAGAAGTGAGCAATCCCTTGAAATGGGGGGCAGGGGCGTGGAATCCACCTTTATTGCATTAAGACAACTTCAGAGACATACCAGGAAAAGGAGAATCACATTCTCATGAGTGTTTAAAAATGGCTGAAATACTGCAGAACAAAATAAAGCTAATGATCACTGATGAACACACTATTTACCTTTAGTGAGCCTTTTTCTGGATTTCCAAAATCTATCATTAGGTTGATTTATAAAAAGTTCAGAGAGATGTTGGATCAAAAGGGCAGAATTCACTCAAAAGATTCATAGTCCTGACTTTCTTTACAAGTCATTGGGAAGTCTGCACAAGGTAAGCATAGAATTCTGTACCCAGTTTGATATTCCAGAATGTTCTTTGTGAGAATTTAACAGATTGCAGATTGCTGACAAAGGTCCATAGAGTCAAAGCTATGTTTTTTCCAGTAGTCATGTATGGATGTGAGAGTTGGACCATAAAGAAGGCTGAGCATCAAAGAATTGGTGCTTTTGAACTGTGATGTTGGAAAAGACTCTTGAGAGTGCCTTGGACTGCAAGAAGATCAAACCAGTCAATCCTAAAGGAAATCAGTCCTGAATATTCCTTGGAAGGACTGATGCTAAGCTGAAGCTCCAATAATTTGGCCACCTAACACTCATTAGGAAAAACTCTGATGCGGAAAAGATTGAGATCTAGAGGAGAAGGTGGCTACAGAGGATGAGATGCTTGGATGGCATCACTGACTCAATGGACCTGAGTTTGAGCAAACTCAGGGAGATAGTGAAGGACAGAAAGCCTCGCGTGCTGTAGTCCATGGGGTCACAGAGCGTTGGACATGACTGAGAGACTGAACAACAGTAACAGATTGCTGAGACTGTGAGTAGGGTTGGAGATTCTAGTAACAAATGCATCTCTATTCCATGAGGCCTTCCAGGGGATGCCTGACTGTCCTTCACTGCATGACTCAGGTGATATTACTAACTAGAGTTTCAGGAGCTCTAGAGTCACAGTATACACAGTGCTACACAATGGTGTGTGCCTCACTTGCATGGATGACACCTAAAGGAGAATATCCAAGACCATGCTCACCATTATAGCCTTTATTATCATGAATGACAGGACTTTTTTCCTGGCTCTTTAGTCTAAAACTTACTAAAACCTACAAAGAACAGCACCAAGTCCAAGAAGAGGGTGATATGTGTTCAAGAGACAGAGAGAAGAGTCAGGTGCATTTTCAAGAATTCCCAGAAGGCATGATGCCAAACCAAAGCAGGAGGGAGCATGTGGTGGGATGGGTTTCAATGAGCAGCTGGTCTCCCACTACTCTCCTCTCTTCTTTTAATCGCCACTTCCCTTAAGCCAAATCAAGAGTCTTTCCATGATCCTCTCACCTCCATGGGTTTCTGCTCCGGGTTTGGGTGCAAAGCCAGGAACTTGAAAGGACTCCTCTTCTCCATAAATCACCAAACAGATGAAAATAGAGCCCATTCACCAGTTACTCTTCTCTTCTCAAAGAGTTCTATTTACAGAGCATCATCAAGTGAGTTAAAAGGGAAAAGACTTAGGAAAGTTGGCCCACCTTGGTAACTATCACTTATGATTTTATTGAAGTTAAACAGCTAGAACAAGTAGGTAGCACATCATTAAGAATAACACAAGAAACCTACAGAACCTCTTGGCAGAGTTCTTGGTTCTAAATACACAAATACTGAACCCCAAAGAATAAACAAACTGTAAGTTTGCAATCTGATTTTACAAACTAATCCTAAAAGTACACATAACAATAAATGATTAAAAGAATAAACCTTTTGCTTGGATGTGTTAAACACACACAGCTCTTTCATTGTGAATAAGCTAAGTAAAATTTTATTATAATGGAAATATTTAACTTCCTGCACTTCCGTTCACCTCCTTCATGCTTTTTCTAAGAATAACAATTCACACAATCAAGAAATTATCCATTGTGATTTCCTAAGAAAGGTGCAGCTCTTTGTTTCTGAAACGCTCACTGATGTAATGAATGACCTTGAACTTGCAGGGAAATGTTCACCTGATTATATGATGCAATTTTAGGGCATGAACTGAGCAGCAATAATTAAATCTTAAATACAAGTGTGGGGCAATTGTTCAGTGAGCACGAAAAAGTCCTATGTGATTAAGTTAATCAGAGATTAGAAACCAAAAATACTGTATTTCATCGCTCTGCCTGAAATTCTTCTGGGAAAGTCAACAGAGTATCTATCCCAGAAATTACAAAACCTCTCAGAGGAAAGAGACCTGAGATGAATTTAAGGGTGATCCTCTTTGGTAGGGTGATCTCTTCATCCAGGTTTGCCTTGGATTTTTTTTTTAACACTGCAAATCTCAGTCTTGGGCAAGCTGGGATAGCCATTCACTCCTGTCTTTGGATCCATACACCTCCTCAAGGATATAACCTATGAGAGACTTAACTTTCACAGGGTTCTTTCCCAGTCATGAGTCAATTCTGTGCCCCTATTACCTACCGTTATTCTGTCTTCAGCAGCAAAGCCAAAGTATATTCCCTCTCTTCCTTGGTAGTCCTCGCCTTCCCTCATCCTGTACTCCCCCAATCCAATCTCTCTGTTTTCTAGGTTCAATTGATCCAGTTTTTCCATCCAGTCCTTAAGTGTTCCTGTTCCAATGGTAACCCCATTACTCTTCACTGGGCAAGCTCATCTGCCAAGGTTACTCAGATGGTGACATCCCAAACTGAGCTCAAGCCTCCACACTCTAGCTGTGCAGAATCCTTGAATCCCGGCCCTGTCCTGTCCATGCCAACAAACTGACATTCCATTGGCTCATTTGGCAACCCCATTCCGCAATGAATAACAGTATGATTCATGTCAACAAAAAGCCTTGAAGAGTTTTCACACATGCTGTTGTTCAAAGCTCTGCCATCCTGTAGTTATGCAAAACTAGTCTTTAGACCCAAACACCACACAATGACCCCTTAGAATGAACCCATTATTCTAACCCGTGAGTCCAGTTTTAGATCATAATTCTTTCACCAAATCCCTCACTCCCCTCCCAGATTCATGGTGTTTGCTGGCAAGTGTTTTCTGTATCAGCATCTGCAGTGCTTCAAATCATTGGCAGAGAAGTGCACAAGGTTAGGGGGCAGACCAGATCACTTGCCAGTATGTGGCTATTGGCGGCGTAATGACAGGTATTCACTTGGGTCCTTTATTTTGAGATATTCCCCAGGGCTTTTATTTCCAGATGTTAAGAGGGGAGTTAAAACTAGGAGAAAGGATACACTGAAACAATACTTTCGTCATTTTCAACTAGCAACTGCCTTCTCCTTTATCTGTACTCACATATATTCCAGATGTTTTCAATCTTCAGTCAAGCACAAATAATTTCCGCCATGAGCCTGGAACTGAGCAGGGCTCTGCAGGTACTGAGTGCAGCTCCTCTGGTGTTCCTGACTCTGCTCTTCCCAGGCTCACAGTCAGGTTTCACTTGCCTACCCCTTTTGAAGTTAGGCGTGCAAGACTTTGTGACTTGCTTTAGCCAATGACATGCTTATAGAATGGTATGTCCTATACCCTTGTATAAGCTTTGAAAGCCAGCAATATGGTTTCTTATGTTTTCATCAGGCAAGCGTCAAGATGAAGCCTTTCATGAGCCTGGGTCCCTGAGAGACCCATGACACACATCATCTGAAGCTGGCCCACTGCTGCTGCTGCTGCTAAGTCGCTTCAGTCGTGTCTGACTCTGTGAGACCCCATAGATGGCAGCCCACCAGGCTCCCCCGTCCATGTGATTTTCCAGGCAAGAGTACTGGGGTGGGGTGCCATGAGTGCAAATGGAGTAGGAAATAAATCCCCCGAGATTTGGGAACGTTTTGTTACTGCTACATGTCTTAGCCTGCCCTGACTGTTATTCTGGGGATGCATAAGGAGAAAGAAACACCAACTTCTTGTTTATAAGACGCTTATAATATAGTTGAGGAGATAAATCATACCCACAAAATAAAAATGGGGACTAGAGTAGCATGTAGTGAAAAGCTGAATCAGAAAGTAGAGATAATCAGCAAACAAGATATGGTACTAAAAGGGAGTCACTCAGACACAGTGTTAAAAGGGAATTAGAAAAGGGGGAGTTCAATGTGGACCTACAGTCCTCAGAGGACATCTCATTTCTGATATATCAAAGAAAACTTTATATAATCTATTGAAAAATACTCTAGTAAATGGTTCTACAAATATGCTGAGTCTTCTCTTTTAAAACTGTAATAGAAGCATGAACCTAAGTTACAGGGCCATTTTAAGTATGTTTGATTTTAGGCTTCTCAATAACCAGTACTAATAAAGCACTCTGATTTTTTTAAATGGATGTATTATAGGTCTCTGTCTCTCAGAGAAATGGATAGATTTAGCACCCTATTAAAGACAGAGAGGTAATCCTTTACAGGAGCTTTATAGGAACCTTGGCAATTTGGGGAAGGCCGATTAAATGGAACTCAACTTAGCACTCACTTAAAATATGATTTATTTTATAGAAAGTTCCATTATTATAACTATAAAAATAAATACTGGCCTGAATACTCAAGGCCCAATACCAGTTTGGTCGATCTAGCAAAGATATGGGGTTTGTTTTTTTTTTTTAATATATTCAGCATCTCCTTTCTGTCCTTTTATAGGGAGGGAAGAATTTTGGTATTAATTGGCAGAGTCATTCACTTAGTCGACAGAGATTTGCCAAGCACCCCCTGCCTAGGACTATGCTAGATGTTGACTATTCGTTACTGGGAGGAAGAGTCAAGGGTCTGCACAGTGAGGAAGCACAGTGCAGAGGGCCAAGAGCAGAGAGTGGGGAGGGTGTGGGAAACCTTGATCGGAGTAGAAACAGCATGTGCTCCTACCCCCAAGCAGGAGAGAGCCTTGAGTGTTCAGGGCAATCAATGTCCAGCAGGTGTCAATTAAACACAATAAATGGAGAGGAAGGCAGCTTGAGATGAAGTTAGAGTTGGGAGCTAGTTAGATCACTTGGGCTGTATAGCTCCTATTAGGGATTTCTTTTTCTCATTTTGTTCCAAAAGTCCTCAGAGTTTTGAACAGGGAGTGCATCATGATGTAATTTCCATTTTAAGAAAGTTATTCCGGCTACTGTATGAAGAATGGACTGATGGGATTCGAGATTAACAGGAATAGTTGCAGTAACCTGAGCAAGAGGTAACAGTGACCAAGACTGAGGTGGTAGCAGTGGTCACAACATAACCAACTCAACTGGGAATATATTTGGAAGTAAATGCTTCAGGACTAGATAACAGGGTAGATGTGGGGTGATGGATGTGTCAGAAAGAACTCCCAGGTTCTGGCAGGAGCAACTTCTCCACTTCATGCAGAAGCAAGGAGGAGGAGCCAGAATGAGGCAGCTGAGCAGCAGCTCTGTATGGAGAGGAGGAAGGGCAAGTGGAATCATTGGTCTGAAGCTCAGTACAGAGTAGCTGGGAGATACACACTGAGTACCAGTGTCGGGCTGTAGGAAATCACTGGGGTCTCATACAATGGACAAGGAGTGTGTGTTACAGAACTAGGATGGGAATGTAGGTTTGGAAAATGTGAGCAAGATCAACAAGAATGTTTGTGAGCTAAAAGAAGTATAATGATTTAAGAAAATAATTCTTGGCAGCCCTTGATCCAACACCAGAATTATTGGAGCATATGGACATGTTTACACCTGGCTCCAACATGCTTCCCAAACCATAGTTCAAAAAGGTGGCATCTCTCCTATGCCTGCCCTACATTGCAAGCTTACTTTGCATTCAACTTTTACTAAAGTTTCATCTCCCAGTCAAGGACTACTTTTCAAATAAGAATGACATTTTTATCATTTTACCAGTTTTTACTATCCATTCTTCTAACTTTTGAGTGGAAGAACGTTTCCCAAATACCAAACTATGAGAAAGTCCTCACCAGTTAATGGAAAATGGGAAAACCAGAACCATGGAATATGTGGTTCACACATTGTACACACAGACATATGTGTGTATATATATATATATATACATGTATCTCAACATCAGGTGGCCAACTGAAGACAACCTTTTGAGATAATATCAGTCTTGCTCTTTTAGTATTTGAAGGCCCTTTCTTTTATGAAATAATGGGTGATAGGAGGTCATTTTTAATATCCTTACTTGGCAAAATAAAAACCCAATCATTCTATGTATGACTCCAATCTTTTTTCAGTGGTACAATCTGAAATCCTAAATCAGGAAAGAACAAAAAGTGAGAACAGCAGCGCGTCACTAAAAAGCCAACTGCCAGCTCCCAACTAGGCACACTCTCGCTGGACAGTCCCTCCAGGCACAGTCCCGCAAGGTTTAGGACGAACATTTATGCCTGGACAGACACTGCTAAATGTCATGGACATCTGCAGTTGTTTCCAGACAGTCAAAACCACAAATGTTAGGGTGCACTTTACCGCCAACGCTGAGTCATTGTGCAAAATGCAAAGAAATTCCTAAACTCTCAGAACTGTAAACAGGGTCCTGTGTCACTGGTTGCTCTCTCCTCTGTGCCCTGCCTTGTTGGGATTCTGAGACAATCAATTCAACTACGAGACAACTGGAGATATTTGAATACAGTCTGGGTATGACTTGCTATTAAGGGATTATTGTTCCATTTTGCCAGGTGTATTAATGGCATTATGTTAAGGAACTAATCTCTTTTTTAGAAATGCATGTTGATATATTTGAAGTGAAATGTATGCTATTTGAGATTGTTTCTTAAATACTTTGACAAAAATAAACTAGATGAGCAAAAGCTGCAAGCCACTGAATATTGTTAAATTTAGATAATAAGGAAGGTACTTTTCACTGTCTCCTTATATTTAGGTATATTTGAAAGTTTTCACCAATGAGGAGTGTCAAGGAAGGAGAGGATGGAAGGAAGGGAGAGAAACTACCCTCCAATACATTTCCTAACATTTCACAATAACTAAATGGAAAGAAAGAAGGTGGACTAGGGCAGAACTTACCACTAACATCTGTGAACTCCTCCCTTGGGGCAGCCTCTGCGATGTGGCCTTCCCATGTACTCACGTGACCAGCAGGTGCGTGTTATTGCCACCATTATACAGACAAAGAAAATTAGACTCGGGTTAAATCTACTTTCCCACATGGAAACTAGAAAGAGAACAAATTGGCCAATTGCAGCTATTTAGGCTGCTAAAGAAATTCATTTCCGAGCAGATTAAAAACAAAAGCAATTATGCTAATACCTAATAGGCTGTCTCTAAATCCCCACAAAGCAGACACAGGAGCTCTGCCAGGACTGGGGCATCATCTTCAGGCCCTGTCCCTGCCACCGAGGTAAAGGAACAGGATTCTGACCTGGGGCACATGGAAAGGAGAGACAGACTCCTGTCATCACATACAGAAGCCGGCAGGATGAAAAACATTAACCAATCTGACCCAGAGCCAGCTGCCCTGACACTTGAAGGCTCTGCGGAAACTGCCCTCTGGGAAGGGGAGAGCACAGCCGATTCCCCTGCTCCCCAGCACGCCCTGGTTCCGTCTCTTAGACACGGCTCCCTTCAGCTTTCAGCCCTGCTGCAAAACAGTCGATGCCATCTGTGCTCTCCACAGCCTAGTGCTTCCGAGGGCAGGCTTGCAGCCGGACCACCAAAGTTAATCCTGGAACTGCGTGACCCTGGACTTGTTCTTAACCTCTCTGTGGCTCACTTCCTCCCCTCTCTAAAAACAAGGCTAATCCAGGACTACTGGAGATGAGGGAGTTTCAAGTAAAGCACTTTGAACACAGTGACACACAGCAATAAGTGACACACAGTAATAAGAATGTTAGCATTCTTATTACTATAAGCCATTCGTATTTGGTTTCACCCCAGGCAACTTACTATACAATTGATCCTCAAACGCAGGCCCCTTTAATCCTTGCCTTTGCCTGATACTCTTCTCAAATATTCTGTCTCCACTGTTTCTACAAATCCTCCCCACCTGTCACCACCTAGGGGAAGCCCTGCCTGCTCCCCAAGTTCTGCCCGTTGCAGCCTCCCAAATCTCCTGCTACTGTCTGTAATAAATATTTGACCATCTCTACCGCTACCTGGAGCTTCCCAGGTGGTGTAGTGGTAAAGAATCTGTCTGCCAACGCAAGAGATGCAGGTTGGATATCTGGATCGTGAAGATCTCTTAGAGAAGGAAATGGCAACCAACTCCAGTATTTTTGTCTGGAAAATTCCAGGGCAGGCTACAGTGCAGGGCGTCTCAAAGAGTTGGACCTGACTAAGCACACACACACACAAACACACACACCTCTATCTGGACATTTTTGGGAAATGAGTCTGAATCACGATGTCATCAGAAAACAAGCAGCACCTCAAAAAGGCAATCAAGGGACTAGTTACAGAGGAGTGGGCAGGGCGAAGGGACAGTGAGACACCCAGGGACCATCAGGAGGGGGAAGCAGGCACCCCCCAGGCCCGAGGGCACGGGGCAGGGAGTACTTACTAGGAACCAGTGAGAGGCACAAAGTGGGCACCCGAGTTGTGGCTTTAAAGTTGAGAACGAGCGACTGCCAAACCACAGGGTAAGAGGTGAACTAATATATCTCAACCTCCTTCTCTTCCATACTCCAGTCTCTTGGAGGCGATTCTACTGGTCAGTCCCAACTGGAGGCCACCAGGCTGTAGGTCAGTCTCCCCAGATATGCAGAGGACGGGAGAGAATGGGACTGGAGAGAAAAATGGAGACTAGGCAGCACAGACAGGTTTGCACCAAGCTAATCATCAGTTGATTGGCGACACACTTGTATTCATCCTTGTCTCTCACACATGGGCCTCTGTAAGCAGTTGCCTAGGGAAATGTACGAACATGGCCTTGTAGTCAGAGACCTGAGTTAGAATCCAAACCAGCTGCACAATCTTAAGAAAGTAATTTACTCTGAGTCTCTGATTCCTCATGTGTGAGATGAGAGCAATGACGCTGACCTCACAGGGTTGTTGTGAAAACTGAATTAGAAAAGCTCTTTCCTCTGCCCTAGTCTCTATTCTAACTACTTACACAGTCTTTAAGGTGGAGGCTCTAGTTCTTTCACTTCTTCTGTATCTAGAAATGCTAGGGGCAAAAAAACCAGGAGGAATGTGCACACACAGTTCTGAGAATTCAAAGTCACTCTAGGCAGCTTAAGGAATTTGTACGGCTTTGCCTTAAGCTAGTTTGTCTACTAAGGAAAGCAGAAAGATATCCAAGGATTCACAGAACCTTGCAAATCAAAGTGTGATCCAGCCATCACCTGAGAGAGAGCCTTTTAGAAATGCAGAGGCTTGGGCACCCTGCCCTCCCCAACCCCACCCCTGGAACCAGAATTTTAACAAGATCTCCAGGTGATTTGAATGCACATTAAAGTTTGAGAATTCCTGCTTTTGAACTAAAAGGAGCCCCAGAGATCACCTAGATCCTGGTTAAACCACCTCATTTTATAGCTGAGAAAGTCAGTGTCCAAAATGACATAAACTGTCCAAGGACACCAGGGCAGAGGCTGCCCCTTGACTAATCCTATAGAGCCCCCTCATCTTTTGATAATTCCACTTTACAAGGTGAAACAATTAAACATTTTCCCAGTCTCCCTTGCAGCTGAGTCTCTATCTGACAGTTCTGACCAGTGGCATCTACCAGGAGGGTTTCTTGGAAAACTGTTTTCTTGGGAATGTAAACCAGACATTAGATTCTCTGTTTATTCTGCCCGAGTAGTCTAGTGCAGGGGTGGGCATCTTATAATAATAAAGCTACAAGCATGAAGATTAAAAGTCCCCACACTGCTGACTTACATTGTTGTACAGCAGAAACCAACACTACCTTGTAAAGCAAGTATCCTCCAAATAAAATTAAATTTTTAAAAAGTAAATTTGAATTGCTAGAAAATGTTTAAAATCTGAAGTATTCATTAAAAAAAAAAAAAAAGGTCCACGTGCTGGCGACTGTAAAAAGGAAATACATGGGGTACCTGGAAGACATCATTCAGCTGGCAGCTGAATTGAGCAGTTACTTCTTCCTTTTAGCCTTCTCGTTACGGGGAAAAAATTAATCTCTCTTTGTGTAAGATGCCACTTGTAGAGTTTCCTGTTGCTTGCTGTCAAGTGCATCTCAGTGGTATCATACACACAGGTGGCTAAGCCCACATTAGGACTCAGAGCCCCTGACTCAGCCCAGAGATTTTTTCTTTCCTATGACCCCTTCATCATTAAGGCAGAGAAATCTCCTTCCTGACTAAATCTTAGTAAATACATATGGAATCAAGAAGGAGAATTGCTAATGGGAGGGTACACCTGTTCATGCAAGAGAGGTGTTATATAAACCCTCATAAGGTTGACAAGATCTTCAGGGTAAACAATCAGGTCCAATCTAGAAATTCTGCATGTGTGGGTTTACCCAACCTTTAAAGAGAGAGAGAGAGTGAAGGGCAGACAGATTCTCATTTCATCAAAACATTTCCACTGACCATTTGTATCCCATGTGGTATGTAATACATAAAATTTAAATAAATGCTAGGTTCCATTCCTGTTCCATGATGCCACAAATGTCATGTTGCTTCATCAGTGTCCACAGATTCAGTTAATATGGATTTACCGAGTTATAAAAAATGGAGGCTTGTTTAATCACAGGTTGTTATTCCCAAACTTACTTTTTTAAACCATTTTTTTACAGTCTTGGTTGCAGGTGTACAGCAAAGTGATTCAGATAAATACATGTATGTATGTGTGTGTGTGTATGTATTCTTTTTCAGATTCTTTTCCATAATAATTTATTACAAGGTATCAAATATAGTTCCCTATTCTATACAGCAGGTCCTTGTTTACCCAAACTTACTTTTTAAAAATCAACAAAATGAATGAGTTACAATCTTATTAAGTCAGAGAAATCACAAAAGTAAATGAAAGCAACAACACACCCAGAAACAAGGGAAACTTCCAGAGGCTGGTCAGCCTATTGGAGGAAACGCCACCTCTGGTTGAGCCCAGGGATGATCCTGAGCAGACATGGGCCAGGGTTGAGGGGACAGGGCAGGCTTGCCTCCTTCCCTGACACAGAAAGGCTTTGGGCGTGAAGGAGGGTCCGAGTGAAGGAGGGGCCCATCTGGGCTCCTGCCCAAACAGCCTGTCACGTTCAAGTGAGTACACTGACCTGTCAGATCCCGAGGACTCATACCATTTTGTTTTTGGAGACCTACTTTTTACAAGGCAGCTTTCCATCCTTGCAGCAGCCTTGCCAGGTTGAATGTGTCCCCCATTTTCCAGATGAGAAAGTAGGAAAATTTCTCAAGATCACATACCAACAAGTAGAAAGACAAAACTCCAGAGGCCCCTGCAGGATCTTACCCTGCTTCCTCCTAACCTCATGGTGACCCTAGCCCTCGTGTTACATCAGCTTCAGCCCCTTTGGCCAGGCCCCAGCATACCCCCCAATCTGTTTCATTTCATACCTCTTATTTCTGGTCTCAGGTTAAAAGTTACCTGTTGAAGAATTCTTTACCTTGAGTCCTATCCCAGACTTAGGATTCCTTTAGGAACTCCCACAATGCTGGATACTTCTTAGCACTTACAACTGTCATTAACTAACCAAGTGATTGATTGAATGAATGATTAAATCAATTAGATAACCTCTGATGCTGGCTCAGTGTTATGTTGGGGGAGGGGGCCACTTGGCAGTCCCCATCAGCTTTTTCCTCTCCACCTACCCCAAATAAACAGACAACGTGAGAGACCAGTCATTTTGCAATGCAAAATCATCTTCAAGATATATCTCTACACCACTCCTTTTCTCTCTTAAAATCAGGTTGAAGCCCCTGCGCCTGGAGAAACTTCAGAGTTGTCTTTCAGTGTCTTTCACACTGTTAGGGTAAACACTCCATGGAGGCATGGACGATGTCATGTTCACCCTTGAATCTCAGAATCTAACACAGTGCTTAGCACATAGTAAGCAGTTAAGTATTTGTTCAGTGAATGAATGAATGAATGAAAACAGTACTCTGCGACGGGTGCTTTTCCGCAGGAACTGCTGACTAGGACATTCTCTTCTTCAGTCTTCAGTGCACAGCCTTGGTGGGGTCCAGGGATGGGAAAAAGGCAGCCCCCATCAGACAAATCCTGGTTATGGATTTAGCCACGATGTTTCGCGTCATACTCAGTGCCCTTCCTGGGGAGGCATTCTCCCTGTGGCGAGAAGAGCTGAAATCTTGGAGGTGGCAGGGCCAAGCAGGAGCTCCCCGGCTGCAGAGCCTGCGGGAGCCATGGCCCCATGACCTATGTCATCCTGGCTTTCGCATCAGATCTGGGAGGAGGCAGAAATAGGCCCTGGGCTCCCTTCTCTGAAGACAAGCAGGAGAGCTCCCAGCCCCAACAGAATCAAAGAAGGACCGAATGCTTGAGGGCCCAGATAGCCTTCTCTTCATTCTAGCTCGCAACATTTTGAAGAATAAAACCCTTCAGGGTCCCTTTCTCAAACTCCCTTGGAGATACTAATTTTAAAAACAAACATAAGGACTCTCCTGGTGGTCCAGGGGTTCGGAACCCACCTGTCAATGCAGGGGACATAGGTTCAATCCCTGGTCCGGGAAGATCTCACACCAGGCAACAACTAAGCCATGTACCACAACTGCTAAGCCTGTGCTCTACAGCCTGTGAGCTGTAGCTTCTAAAGCCCACAATCCCTAAAGCCCATGCTCCACAACAAGAGAAGCCACCACAGTGAGATGCCCACAACCAAAGAGTAGCCCCTGCTTGCCACAAACTGCAGAGTGCCTGCATGCAGCAACAAAAGACCCAGGGCAGACAAAAACGAATAAACTTAAAAACATATACATATATATATAACAAATCCAACAATTCCAGGACACCCTACTAAAGCAGAATCTCTAGGGGTGACTCAAGAAATCTGTGTTTTAAACCAGCTCTTCAATAATTTCTGATGTTGGGTTAAGCGTGGGTCAGTCTTAGCTCTCAAGTCCCCTCTTAACCTGGAGCTTTCAGAAGCTGAGCATCAGTGTAAGCCAGACCAGGCCCCGGAGACAGAGGAATTCCATGGAACTCAATGAGAATCCATCCAAACTAACCTTTTTGCATTTTCAAATTGGAGCATAAAAGTCACCACCCCTGGCAAGTGGCCTGGATCTCTGCCCCTTCAGCACCCACAAGCTTCTCCTTATCACGGTCAGGGTATCTCTGACCTGCCAGAGGGAAAATAAAGGATTAGGACCTGGTTTTTGTCACTTAAAATAGCTCAAAGTACCAGATTAGACCTGGATGGCATAGGAATGCAGTGGTCTGTCTTTGTTTATTTTGAGGAAGAGCTGGGACATCTGAGCAGCCAAATTCCCCAAATCAAGACAGACTCACAAAGCTCGTCTTCCAGGTGTCTTGTGTCTCAACAGGCACCCTCAGATGCTGTTGGGTCTCACCCAGCCTCCTGCTGAGCCAAAACTCCTGCTAAAGTGCCCCTAGGCAAGAAGGGCCCAGGGCCAGGTCACAACTGACCCACAATGCTGACCAGTTCATAGATTCTTTTATTCTTTTTCAAAAAATGGACACTTTTGAGAAATTGATGACAACCAGAATCCCTCAATACCAACAAAATGCACATAATACTCAGGATTTTTCATACAACTTCAGAGGTACACAGGCTCACTGGAGCCCATTCATGGACCCCTGCTCTTGAGATAGCTGAAGAGCTATCATAAACATGATGGAGGATTAAGAACCAGAATTGTCGAGGCTTTCTCATCCACATGTGAGGAAAGTCAAGCTGGGGATGGGGTTTTTGATGGATAAGGACACAAGTTGTCTCCATTCTTTTTGTTCATGTTCCGTTTGCTAATACACGTTTAGCAGAAATATAGATATGTGCAATAATTGATTTTCTTGTGCTTTTATTAATCTGAAGTGATTTTGTTATTTTGGGGATATTAATCATGGACTAACAAATTTAACCTGCTTATACATAATCATGGGCTTCCCAGGTGGCACTCATGGTAAAGAACCCACCTGCCAATGCAGGTTAGACATAAGAAACATAGGTCCATTCCCTGGGTTGGAAAGATCCCTTGGAGGAGGGCATGGCAACCCACTCCAGTATTCTTACCTGGAGAATCCCTTGGACAGAGGAGTCTGGCGGGCAGCAGTCCATAGTTTAAACAGAGTTGGACACAACTGAAGCAACTTAGCATGCACACACATACATAATCGTGCTTGGCAAATTTAAAAGCATAATCTTCAAAACAATATTTACTAGTTGAATTGACTTAAAAATATTTTATATTTGTGGTGGGGTATGAAACTACTATACTGTTTTAAGTGTTTAGGTTTAATTTTTACTCTAAGTACCCCCAGACCTGTCAACATTTTCTTAGAATAAAAATCCATGCC
Organism: Capra hircus; assembly: GCF_001704415.2. Taxonomy (NCBI): domain Eukaryota; kingdom Metazoa; phylum Chordata; class Mammalia; order Artiodactyla; family Bovidae; genus Capra; species Capra hircus. The sequence continues at coordinate 58,954,072 of NC_030817.1, forward strand.
TTTTTTTTTAATCCCTCATCTGTCTCAAGGTCACATGTCTAAGAGGAGGACTGCTTCTTTGCCCTCCATGCTTGAGACCCATGCTATCTCCTGTTCATTAGCCACCTGGACTGTCACCCACATACAGACGCCCTGACTCTCCAGGCATGGCCAAGAGTCTCCCAGCTCTGTGTCAGATCTCCTAAGAGCGAGCCCGCCAGCAAAGGAGGCACTGGGGCTCTGTCTTCCTTTTCTGTAAAATGATAGTGCTCCCTGAACATCCTAAGCCTGCACTTGTACCATTTACCATTGATTCTAAGACACACTTTTCCTTATGTACCACGAAGGAAAAAACACTGTCCATTCAACTATGGCCTGACGATAGACTCCACAGTTAATGCAAACCTCTCTTTGCTTTGACATTTTTTTTCCTTCAAGAAGGGTTGACATTCTCTCCTGTCGCTCAGCTGAGCTTGTGATGGCAACCTATCATGGATCTCAGCACCAGTGCCTTCTACTTCAGGGATGGCTCTTCCTCTCCTAGCATCCAGAAAGTGCTCAGTGGGTGCTTTGCGAAAACCATGAGTTTGTGTTCATTGCTCCAACCATGCATATCTGCTTCACCCATATCAAAGACCTGTTGCTGTTTCCACAAATTTTTGCACACGTGGTAATTTTTCATTTCAATGCCAAGTGTAATCTTTTTAAGGACCTTTTAAATGGCAACTCAACACCTTCAGTAACAATGTAATGTAAACGTGTCGTCACTCAGTCGTGTCCAACTCTTTGTGACCCCGTGGACTGTAGCCTACCAGGCTCCTCCATCCATGGGATTTTCCAGGCAAGCGTACTGGAGTGGGTTGCCATTTCCTTCTCCAGGGTATCTTCCCGACCCAGGGATCAAACCCAGGTCTCCTGCATTGCAGATACCCTGAACTTAATTAGGCTGAATGAATGGCAACATGAGCAACTATGTCCAAGTTGGAGTGCTATTTACAACTGCGTCTCCACTGAGCCCAGCTGACACCATCAACTGATCCCCAGAGATACTAGAAGGTGGAAAATGTGCCTTTTAGAATCACTGAAATATGGTGCCCACCTCCTATCCCATCCCATCATCTGAACTTCTCACTTACACCAGGAGTCATAACTAAAATGAGGAAGAAAATAACTCCAGTCAAGAAGATGATAATTGTTAAAATATATATAGTCTTTTCACAATTCTGACTCATTTCTACTGTTTTGTCTTAAAGTGAGGGACTCAAAGCTACCTTTCTTCCCTACTCACCTACACTACGTCATGTTACTTTATAATGGCATCTCTTTTTCCTCCCTCAATTTGTCTTTTTTTCTTCCTCTCTGATAACCCGGAAGTGAAAGCAAGTACCCGACTTCTATTTCATCTATCTGGGCTAGTACCATGACTTTGAATTTAAAATAAAATTCCTTTCTCTCATTTTTATCATGATTCTGCATAAAACTTGATTGAGTAGTAAGAGAAATAGGAAGAGACTATGATTTTTCAGATGACGAAAGTAGGAGAAACTAAAAGCAGAGAGTACTGGTGGAGAAGCCAGTACTAGCACTCAGCCTCTCACACTAGGGTTTATCTCCTCTGATGCTGACTCGTGTTGGATCAGTCACTCCCCGGACAGAAGAACCTGTTACTGTGACCCTGGAAAGGGTCTCCCATCACAAGTCCACCCTCAAGATGAAAAGCATTTATTGTGAATTCCTTAGAAGCTGAAGTTTGCTAAAATACGCTCAATTTAGCAAATACTCACTAAAAGACTGCACAAATTAAGGACCTGAAAAAACTGAGTCACCTTGCAATACACCTGAAACTATCACAACATTGTAAACCAAGTATACGTCAATAAAAAAATTAAAATAAATTTTAAATAATAAACAAGTGCTTGCAATTGCCCATAAGATTTTCCATAAAAATAACATTTTTCAATTTTATATATAGCTAACAATTCCAGGGAAAAAAGAAATACAAAAATACTAAGATTTCCAGAGGCAAATAAAATCTATATTTTATTCTTAAAACAAAAACACAAAAAGACTATGCACAGATCACACCACACAGGGTGCTGTTTGAGATTCAAGGATGAACGTCACGGTCCTGCCCTCCAGGGACTCATAATCTAGGGCTGTTCTCAACCTGGGGATGGGGAGAGAGGCAGAGAGGCAACACTGACCCTTTTGTGAATCAGATGACATTTACAGGCCCCAGAAAATTGTTCCAAATCCCCATGTGTGCACACACTCACACACACACACACACACACACACACACACACACACAATTTTGCAAATAATTTTGGAGGCTTATAGAGCCCTGGGGGCTTCCCAGTGGTTCGGTGGTAAGGAACATGCCTGCCAATGCAGGAGACGCCGGAGATGCGGATTTGATCCCTGGGTCAGGAAGATCCCCTGGAGAAGGAAAGGCAACCCCACTCTAGTATTCTTGCTTGGAAAATTCCATGGACAGAGGAGCCTGGCGGGCTACAGTCCAGGGGGCTGCAAACGGTAGGACACAACTGAGCGACTAAGCACAACAACAGAGTCCTGGACTTTGGAGGAGCAGCTCGTGTGGGTGTCCTGTAACATCCGGCCACAAAACTCACACATATGAGCTTTTTCTCACGGTTACACCATCCAAGTACAAAGAGACCAATCAAGCCAGTCAAACAGTTCCAGAAGAAAGCAAGAGCCTGCCCTTGCTGCCCAGGTTTTCTTGATTAACTGCTGTTCCAGAAATGCCTCACTCTTTTCCCTCCGGTGTTTTGAGGCCCTCTTTCCTGGCAGGGGATGATTGTATTCCAGCCAGCCAGGGCACTCTAATCTAGGAAGCCAAGGCTCTCCTCACTAGACTGGCCCACAATACCTCCTGGCCCAGCCTCCTCATCCCTTTACAGCCCCTGGGAGACACTGAAGCCTCATTGTAGCAGCTGACCCAGGCAGAAAGGAGGGTTCCTCTTAAAGAGGCTGGGGGACCTCGCCCTACAGGGAAATCTCTGGCCAGGGATATGGCTACAAGGATTTTCTGGCCTTTGTGAGTTGGCTGGTGTTTGGGGATTTTCCAGTCATTTATTACCCTGGAAAAGCAACCAGACTTTTCATTTTAACTCAGGATGTTGAAGTGTCACTGAATCGCTGGGGACCAACATCTGGGATCAGAGCCTTGCCTTGATTGAAGCCAGAGCCTCAATATCACTTAAGGACACAGACGCTCCAGCTTCTTCCTCACATTAATTTGTGAGTATAAATATGAAACTTCTGTTATGTTCCCCACACCCTCTCCGGAAAGGGGACAGAGCTCCTATCTTGGCTTTTCATTCTGACCTTCAGGCCTAGAGCCATGAAGTGTCTGTCGAAACTCTGAGACTGCAGTCATGTTCTAGTGTCTGTCACCATCCTTCCCTGGATGCTGGTGCTTCAAGGGACCCTGCAGAAGCCTCTTTTGAAATATTACCCCTGCTAATACTAGTAATAATACACAGCATTTGGGGAGCTTCCCAGGTGATGCTAGCGGCAAAGAACCTGCCTGCCAATGCAGGAGACCTAAGAGACACAGGTTTGATCCCTGGGTGGAGAAGATCCCCTGGAGGAGGGCATGGCAACCCACTCCAGTATTCTTGCCTGGAGAATCCCATGGACAGAGGAGCCTGGAGGAGCTCCTTCATGTTCATAGGGTTGCGGAGTCTGGCACAATTGAAGCAACTTAGCACACATAGTATTTTTTACTTTTAAAAGTGCTTTCACCTTTACTGTTATTTTAACAACTGTTATCTAACCATGAAAATATATCAGTCAGGATCCCAGGAGGAATCAGTGAGCTCATTTAAGGAGTCTGTGCATGCGTGCTCAGTCATATGCGACTCTTTGCAGCCCCATACACTATAGCCCACTAGGCTCCCCTATCCATGGAGTTTTCCAGGCAAGAATACTGGAGTGGATTGCCATTTCCTTCTCCTGGGGATATTCCCAACCCAGGGATAGAATCTGCGTTTTCTGCATTGGCAATGGATTCTTTACTGCTGTGCCATCTGGGAAACACTTAACAAGTTTAATTGAAAATTATTTAAAGAAGGAGCTATTTACTGAGATATGTCCAAGTCCAATCAGGAAAACAGAAGCAAGGCCAAATATTTTAATAAAAGAATATTTAAAGAGTCAGAAATCTTTACATGAAGTATCTACAGTAGTCAAATTCATCCAGACAGAAAGTAGAGGGGTAGTTGCAGGGTTGGGGGAGTAGGGTAGAGGAGTTATTGGTTAATGGACACAGAGTTTCAGTTTTTAAACATCAAGAGGTTCTGGAGATGTGTTTTCCAACAATGGGAAACAGATTACTTCATGCCACTGAACTGGACACTTAAAAATGTTTAAGATGAAAAAAAAAATGTTTAAGACGATAGATTTTCTGTGTTTTATGAATGAATGAATGAATGTGAAGTCGCTTAGTCATCTGGGACTCTTTGCGACCCCGTGGACTGTAGCCCACCAGGCTCCTCCATCCATGGGATTCTCCAGGCAAGAGTACTGGAGTGGGGTGCCATTGCCTTCTCACGATAAAAAGAAAAAAGGACTAGAGATCTGAATATGTGAAAGGACTCTGCGAGGTAACACAGCTGGCACTCCTGGGCCCAGGGAATGGAGGGAAAAGCCTGGGGTTGCTATAACCCAGCACTTGAAAGCACTGAGGACAGTCCTGGGAGTGTCAGAAACAGGCAGAGGGCTGGGCCCCACGCGGGGCGACAGGCTGTCGTGAGGCCCCTGGACAGGAGGAGTAAGCTATGGGAGGGCCAGGTCCCTCGGCCCCTGAAGGCTCCCTGTTGCACCCCACAGGTACAGAACTGGTGGGGAGAGGTCCCAAATAAGGGTGTAATTTGCAAAGTCACAGCCCAGCACCAAAAAGCAGGGTATGGGGTGGTTACTGGTTGAGCATTATTAGCTTACCAATGGTGCGGTTTCACAAAAGGTGTGGGCAGGGTTAAGGGAATGGTAAGACAACCAGCAACTGGAAATAGCAGGAGACATTTACCACCCTGAAGCCTAAAGGGGCAGGAGGAAGGAACGACGTTACCTTAACAAAACCTTATCAGGCTCATGGCTGTGAGAGACAGGCTGCCTCGTGGAAGCTGTGACCAGCTGCCCAAATCAGGGCCAGGCAAGGAGGGGATGGGCAGGGGTATGGGAGTAACCCCCTGACCTCTCGCTCCTCCCACCTGCTGATCTCCTGAAACTGCTGCAGTTTGTCCAGACCAAACTGGAAGTCGGAGGGCAGTATGTTTAACATTCCTTTAATGAAAATGGAATCTACCATAGATATTTATCTGCATCTTCATCTCCCCAACTAAGGACAATAAAAACAATAACAGCAACAAAATATTAAGAAGAATCTCTCCAAGTTTATATAGATCAACTCACTCTTTCAACATGGATGGACTTAGAGGTTATCATACTAAGCGAAGTGAGTCAGACAGAAAAAGACAAGTAATATATGATATTGCTTATATGTAGAATCTAAAAAAAAATGGTACAAATGAACTTATTTACAAAACAGAAATAGAGTCACAGATGTAGAAAACAAACTTATGGTTACCAAGGGGGTAGGGAGTAGAAGGATAAACTGGGAGACTGGGATTGCTATAGATACACTACTATATATAAAATAGATAACTAATAAGAACCTACTGTATAGCATAAGGAACTATACTCAACACTCTGTAATGACATATGGAAACAGAATCTAAAAAAAGAGTGGATATCTGTGTATGAATAACTGGTCCATTTTGCTGCACAGCAGAAACTAACACAATATTGTAAATCAGCTGTACTCCAATTTTTAAAAAAAATTAGAAGCTAGGATAAAAAACACAATTAGCTCCTTGAATTTATGGAACTAAGTTGGTGGCTCAGATGGTAAAGACTGCCAGCAATGCAGGAGACCCAGGTTGGATCCCAGGGTTAGAAAAATCCCCTAGAGAAAGAAATGGCAACCCACACCAGTATTCTTACCTGGAGAATTCCACATAGAGAGGAGCCAGGAGGGCTACAGTCCATGGGGTCACATAGAGTCGGACACAACTGAGCGACTAACATGGCATAAAGAGCTCATCCTCTTTGCACCAGTCCAGGGGCTCTCACTTGGCTTTGTCCCACAAGTATCTGTGGAACTTAAAAGGTACAGATTCCTGAACCCAGCTCTTGGAATGTGTGACTCAACGGGCCTGGGAAGCAGCCCAAGAGCCACGTTAAGTTCCACAAGTGATTCAGACCATCAGCTGATGGTGAGAAATACACTGCCTAGCACTCATCTTAGTATGTTTATGCAGCCTGAGCATTCCAACATAGCCCTCTCAGAGCCCACTCTCCATTTTCTGGCATGAAAGAAGCTTTTTTTATATTCTTTTGGCACCACCCCCAGTTTCATGGGCTCAGGATTTAAAAGAAATACAAACCAGCTTTCCTTATTCAGCTGAGATTGAATACACCTCATCTAGGCTAAAGGCAACTGAGGGAGAGGATGCATTTCCATGTTTCCATGAAAAGAGCTTAATCTGAAACACAATTATTATCTTTTCTACTTCCTGTATTGGCGGTTGAGCTAGTTAACAAACAGTACCTCAGAAATATTCTTGGCACCTGATGTAATGAAGGTTTAAGGAAAGGAGGCAACTTCCTGATTTGCTGGTGGCACCTCCACACACATGTCACCCTGAGATCCAGGCTTCTTGGGAGCCAGAAAAATCAGTTCATTCATTTCTCAAAAAAAACATTTATTGTCTGCCTACTACATAAAACCTCTGTTCTGGGTGCTAGGGACACAGTGAGGCATAAAACAGACAAGATTCCTTCTGCTCTTGGCTTAAAACCTAGTTAGAAGAGACAAACATGAAACAACAAAAAACTGTCAGATTATGGTCACTGTAATGCAAGAATTAAAAATACGTTGTGATAAAGAGTGAAAGGTGGGCTTCCCAGGTGGCTCAGTGGTAAAGAATCTGCCTGCAGTGCAAGAGACGCGGGTTTGATCCCTGGGTGGGAAGATCCCCCTAGAGAAGGAAATGGCAACCCACTCCAGTATTCTTGTCTGGGAAATCTCACGGACAGGGGAGCCTGGAAGGCTACAGTCCATGAGGCTGCAAAGAACCAGACACAACTTCGTGACTAAACAAAAACAACAAAGAGCGAAAGGTAGGAGGCAGGATGGAGGCGTGGGCAGTGCAATGGTAGGTGGTCAGGGAAGGCCTCCCTGAGGAGGTGATGTCTTAGCTGAGACTCAAGGGAATGCACAGAGCCCATCATTACATTCCATTGCTAAGCAGCTCTCTTAAAGGTCTAGCTGAGAGGTAAGTACAGCTTGCTACCTAGTGGAAGCGGAGGAGAGAGCAGGAAAGGGGGAGAAAAGTAGACAGGTGTGCAAAATATTTCAGAAGGAGAACCAATAGAATCGGCTGATGGATTAGAAGGTAAGGGGTGAAAAAAATGGGAAACCAAGAATGACTCCTATGTGAGTAACAGACAGACGGTGGTCCACTTTTCTGGAATGGAGAATGCTGGGAAGAAACAGGTTCAGAGTGGGATAAGTCAAAGATGTTGTTTTGCATCTAGTTAATTTGAAATTTCAGTTAGATATCCAAGGGATAACACAAAACAGGCCACTCAGAATGGGGGGTCAGAAGTGATAATAATAATTCGGAAATCACCAACATACAGATGGCACATAAAGCCCAACCGTGGGATGAAAAAAGGCTCGGTCCATGCACGACTGTACCAGGGCTGGAAGCTTCTGTAGGCCAAGCCATGTCAGGACAGGGAGGAGAAATCCTGACCCAATCCAAACCTCTCTAAAGGCAAGCTCTCAGAGGCAGCATAACATTTAAAGTGCAGATGCAGGCAACACAAACCCACTTGATTTTAGTGATAACCACAGAGGAGAGCAAGCATGTGTATGTTGGAACTAGGCCATGCATTCTGTAGACTTATATACCAGAGAGAGGAACAAATACATTTGGGACCTATCATCATGGAGCAAATGCTCCGCACAAGCAGGAGACCAATGAGCAACAAAGCACCCCCTCCCTTTATTCCCAAAAAGGAGCTGGTTATGGACCAACCTCTCAACCAGAAGTTAGCTGGAGGCTGGTTGTCTAACTGTTTAAAAAGACCTAAGCTCTGGCTCTGGTTTTTCACATTACACTCAGATGTTTTTGTTGCGGGGTAGGAACAAGGGGAGAAGAATGCATAGGCCTCCTCTCACTAAATCAGGGGAGGGTGGCAGAGTGGAGGGATGGGGGTGAAAGGATGAATATACTATTTCCAAAGAAATAATCCCACCTACGGAAACTCATTTCCATCTAGATTCCTTTAGAATCACTCTCCTGAAACAGTAAGAGATCTCCACCATCAGGAAGTGGATGTCTGACAACCTGGAGACAGACAGGCTTAATAAAGATTTAGGGAAACCTATGTGAATGTCACGTAAAAGCACCAGGAAAACAGAAAACTGTGAAGAGGACATCATTCTTCAAAATGCAGGGTGGAAGGGAAAGACAAAGGGAAGAGAAAAAAGAAAAAGAGAGGAGGGAGAGGATGGGAGGCAAGGAGAAAGAGGAACTCCTTTTTTTCAGGAATTAGTATTACTTAACTATAACCCTCTTGCTCCCTCTGGAGGTCAAGATCATGAATAACATGCCTGTAAAAGAAAATTCACTGTACTAGAAGCTTCATTTTTCACTGCGCCTTTCTTCTTCGCTATAAGTCAATATTGGGACTTCCCTGGCGGTCCAGTGGTTAAGACTCAGCCTTTCCACTGCAGGGGGAACAGGTTCCATCCCTGGTTGAGGAACTAAGGTCCTGCATGCTGTCTGGCCAAAACACAGAAGGAAAAAAATAAAGAAGTCAGTATCAAAAGAACAAAACAAAGACAAGAAATTAAGGCTCCTCTGGCTTTCCAGCACCTTCTTCATACTTTGAAATTTGAAGACCAAGAATTCAGGGTGCTTTGTAAGCAAAGCCAGACTTACAGTACTAATCAAATACCTTAGAAAATGGGGAAAGGTTATGTTGCAACAGCCTTCACTTATCTATTTCTCCAAACTGTTCATTGTTTATTTTGAAAACAGGAGGAGTCTGTCAGATGGCATTCTTCCTTACTTCAATGTTAAAGTCATTCTGGAAGGACAATGTCTGGATTTTGTTCCAGGTTTTCTGTATTTTAACAAGGATATCATTGTTGCCAGGCAACTTTGGATTCCAGATGCAGGTGTACACAAAAGCTAAATGACCTCATAATTCTAATGACTCTACTCTGGCCGTAATCACAGTATTACAGTTTGTCTACCTAGATCCAGCAGCTGAATTAAGAAAACAAGTCAAGGAGCCAAAGACAACAAACCCTAAGAAAGCTGGTGCTCCTGCGGTCATTCTTCAAGGTTTCAAGACAGCGGTTCCAAAGTAGCACTGAGTGTAATTTTAGAAAGCTTCATTTCAGCCTCATGATTTTATATTATAACAGATACTGATAACATATGGACAGAAGGAGCAACATCTCATAGCTCTGGGTTCAATTTGGGTAACAGTGTTTTATAAATACATAGCCAGAGGGTACATTTCTCTAGCTTTCAAGATTACTGGTGCAATAATTAACAATTAACTATACTTTCAGAAGAACAAACACCAATCTGGGATGCTATTTGTGGCCACAGGCAATGAACAGACAGCATAAGACAAGCCACACCATGACAAAGAACAAAAAGAACAAAAACGAATTTTTTAAAGGAGACACTGAGCAATTTATTAGGCAGAAATGGACTTTTTAATTAATGGTGTCAAGATAAATGGGTAACCATTTAGAAAAAAAATGGTTCAGTTAGATCTATCTCATGTCATACAAAAGAATAAACTCTAAATGTATCAGATTTATAAAAATGTAAAATGTAAAACATAAAACTATACAAGTACTAGAAATAAATAAGTAAATTCCTCTTCAATCCAGTGTTGAGACAAAGACCTAAAATACAGAGGCAGTAAAAGAAAACATAGATAATCTGACCACATAAAAATAAATATAAAGCATGTTGGAAAAATACCACCCCATAAATACAGGTGAAAGACAACTAACAAAATGGAAGAAAATCCTTGCAACAGACATACCCCTAATATGTAAAGAGCTCTTTAAAAATCAAGGAAGAGAGGACAATTCGCCCCCCAAAATATAAAATAGTCCTTATATATATGAAAAAAATTATAGTTAGAGAAATTAAAACAATACTGAAATTCTTACCTGTAAGACTGGAAAAAAGTAGAAAATATGGTAATACATTAGGTTGGCAAGACTCATTGCTTGTGAGAATGAAGATTGGTACAACTCTTCTAGAAGGAAATTGGACAATACTTAACAAAATCTATAGATGTACTTAACAGAATCTACTGATAGATAAATCTGAAGAAGATAACTCTCCAAAAATGCAAAATGGATGTTTACAAGGTTATTCACTGCAACACTATTGCAAAATATTAGAAGCAACCGAGCTCAATGCCATACATCAGAGAGTGACTAAAATCTCCTATGGATAAACTATGATATATCCATACAATGAAGTACTAAGCAGCTATAAAAAAGAATAAAGACCAATTTATATGGAGTGATTTCTTTCCAGGACACACAGAAAAAAACAAATTTAAAAAGCAAAATGCAAGAATATCTATAGTATGCTATCTTTCATAAAAGACAGACGGGAATGTGTGTGTGTATATATATATATATACAGGCTGTGTGTGTGTGGTGTACATATATATATATATATAAAATGCTTCCCAGGTGATGCAGTGGTAAAGAATCCACCTGTCGAGAGACACGGGTTCAATCCCTTGGTTGGAAGATCCCCCAGAGTAGGAAATGGCAACCCATTCCAGTATTCTTGCTTGGAAAATTCCATGGATAGAGAAGCCTGGTGGAATACAATCCATGGGGTTGCAAAGACTCCGACCCAACTGAGCAAACATGAGCACTCTCTTTGAAAAATTCACCCAAACTGAGTAACTGACTTTCAGGGCTTCCGGTGGCTCAGTGGTAAAGAATACACCTGCCAATGCAGGAGCTGCAGGTTTGATCCCTGGGTTGTGAAGATCCCCTGGAGAGGAAGAAATGGCAACCCACTCTGGTATTCTTGCCTGGAGAATCAAAGAGTCAGACACGACTGAGCATGCACACACATAACACCTTTATCTCATCTCATGAAAGAAAAGAAGATATATACATATATAAAATACTCACATAGAATTCAGTATATATTCATTTGTACAAAGAAAATGTAAAAAAAAATAAACTCTAAATTAGTGATATTGGTTACCTACAGTGATTGGGAACAGGCAGAAACAAATGGGGAAAGAGAAATAGGGTAGTGATGAAAGGAGTGGAAGTATTCTGAGTACACTTTGATTTAAATAACTCTGATATTTAAAACAATGTAATGTTTCACATACCCAAAAATAAATAAATGATTAAACTAGGAGGTGGGGAGAACCCAAATGGAATGAGCAATAGCAAATGAACTTAATGGTATTACAGATGGATAATGTGCCCATTTGAAGGAGGTGGGAAAAGGAAGAACTATCCTCAGACGCAGTATTTTGACTACTACAAACAGAAGTAAAAAGAAATGTGCACAAATATTGTAGTCAAGTTGTGAATACTGGTTGTGAACAAACAAGTAAATATACTATGAAGAGGAGCCAGGTTTCTTGTTATCAAAGACATTGCAGATAAGGAAATGGAGGTAAAGTGGTACCTCCTATGGTACTGGACTGGAACTGGAGGTGTCAATATGAACTCATACTTTTTAATATGTGTACAGATGGATAGCTATGAAAATATTAATACTTGAAAATGTGCGTGTGCATGGGTTAACATACACAGACACATTTTCTAGCTCTATCCTCTGAGAGGGCCTGGAAGCTATGAATGAGCCCACCTCACTCCACGATTTTGGTTTCCAAATTCCACTCTCCAATAAATGGAACCAAAGCTCCTTCGAGAAATGGCAGGATCCAAGCCGGGGACAGGAAAAATAGAGATGCACTTCAAACATTTCCTGGTGCCAAAAAGTAAGGAGTGCTCAAAGAATGATAGGGGTGTGCTGAAAGGATACAGGAGCCAACTGGAAGGAGCTTAAGACAGAAACAACATACATTTTGATATTTGAGCAACAATCCATATGATAGTGATTGGTTATACTCCAATTGATGAAAATCAGCCTTGCAATTAACAAATGTAGAAGAAATGATGGAAATAGAGAATCAGGGTTAGGCAAACACCATACCTAATAACTGTTACATAGAATCATCATCAATGGATGATAAAATTAGTAGGCAAAAAGTATTATGAGAAACATGGTTTTTGAGCATCTTTTCATGTGTTGTTAGTCATCCGTATGTCTTCTTTGGAGAAATGTCTATTTAGTTCTTTGGCTCATTTTTTGATTGGGTCATTTATTTTTCTGGACTTGAGCTGCATAAGTTGCTTGTATATTTTTGAGATTAGTTGTTTGTCAGTTGCTTCATTTGCTATTATTTTCTCCCATTCTGAAGGCTGTCTTTTCACCTTGCTTATAGTTTCCTTTGTTGTGCAGAAGCTTTTAATTTTAATTAGATCCTATTTGTTTATTTTTGCTTTCATTTCCAGTATTCTAGGAGGTGGATCATAGAGGATCCTGCTGTGATTTATGTTGGAGAGTGTTTTGCCTATGTTCTCCTCTAGGAGTTTTAATAGTTTCTGGTCTTACATTTAGATCTTTAATCCATTTTGAGTTTATTTTTTGTATGGTGTTAGAAAGTGATCTAGTTTCATTTTTTTACAAGTGGTTGACCAGTTTTCCCAGCACCACTTGTTAAAGAGATTGTCTTTAATCCATTGTATATTCTTGCCTCCTTTGTCAAAGATAAGGTGTCCATAGGTGTGTGATTTATCTCTGGGCTTTCTATTTTGTTCCATTGATCTCAAAACCACAATGAGGTACCATTTCACACCAGTCAGAATGGCAGCAATCCAAAAGTCTACAAGCAATAAATGCTGGAGAGGGTGTGGAGAAAAGGTAACCCTCTTACACTGTTGGTGGGAATGCAAACTAGTACAGCCACTATGGAGAACAGTGCGGAGATTCCTTAAAAATTTGCAAATAGAACTGCCTTATGACCCAGCAATCCTACTGCTGGGCATACACACTGAGGAAACCAGAATTGAAAGAGACACATGTACCCCAATGTTCATCGCAGCAGTACATATACACAATGGAGTATTACTCAGCCACTAAAAAGAATACATTTGAATCAGTTCTAATGAGGTGGATGAAACTGGAGCCTATTATACAGAGTGAAGTAAGCCAGAAAGAAAAACACCAATACAGTATACTAACGCATATATATGGAATTTAGAAAGATGGTAATGATAACCCTCTATGCGAGACAGCAAAAGAGACACAGAACGGACTTTTAGACTCTGTGGGAGAGGGAGAGGGTGGGATGATTTGGGAGAATGGCATTGAAACAAGTATACTATCAGGTAAGAAACGAATCACCAATCTATGTTTGATACAGGATACAGGATGCTTGGGGCTGGTGCACGGGGATGATCCAGAGAGATGATATGGGGTGGGAGGTGGGAAGGGGGTTCAGGATTGGGAACTCATATATACCCGTGGCTGATTCATGTCAATGTATGGCAAAACCAATACAGTATTGTAAAGCAAAATAAAGTAAAAATAAAAATTTAATTTAAAAAAAAGAGATTTTATGGACGGGAAAAAAAAAAAGAAACATGGTTTTTCCATAGTCTCAAAGTATCTCCCTACAAGATACTTAAGGGTTACAAAGGAAGAGACAGTCACCTCACAGTGCAGAGACCTGGCATACAACACCCTAGTCAGGGGATCAACGTGAACATCACCAGTAACAAGACATGGTGACACCATGCACCCCTGATGCAATGCAATTAGAAGGGCACAGCACAACTTCTCAATATTCTTACCAAAAAATGCAAAATCTCGGTCCAAATGTGAGAGATCATCAGACAAACCCAAACGAGGGACATCCTACAAAATACCTGATCAGTACTGCCAGAAGTGTCAAGGTCATGAAAGACCATTAGAGAGATAATAGAAACATGGCAACTAAATACAGCGCAGGAGCCTGGGCTAGATCCAGGACCAGAAGAACAATTTCTTCACATTAGTGGGAACATTGTTGAATGTGAATAAGGTTTCTAGATTAGTTGATAGCAGAGTGTCAATGCTAACTTCCTAATTTTTCTGTTTAAGTATGAACCTGAGAGAAAGCTGAATGAAGGGTATATGGGAACATTCTGTATTATTTTTACAAGTCTTTTTGGTGGCTCCCATCTGCCTACAGTGCGGCAGACCTGGGTTTGATCCCTGGGTCAGGAAGATCCTCTGGAGAAGGAAATGGCAACCCACTCCAGTACTCTTGCCTGGAAAATCCTATGGACAGAGGAGAGTAGTAGGCTACAGTCCATGAGGGCACAAAGAGTCGGACACAACTGAGCAAATTCACTTCGTACTTTCTTCAAAAATAAAAATCTTTTTAAAGGATAAAGAAGTGATGCTGTACAGTGAAAACATGTCCGTGTGGCACATTTCTGAAGAGTATTACATGTGTAACACCTTTTCATAATTACTGACCTTAAATTGCTCTGTAGATAATAATATGTAAATTCTGGAGGAAGAATGTTGGACACCAGAGAAAACATCAGCAGAACAATACTTTGTTTAAAACATCATAAAATAAAATAGAGCCTATTTGTTTATTTAGCAGATTTGGGGAACTAGGGATAATAATGAGTTATTTGTGCTATTACCATGTTTTTGGAAATATAACCCAGTTGTCAGTAGTGCATGCTATGCACTCAAAACTGAGTTGGGGCCTGTTAGGTTTGCGAAATTTTAATGAACACTTCTTCTGCACTGATGTAAATCCTTTTGGTCCCACCTTATGGAGTTAACACTTGCATGGGTCAGCCTCAAACCAACAGGAGGCAGAAACCAGTGAACAAATGCTCCCCCCTTTTGCTTCCCAGGCAAATAGTTCAGAGACACGTTTAAAAGAATCTCCTATCAATACTGAGCACCACTGACCCACAGGAATGGAAAACTTGATGTTTCACTGTATTAGTTTTCCCTCCCTTCCAGTTCAATTCCCGATTCCTCATCCTTGCTCAATGGGATCACTTCCAAACAAATTGCTTACTCACCAGATTTTGTCCTGAGCTCTGCTTTTGGCCGTCAGGGAGAACAGGGTGAAAGGGAGGCATGGAGGAACAGATGGTAGAGACACAAGCTAAGAAAGTTACGGGCTTACCTTTAAGTATAAACTGCAGACACAAGTATGAAACGGACACCAATCAGTGGGAGTATATTACCAAGTACATAAAACAGTCATAAAGATGTCTACAATGAGAATTCTACCCAGTGAACAATCTGTTCCAGAGGGAGGGAAGCTGTGAACTGATCCCTGAAGGAGTAGCAACTTTGAGAGAGTGACAGAATAAGCAGAGGGCATTCCTCATTCACGGAGAGACAACTCAGGAATCGGTTTTCTTTTTGCCACATGGAAAACAAGACTGTCAAAAGGCTTCATCACCACTGCTCAAGGACTTTTTATGTACATGAGCTCTGAAAGAAGTCCACTATTACCCAGCAAAGACGAAAAATGAGAACATTTTGACCTGGGTAGGAAAAAGATGTTATTTCCGACTTGCTTATGTAAGTCCTATAAGTTTTTAAAGGGAGGGGTTTCTTTTGTGAAATACCAGATAAGAAATATTTGGTTTTTTAATGCAGGAACAAAAAAATTAGAGGATCCAAAAAGAAATAGTTTAGCAAAATTCCCATCCAACCTGTTAAAAAAAAATAAATTCAGCCGTATTGATACTAAAACAGTTTTTTAAACAAAACAGCTAGCTATCAATTTATGCCAATCACAGTCACATTATTCTGTATTTGGAACACAAAACTTTTACTGCTCTTCTCTCCCTGAATTTCCTTTCTTTATGGTAATACATTAGCTTGCTTTCTTTAAAAGATGTATTAGCTACTCCCCTTGAGAAGAAACAATAGGAATTGTGAAGTAAGACTGTGGTTAGCCAGTAACCACATTCTTGGCCAGTCTGAAACTTCAGCTGGAAAAATAGTCAGCTACTCAACATAGTGTATCTTAAACCTGGTCAAGACATCCAGCAAGTTGGAAAGATTTGTAAGACAGCTACTTCTCCTGGGATGAACAGCTCCTCCCAGGTGCGGTAAACACATGCACAAAGGAGTTTAGTATAAACAAATAAAAAATAATGCATATTGTACATTATTTATACATCGTAATAAAACACTAGGAGTTTGGGATTAACACATACATACTACTATATATCAATAGATAAACACTAGGACCTACTATATAGCACAGGGAACTTTGTTGTACACTTGAAACCAACACAACATCGTAAATTAACTGTAATTTTTTTTAAAAAACGATGTTTTACTCTGCGAGTTTACTCTTATCATCTCCATATTTAACACATCTGATGAAGATAACTTGTAAGTTTGATTTAAAACCTTAGACTTTAACCAATATAGTATTGTAAAGTAAAATAAAGTAAAAATAAAAAATAAATAAATATATAAAATAAAATAAAATAAAACCTTAAACTTTAGATGTGATTTATCATCCCCATGAGACAAACTTTCCTCAATACGTCAAATCATGCTGCTTTCATTTATCTATTTCAGTTTCTCAAACTACAGGATGCAAGCTTTTAGGAAATCTAACCACCCCACACAGTTATACAGCTTACACTACACAAATGTACCAAGGGGATGTGAGGGCCAACGAAGGGGTTGGCTGGCCCCAAGAAATTGTAGGAATATATATGTATAAACTGTGTAATTTCAGGGGATCTCGAACTTTCTGAGGCCCAAATCACAAGTTTAGAATCCCTGCTTTATTTATTTCTATCCAAATAAATGAGGTTTGCATCAAACAATGGGGATTGACAATTTGTTGCTGAGTCAATCCAACCTGAGGCACAAAATTAATTACAAATGTGCGTTCTTTAAGGGAAAACAAAATTTATCTTTACCAAGTAAATTAAATATTTCATCCTCTGCTGCAAAACATAGATTTTTATCTACGATTTTAACACAATAACTTCCAAGTATTCTCTCTACAATTTCTCTTCTGTCCCATGAAAGATCACTCTGTGATCTTTATAAATTTAATAAAGAGCTAATATAATAGAAAGCATTTGTTGTTGTTCCGTTGCTAAGTCGTGCCCGACTCTTTGTGAGCCCATGGTCTAATACCTACTTTGTATGATTTTAAAGTTTCACTAAAATGAGTAGAATTTATCATTTGAAACTATCAGTTATCACAGCTTAACTGAGTGAAATGGTGCAGCAACAAATCTGTCAAACCCAACTGATTTAATAAGAATATTTAACAATGAAAGGGAAGAACAAAAGCATCACACAAACTAATGCATCACACAGTTATAGATGCATCTATAAATTTAAACTATTCAGTTCTGTTGTTTGTGACATCACCCTTATGCTTCAGCATAAAGATGGCCCCAAATATTATAAGTAAATGATCTTCCACAATAAAACATTTTTGTTCATCTTTAATTTTCTCAAAACACAGCTAAAGAAATGGTGATTACTTTAGGAGAGATTTTTAAAGTGTAAATCTACAAAATATCAGAAATAATAGGAGAATACGTCTGTTTTACACAATTCAGTGGAGTGGATAACTCGAGAGAAACTCTCAAGACAGTTATCCAAAAGATCCAGACAAAATGTTTTTTTATTTCTTTAAATTTATGGCTGGGCATTCAAGGAGAAATGCTCCGCAGGCCAAACATAAAGCAAAGACTTGAATCCATGAGACAGCTAGGTGCTACAGCTAACAACTACCACTAAAGACTCTGCCCACCTTTGGGAGGTCTGATTTCCAGTATTTTGGTCTTTATAAAAACAGGGGCACCAGAGAAAAACCCTAAGATGGCAGGTCAGATGAGATGAGACTTGCCAACAACTCCCTCAGAGATAAGATGAACACAGACATCATGAGAAAATGTGTCTATTTTACCTTCACTCTGGAGGAAAGGAAAAGCCTTCTCTGGAACTTTCCATCCACATGTTGGCCCTGCACACAAAGACAAAAATCTGTACTACCCTTACATGGGAAAAAAATCCATGGTAAGAATTTAGCTTAAACACTCCAACTGACTGGCAGGAATAAAGGCAAATCCTAGGGGAGCATATTTTAAAGCCAGGCCTCCAAACATTTACAGATAAATAAGACCTTCAGATCAAAAATTCTTAGGCACAGAAGGAAACAAATTAGCATGCAAGACTGACACTCAACAGATTACAAGCACATCTGACTCACAATGACTAGAAATAATTACACTGAATATATTTAAAAGGTAGTACTTAAAGTATGAACAGGCAGATTTCTTAAGTGTATAGAAATTAAAACATAACTGAATTTAGAAACTCAATGAAGAGATGAAATAGAAGATTAGACATGATTGAAGAAAGGATTACTACTGGAGATAGGTCTGAATAAGGAAAGAATAAAGTGACAAAAAAATTAAGAGGGAATTTAATAGATATTGAGAACAAAGGGAGAATGCTTAACATACCTCTAATAAGAGTGTAAGAATGAGCTAATAGATAATATAGGGATGAAACAATATTCAAAGATATAACAGCTGAAAAATTTCCAAAAATGATAAAATGCACAAATCCTCAGATTTAAGAATCTGGATGAATTCTAAAAAGCTTAAATATAGAGATTCACACCTAAACACCACAGAACAACAAAAGGCAGGTCATATATGCAGTTAGAGGAAAAAAGACAAGTTACCTTTACAAAATTAGGCTAATAACTGGCTTCTAAAATTCAGGAAGAAGTAAAATAGGCCCAAAATCATGGTACATAATGCAAAACCCAACGGTGGGCAAAATAAATGGAACCTATATGGAAAAATCTAAGTTAACACTGACTGTAGAAGAGAACAACAACCGTAATATCTAAATTGTGGGGTTAAATACAGAGAACTAAAAATTTTAAATTATATAATTTGGGAGAGAGGCAAAAATAGTGATTTTGAATTTGTTAAGTTAAACATACTTGTTAGGACCACAAAAAATTAAAATAGCTTCAAATTCAACAGAGGAGAAAGATGGAATTTCTTTTTAATTCTTAAATCTCTATCAATCCGAAAGAAAACAGAATATATGTATATAAAAGGCAGGACATTTACAAAGCACAAAATAAAATGGTAGAAAGAAATCCAAATATATCAGTAACAACAATAAATATTAAAGGACTATATTCTCCAATAAAAGGTCCTTATCTAGCCATCTGTTTTATAAATACTGCATTACTGGAATGCAGTTACACAACTTGCTTTATACATTGTCTAAGGCTGTCTTTATGCTACAACAGCAAAGTTGAACTCTTCGACAGTGTCTCACTCTAGGTTTTCCTAGTTACTATAAATCTCTCTGCCTATTTGTACAATAGCAATGTGTACAAGCTTTTAATGTTCTTGACTTAATTTCATGGGAATCAAAAGGTCAAAGGTTCACCACAATCTTCTTTTTGACCTAGTGGCAAAAACTACTGCTCTGATAGTTACAGCATTTAACCCAGTGAAGGCTTCTGTGAATTTTGTTTCACAGTCTCCTTTAAACTTGATGTATCTTCAGTTCAGTTCAGTCGCTCAGTCACGTCCAACTCTTTGTGACCCCATGGACTGCAGCATGCCAGGCATCCCTGTCCATCACCAACTCCCAAAGCTTGCTCAAACTCATGTCCATCGCATCAGTGATGCCATCCAACCATCTCATCCTTTGTTGTCCCCTTCTCCTCCTGCCTTCAATCTTTCCAAACATCAGGGTCTTTTCAAATAAGTCAGTTCTTCCCATCAGGGGGCCACAAGTATTGGAGCTTCAGCATCAGCCCTTCCAATGAATATTCAGGACTGACTTCCTTTAGGATTGACTGATTTGACCTTCTTGCAGTCCAAGGGACTCTCAAGAGTCTTCTCCAACACCACAGTTCAAAAGCATCAGTTCTTCAGTGCTCAGCTTTCTTTATAGTCCAACTCTCACATTCATACGTGACCACTGGAAAAACCAGAGCTTTGACTAGATGCGTCTTTGTCAGTAAAGTAGTCTCTGCTTTTTAATACGCTGTCTAGGATGGTCATAGCTTTTCTTCCAAGGAGCAAGGGTCTTTCAATTTCATGGCTGCAGTCATAATCTGCAGTGATTTTTCAGTTCAGTTTTGTTGCTCAGTCATGTCCAACTCTTTGCGACCCCATGAACTGCAGCACGCCAAGCCTCCCTGTCCATCACCAACTCCCGGAGTTCACCCAGACTCACATCCATTGAGTCGGTCATGCCATCCAGCCATCTCATCCTCTGTCGTCCCCTTTTCCTCCTGCCCCCAATCCCTCCCAGCATCAGACTCTTTTCCAATGAGTCAACTCTTTGCATGAGGTGGCCAAAGTATTGGAGTTTCACCTTTAGCATCAGTCCTTCCAAAGAACACCCAGGACTAATCTTTAGAATAGACTGGCTGAATCTCCTTGCAGTCCAAGGGACTCTCAAGAGTCTTCTCCAACACCACAGTTCAAAAGCATCAATTCTTCAGCACTCAGCTTTCTTCACAGTCCAACTCTCACATCCATACACGACCACTGAAAAAACCATAGCCTTGACTAGACGGAACTTTGTTGGCAAAGTAATGTCTCTGCTTTTGAATATGCTATCTAGGTTGGTCATACATAACTTTCCTTCCAAGGAGTAAGCATCTTTTAATTTCATGGCTGCAATCACCATGTGCAGTGATTTTGGAGCCCAAAAAAACAAAGTCTGACCCTGTTTCCACTGTTTCCCCATCTATTTCCCATGAAGTGATGGGACCAGATGCCATAATCTTAGTTTTCTGAATGTTGAGCTTTAAGCCAGCTTTTTCACTCTCCTCTTTCACTTTCATCAAGAGGCTCTTCAGTTCCTCTACACTTTCTGCCATAAAGGTGGTGTCATCCGCATATCTGAGGTTATTGGTATTTCTCCCAGCAATCCTGATTCCAACTTGTGCTTCTTCCAGCCCAGCATTTTGTATGATGTACTCTGCACATAAGTTAAATAATTATGGTGACAATACATAGCCTTGACATACTCCTTTCCCAATTTGGAGCCAGTCTTTTGTTCCATGTCTGGTTCTAATTATTACTTTTTGACCTGCATACAGATTTCTCAGGAGGCAGGTAAGGTGGTCTGGTATTCCCATCTCTTGAAGAATTTTCCAGTTTGCTGTGATCCACACAAATGCTTTGGCATAGTCAATAAAGCAGAAGTAGATGTTTTTCTGTAATTCTTCTTGCTTTTTCAATGATCCAACGGATGTTGGCAATTTGATCTCTGGTTCCTCTGCCTTTTCTAAATCCAGCTTGAACATCTGGAAGTTCTCAGTTCATGTCCTGTTGAAGCCTCGTGATGTGTCTTATGCTGCATAATCTTTGTTGCTTGCTGAAAACACACATTTCTGAGCAAGTGGGCTTATTCCATATGAAATCCTATTATTTTCTCTTCCACAAGTTCCATTCATTGTTACAATATTTTAAATGATGCTGCTCTTATTTTCTTGGACTGCAAGGAGATTAAACCAGTTAATCCCAAAGGAATCAACCCCAAATATTCATTGGAAGGACTGGAGCTAAAGCTGAAGCTCCAATACTTTGATGTGAAGAGCCAACTCATTGGAAAAGATCCCAATGCTAGATCCTGATGCCTTTTACTTTCGTAAAAGGAGAAGGGGATGGCAGAGGATGAGATGGTTAGATAGCATCACCTACTCAATGGACATGAATCTGTGCAAATCTGGGAGATAATGAAGGACAGTGGAGCCTGGCATGTTACAGTTTATGAGGCTGCAACTTAGCAACTGAACAACACCACAACTCTTCTATTACCTGGAGAAGGAGAAATTCATGACTATTTAATCTCTATGTGTTAACGATCTATTCTCCAAATTAATTCATTAGAAAATCCAAACTTAAACTTTCTCTGTTCATGGATCATGTCTTAAGACTTACATTAAAAAAAAAAAAAAAACCCAACAGAGGTACACCATAACAGGTCTCACTTCATCTCTAGAATATGACCTCTTGCAAGTGGCAAAATTTGCCTAGATGGCAGAACTCATTACACTCATCAGAGCTTGTTGGTTATTTAAAGATAAGAGCATTGATATATAAACTGACAGCGGATATGCTTTAAGGATTGCAGAGTCAGACACAACTGAACACACACACATGCTTTGAGGGTAGACCATGTTTCAGAGCGCTTTGGATACAATAAGGGTTCTTGGCCTCAGACCAAAATCCAATTGAGATCAGTTAGCAAAATAAGTAACTTTTTAAGTGGTCTAAAAGTTCTTAAGGTGCTGGTTATTAAAAAAGGTGGGACCCATCTCCAAAATAACTAACCCTCAACAAAACGCCCCGGCTGGCCAGTGTGTGACACAGGCATCTCCTGCTAAGATCCTAGCATCCATGAAATCCCCAAAGACACAATTTTTGGAGCAGCTCAAAGAAGCTATTACAGAAGGCCAGCAATTAGATCCAGAGTCGAAAAGAGGTTCTGGGAGAAATCTGGACACAAATCATGTAAGGTTGAAGCACAAACTGGAATCAAGATTGCCAGGAGAAATATCAATAACCTCAGATATGCAAATGACACCACACTTAGAGCAGAAAGTGAAGAACTGAAGAGTCTCTTGATGACAGTGAAAGTGGAGAGTGAAAAAGCTGACTTAAAACTCAACATTCAGAAAACTAAGATCATGGCATCTGGTCCCATCACTTCATGGCAAATAAATGGAGAAACAGTGACAGACTTTATTTTCTTGGGCTCCAAAATCACTGCAGATTTTGTGGCTACAGCCATGAAACTAAAAGACACTTGCTCTTTGGAAGAA
This sequence comes from Capra hircus, assembly GCF_001704415.2. Lineage (NCBI taxonomy): Eukaryota > Metazoa > Chordata > Mammalia > Artiodactyla > Bovidae > Capra > Capra hircus. Next base: position 58,977,127 of record NC_030817.1, read on the forward strand.
AATTTATGACCACCATAGACAGCATATTAAAAAGCAGAAACATTACCGATAAAGGTGTGTCTAGTCAAAGCTATGGTTCTTCCAGGAGTCATGTATGGATGTGAAAGTTGGACTATAAAGAAAGCTGTGAGCCAAAGAATTGATGCTTTTGAGCTGTGGTGTTGGAGAAGACTCTTGAGAGTTCCTTGGACCGCAAGGAGATCAAATCAGTCAATCCTAAAGGAAATCAGTCCTGAATAGTCATTGGAAGGACTGATGCTGAAGCTCCAATATTTTGGCCTCCTGATGGGAAGAACTGACTCATTTGAAAAGACTGATGCTGGGAAAGATTGAAGGTGGGAGGAGAAGGGGACGACAGAGGATGAGATGGTTGGATGGCATCACTGGCTCAACAGACATGAGTTTGAGTAGGCTCCGGGAGTTGGTGATGGACAGGGAAGCCTGGTGTGCTGCAGGCCATGGGGTCACAAAGAGTCAGACACAACTGAGTGACTGAACTGAACTGAACTAAGGATCATCTCCGGTATCGCCAGCATGCTGCTGCTGCTAAGTCACTTCAGTTGTGTCTGACTCTGTGCAACCCCAGAGACAGCAGCCCACTCCCCATGGAATATTTTCAAGTTTACATGAAATTACTCACCAAAGTAAGGAAATATTGGCCACTGTGGCCACTGGACTGAATCAACAATGGTTCCTATATTAGTCAGAGTCCTCCAAAGAAACAGAACCAGTAGAACACGTATAGTTATAGGAGAGATCAAGATGGTGGAGTAGGAACGCACTGGGCTCACCTCCTCTCACAAATACCTCAAAACTACAACTATATATAGAGGGGTTCTCACTGAAATCTACCTGGGGATCAGCAGGACAGCTTTTCTACAATCAAGGCTGGAAAGAAAGATCTACACAGAATCTCATAGGAAGGGCAAGGGGTCTGGTTGAGACCCACACCCCTAGTACAGGACATAGAAAAGGAGAGAGATATCACAGGCTCAAGGATCCTCCCTGGTGGGGTGGGAGATGGTGAGAAGTTCGATCCACATGTTAGGCATCCCAGCCACAAGGTCCAAAACCAGGAAGACAAGCCCCTTATCTGATTTGAAAATGAGTGGGACTTACTGGAGGACGGTAAAAAACCAAGACTCCACAAGCGCATGTGCACAGACTTGGTTATTCAGTCACAGTGTGGACGCAAGAAACTAAAAACTGTCTGGGGCTCTCTCGCCTGCTTCCCAGGACCACCCTATCATATACCCCGCTCACACCAGGCTGCTACTCCAGCCCCTCCTGCTTCCCGCTAAGGTGGAGGCTGCCAGGGAGAGTGTGTACAGTCAAAGAAAATGAAGCTTGCTTGGACCCCAGCCCTGCCTCTGACCAGGATGGAAGCAGCCATTGCCAGTGTGTGCATCAGTGAATATACTTGGGAGGGAGTGAAACCAGCTCAGCAATGTAGCACCAACCCCTCCAGCCCCAATCCGGCTTCTAACCAAGGCACGTCCACTGGGGGGTAAGGGAAACCAGCACAGAAATGCAGACCCAAGCCCTCAGTGCCCGTCACTCCCCTAACCACAGCAGACGCTGCCATCACAACTGAGAGAAACCCAACTCCCTCAGGGCTTCTGCTCCAGACCCTCAGGCCCTGATCAGTCCCCCTTCCTCCATAGGATGGTGATGGCCTAGGAGAAAACCCAGCTTGAACCTGGCTCTAGTTCCAGCTCCTCCAACACTAGCCCTACCTCCCATCAAGACTGTGGCTGCCACCACACCTTAGGGGGAGATGCAGTCAGTGTTCACTCCAGGTTCAGCTCTCTCACTAAAGCCGCTGGGCACGTGAAGACTACATAGGGAGGTTCCGCACAAGGACACGCCATCAAGACTGGGGTATGCAACTGTTTTAACTAATTTTACAAAGACAGAAAAGTTCAAATGAGAAAACAGAGGACTATGTTTCAAGCAAAACAACAAGGAAAAAAACCCAGGGGAAAAAAAGTTAATGAAGCAGAGATAATTTCCGTAATAAAATGTCCAAAGCAACTGTAATAAGAATGATAATTTTACTTCAGTAGATGAACACAGTGAGAATTTTACAAAGAACTAGAAAACAAAAGAACTGGTTAGAACTAAAGAGTACAATAACTGAAATGAAAAATACACTAGAGGGAATTAATAGCAAATTAGGTGATACAGAAGGCATAAGCAATCCAGAAGACAGAATGGAAATCATTCAATCAGAACAGCAAAGAGAAAAACAAACTTTAAGGGACCTCTGTGACAACACCAAGCATATTAACAATTGAATTATATAGGGGTCGAAAAGGAGAAAAGGGTCAAAAATGTATTTGATTAAATTCTAGCTGAAAATTTCTCAAACCTGAAGGAAACAGATACCCAGGCACAGGAAGCACACACATCATAATTAAAACAGCAAAAGTTAAAGAGAGCTCTAAAGGCAGCAAGAGAAAACCAGAGTCACATATAAGGGACCCCCTCATAAGTCTATGAGCTGATTTTTCTGCAGAAACTTCGCAGGCCAAAAGGGAGTGGCATGATATATTTAAAGTGCTAAAGGAATAACACCTGTAACTAGAGATACTCTACCCAGCAAGGTTATCATTCAGAATTGAAGGAAAGATAAAGAGCTTCTCAAACAAGAGTTTATTGATACTGACCTTACTTGAAGTGTTATTTGGGGGCTCCAAAATCACTGCAGATGGTGACTGCAGCTATGAAATTAAAAGACGCTTACTCCTTGGAAGAAAAGTTATGACCAACCTAGATAGCATATTCAAAAGCAGAGACCTTACTTTGCCAACAAAGTCCCGTCTAGTCAAGGCTATGGTTTTTCCAGTGGTCATGTATGGATGTGAGTTGGACTGTGAAGAAAGCTGAGTGCTGAAGAATTGATGCTTTTGAACTGTGGTGTTGGAGAAGACTCTTGAGAGTCCCTTGGACTGCAAGGAGATCAACCCTGGGATTTCTTTGGAAGGAATGATGCTAAGGCTGAAACTCCAGTACTTTGGCCACCTCATGCAAGAGTTGACTCATTGGAAAAGAGTCTGATGCTGGGAGGGATTGGGGGCAGGAGGAGAAGGGGACGACAGAGGATGAGATGGCTGGATGGCATCATTGACTTGATGGACTTTTGAGTCTGAGTGAACTCTGGGAGTTGGTGATGGACAGGGAGGCCTGGCGTGCTGAGATTCATGGGGTTGCAAAGAGTCGGACACGACTGAGCGACTTAACTGAAATGAACTGAAAGGATCTTCTTTAAGTGAAAAAGAAAATGTTATTGACCCTTATATCACCTGGAGCCAGACTAGTCTTCTTAGGTGGCCTCCAAACCATAAAAAACTATTTGACAACTCATAGGGGTATTTTGACCGAAAACAGATGTCTGGGTAGCCACCAATGACTAGATTTTTTAACACAAAATTCAATTTGTAACACAATTACTTCTTAAACACAAAAAAAAGCCTATTGGCTACAACCTGCATTCTATGGATGGGGATAGGTACCTTGGTAAATGGAAGCCTGCCCTAAGGATAGCGTGACATCATCCAGGGTTCATTGACTCATCAATTTCCCTCTTAGAGATTAGATAACTTAATAAAGAGGAGAATCAGGCCTTGACTGGAGAACTGAAACCCCAACAACTCCTGGGGAATTCTGGGTTGCTTTTTTTCTCCTGTAGACTCTTTACCTCATCTTCTAAAAGGCCTAGAAAGGGAGACATCTTACATGCTATGGTTCAGAGAAAAGCAGACACAGGTGGGCTAAACAAAGCCACCAAGGCTATAAAGTTCCACCAAGGAACTCACCATCCAAAAGGTTCAGGAAATTGAATGGAATGAGCCCATCAGACACATATAACTGGTGTCTTGAGGAGGAGCATGTCCTATTTGGCGCAGGCAGGGCACAACAGCCAGCTTATATCCACGTAAAATTTTCTAGCATCACTATTACTACTTAAGAGATCTGGTAAACTAATGAAAAAATTACAAAATTGGGTAATTTGGCTAATAATCCCGTATCTGGTACTGCCGGCTCATTACATCAGAAATGACATCTGTTCTTCCAGCTTAATTTGGGGCACTCTTGGCTCACGCATTGGGATATATGCTGCTGAAGCAAGCATGTGGCTCATGCACTAGAACAACAAATTCTGGTCACTAACCCTTCCCTTGGTTTTCGTTATATAGTGACTCAGATGGGGGACTACAAGTTTTATCTGTGAAACAGATGACATGCAGCTGTCATCCACCACATGATTTAAAAAATGATCAAGTAAAAGAACAAAAAAATCTAACACTTATGGACGTTGAAACAACCGTGTGGGTAACTTGACACGTGACCATGATGCTGCAGATAGTTTTGAAGTTCTGCCGTTAAGATCATGAGATCACATTCCCAGTTGCGAACCCTTCAATTCAGGCCAAAGAACGGCAATAAGGGGACCATACTGAGAACTGAAACCAACAACTAACTTACTGTTAACCATCAACAGCTTTATTATTCGACTGTCTTCATTCACACAGTATTACTATTCTAGGAAACTTGCCCAGGAAGCTAAAGTTGCAAATAGCTTTATTGTTCAAGAACTTCCTCAATGTCATTTATCTGAATGTTAGACTACTCAACTTACCCTCAGCACAGTATATACTTCCTTCTCAGAACAATAAATGGCACTGAATGACTGTTCACTTTGTAAGATTCACTTTGAAAATCATCCCTAATATGTCCAATCATAAACAAGCCCTCAAATAAAACATAAACACCTTAAAGAGAATCCCAAAAGGACGCCATAACCCGACTCTGAGACACTACTAAGACTTATCAGTGTAATGACTGTCTTTACCAAATGCAATAAGCTCAGCTTTGGTTTATCAATAGGATGATTCTGGTGTATTTTCAGGGAGCAAGCATAGGACACTAGAGTAGGAAGCTTAAATTATAAGGTATCATACAAAAAAAATCCCATACTAGAGTAGCATGATAAAGGAAAAGTTATTATACTAACAACAGACTGGTTATTAATAACAATATTTTAACAACATACTAATAAGAACAGACTGGTCCAAATCGGGAAAGGAGTACGTATACAAAAAAAAATCCCATACTAGAGTAGCATGATAAAGGAAAAGTTATTATACTAACAACAGACTGGTTATTAATAACAATATTTTAACAACATACTAAGAACAAGACTGGTTCCAAATCGGGAAAGGAGTATGTCAAGGCTGTGTGTTGCCTCCTGCATGGCAGGTGGATTCCCTATTGTCTGAGCCACCAGGGAAAACCAAGTAATTCTTTTTCATCACTTTCAAACTTAAACTGCTCCCATTCTCAGTAGAAGACTCAGTTCAGTTCAGTCACTCAGTCGTGTCCGACTCTCTGCGACCCCATGAATCGCAGCACGCCAGGCCTCCCTGTCCATCACCAACTCCCGCAGTTCACTCAGACTCACGTCCATCGAGTCAGTGATGCCATCCAGCCATCTCATCCTCTGTCGTCCCCTTCTCCTCCTGCCCCCAATCCCTCCCAGCATCAAAGTCTTTTCCAATGAGTCAACTCTTCATATGAGGTGGCCAAAGTACTGGAGCTTCAGCTTTAGCATCGTTCCTTCCAAAGAAATCCCAGGGTTGATCTCCTTGCAGTCCAAGGGACTCTCAAGAGTCTTCAACACCACAGTTCAAAAGCATCTATTCTTCAGCACTCAGCCTTCGTCACAGTCCAACTCTCACATCCATACATGACCACCGGAAAAATCATAGCCTTGACTAGACAGACCTTAGTCGGCAAAGTAATGTCTCTGCTTTTGAATATGCTATCTAGGTTGGTCATAACTTTTCTTCCAAGGAGTAGGTCATAACTTTTCTTCCAAGGAGTAAGCATCTTTTAATTTCATGGCTGCAGTCACCATCTGCAGTGATTTTGGAGCCCAAAAAAATAACGTCTGACACTGTTTCCAAGTTGCTGTCAAAAATGACATGTAAGAATTTGCTCACTAAACATAAAACCCAAATAAAATAGAATTTAAACTTGCCCATCCTTAGGCTGGACTTGCTTCCTCTGAAGAAAAGGGATGCAAAGAAACGGAGAATTTAAAATCTGGGCTCTGGTGTGAAGGATGACATCAGTGTTAACCGTGAGAGTAAAAAGGCAGGAGAGTGTTTCTCTTTTCCTACTCCCCCATCTCAGTAGACTAAGGGCCCAAGTTAGCTCCTAGTGACACTCACATAGCTTACAGTCAACAGTAACAGCTTTATTACTTGACTGTCTTCATTCAAATGGCATTAATATTCTAGGAAACTTGCCCAGGAAGCTAAAGTTACAAATAACGTCAATGTTCAAGAATTTCCCCAAGTCATTTATGGGAATACTAGACTACTCAACTCACCCTCATTTCACAAACACGAAAATCAATGTCCAGAGAGGCAGCAGTCACATCCCTTGATGATGTGGAGCAGAGACAAGATCTAGAGCCAAGTCCCTTGACCTCTGCCCCAAAGTCTCCCCACAACACTATATTTTGTCTCAAACTAAGTGTCAGGCCTCAAAGAGGTAACAATCAGGTTTTTGAGACAACAAAGTGATTTAACACACACACATGCTTTGAGGGTGGACCATGATTTTAGTGCTTTGGATACAGTAAGGATTCTAACTCTCAGCCCAAAACCCAATTAAGATCAGTTAGCAAAATAAATAATTTTTTAAATAGTCTAATACTTCTTAAGGTGCTGTTTATTAAAGAGACTCACCCCCAATGACAGCAATGTTTATCTTGTTGAAGGTAGAGAACCTCAGAAATCACTTTACTCATAAACTGAGGCCTAGAGATGTAGTATGATTTACTCAATGTCAGTTAATTGCTACAAATAAATCCAAGAGAAGAAATACTAGAAAGTAGTATGGCATTTAAAATGGTAAAAATCGCAAAATTGCTTCTTTATGAAAGAAATGACCGTGGGCCAGAAAGATTTCACAGGATTTGAGCTGACTCTTGAACTAACATGTAATGAGATAACCTCATAGAATAGCTTCACTTGTTCAAGCAGTTTCAGGAACATTAATTGGGTTGGGGCAGCAGAGACAGAGATAAGAGCATTTAAAATTTCCAACTAAGTATATACTTGATTCTGGTGACACAGAAAGACTAAATTTAAAGAAAGCTTCTTAGGCATGCCTTGGTAGCAGTATGTTGAAACTTTCTAAGTACTTATTTCAGTTGATATAGTCTAATCCACTAACAACCTTATTTCTACTATATGCTTTATTAAAACACTGAAGCTTAGACAGCTAAAAAAAAAAAACAAGTTATTCTTCAAAGTGAAGCATACTTTCAATGAATTTAAAACAGGACTTTCTCAGTTACGCTTTAAAAGAAGTTTTGGATTTATCAAATCTTGGTCAACCCATTTCATTTTCGAGATGCAACCAGTCTGAGCCGTGATATGATGATGAAAACAAGCTTATAACTAATGTCACACATAGTCAAATGGGTACAAAGGAAGGATAGCTGATTCCATTAATGGCCACAATCCAGTACTGATATTATCACCATTTGTAATGAAGGAATCAACATTAAAAAAAAAAAATCATTAAAGGAGAAGGAACAGTTTAGATGGTAGTTCAAGCGTGTAACTCACTCTTACTACCTACAGATTATCAAAGTTCCAATTTAAACTTAATGTTTTTCTAGTTTCAGTAGTTTTAAACAGGTACAAAAGTTGGTGGGTGTGCAATACCAACATATCTAAAACTGCAGTAGGATAGTCAATTTAAAATTTACTTTTAGGATTATACAATGATACTCAATATGGCCATTCATTTAAATTCCAAACCCTAACAATTATGAATAAAAGATTCATATCAAAAGTAATTTGTCAATCATACCTCAATAAAGCTGGGGGAAAAACTTACTGAAAGAATTCTAACTACCACGATAAATCTAAATATCCTAGGTAACTCTAAAATGAGTTAAAATGTTCATTCAAAAATGCCTCTCTCATCACAAGTCCAGAACTATGCATTTTTATGCACTGGGTTCAATAAAGACACAACTGCCTTGAGAGAAAATTTCTTTCAAGAGCATCATTTACTGTAATAACCTTCTTTATATATTACCCAATAACACAGGACTGCAAGTACTGAGTTCTGGTTATTTCTTAATAGCATTTGTTGCAATATTCTGACAGAAGTAAAATTCTAAATTGTATTTTCATATATAAATTGCTAGACATGCAGTACTCACACTGAAGCAAAGCACAACACTTGAAATCTTGCAGATTCATATTTTACCTATTTCTGCCAGTTCTCTGAGCCTTCAACTGAATGACATATAAGGCTCAACTATCACATACCGCAGTTGACTAAATAATCACAGAAAAACAGCACCTCTCCAATACTCGATGAATGGAAAATGTTACCTATGGAGTCATTAAACTCTTGTCCATCTCACTCATTTAAGTATTTAGGCAGTACATAGTAAATGCTGTATTTTCTAGTGATCAGATTTCAATACTTCAATGACGGAGCTGAAAGCCTGGAGCAGGGAGGGGAGCAGGGTTCCCCAGGATGCTGCTCCTGCCTCTTAATTCACTCGTGAGATGATCTGGAGCTAAGCTGCCCTGTGGAGTCCCTTTAAACCAATGCAGAAACAAAAGGGGTCTGTTACATGTAAAATGATCCCCATAGTTTCTGTAAGTAAGCCTCTGGTGTGAGAGAAAATGGACTATTCAGGTATCTACAGTGACAATCCTGAAGAAATACAAGATACATATCTTTTCTGAAATACCAAGTTTACATGTTCAGTCTACCTGTAACTTTCTGCACATACGACATTTTTTAATCACTTAAATACTTAAAAATATATGATGTGTAAGACTAGAAAAATAGAATGTTTAATTAATGAGCAGCATTTCTCGATCATCTCAGATAACAGAGATATATATGACTCTAGCCTTTTGATTACATGTATCAAGTACGTATACAGTGACACCACTATTCACCTTAACACTGTTAAATACATATTAAGCATCAATTAAGTATTTAAATATTAAGTAGTAATTAAGATCAATTAGAAATCACACTTGCCTTCAGCTTCAGTGAAGCACTTAGAAAAGTTTATTTTGTGCTTAGATTTTTCTAAAGCATCACAAATTTATTATATATCCAAACTCTTCAGTGGTAGAATATTTAATATTCTAAAGGAGAGGCCTTTAAAGGGGACATTATAGAAACTTGTCTATTACCATAACAGAGAAGTGATCCATTCAGAGTATCTATGGTTTTTCCTTTTACTGCAGCTAATACATTTCTTTACTGCTGTCCCACGGCTCCACCCACTTCCTCTTTTGCTGTTAAGGTGAAAACTATTCTCTTGAAGGAGTAAAAATATATTAAATGTCCCATCTTGCTGATACCCATCTGTGAAATATCACAATAGAAAGTAGAGAATAGTTTGTCTTTTCAAAAACATAAAACTTTATGAGTTTAAATCATCAGACATATGTTGACTTGGTACAATCAACCAAGAACTTTTTGGATGAGGACAAATATATATTGAAAACACACACTATAAGATGCTTTTTCCTGAGTAGAATACTAATTTTATATCATATTAAGCTTCTGTGAATTTTCAAAACAGAAAATACCAAGGCTTTTCCATAAAATCAAATAAAAATCAGGAATGTTCACCTTCACATCCAAAAAAAGAAGTTCAAGTATAGATTCAACAAAAATGATGTAAAATCTGAAACAAGTAGCCAAAATTTTAAGTTATCAGATGGCTCTTCACTTTAAGTATTCTTCAGTAAACTTCAGTTTGAAACAATGTATTAAAACATGAAAGCCATTTCTAGGAAATTGTCCAATTTGGAAAATAAAAATCATGGTGAGATCATGGTGGTGAGAAAAATACAAATCATACGCTGAACACAGGAGAACAAAAAAGGCAACCAACCTTTATAAACTTTCTAAACATATCCTGTACTATCATGCGTAGAAAACTGTAATTCAAGTAAGGCAGCTTTTATTAGTTGCATAATCTAAAACTATGAATAAATTTTGGACTTTAACTTTAAAGGAGATAAAGGGTTTCAGAGTTGTTACTGAAATACACATTTCTTGAGACAATGGGCAAAGTTCCCATTAATGGGAAATATGTTCTCTTCACACAGTGAAACTGACAAAAATTATATCAAATGAGAAATCTTCTTCTCTAAAGTAATCTCCTTAAATACCTCAATAATGCAATACTTGGGAAATGTAATTTTTCAACTCAGACTTGAAAGTTATTATGAAACAAACATACAGAAATCTTATTGCTTGGCACCAGATTTTCCAAAAATGAAAGAACTGCTTGAACCACCATACTGTTTTCAAATCCTCTTTTTTCCAGTGCTACTTTTATTTTCCAAAGGCAGACTGTTCAACCTAATGACAATCCAGGCTGAACCTTGCAATGTACAAGCAAGTCACAGTTCACATCAAACCAAAACAAATGCTCGATCTTCTGTTTCTGCCAAAATCATATGAAAATATTTGTAAAAATTAACTAGGATTTATCTGTGGCCAGTGAAGGACCCACAGAACGCTGTCTGACAGCATTCTGTGCAAAGTCTTTGTTTGTCCCTTCTTTGCTTTCAGATTCCTCTTCTGAAACATCTTCTACATCAGCCTCTTGTTCTTCCTCCACTTTTTTCAAAGGTTGGGAAGATTCTGGTAGTAATTTTCCTTAAAGATAAAAACCAGAAGTGTTTTGTTGTTGATGTATTAGAGTTGTGTTAGAGTACAATCAAGACACAATTCATATGCCCATAAACTGCTTTGGCAATGATTTATCAATCATGTTTGGATTTCCAAAAGGAAAAAGCTGTATTTAAGAACAAATGACCCTATAAAAATAACTGGTTTAGAAGGTCCACTTTACTTACTGAATTCATTCTTATTACCCACCTATTCATAAACTGAACTGAAATTAATAAATCAGAATTAATGCTGTGAATATGGATGCCTATAAGAAAATAGACTGTATTAAATAAAACTATATTAATTTACTATTAAATCTTCTAGCTAATAAAGATAATAAGACAAACTTCAATAGTACCCTTGTTTCAGCTCCCAGGCAAACAAGAATCAGATGAAAGCTATTTTCCTAGACATGATTTTTATTAAGTGGATTCATAAATGTGCCTCCTCCTCTCCACATATATAATTTTACTGAGGCATAATTACAAACAACATAATATACCTATCTTAAGTATACAGCTCAATTACTTTTTTATATGTACACACGCACAATATCCCCCCACCCCAGTTGTTAATAGGAACTGCTGCAAGTTAACTTAACTTAGAACACTTAGAACATACCATGTTACTGAGATACAGAACACAGAATCTGGCTAACGAGCTTTTCTCTGTTCAGTGGTCAAGACCATCCCTAATCCTAGGCAATGCAGAATAGAGCAGGAAGAAAAGGGGGTATAAGGTAGAAGAGACCACAGGAAGAATTCCCATACAGTGGACAATCTGTTGTTTGATCTGTCTGGCGTATCTCTTTCTATTGGGTTAACTCCTTCCCTATGCCCCATCCCACGCAGCTGTAGTTGAGTATAAACAACGTTGAGAGCAGTGCTTCTCCACCAGGGGTGATTCTGTTGGAACACTTGGCAATGTCTGGAGATATTTCTGATTGCTACAACTGAGAGGGGCAGTGCTGCTGGCAACCAGGGGGATGATGCTAAAGATTCAATAATGTACAGAAGACAGCTTGTCACAAGTAAGAATTACCCAGCTCAAAAGACCAACAGAGCCAATGCTGAGAAATTCTGATTTACAGTTAAAAAAAAAAGTGAGCCCTCTACGCAAGCAGAGTACACCAGAACTTTTTCAAAAGATAGGTGAGTATAGGGAGAAGTATATTTCCTTCTTACTCTGGAATTATGAGCTACAGCTTTCTGTAGTTATTCTATGCTTGGACTAAAAAGAGCCCCAAATGGAACCAGCACAAAGTCATAGGGAACTGAGCAATTCAGAAACATTTGAGCCCTAGGATTTAGTCAACTCTGTCCTCTGGCTTCCTCACTACATGAACCGATAAATTCCTATTTCGCTTAAAATTAGACTTAGTTGGCTCTTTTCCCAGCAACTTAAAATCTAAGCCAAAAACAAAATGGAAAACAACTCAAATCCAGAAGCCTGGTATAGAAGGGGCAATATCACATTAAAGTATGGATTAACATCAGCAGTGTAACAGATTACCTAAGACAAATCTGTTGTTAGGTTTAAGGTTTTCTAAGCAAAAAATATAAATAAAACGTACATTTACCGACTCAATTGTCCAATAAATAATCTGCACTTATTATACTCTTCCTACAGATCAGTGGCCCTTGGTGAATGAAATTATTCCCTCCCCTCCATGCATGCAACTTTTGATATCGATGCAACTATCTAAGAAATTTTTTAAAAACCCTATCAGCTCTTCAACAATGAATACTTAACTGCCATCTTCACTGAAATGTTTCTAAATTGCTCAGTTCTCTATGACTTTGCACTTGCTCTATTTCATTTCAGAAGTTTTGACCTCAGTAAGTCCTAAGCCACGAAGGCAGCAGAACAGAAATGTCAGGCTAAGAGTTCAACTTAGGTTCTACTCTCAGCTCTCATTTCTGCGTGAACCTGGAAACACAGTTCATCTCTCGGAGCTTTAGTTTACTCACTAAATGGGAATCACAAAATGGGAAGAGTATCACTTATGCAGCCTACTTTAAAGAGCTGCTGAAAAGCAAATGGGATGACAGAAAGTGAAAGTTCTTTACAAATAAAGGTCTTCATAAGCATAATTTTCAAATTTAAAAATAAATGATAGGTAGGTAAAATTATATTAAGACAAATAGCAATGAATATTCTAATTCCCATCCTGTAGTAAAATACACAGCTAATGGGACTTCCCTGGTGGCTCAGATGGTAAAGCGCCTGTCTACAGTGCGGGAGACCCAGGTTGAATCCCTGGGTTGGGAAGATCCCTGGAGAAGGAAATGGCAATCCACTCCAGTACTATTGCCTCAAAAATCCCATGGACAGAGGAGCCTGGTAGGCTATAGTTCACAGGGTTGCAAAGAGTCGGACATGACTGAGTGACTTCACTTTCACTTTTCAATGAGACACTTAGAGCAATGACAGGAATTGCTTTCCCCAATATCCTAAAAGAAAAACTTAGACTTGACCAACATACAAAGAAAAAGCCTCAAATGTGGTCACTATACCAATGAGATGACTTCAAGACTGGAATATATTCAACTTTTTTTGACCCAAATATACTCAAATGGATCCCCGAATATTATGGAATTTTCAAACAAGTTGACATCAGGTCAATGGTTATCAAATATCTGTTAAGGTACATGCAGTGTTAAAATTCTCCACAATATAAAAGCCAAAATAATGACTATTATGTTCCTAAATGCACTGGGCTGTCATGTCATTCTTACATGGAATATGTCTCTCTCTTCTGCCACTACTCCAAATTTAGAAACCCTAGCTAGAAAGGCAACCTGTTATGTGTGTGAGTGTGTTTATTACAGAAATGAATGGGATTACAGTAAACAAAAAAATTTAAAAATATACTTACTGGAAGGGTATGGCTGGGGTCTGCGCCTTTTTGAAGGACACAGGCAATCTGCCACAAATATCATGAACTGCAAAAATAAACATAAGACTCTGAATGTATAATAAAAAGCTAGAGTAACTATATTAAATTGCAAAACTCTAAAATATTTTTCTTCCTAGTACTCCAAAAATGAAGAACTTACAAGTCCTAATAACAGTCCTGAAAGCAGAGTTGCTACAGCAAACACTGTATATGATCCCCAAATCGGTAATCCAAGGTCTTCAATAAAGTAGTTATGGCAAGTCTAAAATCAAAAGAAAAAAATAAAAATCATAGCCATTTCTTTAAAAAGTGAGTTCCAAAATGTTTAAAATAGAAGTAAATCTGAGCCCTTACCCTGATCCACATAGAGAGCTGAAAGAGTGCTGACATACTACTCATCCTAAAAGAAAAAGAAAAAACCAACTCATATACGCAGCTCTGAAGTAGAAGACGTGTATATTATCTATATTTTCTATTTTTTACTCTATAATTTCCAACACAACAGATTTAATTGGTGATATTACTCAAGATTAGTGATACATCACTGATTTCAGGCCCATAAGAAGGCTTATTAGCAAAAATCAACAGTTTCAGAATTTTTGCCACTACATAATATCCTCAAACAAAACACTTGATCTTTTTTCCTTTTCTCCTGTTGTTTTGCCTTTAACCTTTCACTTGATGGTTTCTCCAATGTACTGTGAATATGGGTTGACCTCTATGGAACCAGCTAGTTTGATGTTAGACACACTATAAGCAAATGGAAACTCTTCATTCACCCTTAAAATCCTCCACACATAAGGAAGGGAGCCTGAAGGAAGACTGGGAGCACTTGCTGAGTCGATCCTTCTCACCTAAGAATTACCCTCCTTTCATATTAAAATTAAATAGAACTTACAATAGTATTAGTTTGATACAGTTTAATAACAAAATAATTACCTAAGAAATAAGTCACCACAGAAGTAAAAATAACTATTTTCACATAATTAAACTCAATTAAACAGGCAGTCAGAAAAAGGTATGCTCCAAAAATTAGGTTTGTGGGTTCTTTCTAGCATAAGCGGCACCCACCAACACATACTAATTCACACATAAGCCAGAGCACCTGTACTCAGAACGGCCTAATCCAATCACCAGTCTTGGGGTGGGGCAGGGGGGATGTGCCCCCGCCAAGTCGACCCTAGGAGTACCCTTTACTCATCTAACAAGAAAGGTATGAACTGCTGCCCTGAGGAGTCAACAGAGACTTCCAAGCAACCCCCACTCTTCCATCAGAAAGAGCAAGAATCATTTACTGACATGAGATTTCAAACAGAATCAGTTACATTTTCACTCCAACAGAGAAACGTACTTTAGTCATGTTGCTTCTGTGGTTTAAAACACAAAATGGGAACAGGAACAAGGAACCAAAACATAAATCACCGTGCAGGCTCACTGCAGCCTGTGCTAATTAGATTCTATCAGGAACATTAGGTACCTGACTTGGGTTTAGTGGGCATGGTGGTTCAGTGGGGGAATTCTAACAGTTCAATTCAGAGGTATAAGGAAAAGGTCCTACAGATAAACTTCTATTTTAAAACACTGTTTAGGGATAAACTTTCCTGCACTCCCAGAATCCAGAGCATTCTCTTATATACTAGTATTTCCAATTCTCCATCCTCCAAAGACACAATTGGTAAGAGGACAGGAAGAAATAACTTAGCTGGACTAGGATGAGTCCATGATGGCCTCAGAAAAACTCAATATTCCCAGAGGTCTCTCAAATGACTTGTGAGGCTCTGCTCCCCAAGAAAGTAACAAAAGACCTTCTTGCTACGCCCAATCCTTACTGCCCCATAGACATTGCTCATCCATACTATTCACAAAAAAAGTTATCAGACAGGTGGAATAATTCAATCACATTAAAACAAGTAAAATCTAAAAGTAGCACAAGTAAGTAAATGGTTGAGGCTTCTCATTCAAATATTAAGCTCCAATGATAGCTTTACCCATTATGTCACTTCTAAAGGAATTATTTTGATGATACAAATGACCATATTTACAGAGCCAAAATACTCTAACAAGACTTTCAGCTTAATTCTATAGAATACCTCTCTCTACCTTAAAAAAGGACCACACTATCATTTGGAAGATAAAAGTCTAAACTAAAATTATCAGAGTAAATCTGAACATATTTTAACAGTCCTAGAATTAAAATGAAATATAAATGCTTATTTACATGAAATACATGATCCAATTAATTCTGAAATAAATAAGAGAAAAACCCTTTATACTTACAAAATAGAACCTGGACCAAACCATGATGAAACGGGTTCAATACTTTTCCACTCTTTGTCACTTATAAAGTTTATGAAGTCCTTCTTAGTTCTTGGACCCTGATATCGCCTAAATTCACCATCTTTACAACTAACGAAGATCAGAAGCAAATATTAGCACTGAATAAATAAACCTTGTTTTGCTATTTCTATAATCTCATTTTACAATCAATCTTGTACTCAAAATCAGCAATGAGCAATACACAACTAGCAAATTACACTAATTACCTGCCCTTAACATCTTAGCCCCATATTTCATTAACCACTGAGGTTATATTTTTGAACAGTCATAAGCTTTCAGACTTTATTACACTCTTCCAAATAATAAAACTATAGAATAAGTATTAATAGTTACATGTCAGTTTGTTGTTGTTTAGTCACTAGGTTGCATCCAACTTTTGCAATCCCATGGACTGCAGCCCACCAGGCTCCTTCATCCATGGGATTTCCCAGGCAAGAACACTGGAGTGGATTGCCATTTCCTCCTCCAGGGGATTGTCCCAAACCAGGGAACAAACCCTCCTCTCCTCTATTGGCAGGCAGATTCTCTACTGCTGAGCCACCAGAGAAAACCCTACAGGTCAATTATATCTCAGTAAAAAACTGAGGTAAAAAAGAAATTCGGTATGTAGATACAGCTCAGAAAATTACTTTTAAGCCACAATACACACATTAAAAAGATGACTTCACGAAAAAGTGGTTAGAATAGTATCTAACATTTATTATTTATTAGCTACTACTGAACTAGAGGTGAACAATTTGAGGCATTTTTCTGGTCTTTTCGATCACAAGCACATCGCCT
This sequence comes from Capra hircus, assembly GCF_001704415.2. Lineage (NCBI taxonomy): Eukaryota > Metazoa > Chordata > Mammalia > Artiodactyla > Bovidae > Capra > Capra hircus. The sequence goes on from NC_030817.1 coordinate 58,993,892, forward strand.
CAGCCATCAAGCTTTAAGCCACTGGAGCATCTGGTGCAGCGCAGTGATTCTGTTTTACAGTCTGCTCTGCGTTCTTCCCGACACCCACCTCCTCCTCCTCCTTTCCAACGTATGGAGCTCTGCCATAGGATCCTAAGTGCTCTCCCTGTTCCCGTATCTTCATCATTTCCAATCGCCAGTCTAGGCCTGCTTACTTAACACTTCTATTTTGATCACTTACGGGCAAAAACTCCCCACTACTTATAGTAAGATTACAGGACCCTTTATCCATCCAAAAAATTACAGGTTAGCTCCCACTCAAAAAACCAAAGATTTTTGGAGAAACAGGCATCCTACATTTTTGAAGGATAAGTACGATTTCAACAGGCAAAACTTAGGGGAATGGGCATGATAAATAATATGATTAAAAGAAAAGGGCAGGAAATTCTAGAAAATTTCAGGGAGTGTTGAGAAAGCTGGGAGACTAATAAGGGGCATGTAGAGAAAAGGACTGCGTGAAAAGGATGAGAAGCACTTATAGAGAACAGGCATTTAAACAGATACAAAGGGGAAATAAAAAGGGGAAACAGTTATGAATATGACAAAAAAAGACAGGAAAATCAAGATACATACAGAATCACTGACTTCTTGTTTCAGGAGACAAGTGCCTCCTGGCAGTCAACTTAAGGTTGACTTAAGGTTCAGGGCAGATACAGAGATTTAAGATTTCTTATGGCTAATTTAGAAGATAAAGACAAACTAAAGAGCCTACACTGAAGACTACATAATGGTATTTATTCTAACTTAACTGTTTCACCCACCACTGTTCCCAAGGCAGAGCTAGAGCACTTTCTGAGCTAACGTGCAGACATTCCATGCTCCTATTTATGACTGTTTATGAGACAATTCTCAGATGGAAGACTTAACTCTGCACTCTTAAAAATTCTACTTCCAAGGTTGAGTTTAATCTCCATATTCTCCAGGAACCAGTCCAGTGCACTGATTGTCCCCCTTAGCAAATTTCCTATAGTACTTAACCACAACTCTGAGCTCTTAATCACTTACGCCACTATTTCTTGTGCAAGGCATTTTCTAAGACAATCAGAAATCTCTGAGATCACGGATTATTTCATACCTCATTCATCCAACTAAAGGCACCTGAGATAGCACTAAGCAAAACAAACCTTCTAATAAACTTACTGAATATAATGCTCTTTACACATGATCAAGGCTGGAGGCTACTATTCTGATTATGTTATGATGCATCCCTCATAACTACAGAATCTTCAAATACTTACTGATAAATAGTAGGAAGAGCAGTTATGATAAATCGTCCACTTAATCCTACAAATGAGAAAGATTAGAACTAAATACAAGAAAGAACATACAGGTTTTACATAAGCCAATCTTTTACTACTTAAAAGTTGATGCGATTATTTAAATACTAACAGGCAAAGAATATGAAATTAGACCTAAAAATAGTTTAGCTGTACAAGATAAACAATGAAAGAAATTTCATTTACATACTTAGAGCAACTTAAAAAAATACTATATATTATCTTAATTTAAAAGTACATAAAATCTGAATATTGAAGACATTTGTGAACATATATACATATAAACATTTGGTCAATTATACTACTGTAAGATTACTAGCAATGAGTCATGGGGCAGCACAATATAACTGTAGTCTTATGTCTAAAACCAAATGAAACTGCATTTGATAATCAAAAAACAAGCACAGAGTTTCTGAAGTATTGTTAAAAACTGACTCTTTCAAAAGGTGGGCAGTAACAATATCAGCTAACATTAACCATGTGTTAAACATGAAAATGATGAAGGATCAATCTGTGGCTCAGCTTTCACATCTGTAAAACTGGGATATTATCTATCCCACAAGGTTGTATAAGGGCTACAAAATAAATGTAAAACACTTGGAGCAGTACCTATAAGAATAGTGCGTCCTCACCAAATACTAGAGATTATTCCCATTTGGGATAGGGGCAGAGTCAAGAATCCAAGTTTATCGTGGCCAAGAACAGGTAAGAAGCAGGTAAGGGCAGGGCTTGACAACTGTCCAGGGAGCCAAGTCAGGAGGCCACAACCATAAGGGCTTTGTAATTAAGAGCCCATATCCTCAAATCATTATTAACAGATTAAATTTGGAACCCAACTGCAGAGACTTAGATAATTTGTTGGGGATCGTGACCTGGACTCTACAAAGAACTTCAACCACATGCTCTTTATTCTAAGCTCGGTACAGATGTAAATGCTGGGGTGACCAACGTCCACCCGAGCCAAAAGGTTCTAGGGCTTCTCACAGATGTCTTACGTACTTGTCTGGGGCCTGGGATGCTAAGGAAAAAAGATCAGAGGAAGTTACGCGGGGAAGAGTGAGCGAAGGGAGATGCCTCCAAGTTCCCTTACAGAAATACAGAAAAGAATTAAGCTGCCGTACACAACCAGGGAACACACTTCACATTGAACCCTCATTAAGGAGGTGGGTAAATCAGCTTAACCAGCTGTTCATAAAACCCAGTCAAAGGCAGAATTAAGACCATGTAATGTGGAAAACAGGGTCAACACACATCCCAACCTGCAAAGAAACAAAATGAACCAGAGACTTACAGTACCTGGCTGCTCTGTGACATCAACTTTTGCAACATTAACCTCAAGGTCTTCTCCCCATTCAGCAAAACTTTCCCATTCTGGTTGAAGATTCTGACAAGCAGGACACCATGGAGCATAACTAAGAAATAAAGTTTAAAAAGAAAAGTTAAAACACTCTAATATGAGCATTAGGGGATAAAAATTCTAAAGTGTATTATTTGTAAAGAACATCTTTTAAAAACAAGATAGCAAAGTGGTTTAACTTTGTGAAGAGGAAAAGGTTTTAAGTATGAATCTAACACTCTGGAAATCAAGAACTATGAATTGATAATGCTAATTACAGAAAAGTAATTCTGAGAATAAGTTCTTAAGACACAAGGGGACTTTTTTATGTGCGAAACAGCTCTTTAAAAACCTTTGGATTTCTCTATATAATGGGGCCAGAAAGCTCAAAGCCGAATTTGGGGTTCTTCAGTTTTAATGATTTTATGTGCAAGAGTCACAAATGCAAAGTGCTAGTATGAAAAAAAGGAAGCACCCAGTGCTGCGGTGGATAGGAAACATGTGCCTCATTTTAAAGAGGGAAACACGACCCAGCTTGACTGGCAGGGGAACAGCTGGCCCCAGGGAAGCCGGCCCAGGACTGCAGGCTATTCTAATTTAAAAGGAGCTGAAAATCCTCATTTTTATGTAAAAATGCTACCCCAAAACTTAACCCAGACACAAACACTAGGCAGGCCAAATGAAATTCTTTGGCCAGACCTTGGTCAACCTTGGGTTTTCAAATCTGTGGCCAAGCATACTAAGCATTTTAATTACTCTTCTGGTATTCCCTTGAAAGGCCCTGAATCTTTCAACTTTTCTCATATTGTATATTATCTCATAATTTACCGCAGTTTTTTTTTAAATGGAACCAGTTAGAATAAAACCTATACCTGTTAAACATAATACAGTTTCTGTACTTCATTTTCTATTTTCTTGACTTATTTTATGAAAATAAAACTTCTAAAAGTATACGGCATTGTGGAAAGAGACTAGTATCACAAACAAAAGCCAAAGTCCACAACAATAACTTGAATTGCAAAGTATCTCTGTAACATAATTCCTGATTAAAATAAGTTTAACGTAGATAACTAACTTGTAATAGAAGCCGCCTATTGTTAGAAATACTAGACCCTTTTTCAAGTTCCTTTTGCTTCTTAGGTGCTTTTTATAAGGTTTAACTTCATATTCAGTAAGCTAAGGGAAAATATACTATGGTATATGTATTCTTAATTTCATACTGCTGCTGCTGCTGCTAAGTCACTTCAGTCGTGTCCGACTCTGTGTGACCCCATAGACTGCAGCCCACCAGGCTCCACCATCCCTGGGATTCTCCAGGCAAGAACACTGGAGTGGGTTGCCATTTCCTTCTCCAATGCATTAAAGTGAAAAGTGAAAGTGAAGTCACTCAGTTGTGTCCCAACTCTTCGCGACCCCATGGACTGCACCCTACCAGGCTCCTCCTTCCATGGGATTTTCCAGGCAAAAGTACTGGAGTGGGGTGCCATCACCTTCTCCGCAGATGCTCTAACTCAAATCCCCTAATACTTCACTTTTGACTGCTATATTGATATAGTTTGATCAATTAAGTTGATTAAAAAAATCTCCTTGAGTAATATGGGATAGTAATTTACATATGAATTCATAATCGCGATTGCTCAACACATTATTTATGAAATTGTTGAGTATTTTATGGGCACAATCTAAAACAAGTTACTGAGGACAATGAAAACCAAATGCTGTCCCTGGTTTTATTTCCTCACTCCTGCATCTTCAACAGTTTCTGAAAATTGTTTCGTTGAGTTACAAACTATACGCATACTAGATAAACATTTCCCCTAATGTTCTATGCCTTGTTTGATTTTATGACTGGAGTTATTGATCTGGCCTTCTGGGTTCTCCCTTGGGAGAACCTTGTCCACCTCCACCTTCCTCCTTAACTGGCAACCCAACCATACAGGAAAACACCCACTTGAATCTTGTTAAGGAAGGGGGTTGTTCTAATAACCTTTGCATATCTACACTGCGGTAGTTTCTGGAGACAAAAAGAAAGCCACTATGGCAATACCTGAACATAGTAATTAAAGCTCTGTCTCCTCATCTGTAAAATCCAGGAAATAAGACCTATCTTACAGAATTTGTAAAGAATTTAATATGATAATGTATGTAAAGTGCTTAGAAGTGTTTCAGTTTGGTTCAGTGGCTGGGTCATGTCCCACTCTTTGCGGCCCCATGGACTGCAGCAGGCCACGCTTCCCTGTCCATCACCAGTTAACACTCAAAATGGGTGTTTTCTACTAATATCACTAACACCACTGATATCAGTAATACTGCCACCACCAATTTAGCGACAAAAACAAAGGCAAATAGTTTATTATCTACCGATACAAAAGGGACATTATTATAACAGAATCAGCACAGACATGACTTTATTCGAACAGCATGTTTAATGCAGTAACACTTAGGAAACATAAGATCAACAACCCATAACATTCAGTACGTTGCAAAAACACACACCCAAGGATAAGATGTTGGCAGAGAAAAGCAAAAAACAAAACAAAAAAAAGATAAAGGAAATGAGGATTTTTTAATAAAAATAACCCAAGTTGAACTTATTTGGCATTTAAAATATGCCTAATTCATAAAATAAAATTTAAAATAAAAGTTTCCAACTGTAACATTCTAAGTGGACTACTTTTTAAGGGTAATTAGAAAAAAGGAGAGGAGACTTCCATTCCCTCTTTTGTAGAGTTTGGTGAGATAAGTCTGTGAGTCTCTGAAGACTCATTCTCAAATAAATAATTATATAGAAAGCAGAGAGACCCACCTCCCCCAACCCCAAGGCCAGGAAGAAAAGTTGAGAGAATTCAAAGCTGAACGTAACCTCACAGGCGAACCTCAGCCCTAGCAACCACACTAAGACGCACACTTTAGGGGAAATTTAAGAGCATTCCCCCGGTAAGAAACGAGGAGAGGGTGAGACCAAGACAGTGGAGGATCCCAACAGGAGTCAGGAAATCTCGAAGAGTCGGGGGCTCCCGCCCCACAGCTCAGAGTCGCAGTCCCGGGCAGCCTGGGATCCGCATGCGAGGAATGAAGATGATACTGAGGGGTCCCAACTTGGTTCTAGGACCCCAGCCCACCGAGGGGCCCCGAGACCACGGCCCTGCACTCACAATTCTATCATCCACTCTCCTTCCAGCAACTCTCTCCAGTTCTCGTCCGTGATGATGCGCACGTCGCTCCGCCTCCCGTGGGCCCAGGGAGCTCCCCAAAGCAACAGGAGTAGCACTGCCACCGGGATCCGGAGACTCCCGGAAGGCGCCATGTCGGCCGTTTCGCCCACCCACAACAAGCGAGGCGGCCCCCACCTCCGCGCAGCAGCTCCTCACTTCCGCCCGCGGCCGCTGATCAGTTTGTGCGCATGAGCGCGGCAGGGCTCGCGCGCGCGCGCCTTGAGGACGCGCAATGCGCACGAAGAAGCCGGGTCCTAGTGGATTGGTTGAGGAAAGAAAAAGGGAGCGCCCCTAGTGCGCATGACAGAGACGCTTCTCTTCTTTCTGCTTTGCCCCAGAGCCGTTTTGCTAGAAGAATGAACCGAGGGCGTGGTGAACAAAATGGGGCGGGACTTTGGAGAGGAAAGGCTTAAAAATTTGCATCAGAATTTTGGCGCCAAATGTTTGACATTTATACTTACTGAATACAGTTGGTAAGTTTACACTAAAGCAGTTTCCAATTAAATGCTCGTCAGAGTTTTCTTTTGTTTGATTTGAAAATTTTCGTAAGAAAGCTAATGGGTATTTATGTGACTCAGAATAACGGTTTATTTCTGGAGGATTAGAGAGCCTGGAGGGGCATAAGGGAGACTTCATGGGTTCCCTTTATATTGTATATCTTGGTCTGAAAAGTAGTTACACGGGTTTACACATATGTTAAAAACCATCGACCTGTACATGTTTCATCCACTTGTATGCACTTTAGGATGCATGTTATCCCTCAGTTTTTTGTAAATCATTAGTTACAGAAATAACTAGATCAGAAATTCAAAATGGGACAAGATACATAGGTTTGTAACAAATACTTAAGATTTTTTCCCAAGCACTTGTAAATACAAATGCAAATCAAAATAAGCACTGTCTTTAAAAAGTATTAATCAGTCAAATGACAATAATTGAATAATTGCCGTTACATCTCCTGGCCTCACATTCTCTCCTAAACTCAATTCATTTGGCTAATTTCCCCACCCCTTCGGTGCAAGGCCCTTCGTAGGACACTGGTAATTTTGACTGCCAGCAGCATTCTGTCACATACTTTTCTTGAAAGGTGCAATGTGGTGCCTCATTTGCTTTTTTTTCTTACCCCCTCTTTTTCTCATAGGTGCTTCTGAAACTTCTTGGCGGTCCTTCTGTACTTGACTTCCAGACATTGGCTTGCTCTGGGATGCTGTATGGGCCCCCTCTCTTTTATATCCACACACTCTTCCAGATAACCTTAATTCTGGCTTTAAAAGCCATCAATATGCCTGTCGTTGCAGCTCTCACCTTTCTTGGAACTTCAGACATGTATATTGTTAAAAGACAAAATTCAACCAAATAAATTTAAAGATCCACCTGTCTTTATTAGGCGATTTTTGAATCAGATAGCATCCCATCCAGCAGCTAGAAGAGCTCTCCTTCAGGTTGTACAAAATGCAGGGCTTTCCTAGGAAGAAGGGTGAGAGGAGGGAGGTATTAGCAAAAGTAAAGAAAGTATTATTTTTCAGGTCTTTTTGAGGGGAAAAGAACTGGCAAGGTTTTTATCATGAGATTGCCTCTTTAAGTCTGGTTTGCTGTCATGGGGGACAAATAACTCCATTTTGAGACATTTCTTTTTCAACTGTATTCAATTCTTTGCTGGACATCTTTTGGATATCTAATATGTACCTTAAATATAACAGTTTCAAAAAGTAAAATTCTAGATTCTCCTCCTAGTTTTACATTTCAGTTAAGAGCCCCAAGGTCCACCTGGTTGTGCAAAACAAAAATTTACATTTTAATTCTTTATTATTGTTCTCTCTTTTCACATATTCACATATTTCACAAGTCTGATAAACTCTACCTTCTCGACTTTACATCTCCGCAGCCTGGTTCAAGTTTCTATCATCTCTTGCCTCGATAATAGATTTCTAACTGATCACCCTGTGAATCACATTATCCATCATATTTGTCCATGCTAATTCTCTATGTAGTATTAAACTGATGTGCATCTGTGTTTATTCTCTAGTTTCTTTTCTCACCCAGTAAAATGTGAAACTTCTGTTTTGTTCATTACTGTAATCTACAAGGTTTAATGCTAAGCCACATTAGAACCTGGCACATAATAAATGTCCAGTAAATATTTGTTGAATGAATGAATTAATGAGGAAAATTATAATTATAGATATGCTGTGCTTTTACTGTAATGTATGGGCTGCATTAGTAAAAAGTACATAAATATATTCTTATATGTAATATGGAGCAATACCTGCCATTTATACCTCATGGAGTTGGTAAAATGATAAAATGAATTATGTTCATGAATATTCTTTTTACACTAAATCATTCATGAAAATTTATTATGACAATTTTATTTTAACATTTCATTTATATTACAAAAGAAATGCAGACTTATGACTAAAAAGTGCAAAGTACAAAAGGTTGGAAAGTGAAAAGAAATTCTAGATTCTGTTTAGATCTCCTGCCAGATTCTATACCTCTTAAGCAATTGCTGTTAACATTTTCTTTTGTATAATTTCAGAACTTTCTATGCACATGAACTACTCTTTAAAAATCACACACTAATGAGTTCATATTTCATAGGAGCTGAGGTGTGGAGGGAGGAAGTAGGTGGCTCCAAGTAGCAGCTATTCACCAACCATCATGGAAGTATTTCAGTATTTTAGCAACTGGTTTAACTTTATTATCACAATATAACTGAATAACTCTCTCTGCCAACTAGTTTTTCATTGTTCTATTTCATTAGGTTTAGGGGGAGGAGCCATTGATAATCTACCTTCTTTGCTTCATCTTACCATGAAAGCCCTCAAGGAAATATTATCAAATTTGAGTCACTAAAATCAGATTAACCCTCCTAACTAATCAACTAAGTCATCAAGTCCTGTGCATGCTAACTCCTAAATTGATCTCAACTCTGTTATCACAGCTTGGATATATGTCATCATCTTTTTTTTCCTGGAGTCTGTAGAGTTTCTTTATTTTTTTTTTGTAACATCATTATTGGTATACAACTCATATACCGTACAGGACACCTACTTAAAGAGTGCAATTCAACAGTTTTTAGTATGTTCATAGAGTTGTGCAACCAAATCAAATTTAGAACATATTCATCACCTAAACAGAAACCCATATTCATTAGTAGTCACTCCCCATTTCTACCCAACCACCAGTTTCCCCAGGTTTAAGCAACCACACAGCTACTTTCTGCCTCTGGTTTTATGTACTCTAGATATTTCACATCATATGAATAGAATATTTTAATATGTGATTCTTTGCGACTAACTTCTTTTATTTAGCATAATGTATTCAAAGATCGTCCATGTTGTAGTATGTATCAGTACTTTATTTCTGTTGATTGCTGAGTCACATTCCATTTTATGAATATATCTGTTTATCAGTTCATTAACTGATGGACATTTGATTTGTTCTACTCTTTGGCTATAATGAGTAATGCTACTGTCAACATTCATATACAAATTCTTGTTGGGACATAATGTTCTCCTAGGCTCACACCTTGAAGTGGAAATGCTTGTGGTGCAATAGCTAAGAAACTATTGCCTAATCCAGGGTAACCTATGTTTTCATATAAGAGTTTTATAGTTTTAGCTCATACATTTGTGCTTTGACCCATTTTGAGTTACTTTTTATATATGGTGTGGGATGGGGGTCCAGCTTCGTTCCACAGCATGTGAATAACTGGTTGTCCCAATATCGTTTGTTGAAAAGACTATGATTTTACCATTGAATGGTCTTGACACCCTTGTCAAAAATTGACCACAGATGTCCAAGGAGGTTTAACTTTTCCCTGAATTTTCAGTTCTATTCCATTGATCTGTGTGTCTCTCAATGCCAATTGCACACTGTCTTCATTACTTAAGTTTTGAAATTAGGAAGTGTGAGTCTTCCAACTATGTTCTTTTTCAAGATTTTTTTTTTTTTACTATTCTGGGATCCCTGACTGTCCATATAAATTTTTTAATCAGCATGTCAATTTCTATTAAAAAGCATGCTGGGGTTTTGTAGTCTGTAGAACAAATTAGGGCATACTGCCCTCAAAAGTATTAAGCCTTCCAGCCATGAACATGGGAAGTAGTATCATTTATTTAGGTCTTCTTAATTTTTTTCAGCAATATTTTATAGTTTTCAAGTTCTAAGTTTTGCACCTCTTTTATTAAATTTATTCTTAAGTATTCTTTTTGATGCTAATGTGAGTAAAATTGTTTTCTTTGTTTTGTTCATTGCTGCTGTACAGAATTACAATAGAATTTGGTATTCGTTTGTATCCTGAAACTTTGCTGAATGTGTTTATTAGTTCTAATAAATTATTAGATAATTTTTAGTGGATTCCTTAGGATTTTTTATATATGAGATTATGTGATCTACAAATAGAGATAGTTTTACTTCTTTTTTTCCAATCTGGATGCCTTCTATTTAATTTCCTTACTTAATTTCCCTGTGGTTCAGACAGTAAAGAATTCACCTGCAATGCAGGAGACTTTGGTTTGATTCCTGGGTGAAGAAGGAAATGGCTACGCACTCCAGTACTCTTGCCTGGAAAACTCCATGAACAGAGGAACCTGATGGGCCACAGTTCATTGGGTCCCAAAGAGTTCCATTTGCACTGTTTCAAACCCTAAAAGATGATGCTGTGAAAGTGCTGCACTCAATATGCCAGCAAACTTGGAAAACTCAGCAGTGGCCACGGGACTGGAAAAGGTCAGTTTTCATTCCAATCTCAAAGAAAGGCAATGCTAAGGAATGTTCAGACTACTGCACAATTGCACTCATCTCACACGCTAGCAAAGTAATGCTCAAAGTTCTCCAACTCAGGCTTCAACAGTACGTGAACTGTGAACTTCCAGATATTCAAGCTGTATTTAGAAAAGGCAGAAGAACCAGAGATCAAATTGCCAACATCCGTTGGATCATAGAAAAAGAGAGAGTTTGTTCCAGAAAAACATCTACTTCTGCTTTATTGACTATGCCAAAGCCTTTGACTGTGTGGATCACAACAAACTGTGGGAAATTCTTAAAGAGATGGGAAAACCAGACCACCTGACTGCCTCCTGAGAAATCTGTATGCAGGTCAAGAAGCAACATTTAGAACCAGACAGAACAATGGACTGGTTCCAAATTGGGAAAGGAGTATGTCAAGGGTAGATATTGTCACCTGCTTATTTAACTTATGTGCAAAGTACATCATGCAAAATGCCAGGCTGGGTGAAGCGCAAGTTGGAATCAAGATTGCTGGGAGAGATATCAATAACCTCAGATATGCAGGTGACACCATCCTTATGGCAGAACATATAGAGGAACTGAAGAGCCTCTTGATGAAAGTGAAAGAAGAGAGTGAAAAAACTGGCTTAAAACTCAACTTTCAAAAAACTAAGATCATGGCATCCGGTCCCATTTCTTCATAGCAAATAAGTGGGGAAACAGTGGAAACAGTGACAGACTTTATTTTGGGGGGCTCCAAAATCACTGCAGATGGTGACTGCAGCCATGAAATTAAAAGATGCTTGCTCCTTGGAAGAAAAACTATGGCCAACCTAGATAGCATATTAAGAAGCAGAGACATTACTTTGCCAACAAAGGTCCATCTAGTCAAGGCTATGGTTTTTCCAGTATGTGAGAGTTGGACTATAAAGAAAGCTGAGCACCAAAGAATTGATGCTTTTGAACTGTGGTGTTGGAGAAGACTCTTGAAAGTCCCTTGGACAGCAAGGAGATCCAACCAGTCAATTCTAAAGGAAATCAGTCCTGAATATTCATTGGAAGGACTGATGCTACAGCTGAAGCTCCAGTACTTTGGCCACCTGATACAAAGAGCTGACTCATTTGAAAAACCCTGATGCTGGAAAAGATTGAGGGCAGGAGGAGAAGGGAACAACAGAGGATGAAATGGTTGGAGGGCATCACCAACTCAATGGACATGAGTTTGACCAAGCTCCGGGAGTTGGTGATGGACAGGGAAACCTGGCGTGCTGCAGTCCATGGGGTCAGAAAGAGTTGGACATGACTGACTGACTGAACTGAACTTCCTACAGTCATTCACAGTTGGGTCTGGTTAGCATGTTTACTGTGTGCTTAAACAAAGGAATTTTAGCTTGACCTTCAGGCATGGGAGGTTCAGTCCCTGAAGATGGGCCATTATGTATACTTTAAGCTATCAGCAAAGTCCCTTTAGTGATTAACTTTGTAGCAAAAGCAATAGAATACAAAGATTAAAGAGGCAGAACCAATATGGAGTCAGATTTCTTCATCTCTGTTATAGGTATGGCATTTAGGGGTTTGGGGATATGTGTGTGTATGTGTTGCTAGATCCAGTTTGCTAGCATTTTGTTGAAAATCATTATATCTGTATTCACAAAAGATACTGATCTGTAGTTTTCTTGTGATGTCTTAATTTCATTTTGTTATCAGGCTAATACTAGCTTCATAGAATGAGGTGAGAAATGTTCCCTCCTTTTTTATTCTTTGAAAGTATTCATAAAGAATTTCTGTTGTTTTCCTCTTTAAATGTTGGGTGCAGTGAAGTCATCTAGAGCTGGGTTTTTCATTGTGGATTATCTCTTATAGGTTTATTCAGATATTCTATTTATTCTTGAGTCAGTTTTGGTACTTTGTGTCTTTCTAGGACTATATCTAGTTCATCTGAATTTTCTAATTTGTTGGCCTACAAGTGGTCATAGTATTCCTTTATAATCCTTATAATATCTGCAAGGTCAATATTAATGTCTTTTCTTTCATTCCTAATTTTAGTAATGTGAGCTTTTTCTCTTTTTTCTTGGTCAGTTTAGCTAAAAGTTTGTCAATTTTGTTGATGTTTTCAAAGAACCAACTTTTAGTTTTGTTGGTTTTCTCTATTTTTTAAAATTCTCTTTTTCATTATTTTCTTCTTTTTGCATGCTTTCAATTTTTTTTTTTGCTTTTCTTCTTTCCCTAAAGTATTTTAAAGTAGAAGACTAAGTTATTGATTTTCAACATTTCTTCTTTTTTTAATGTAGGCTTTGAACCTCTGAGTTCCTCTCAACACTTCTTTAACTGCATCCCATAACTTTTGTTAGGTTTGTTATATTATGTCCCTCATGTCATTCATGTCAAACTATTTACTGATTTTTCCTTTTGATATCTCTTTGTTGTTTATGTAGAAGTTTGTTGTTCTTTTCCATATATTTTTGAATTTCCCAAAATTTTTTGTTATTAATTTAGAGTTTCACTCCATTGTGATCAAAAAGCATACTTGTGTAATTTCACTTCTTTCTAATTTATTGACACTTGGTTTATGGCCTAGTTTATGATCTATCCCAGAGAATGTTCTAGCCCTTGAAAAGAATTTGCATTTTTCTGTGATTGGGCAGTGCTCCACAGATGTCTGTTAGGTCAAGATGGTGTATAATGTTGTCCAAGTCTTTTAATTCTTTGCTGACCTTCTGCCTAATAGTGTTCTTTCTGTTGCTGAAAGTGGGGTATTAAAGTCTCCAGCTATTGTCTCCTCAATTCTGAGAGTTGTATTTCATGTGTTTGTGGGCCTGTTTTCTATATCTTAATAATTGTTATGTATTTCTGATGGATTGACTCCTCTTTTATAAAACTTTCCTCTTTATATCTACCAACATTCTTATATAGTCTGTTTTGTCTAATATTAGTAGAGCCACTTGCTGTGATTTTGTTATTAGAGTTCTGGGGTGTTGGGTGGATAGCTGCTGTGCAACCAAAGACCACTAAGGAAATGGAAATAGAGAAGTTTATTACTCACAAGTCCTGAAGGAAGTATGCAACATGCTTGAGGGCCCGCACAGGAAGGGTGAGGCAGGGTGTAGGCAGAGAGAAGCAGGACTTGGGGCACATGCTTTTAGTAGGATCAGCGGGTAGAGTGCTTTGGAATTCCTGGGCAATTTGAACTAGGAAGAGCAGGGTTTGGGTAAGCTTCACAAGGGTCTTATCTAAGAGGTACACAGTGAAGCCCCTGAGAGGATGAGGGGGACTATTTATCACAAGGGCCACCGGGAGGGGGGTCATATCAGTAACTTACATTCACTTGTGACCCTCAGGGTTGTTATCTATGGCATACATTCACAGGAGGGGCTGGTGTTAGTTCGAGGCCCCTGCAGGCTGCTGGGTCACACAAAATGGATGCCAAGGCAGCAATATTATAAGTGGCTTAGCCAAACTCTCCAACAACTACTGATACATTAACAGTGAGCTAACATCCTCAGATGATCTGGCAGCTCTTTAAGTCAAGATTAAGAAGATTAATTATTCTCCTCTCCCATCTGGATACAGAAAGGCAAAAGTAAGGATCATTCTAAATTTATGAGGTTGGCCTTAAAATTGTACTTTAAAGAAGCTTATTAAATATTTTATAATGTCCATGCATAAAATGTTTCAATCTAGCTAGAGAAAATTCTAGCTTTTCAAAGGGGTACTATCATGTGACACCCTAAATTAGAGTTAACAAATGAAGATCTGGCCACCTAAGGAGTTACTATTCACTGACATAATTACTTGGCAAGTCGCAGAGTATTTGTAGCTCAAGGTTAGCTAATATACGTTATTGCAGTTGTCCAAAAGCACAAGGAAAGCTAAAGCTATAGGTAACCAGAGTTAAACTCTGAAGTCTGGCTAATTTGAATAAGAAAAAAAGAAGTATGTTCACTTAGTATGAAAATCTCTGACACAAGTAGCAGCTTTTCCCACACAGATGGCTCATGGTATAGAAAGGATCGTAAATAATGCAGTTCTGGACAACAAGAAAAGCTTGAACTGAACCAGGAAAGAAATGGTTATTTGAGCATACTATGGATCTCACAGTTCCCCTGCCCGTGACAGTTGGCAGTTAATATAGAGCAACGTTACTTCTTAACCTATTTTTACCTATTATATTAATTATAGTAAGTATCAAATTTCATATGTGTACTCAGAAATATCATACTTACATGTAAATCTCACTTTGAAATTCAGTAACTATGGGAAATGACCACTGGTGGTTGTTATGGACTGAGTGTGTCTCCCCAAAGTTCATATGTTGAAGCACTCACCCACCCAACTCTGCCCCACCCACCAGTGGAGCCTTTGTGAAATAAGTGGTTTAAGTCAGATCATGGAGATGGAACCCCCGCCCTTGATGGAATTAGTGCCCTTATAAGAAGAAGAAGAGAGACTGAAATTTGTTTTCTCTGTCATGTGAGGATAACAGCAAGAAGGCAACCATCTGCAAACCAGGAAAAGGGTCCTTACCAAGAACTCAAACTGTTGTCATCTTAATCTTAGACTTCCCCATCTCGAGAACTGTGAGAAAGTAGTGCCTAGTATTTAAATCAAGTCTGTGTTCTTCTGTTACAGCAGCCTGAATAGACTAGGACTGTCATTTAAAACAAAATTTAAGACAAGTCAACATGCCAATATGCTTTTCTTTTGCCATTCTAGATAATATTTGGACCCAGTAGCATAGGAGTATCTCTTTTGTTTTGCTTTATTTTAATTTTATTTTTGGCTGTGCCCTGGCTTTCTCTAATATATTAGTTATCTATTGCTGCCTCAGATTACCTAAGGTTTAACAAGACCAGGAGCTAACTGTGGCTCAGATCATGAACTCCTTATTGCCAAATTCAGACTTAAATTGAAGAAAGTGGGGAAAACCACTAGACCATTCAGGTATGACCTAAATCAAATCCCTTATGATTATACTGTGGAAGTGAGAAATGGATTTTAGGGACTAGATCTGATAGAGTACCTGATGAACTATGGACAGAGGTTTGTGACATTGTACAGGAGATAGGGATCAAGACCATCCCCAAGGAAAAAAAATGCAAAAAAAGCAAAATGGCTGTATGAGGAGGCCTTACAAATAGCTGTGAAAAGAAGAGAAGCGAAAAGCAAAGGAGAAAAGGAAAGATATACCCATTTGAATGCAGAGTTCCAAAGAATAGCAAGGAGAGATAAGAAAGCCTTCCTCAGTGATCAATGCAAAGAAATAGAGGAAAACAATAGAATGGGAAAGACTAGAGATCTCTTCAAGAAAATTAGAGATACCAAGGGAACATTTCATGCAAAGATGGGCTCGATAAAGGACAGAAATGGTATGGACCTAAAAGAAGCAGAAGATATTAAGAAGAGGTGGCAAGAATACACAGAAGAACTGTACAAAAAAGATCTTCATGACCCAGATAATCACAATGGTGTGATCACTCACCTAGAGCCAGACATCCTGGAATGTGAAGTCAAGTGGCCTTAGAAAGCATCACTATGAACAAAGCTAGTGGAAGTGATGGAATTCCAGTTGAGCTATTTCAAATCCTGAAAGATGATGCTGTGAAAGTGCTACAATCAATATGTCAACAATTTGGAAAACTCAGCAGTGGCCACAGGACTGGAAAAGGTCAGTTTTCATTCCAATCCCAAAGAAAGGCAAAGCCAAAGAATGCTCAAACTACCGCACAATTGCACTCATCTCACATACTAGTAAAGTAATGCTCAAAATTCTCCAAACCAGGCTTCAGCAATAAGTGAACCATGAACTTCCAGATGTTCAAGCTGGTTTTAGAAAAGGCAGAGGAACCAGAGGTCAAATTGCCAACATCCGCTGGATCATCGAAAAAGCAAGAGAGTTCCAGAAAAACATCTAGTTCTGCTTTATTGACTATGCCAAAGCCTTTGACTGTGTGGATCACAATAAACTGTGGAAAATTCTGAAAGAGATAAGAATACCAGACCATCTCACCTGCCTCCTGAGAAACCTGTATGCAGGTCAGGAAGAACAGTTAGAACTGGATAAGAAACAACAGACTGGTTCCAAATAGGAAAAGGAGTATGTCAAGGCTGTATATTGTCACCCTGCTTATTTAACTTCTATGCAGAGTACATCATGAGAAACGCTGGGCTGGATGAAGCACAAGCTGGAATCAAGATTGCCAGGAGAAATATCAATAACCTCAGATATGCAGATGACACCACCATTATGGCAGAATGTGAAGAACTACAGAGCCTCTTGATGAAAGTGAAAGAGGAGAATGAAAAAATTGGCTTAAAGCTCAACATTCAGAAAACGAAGATTATGGCATCTGGTCCCATCACTTCATGGCAAATAGATGGGGAAACAGTGGAAACAGCGGCTCACCTTATTTTGGGAGGCTCCAAAATTACTGCAGATGGTGACTGCAGCCATGAAATTTAAAGATGCTAATCTTTGACAGAAAAGTTATGACCAACCTAGGCATCATATAAAAAAGAGAGACATTACTTTGCCAACAAAGGTCTGTCTAGTCAAGGCTGTGGTTTTTCCAGTAGTCATGTATGGATGTGAGAGTTGGACTATAAAGAAAGCTGAGCACTGAAGTATTGATGCTTTCGAACTGTGGTGTTGGAGAAGACTCTTGAGAGTCCCTTGGCCTGCAAGGAGATCCAACCAGTCCATCCTAAAGGAGATCAGTCCTGGGTGTTCATTGGAAGAACTTATGTTGAAGCTGAAACTCCAACACTTTGGCCACCTGATGCAAAGAGCTCACTCATTGGAAAAGACCCTGATGCTGGGAAAGATTGAGGGCAGGAAGAGAAGGGGACGACAG
Organism: Capra hircus; assembly: GCF_001704415.2. NCBI lineage: Eukaryota > Metazoa > Chordata > Mammalia > Artiodactyla > Bovidae > Capra > Capra hircus. The sequence continues at coordinate 59,011,344 of NC_030817.1, forward strand.
AAAATGAGATGGTTGGATGGCATCACCAACTCAATAGACATGAGTTTGAGTAAACTCTGAGAGTTGGTGATGAACAGGAAGATCTGGCGTGCTACAGTTCATGGGGTCTCAAACAGTCGAACATGACTGAGCTACTGAACTGAACTAGTAACTTAAAAACAGTAAACATGCTCTCTTACAGTTTCTGTATGTGTCTCACAGTTTCAGAATTCATAAGTGGCTTAATTCCTGGTGGTTCTGGCTCAGTCTTTCATGAGGTTGTTGACAACCTGTTGAGCATGGTAGTCATCTGAAAGTTTTAAGTGGTGCTGAAAGAGCCACTTCTCAAGTGGCTCTCATGTACTGGCAAGTTGATGCTGACTGGTGAGGGGCTTTGCCATCTTTACACATAAGTCTGTCCATAAACTCATGACTCCAGAGCAAGCCATCCAAGAAAGCAAGCCAGAACCAGTGATGCCTTTTATGACCTAGCCTTAGAGACCACTAACCATCAGTTGCTTCTGCAATATACCACTGGTCTTAAAGGACAGACCTATTCATAGTGAGAGAGACTCATACAAGACAGTGATACACGTAGACAAGGATCACTGGGGGCCATTGTGGAGGCTGGCTACCATACCTAATAGCTCCATTTCATGGTCATAATGGCTTAAATCTCATGGCTAAGAACCTGGTTCTGGGGTTGGATAGACAAGCACTCTCTTTAATTGCACTGCCTACCTACTTACTCTTTCTAATCCTCTGTTTCCTCATCTGTTATATGGAAATGGTAGATCCATCCCATAGGTTTGTTATGAGCATTAAATGAGTTAATGACCATAGAATAGTCCTTTCTGTCCGATCATGTCATTTTATAACTTAAAGTCTTCCAGTGGCTTCCCATAAACTTGGAATTTAGCTAGTCTATCAGATCTAGACCTACCTACTAACTGACTTAGCCACTACTGCTGCCACCACCACCACTACCTAATCTAGCTCTGATCTGGTTTCTTTGTCTCCCTTCCTCACTCCGCTCTATCCACTGGCCTCCTTTCTGCTCACCCATGTTAAGTTCCCCCCTATCTCAGAGCCTTTGCACTTGCTGTTACCTCTACGTGGAGCATCTTTTCCCTCTATGTTTTCATGGATCATTTATTCACTTCATTGAGATCCCCTACCTGAATAGTACCTCCCCAGAGACCTTCCTGGCCATTCCTTTCATTCCTTTGTCCTTCTTCATTTTTCTGTTTATAGCACTTATCCCTATTTGACATTTTATTATATATATTTGTTTGCCTATTTTGATTTATGTGGCTCTCCTTCATTAGTATGTGAGTCCATAAATACTATATTTCATTCACTACCTTATCCTTAGTGCTTAGAAGTATGCCTGGCTTAGAGTACATGTTTTATAAATGTTTGTTTAAAAAGTAAAGAATACATGCAAGTTACTCAGCACATTACTTGACCCATCACATCATGAGTTCAGTAAATCTTAGCTGATGTCAATCTCATCATCATCTACACCCTTCCCATCATCCCTGACCACCTTAATATCTCACATGTATATGGGACTTTGTGTGTGTGTGTGTGCTCAGCCCCTCAGTCATGTCTGACTCTTTGTGACCCCTGGACTATAGCCTGTTAGGCGCCTCTGTCCATGGAATTTTCCAGGCAAGAGTACTGGAGCAGGTTGCCATTTCCTACTCCAGGGGATCTTCCTGACCCAAGTCTCTCGCATCGTGTGCATCAGCAGGCAGATTCTTCACCACAGCACCACCTGGAATATGATACTTGACTGTTCTCAAATTCTTTTGTCATTTATAGGAAATAGGCAGTTATACTTTATTTTTATTTTTTTGGCAGTAATACTTTAAAGCAAAGCTGTAATTGTGGAGCTATAATTGAAATGTTCTGACAAGTAATGAAACTGGGAAGTGCAAGGGGAGGATTTGTCGCCTATAAATGACTATTTTTTTTTCCAAAGGGCCCTACCTGAAAATTGGTCTTTCCCCACCAAATGAGTAGGCTTTCTTCGGGACGGATGAATGTATTATAAACTGGTCATTTTAAGGTCATTCAAGATTTGACTTTTAAAGAGCCTTTAATGGTTGAGCAGTGCCCTGGATCTTTCTAGGCCAAATTTGAAGCAGAGGATCAGGTTTTATGACTTTTCAACTTTTGGAATTCTCCTGGAAGGTTAGTCATTTCTTCCACACACTCACCCCACCTCTGTCCATACCCACTGTTCCCTGGCAGGTCAGATCCTCATACTGGCCTGCTGGCCTGTCTGGTGCTTTCTTGTAAATTAGGAAAAGAAAACCTTTCCTCCTGGGAGAAGAAGCCCTGCAAGGGTCTTGACTTGGCAGAGACAGTGGGTTCTTGTGTTCTGCAGGACGCAAGGTGAATTTGAGCCTCACTCAGCCTTTGGCTGGAAACCCTGGAGCACAGTGGTGAGCAGTGGAAGTCTTTGCTTCCTTTGTGCTGCCCACAGGCCACCCATGTTTTTGCTGTCCTTCTGGGAGATGACTCTCCTGCTGAATCCTATTGAGTAGAACAAGTCTTAACTAAGAGGCAGTCTAGCACAGTGGGGCCTGCATAGCAAGGTGCTTAAGAGTCAGGGTTTGAAAGACAGGATTCCTGACCTTGAATCCTATCTCTACCAGTCAGTGACCTGAGACCGTAGGCAAGTTATACAATCTCTTGGTGCTTCAGTCTTGGACTATTGTGAGGTTTATATGAGTTAATATATGCAATACATACTCAAAACACATGATTTATTATATGAGGGGGGCAGAAAGCCTAGGAAGTTTGTTCAAACAATGCCTCCTTGTGCATTTATGAGCAACTGGATGAAAATATAGTAACATCTGAGAATGCTTCACTCTGATACCTTCCACTTGCCCTTTCTAGAGTTAGAGACTAGTATTGAGTCATCCAGCAAGCATTTGAACAGTTACTGTGTTCAGTGGTGGACAAACACGTTTAAAGACACTACCCTCACCTTAAAAGTGTATTCCCCAATTCTCAAGAAGTCAATCAAACTAAGAGAACACTAATTACTGTCCTAAAACAAATGTGACCATATTCAGGATGCATGGCATATTCTAGTTTACTAGAATGGACTCATTCTTTAGAGATAGATTATCTTTCAATTCAAACTTCCTCTTATTGACTATGTGATCTCAAACTTCCGTGAGTCTCAGTTTTCCACAAAGCAAAATGAGTGGAGAGGGAGAGTTTCAAGGGTTATTTTAAGGATTGAGACAACATTTAGATTAAAAGGGGTCTGGTATACAGGAGGTAGTTATTCACTGGTAGTTTTTGTCTTTATCAATATTTTCTATTAGCCTCATCTAATTTCTGTTGTGGGGCTTCCCAGCTGGCTCAGTGGTAAAGAATCTACCTGCCAAGCAGGAAACGTGGATTCAGTCCCTGGTTCTGGAAGAGCCCCTGCAGACGGAAATGGCAATCCACTCGGCCCAGAAAATTCCATGGACAAAGGAACCTGGAGTGCTGCAGTCCATGGAGTCACAAAAAGTCAGGCGCAACTTAGCAACTAAACAACAAGAACAATTTCTATTGTAAAGATCTGTGGTGGCATCTTAATATCCCACAGAGGTAAATCCAGATACATCACATGCCAGGCTTTTGAGAATCGGGCCTCACCTACCTTTCAACCCACTGCTTTCACCACGAACCTTACAGCCCAAACATATAGAACTACTTGCAGTTTCCAGAACTTACTGTGACACATATACTGCCTTTGCTTTAAGTGTCCCCTCTCCCTGGATGACTCTTCTTGTTTCCTTTGCCAGTGAACTATCATTCTTATGTAAAACAGATACATTTAGTTAAAGAAGAATAATTTAAAAAAACATGTTCTTACAGGTTAAGAAATAGAAGGCCCCTGAGATCTCCACATTTTAAGAAAAAATCAGCATTTGTGATATTTGTATTTTAAAAGCATTGAAGATGAAATCCTTATGTTTATGTACCACCTCTATCATGAAGAAACCAGGGAATTTACTTGTGCCCCTAAAAACCATAAAGGCTCCCAGTCATTCTGCAGGGATGCTGTTAGTAATTAAATAATGAAACACAATTTGATCAATAGAAAATTATTAAGAAAAAATAATATATTAAATAAATTCAACTTAATATATCAAATTTTTTCTACTATGTTTTGCTTCTTTTGAAAATCTACAGCGCAATTCCTTTGTTAAAATAAATATGGTGGCTCTTGTGGAGATTGGAGGGTGTCTTTTTATGTTTTTTTCTTGACTGATCATAAGGAGCCACTAGGTGGCAGAGGATGCTTCTTTATATCACAGTGAGAAAGCCTGAAAAATATTAACCTGGAAACAGGTTTTAAAAGACATAAAAAGCTTCACTTCATAGGTTAATATGTTACACTAGTATCCAGTGGCCCTGCAGGTAGCAATTTTGGCCTATTGCCTATATTATAGTAACAATAACAACAACGATAATAATATCAAAACCACAGCTATTTATTGTATGGTAACTGTGTACCAGATATTGTGCTGTTTAATTTTCACAGCAGCCAGAGGAAGCAAACACTGTTAATCTTTTTGCAGAAGAAAAATCTGAGTCTTGAAAAGAGAAGAAACAAAATGGCCAAGACACAGATAAGCAGCAGAAACCAGATTCAAACCAGGTCTGTTGGATTTAAGCACCTGGGGATTAACAACTTCATTCCACAGACTGTCAGAACTGGGAAAATATTTAATTTTTTTAGAAGAATTAACCACTCTATGATATCATGGTTTAGATGTTATAATATCTATGAGCTTAGTCCTTATAGGCCTTATGAAATAGTTTATTAAGGACTTAACAGATGTGTTGGCCCAACCTCTTATCACTTTCCCCATTTAGTCACCATTTGAACCTAATTCCAAATTATCATGTTTAATCTATTCTCTCAAAACCTTCTTTCCATTGTGACTGTATGTCAGGAAAAGATAATTTATGAATGAAAGCCAAATTTTCACCAGTGTTTTATACACTTTTCTCTAGTCAAAAGAAAATTAAGTCCCCTGCCGCTGTGTAATTGACAAGAATAATATTATAATGGTGTCAAAGTACATGTGTGGAAAATAAAGTGAAATCAAATGTCATTAAAAAATCAGTTTTTGCAATCCAAAGTGCTCATCTTCAGAAAATGATGCCATTATCTAAAGCCTCAAAGTAGCAGAAGACATCCATCCTAACAAAGAAGCATTTTTCTTTATTTCAAAAAAACAAAAAAAAACTTAAAAATATAGTCTGAAAAATATAATGGGAAAAGTGAGAGATTATGGAGGCAATACTGGTTAATGTTAAGCTCTGTGGCAGTGTGTGACTTTTATATATATCTGAAATGGAGCAGTGATCATGTGGAAATATCACAGGGCTACATGATTCATAGAAAATCTCATAGGGCTGGACCTCCTAACTGATAAAGTTTTCCTAAGTATCTTTTTACTTGTGTTTCCTTTCTGTATTCTGTTGTTGTCCAGTTGCTAAGTCTTGTCTGACTCTTTGCAACCCCATGGACTGCAGTATGCCAGGCTTCCCTGTCCTTCGCTATCAGAAAATGATGCCATTTTGCTCAAACTCAAACTCATGTCCATTGAGTCGGTGATGCCATCCAACCATCTCATCCTCTGTCGTCCCCTTCTCCTCCTGCCTTCAATCTTTCCCAGCATCAGTGTCTTTTCAAATGAGTCAGTTCTTCACATCAGGTGGCCAAAGTATTGGAGCTTCAGCTTCATCATCAGTCCATCCAATGAATATTCAATCTTGATTTCCTTTTAGGATTGATTGGTTTGATCTCCTTGCAGTCTGAGGGACTCTCAAGAATCTTGTGAGTTAGATGGTATATTCAGCCCTGGAAAGGAGTGTGAACTCATCACAGCAACTTCTGTGTGGAAATTTCACCAGTTAAATGTTGGAGTCTATCTGTTCATTATTTAAAAAGAGATTACTGCCTGTATTTTTATGTTTTTCATGATTTGTATATATATTATTATGCAACCCAATCACAAAAGTCAGATGTTTTGTATTTTTATCTGTATTTTTTTTCCAATTCACTGGGCCTTTGTAATACTTTTTGTTTTCCTACTAAAAATAGCTATAGGTTAGCTAAGTGTCATGGGTCATCACTCCACTGAAAACAATAATGTAGCTTAAACAAAAAAGGGGCAGCCTTGCCAAAGGCATCAAGAATAAAAAATTTCATATTGTATAAAACTACTTCCCCTTCCCCATTGCTGCTGCTGCTGCTGCTGCTGCTTAAGTCGCTTCAGTCGTGTCCAACTCGGTGCGACCCCATAGACGGCAGCCCACCAGGCTTCCCCGTCCCTGGGATTCTCCAGGCAAGAACACTGGAGTGGGTTGCTGTTTCCTTCTCCAATGCATGAAAGTAAAAAGTGAAAGTAAAGTCGCTCAGTCGTGTCTGACTCTTTGCGACCCCATGGACTGCTGCCTACCAGGCTCCTCTGTCCATGGATTTTCCAGGCAAGAGTACTGGAGTGGGGTGCCATAGCCTTCTCCGTTGCATTAGAGTAAATAAGGCTAACTACTATGACAGTCAAATTTCAAAATGTCAATGGCTTAACACAAGAAAAGTTTATTTTTGCTCTCTTTTAAAATCTAACGAGGGCATTCTGGATTGGAAGATGGCCTTCAGTGTGGTCATTCAGGGTCTGCTTCCCCCATGTGGCTATGACTCACTAGGATCTGATTTCTCTGTTCACATAGAAATGTGTACGGATGATCACGTAGAAAGTTTGCAGGTCAGGCCCAGAAATGGTCAGCATGGTTTTGCCCTCTTTCGGCCATAGCTCAGTCATGTGCAAGGGAGACAGGGAACTGTGGCTTAGCCATGTGACCAGGAGGTAAAGGAAAAGGTTTTATTGATCATGAAACAGTCCTTGCCTGGCTAGTGAATTCTGTTACTCAGACGTCTAAAATGTTTTGTGGCTCTGTAAGGCTTTAGAGCAGACCCCGGCTGTGGATGGACATGAAAGAGGAAAAATGGGTATATTGTAGCTGAAGCAGGAGCTAAGATTTACCTGAGTCCGCTGATGGCGCTGCCTAGATACCACAATGAGAGCTCTTCTCCCATCTTTACAACTCTCCTTTGAGTTCACTTTCCATTGCCTTTAGCATGACCTGGCCTCCACCTCTGGCAGCCAGAGAACTCATGATCAATCAATGTGGCCAATATTCATTAGTAGAAAGAAAACTGACAACCTGAATAAGAAAATTAATGAGGCTATAGGCTCATTAAGCAAACGTATTAGTGAATAGTTTAGTGATATTTGAAATAGATTACAACATTGTTTTTATCCTTATACTATGAAGGACACATGCCTAGCACTGAATTTGATAATTGTGTTGTTTGGTTATTGAAAATCACATTCAAGTGTATTGATCACCTTTTTAATCTTTGAAGCTGACTGAATGTAAATTTGATTTGATGGCTTCAAACTTGAATATGTTATAAAAGGGCCTTAACCCCTTTTATGGAGATTAAGAGAAACCTTTTTCAGTTAACTTGTTTTATTATTGTTACCATGGAAACCACAGGAGGCACAATCTTCATAAATTCATAATGCAAATTAATTATCCTTCAAGCAATGAATGCTTTTATGTATGTATTCACTTCAAATAATTTTTGAAGTGATTATATTTTTGTCAAAAAATGAATATGGATTTTTTAACTTGCTTAAGTTTCATAAATGTTCAGCCTAGGATCATAGGTTATAAATATAAAGTTAATTCACTGACATATTCACTTTATGAGTCTAAAGTTATTAATTAGTTCATCACAAAATGTCATAGCAAAAAAGCAGTTTAATAATATAAATTGCTTTTATGAGCTACAAATCATTAAAATGTGCAGTTATAATGAAAAGAAAATCTTATACATAATATCAAGCTTAATATTAGAGCTTTATTCTAAAGTATTTGATTTATTCTATAAGGTATATATTATTCTGTTCTAAATTTTGAAATAATAATTATAATTTCAAAATATATACACAAAATGAGAATCATCAAAAGTCATGAACGAAAGTAATTTACTGTTGTCAGTTTAGTGTTGGTAGTAGTGATGACCATCTATGTTTACTTAATTCTCATAACAAACTGTTCGAATGGTAACGTTTCCTCACTCATCCCTGAATATTGTGTCTTTCTCATTGAGAATTATGACCTTCTCAGAAATCTCTTTGAGGATTCTGGAGAAAATGTGGCTTTAGCCCAAAAGACTGTTATAATTCTGTAAGTTCATTCATCTTAGCCAGAAATGACATCTCATGTTTACATTAATTTAAAAAGAAAAGTAAGTTTACTTTGCTACTCTCCTCAAAGAATATTCAACAATATTCTGCATCATAGCTTGGGTTCAGATGCAGCCTGCTCCTGGAGGCAGAGGAAAGAAGCAGTCCTTTTTAGCTAGTTGGGGATTCCCTCTCACCAACCTTCTAATCATCTAGGGTGGAGAGTCATCCAACCATTCTTAAAACTACCCTCCCCGCTAGAGAGCTACAAAATAATTTTTCCCACAACCAGTAATTAGCATGTACATAGAGATTAATTTGGGGTCACTGGGGACTGTTTTGTCTACATTTTCCCCAGCAGAGAAGCAGAAAAGCATTGGAGCCAGTTTGTTACCTCTCAGCTCACTCATTCACAAATTAATGGAAACTTGGACAAATTGCTAAACTTCTCTCTGCCTCATTTTCCTATTAACATAAAACAGGGATAATAAGAGTACTTATTTCATAAGCAATGGCATGAAAAAGCCAACTGTTACATTTTCAGAAATTTTGCAAGTCATTGTTAAAGACAGCCTGTATTAAAATTTTTTATATAATGTAATAAATAACGTATTAAATCAATGGTAGCAAATACTCAAAACTTACTTTTTAATTATTTTACTAAGTTTTACATTTATCTATATTTCTAAGATTATCTACAGTTATTTAATCTATATGGTACAAATAGCATATAAGGGTGGGCTTCTGTGAATTTCTGACCAAGTCTCATATTCAGTGATATCAGATTGGTAGCTTGAAATTGGCTATGGTGGAGTGTATGTACACGTGGAAATAGGCAAGCACTACAACTCAGGCCTTTTTTTCTTGAGTGTTGGTTGTTGAACATTAATTAGTACACGAGTACATCACCAGTTCATATTGTTCGTATGATTTGTCCTCCTAAAGAATAAGTCAATTTATAATATATATTAATGTAAGTCTATTAAATACGTGTGTACCTATTTAAAACCAAAATAGCATGGTTGGCACTATAAGTTCTCAAAATGTGTTAGCCATTAGTATTTCTGAGGTATGTTTATTTCATTTTTCACATTTCTATTCTTTCTTCCCTTTCTGCTTGAGTTCTATTTCTTTTTCTCCTCCCTCTTTCACTTCCCCCACTCCCACACCCAAAGTAGGGTTTATGGGGAATATGACAATAACTTTCTGCCGTAAGAGTGGTGTCATCTGCATATCTGAGGTTATTGATATTTCTCCTGGCAATCTTGATTCCAGCTTGTGCTTCCTCTAGCCCAGCATTTCTCATGATGTGCTCTGCATATAAGATAAATAAGCAGGGTGACAATATACAGCCTTGACCTACTCCTTTTCCTATTTGGAACCAGTCTGTTGTTTCATGTCCAGTTCTAACTGTTGCTTCCTGACCTGCATATAGGTTTCTCAAGAGGCAGGTCAGGTGGTCTGGTATTCCCACCTCTTTCTAAAAAGCCTCTTGATGAAAGTGAAAGTGAAGAGTGAAAAAGTTGGCTTAAAGCTCAACATTCAAAAAATGAAGATCATGGCATATGGTCCCATCACTTCATGGGAAATAGATGGGAAAACAGTGGAAACAGTGTCAGACTTCATTTTTTTGAGCTCCAAAATCACTGCTGATGGTGATTGCAGCCATGAAGTTAAAAGACGCTTACTCCTTGGAAGAAAAGTTATGACCAACCTAGATAGCATATTGAAAAGCAGAGACATTACTTTGCCAACAAAGATCCATCTAGTCAAGGCTATGGTTTTTCCAGTGGTCATGTATGGATGTGAGAGTTGGACTGTGAAGAAGGCTGAGCACTGAAGAATTAATGCTTTTGAACTGTGGTGTTGGAGAAGACTCTTGAGAGTCCCTTGGACTGCAAGGAGATCCAACCAGTCCATTCTGAAGGAGATCAGCCCTGGGATTTCTTTGGAAGAAATGATGCTAAAGCTAAAACTCTAGTACTTTGGCCACCTCATGAGAAGAGTTGACTCATTGGAAAAGACTCTGATGCTGGGAGGGATTGGGGGCAGGAGGAGAAGGGGACGACAGAGGATGAGATGGCTGGATGGCATCACTGACTCGATGGACGTGGGTCTGAGTGAACTCCAGGAGATGGTGATGGACAGGGAGGCCTGGCGTGCTGCGATTCATGGGGTTGCAAAGAGTCAGACACAACTGAGCGACTGAACTGAACTGAACTGAACTGATGACAATAACTGGAAACCATTCTAGCTTCTTTTTCTTTTCCTTTCATCTCTATTGACTTGACTTTAGGCCCCACCCCCACCAGGTCACTGACTGGATACATCTGCCTTAACACTGGTTCCCCAGAACCCCATATATTTGCAGTCTTCCTTCCATTCACTCTGACTCTCTCATGACCCATTTGGTTCTAGAAAGCCAAAGCTACAGCTACAAACTGCTGCCCTTCAACACTGTTGCCCTTCTCAGACCACTCCTACAATCCACTACAAGGGTTTAGAACATTTTCTGGAGAATATATTTGATTAAATGAGCTCAAGCAGCTGTAAACAGCAGTAGACTATTCTGTGAAGAAGTATGCACATAATAATGTTACTAAGATTTTAATTTGTCCCCAGTTCTGGAAGCTTCATCTTTGCCCTTTGTCCTCTATTTTTATATGCCTAGTCAAGAGCTTTCCTATGTAGCGATTGTTGTCAAATGGGCTCTGGTTTTGAGAACCAGATATTCATCCTGTTTGTCAATTTAATGACCTGCTTTGGTTCATTTTGCAATTAGATATCCCTCTGCCTCATGGCCTAATTCTGTTTTCATTAATTTGCCTTTTAGTGACGAACTTTGATATTTAATTTTACCACGTCTTGGCTGCATTCTATTTTAAAGTATAGGTTACCATTTTGCCCTAATTCAAACTACCAATAACATCTGAATTTTGAGTTGCAGTTGAACATGTAAAAATACTGATTTGCTACACCAATGAAATAATTACTGCCTATGATTATACTTCTGGTAAACCGTCAGTTATAGAATCTAAATTTTAGAGAACCATCCAAGGGATTACTTTTTCCTCCAAGGGATTTTTATGCCTGACTTTTGCCACAACCCCCAGGGATCTTCCTAGTGCTCCTCATGATCAAAATAATTTAAGGTTCTATAACTGGCTCTTTTATCTATGCCACTGGGAATACTTTATCTAAATATGTACAGCTGTATCTTCAAATAATTGTAGATTAAAAATGAAACTTAAAGTAAGACCTTTAATGATTAGTCCCTTAAAAGTTGTTTTTTGTTGTTGTTGTTCCAAAAAATCAATTAAACACTTTATCTCAAGATTTTGCTGCCCATATCATCTTAAATAGGCCATGAACTGGCATTTATCCACCATCTGGGGCAATTTAGTAGTTGCTTTTTAGGTTAAAGGTGGCCTTTGGCAGGGTAAGTTAATTGTCTAACCCACCCTGATATTGTCCCAGCTTCAGAGCAGATGGTGCAGTGAGCAGAGGGTAGCTATTGGGGTCCCACCCCATGGTTTCATCTGCTTACAGGCCACAACAAAACTCTCTGAAGCTTTCAGAATCAGAAACAAATGAAAACCTCTCTACTGGGGGCTCAAGAATATGCTCTTCCAGCTCTGCCTCCCCAAACCAACAGAGATCTGAAATATAAACTATCTTTTTGTGTAATAAAAGATAATGGAATGACTTCTACAAGTGTTGAAAGAAGTTTTCTTTGAGTTTAGGGAGAACGCCTGGGTGAGAAGTCCTCTAAAGAACAGGTGTTGCAATGTGTTTGAATAGTGGGCCATCTGCTAGGCTGTAGGAACCTGCTGGGTGTAACTGGAAGCCTGACGCATCAGGGTGTCATTGATTAATACCTCACATAAAATACATTAACACCATGCTTGTAGGGAATAGTAGCCAGTGTGGTATGAAGCTGAAATTAAAATCGAAGATCTGTAACTTGTTTATTCTGCTTGGTGTGCTCTAATGTGAGATTTAAGTATATTATATTTAGGAGTATGATAAGCTTTTCATTCACTTACTTAGTAAAACTATAAAACCTGCTACTTCTTCTTTTATACCAATAAGATCCAATGGAATGAATCTTTCAAAATGTAAAATATCTTCTCTACAAAATATAATGCAGTCAGACAATATTCTACTCAAAATCACATCTCCCAAAGATCAGATTATCTCATTAGTAAAAGATTCTTCCATCCTAATCCAGAATATTTTAAGAGTATTATTACCAGAGTTTAATATTCTTTCATGAATGTAGTATTATCTAAAGTGTATTACTTTGTCTTGACTTCCTTTGAATGACATTTCTGTTTCATAGAAGTTCTTGTTCATATTTTTGAAGGGAGTAGGTGTAGAACCATTTGCAGCCTTTATATAGCTTTTGAAGTATGTTGTGTGTTATCTGAGTGATCTGTCTGCTACTCTTACGTCTTTCAAACAGGCTGGAAGATTGCTAGTAGCTCTCTCCATCTTGAAATACAGGTGACAGAAACTGAAGGAAACACCTTACAAATATCAGAGAAAATCTTATAATTGGATTATAATTTTTCTTTCTGAAGGGAAAATACCATTTAGACATAGGAAATAGGCTGGGAAATATAAATTGAGCTTAGGAGCAACTGGATCTTTAATACATTGACAGCTTTTGGTAATCCTCCGCGTGATTAGATAATTTCTTTGTGATAGAAGTCTTCCATGAAAATAGAGCACAGTTTTCTGTGTTTTCCATTGTCGGATCTCTCCAGTTGTCATAGGAATTACGCAGATAACTTGTAATAATGTGCTCATAGTCCTGGACACCAGAAGCATCATTGGTTATATTGCTGGTTTGTGAACATCTATTGCAAGCTCCATCTCAAAATTCAAGTCGTAGTCTGGGGCTCTCCTCCCCCTAGCAAAGAACTTAGAAACTAGGGTTAGACCCCTGGGGCTCTGGCACACTGAGAAGAGTTATTTTGTCCATCTATTTAAATGCTTTGTGGGCTCCAATCTGATTAGTATGGGCCTCAAAACACAGTTGGGCTTCGCTCATAGCTCAGTCGGTAAAGAATCTGCCTGCAATGCAGGAGACCTGGGTTCAATTCCTGGGTCAGGAAGATCCCCTGGAGAAGGAAATGGCAATCCACTCCAGTATTCTTGCCTGGAAAATCCCATGGACAGAGGAGCCTGGCAGGCTACAGTCCATGGGGTTGCAAGAGTTGGACACAACTTAGCAACTAAACTGCCACGATCACAAGACACAGCTGGTCTGGGCCTTCAGGGAGCAGCAGCTGAGGTGTAGAGAGAGGAGGATAAGGAGGAGGCAGGTGGCATGGGCCAAGCAGCCACCATCCATGGCAAGAGTCCATCTGATCCCACACAGGAGTGAAGGGCAGTTCTTACAGTCAGGCCAGGTGTATAGAATGGATGTTGGCACATTAGCCACTCCTTGCATAAATTAAAACCCAAACTCAAGACCTGCTCATCTTTATAAAGTGCGACAGTCTGCCAGTACATCAGTGGGCTTCCTCTTGCAGCATCAGCCTATGCTGACCATCAACGTTGAAGATAATTATCATTCCATAAGAAGTAAAATAACATTTTAAGGGTTTGTTAGCTACTCCTTTGTTAAGTAATGTGATTCTGCAGAACTTCTGGTTCACCCTGATGAAATGCAAGGATTATGAAAATTAGATAAACTAAAAATACTTCCAACAACAACAAAAAAATTAAGCTTAAGATGTTGCATGAATCTAACTAAGAACAGAAATCTGAGCTGTGTTCAAAGGAGGTATCTTTTACAAAAAGCAGGGGCAGATACAAAAATAGAAATTTTAGCCATGGCTTAGAGCCTATTTTATATCATTTGGATTCAGAACAAATGGTACCACAGTATCTATGGGTAGAAAAGATCATACCCTGCTTGAAAGGAGAATGGGAAAAAGTGATTTATGAGGTGCTTTTGAAGAAAACATGGCTTCTGAAAAACAAATGAGAGACAATCAATGAAACAGCTGAAAATGGTGACTATTAAAATTCAGGAACCAGACCAATTCAAACTGAAACATTAGTGAAAGATGAATGGGTAAGATACGTTAAAGTCCTCGATACTCATCTCAGGCTCTTTGTATTCAGATGACCATAACTAATTCTCTACCCTTTTGTTTTCCCAACATACATAAATTCCACCAATGACCTAAACTTAAAGTTATATTGTCTTTGTATGTTTTCAATAGATTTAAGAAAAACAATAAAAAAAAATTCACTCACTCAAAGGAGGTCTCTGAGCCACCCGGAACTTTCAAGTTTGCAGACATGTAAATTGAGTCATGTGAATTGATTCAAGGACATGGTAATTTTTCTTAATCTGGAATTTGGATTCTGAGATCATGGAGATACCATCCCTTGGCACTCAGTTCTGGGGCAGCACAGAGTTCTGTCTCTGATCTTGCATCAGCAGTTTAGCAGGAAATGCAGAGCCTATCCCTGTTTTTTGAGTAGGGCACTGGAGACACTTTTCCTGGACAGAGTGGACATGTAATCCTTCATCATCACTTCACTCATCCTCCCTTGTCTCAGCCTTCTCCTCTGCTACCACCAGCCCATATAGCCACTGGTGTAGCATATGGTAACTTAATTAAAAAAATAGCAAAGACTCTGGGAGAGGGAGAGGGTGGGATGATTTGGGAGAATGGCATTGAAACATGTATAATATCATATAAGAAATGAATCACCAGTCTAGGTTTGATGCAGGGTGCAGGATGCTTGGGGCTGGTGCACTGGGATGACCCAGAGGGATGGTGTGGGGGGGAGGTGGGAGGGGGGTTCGGGATTGGGAACATGTGTACACCCGTGGCGGATTCATGTTGATGTGTGGCAAAACCAATACAATATTGTAAAGTTAAAAAAAAAACACAGCGAAGAATAAGAAGGAACTAGCTCCAGCAGAGAATGGAACAAAGCTGCTTTTGCCATAGGATCTGCCCCTACTTTTGAGCTGCCTTTGGCAAAGCTCCTTCTGAGGGAGACTGGCTGGATCAAGGCAGCAGGTGACTCTGGGCCTCCCAGCCTTCTGTCATGTGTGCTGGATGCGTGGAGGTTTTCATCCCAGGAGAGATGCTCATTTTTCCCTCCATGGCTTTAAGAAGTCTTCACTTTTCCATATTTCCACTGAGAGGGGACTGCTGAGGTCAAATGCCATTGAAACTAGGGAACACATACAGGTAGCTATAAGCTGACCACCCAGAGGCTTGGCATGCCCATGAAGCCAGCCTTTCTGGTATTTTTTTTTTAAAGGAGTACTGTATGCAAAATTATTTAGCCAAGAAAAATAAGTACTATTTCTTTCTTATTATGGAAAAAAGCACCAGACTTCAAATGTGATAAATGCATGGACTTATTTTCTTAAAGGAAATTTATCCAGATTAAACTTAGTTTTCACTGATATTTCTTTCTGTTTGGAATTTTCATAGAGAAGTGAAATTTATTTTGTATTTTATAAATTCATTTCATTAAAATTTTCAGAAGTTTCTAATACAAATGGCACCATTTTCTATAAATACAACAAATGTAATAAAATAATATCTCTATACCTAAGTATTATAAAATACCAATAGTGACAGAGAGCAGTTAAATTTATCAAAAGAAATATAGGTATGGTAATCATCCTTTAGTGAGATACCACTGAAGATACTGTATCTTTAGTAAAATATAATATTTATATATTGTTTTAATCCAAGTACACAGGGGACTTAAAGGTTGAATTTTCAAGAACAAAAATAGAGATAACAAAAAAGTAATAACACAAAGATTAAATAAGATTTTACATGTCAAAATTGAGTGCAGTTATTTAGGAATTCTGGTTCCTAGGTGGCTTAGTGGTAAAGAATCCACCTGCCAATGCAGGAGTTAGGTCCATGGGTCTGGAAGATCCCCTGGAGAAGGCAGTGGCACCCCACTTCAGTACTCTTGCCTGGAAAATCCCATGGACGGAGGAGCCTGGTAGGCTGCAATTCATGGGGTCGCTGAGTAGGACACGACTGATCAACTTCACTTTGACTTTTCACTTTCATGCATTGGAGAAGGAAATGGCAACCCACTCCAGTATTCTTGCTTGGAGAATCCCAGAGACAGAGGAGCCTAGTGGGCTGCTATCTATGGGGTCGCACAGAGTCAGACACGACTGAAGTGACTTAGCAACAGTAGCAGCAGCAAGGAGAGAAATCTCACATAAATTGTTTTGTAGAGCCTCAAACCAACAGTTCACTGGTGACAACTATCAATAATATTGGTATAACTTAACATTCAATGTCTTTTGGGGAGAGAAGGAAAATTGTATAATAGCTTATTGTTCCATTTAATGCCACAAAATTAGAATACTTTATTAAGGCTATGTGCATAAAAGAGCTCTAACTTAGTTCACGGGAAGAAAGGAGCCTGTGTTTTTTGTTCAGTGGATTGCGCTGCATGCTTTTCAAAGTTGAGCTCCATGAGTTATGATCAGTGAAAATACTATGTGCATTTGTGTCCACAGAGCCTGTGGAAGTCTATCAGCCATTTGAAATGTGGTGTTGCAAGACTTCATTAAGCTCACCCACAGTTCACCTCACCAGGAGTAATTAGTAAGTTCTACATTCATACCCACTTGCCATTTTTGCTGGGTCTTTCTTTTAATAAATTTTGGAATTTATTTAGAGCAATGTTCCCTCTGGAAATAATACGTGATAAATAAGCAGAAGTGATTAGCTCCAGGCGAGTATGGGGATTATGCATAGGAAACCTTGGAGATGTAAAACCTTCCATGCAGACTAAGCTCCAGGAGGCACAGCCGCCTCCACCATCTTTATTTTCTTCTGTCTCTTCCCTATGGTTCTGCTTTGCTACCATCAAGAAAGTCCTGCTTTGCCTCCTGTGTCATACAAATGGGTAAGAAAAATCCAAATTTCAAGTTCAATCAAAAAACTATCAAATGGTTGTGAGTGTGGGTCCCACGTGCTGTCCTACAGCCATGTTTTACCAAAGTAATTCTTGAAAGAAGCTAAAGAGGGATTTGATAATTACTGGAAAAATTCAAGCTAGACATGGAAAGAATTTCATGGAGGCAAGATTGAATATACACTGGATCTGGATGTTGAACAAGGTCATGAGATAGCTACCTAATAAAAAGATCTTTCTTAATATTACTTATTTAAAATATTGCAGTCTGCTTTATGACAGAGTAGCAATTTGACCAAGGCAGAATGTTTTATAATGGATTATCAGTTCAAAATGTTTTCTACAGTGCTTATGATTATGTAAGAAATATCTCTGATTTGTCTTTTTCAAAAAGCCAGTTAAACATGCCTGTGTTCATAAGAAACATTGTAAGCATAAAGCATTTGGACCCCACAATACCTACATTTTTTAGCCCATTGACTGCTGGAATATCCAGAAAAATAGATTTCTCAGGTGAAACAATGGATGTTTCCAAGCGAAATAAATTCAAGGAGGAGGGAAAAAAATCCCCCCTTTCCTACAGGCAAGAACATCTTGCATTCCTCAGAATTAAATATATACCAATCTACTTTCTATCCATCTAGTCCATTCATTTGCCAAAGGATTATTTCCTAATACACCATAAAGTATAAAGTGAATGGGTGAATAATAAAGATAATAATTATAACTCATGATATCTACATTTGAAATGATAAAAGTCACAGGTTTAAAATCCCCTGAGATAAATATTTTTTCTTTCTACTCAGTGTTCTAACATAGAGAAAGTTAGCATTTTGGAGTTAAGCTGCTACTTGAATGATGACTGGTGGCATTTTTGAAAAGGAAATGCCAAACCATTTTAAGATTTCAAAAACAGAAGAATTGAGGGAGAATCAGAACCAGAACTGGGGCAGAAAGAAATCCCTGCTACTTAGAGACTGACGCTTTCATTCATCTTCTAATTCAGTCAAAAATGCATTCAGTTATACACTGCCTAAGAGTTGGACTGTGAAGAAAGCTAAGCGCTGAAGAATTGATGCTTTTGAACTGTGGTGTTGGAGAAGACTCTTGAGAGTCCCTTGGACTGCAAGGAGATCCAACCAGTCCATTCTAAAGGAGATCAGTCCTGGGTGTTCTTTGGATGGAATGATGCTAAAGCTGAAACTCCAGTACTTTGGCCACCTCATGTGAAGAGTTGACTCATTGGAAAAAAGTCTGATGCTGGGAGGGACTGGGGGCAGGAGGAGAAGGGGACGACAGAGGATGAGATGGCTGTATGGCATCACTGACTCGATGGACGTGAGTCTGAGTGAACTCCGGGAGATGGTGATGGACAGGGAGGCCTGGTGTGCTGCGATTCATGGGGTCACAAAGAGTTGGACACGACTGAGCAACTGAACTGAACTGAACTGAACTGAAGTCACCCCAGTTACCACTGCTCTGGGATTGATCCCTAAGTCCCTCCTAATCTTTTCTGCACACAGCCATCCATATAGTACTAATTTTATTCCTGATAGCTTTCCAATTAATTATATTCTGTGCCATAAAAGGAATATAAGGTGAGCCCTGTTCCCAAGGGGTGATCTGGTTCTAATCTGTTACCTTCAGTTCAGTTCAGTCGTTCAGTTATGTCCGACTCTTTGTGACCCCATGAATCGCAGCACGCCAGGCCTCTCTGTCCATCACCAACTCCCGGAGTCCACCCAAACACACGTCCATCGAGTCGGTGATGATGCCATCCAACCATCTCATCCTCTGTCGTCCCCGTCTCCTCCTGCCCTCAATCTTTCCCAGCATCAGCGTCTTTACCAATGAGTCAGCTCTTAGCATGAGGTGGCCAAAGTACTGGAGTTTCAGCTTCAACATCAGTCCGTCCAATGAGAACCCAGGATTGGTCTCCTTTAGGATGGACTGATTGGATCTCCTTGCAGTCCAAGGGACTCTCAAGAGTCTTCTCCAACACCACAGTTCAAAGTATCAATTCTTTGGCATTCAGCTTTCTTTATAGTCCAACTCTCACATCCATACACGACCACTGGAAAAACCATAGCTTTGACTAGACAGACCTTTGTTGACAAAGTAAAGTCTCTGCTTTTGAATATGCTATCTAGGTTGGTCATAACTTTTCTTCCAAGGAGTAAGCGTCTTAAGTTGCTATAAAAAAAAAAAAAAATCTAAGGCTTGGCTCAATTTCTGTACTTGTCACAAATCAGTCCCAGTACATAGCCCATGCCTACCTTGCACAGCACTGTTCTCAAATATTCTTGTTACCTTACCTCAAACTTTTGCCCTGTGTGTGCATCACTGACCTTCTAAGAAGAAAGAGATGGGAACATACCACCTGGGCGCACGCAATAGAAAGTTGTGCTTTCTGTAGGCATTTTTTAAACAATCATAAAACTGAATAAAAATCTGTCTACTTTTTGTTATCATCATTCACCATTCTTTGACAATTCTAAACAATGTCAAAAAATCTCCCTGAAAAAAATACTCCTCTCCCCTCAAGAAATCTTTCCCCCACACACAGATCCTCCCGTTTGCACTGCAGTCAATTTTGTTGCTGTGCCCTACATGGTTTCTAGATTCTCCACACTCTGTGTGATCAAATAGGACACACTATTAAGAGTCTGACCAATTCAGAAAATAATCATGATGAGAGGCGTATCAGATAGAGAAGCTAGCCAGTTTAACGTCCCAGAGGTTGACAGTGGGGACATTGGCTCAGGGAGTGAGATAGTATTGCCTTGCTGTTTGTTCATTGTTTATCCTGTTTGTGTAAGTCCCTGTCTAGGATCACCCATGAGAGGGACAAGGCCAGAGGACAGGATGGTTAGCAGGGGAGCGCTGGAGAATTCCAGTACCCTCAACTATTAAGTTTCTAAATTAGGCCCCCAAAGTGATAAAGATATCAAGATAAAAATGGAAAAATATAGATGTATCGTTGTTGTATGCCAGTGTATGAGACATATCAATTCTCTTTATTGCAACAGACACTGTACAGAACTCCCTGAATGCATGTCAAAATATTCACATTAACAAATTACCAGGTAAGCACAAAGGCCATATGCAGTAGATGAGAATTGCCTTGAATAGCAGCTTTTTAATTTCTGTCTACCACTTAACAACTTAATAATTGTACTCTTAATTTTATTATTCCATGTAATCCTGGAAATACTTCAGTTTCAAAAGACAAAGACAGAGGGAAACTTTCTCGAATGAAGTACTTCTTGTAGTAATTGTGTTGTCACCATAAATGATGGAATCATGCCTGTATCTCCTTGGCCTTAAGAGCTGGAAATGAACATTGAACTGCAATTATTGCTGCTAGGTCAGTCATGGAATAAAAGCAAGAGCAAATTTTGAAGTGAGTTAAGACTAGGTCACCAAATAAAATACAGGCTGTCCAGTTACATTTGCATTTCAGATAAGCAGTGGATACTTTCAGCACAAGAATGTCCCAGATATTAAATGGGATATATATTTATACTAAAAACGTATTTGCTGTTTATCTGATATTTAAATTTAACAGCATGTTCTGTATGTTTATCTGCTATATCTAGCAACCCAAGATGAGAAGAGAAGCCCCCAAATTTGAATCTATTTGTTTTTCTGAAGCCATGGAACAATCTCAACAGCTTTACTCAATAAAGAGAATATAACCCAGATAAAACAACTGGCACTAAGCTGGGAGTTCTCCCAGGTGTTTACCAGGATTGAAATTAACTGGAAAAAATTAAACAGATTAGAGGACTATCCCAACCATCAAAGAGATAGAATGATTGAAGGAAGGAGAAACTAAGGCAGAGGGAAATATAAGAAAGAGAAAAGAGACTAAGAAAGGACAGAAACAGAAGAGGAGGGAAAGAAACTACTAGGAGAAGGAAGATGGAGCCACAGAGGAGAGGACGGCACCATTTACATGGAGAGCTGGCTGGATAGCACCTTTTATTGGCTACTTTTCCTTCTTTGTTACATTTCTTTACTCTTTTATCAGTGCCTACCTTTTCACCTCCCAAATCAACTATCTTCATTTGATTCATCATTTGCTATGCAGTTCAGTTCAGTTCAGTCGCTCAGTCGTGTCCGACTCTTTGCGACCCCATGAATCGCAGCATGCCAGGCCTCCCTGTCCATCACCAACTCCCAGAGTTCACTCAAACTCACGTCCACCAAGTTGGTGATGCCATCCAGCCATCTCATCCTCTGTCATCCCCTTTTCCTCCTGCCCTCAGTCCCTCCCAGCATCAGAGTCTTTTCCAATGAGTCAACTCTTCGCATGAGGTGGCCAAAGTACTGGAGTTTCAGCTTCACCATCATTCCTTCCAAAGAAATCCCAGGGCTGTCTCCTTCAGAATGGACTGGTTGGATCTCCTTGCAGTCCAAGGGACTCTCAAGAGTCTTCTCCAACACCACAGTTCAAAAGCATCAATTCTTCGGCACTCAGCTTTCTTCACAGTCCAACTCTCACATCCATACATGACCACTGGGGAAACCATAGCCTTGACTAGACGGACCTTAGTCGGCAAAGTAATGTCTCTGCTTTTGAATATGCTGTCTAGGTTGATCATAACTTTCCTTCCAAGGAGTAAACATCTTTTAATTTCATGGCTGCAGTCACCATCTGCAGTGATTTTGGAGCCCCAAAAAATAAAGTCTGACACTGTTTCTACTGATTTCCCATCTATTTCCCGTGAAGTGATGGGACCAGATGCCATGATCTTTGCTATTAGGGAACCCAAACTAAGGCAGTCAGATTTCTAGAAGTCTGTTGTATCTCCAAATTTCTGATCAATGTGATAGATTATTAGAGTGCATTTGGTTAATAAATAGCATTTCATTATACTTTGATTATATACTACTGTATATAGTAACAGTAATTGCTATTTGCGTCACAATGTTTTCAAATAATGTATATATTAACATATGTATGTATTGCCAATTCAATATTCTTTCATTCATTCATATTTTCTCTTTTAGATGAATTTGTGAATTAGTAAAATAATCTAGAAAAACGGTACAGATGAACCTATCTCCAGGGAAGAAATAAAGACACAAATGTAGAGAATAGACTGTGGACACAGTGGGAGAAGGGGAGGGTGGGACAAATGGTGAGATTAGGATTGACATATATACGCTTGGAGAATCCTATGGACAGAGGAGCCTGGCGGGCTATAGTTCATAGGGTTGCAAAGAGGCAGACACAACTGAAGTGACTTAGTATGCATGCACATATACACTGCTGCTGCTGCTGCTGCTAAGTCGCTTCAGTCGTGTCCGACTCTGTGCGACCCCAGAGACGGCAGCCCACCAGCTTCCCCCGTCTCTGGGATTCTCTAGGCAAGAACACTGGAGTGAGTTGCCATTTCCTTCTCCAATGCATGAAAGTGAAAAGTGAAAGTGAATTCGCTCGGTCGTGTCCGACTCTTCACGACCCCATGGACTGCAGCCTACCAGGCTCCTCCATCTGTGGGATTTTCCAGGCAAGAGTACTGGAGTGGGGTGCCATTGCCTTCTCTGCACATATACACTACCATGTGTAAAATAGATAGCTGGTGGGAAACATGGGAAGTTCGGCTTGATGCTCTCTGATGACCTAAACAGGTGGGATTGGAGGGGGAGGGGGAGGAGAGAGGGGATATATGTATACATATAGCTGATTCCTTCATTGTATGGCAGACAAACACACAGCATTGTAAAGTGATTATCTTCCAATTTTTTTTTTTTAATTTTAAAATCTTTAATTCTTACATGCGTTCCCAAACATGAACCCCCTTCCACCTCCCTCCCCATAACATCTCTCTAGGTCATCCCCATGCACCAGCCCCAAGCATGCTGTATCCTGCGTCAGACATAGACTGGCGATCAGTAGATAGTAATCACTAGGACTTTAAAATGAAACAAGAAGTAAAACATAAGTGCTTAAAAAAAATGGTGAGATGAGGCAGACATAGAAGAGAATGAAGTCCATCTAAACACACTGGCATCATTTAAGTTGCTCATTACTTCCTATAGCAGCTAAATGGACTACGAGACCTACTAAATCAATGTCTGGAAATTAGATTTTAAAAGTTCAGAGGTTTCTTTGAACTTTAAACATTTCTTCTTAAGAAGCCTCAGGAAAGCCATCTCAGTGTTTCAGGCACTCTACTTCTCAGGCAAGAAAGGATTTAAGAAATTTAGAAGGAAAGAGACACTTTATTCAAGCCCCCATGGCGTAGACAGTTGATATATTTTGGGATACCTATTCCTGGATCACCCTTCCTATGTTGGGAAATTCTTTATCTTTTGAGTCCTTTCCTTTTCATGACAGAAGCCAGAAACTCTTTTCCACCTCCCATGTACCTAGGCACCAGCATGTGATAGAGGCCACCCCAACCAGACACATTCATGCAACACCTCAGTTCAGAAACTGGTGACCACCTGCGCTAGTGCCACACAGATTCGTTCTGGGGAAAGTAAACTACAAAAACATGGACTTCCAGTGGCAGCCAGAACTGAGGATCAGCTGTAAGCTACAGCTTGTTTTCCAGGGTCTGTGGTCTTGCCTCCACCTGGTGACTCCAGGACCATCCTGTGTTAGGATTACATGTTGCTCCTGAGACCACAACTTGGTCACCTGATGCCAAGGTGGCAATACTTTGGTCACCTAATGCAAAGAGCTGACTTACTGGAAAAGACCCCAATGCTGGGAAAGATTGAGGGCAAGAGGAGAAGGGGCCGACAGAGGATGAGATGGTTGGATGGCATCACTGACTCAATGGACATGAGTTTGAACAAACTCCGGGAGTAGTGAAGGACAGGGAAGCCTGGTGTGCTGCAGTCCATGGGGTTGTAAAGTTAGACATGACTGAATGACTGAACAACAACAACCTAAGACCACAGGGGCTTTCCAGGTGGCACAATGGTAAAAACTTGCCTGCCAATGCAGGAGATGTGGGAGACACAGGTGCAGTCCCTGGGTTGGGAAGAACCGTGGAGTAGAGAATGGTAACCCACTCCAGTATTCTTGCCTAGGAAATCCCATGGTGAGAGGAGCCTGGTTGGCTACAGTCCATGGGTCGCAAAGAGTGGGACACAACTGGCAACTGAGCACACACACACACACACACCTGAGACTACACACCTCAGATGGGTCTTGAACCCAGCCAAAACTCGGTTTGGAACTTGAACCATGGGCTGAGACTCATTGCCTTTTAATTGAGATCACACATCTGGTCTTAGGACTTAATGAAGATCAGGTTTTTTATGTCTCCTCATAGGAGGAATTCAGTTCAGTTCAGTTCAGTCACTCAGTCGTGTCCGACTCTTTGCGACCCCTGAATCGCAGCACGCCAGGCCTCCCTGTCCATCACCAACTCCCGGAGTTCACTCAGACTCATGTCCATCGAGTCCGTGATGCCATCCAGCCATCTCATCCTCTGTCATCCCCTTTACCTCCTGCCCCCAATCCCTCCCAGCATAAGAGTCTTTTCCAATGAGTCAACTCTTCGCATGAGGTGCCAAAGTACTGGAGTTTCAGCTTCAGCATCATTCCCTCCAAAGAAATCCCAGGGCTGATCTCCTTCAGAATGGACTGGTTGGATCTCCTTGCAGTCCAAGGGACTCTCAAGAGTCTTCTCCAACACCACAGTTCAAAAGCATCAATTCTTCGGCACTCAGCTTTCTTCACAGTCCAAATCTCACATTCATACATGACCACTGGAAAAACCATAGCCTTGACTAGACGGACATTTGTTGGCAAAGCAATGTCTCTGCTTTTGAATATGCTGTCTACGTTGGTCATAACTTTTCTTCCAAGGAGTGAGCGTCTTTTAATTTCATGGCTGCACTCACCATCTGCAGTGATTTTGGAGCCCAAAAAAGTCTGGCACTGTTTCCACTGTTTTCCCATCTATTTCCCATGAAGTGATGGGACCGGATGCCGTAATCTTCATTTTCTGAATGTTGAGCTTTAAGCCAACTTTTTCACTCTCCTCTTCCACTTTCATCAAGAGGCTTTTTAGTTCCTCTTCACCCTCTGCCATAAGGGTGGTGTCATCTGCATATCTGAGGTTATTGATATTTCTCCCAGCAATCTTGATTCCAGCTTGTGTTTCTTCCAGTCCAGGATTTCTCATGATGTACTCTGCATAGAAGTTAAATAAGCAGGGTGACAATTTACAGCCTTGACATACTCCTTTTCCTATTTGGAACCAGTCTGTTGTTCCATGTCCAGTTCTAACTGTTGCTTCCTGACCTGCATATAGGTTTCTCAAGAGGCAGGTCAGGTGGTCTGGTATTCCCATCTCTTTCAGAATTTTCTACAGTTTATTGTGATGTACACAGTCAAAGGCTTTAGCATAGTCAATAAAGCAGAAATAGATGTTTTTCTGGAACTCTCTTACTTTTTCTCTTCAGTGAGAGGCAAAGTGATAGGTTAGAAGTAGATTTATTGAGAGAGATACAAATATAGACCATGCGGTCCATATCAGAAAGCCAGAGTGGCCCTGAAACAAGGGGTGGTTAGTTTTTATGGGCTGGGTAATTTCATAGGCTATTGAGTGGGAGAATTATTCCATCTATTTCAGGGAAAGGGGAAGAGATTCCAGGAATCTGAGGGAAATGTCCACTTTTTAGCCTTTTATGGTCAGCCTCAGAACTGTCGTGGTGCCTGTGAATATGTCATTTAGCATATGCTAATATATCACAGTGAGCATATAATGAGGCTCAAGGTCTACAGGAAGTTTATATGGTATCTTCAACAGCTTTGTCATTCTTTTAAAGGTTGTAACCTGCCCGCTTCCCTGCTGTTTCATTCTTAGCTATGTAACTCAAAGCTGATTATCTGATCCTTTAGAAGGGACTGTGTGCTACCAAAATCACTTGCTACATTTCTTTTCTGCTTAAACAAGCTAGAGTTTGCAACTGTGGCTTGCAACTAAAAACTAGCTGACATACCCTTTAAAATATGCAAAGCTACAGTGTAGGAAATTTAAAGATGAATGGAATCTTTTCCTCAAAGAGTTTATGCAGTACAGCGGAAAGAAAAAAAAAAAAAGTAAATGACCACAATGTACAGCAAACTCTGAAAAGGCAGACGAGTATTTTAGGTACAAGCATACCCTTTGGAGCCATACTGCCTGGGGTTCAAATCAGGGCCCCACCATTGTTAACTTTGTTTCATTGAACAAATTACTTAACTTCTCTGTGCCTCAGATTTTTTATCTGTAAAATGGAGATAATAATATGACTATCATATAGGGTTTTATTGTGGAGAGTCCTGATTATTTTCCTGCATACATTCTCTCCTTTTCGGGCACATGGTCAATCAACTAAAGATTATATTTTCAACCTCCCTTAGAAATAACTCAGTGCAGTTATGTCACTAAGTGTTAACCATTGGAATGAGAGCAGAAGCAATGTGCACTACCCTGGCTTTGCTGGGTTAAAAAGAAATTTCTTATTCTGGACTTAAACTCTTTATTCCCTTTTCTCTTGTTTGAAAATGGTGGCTATAGGTAATGAAAGGCGATGGTGAAATTTAAGGTTGAGGATGGGCCATCCTGCTCACCTGGGTTCATGGGCGACTCTGCAGAGCAGAACAACCATTCTACTATCATTTCAGTGTTGTAAGAGAAATCAGTGTCTGTATTAGTCAAGGTTCTCTAGAGAAACAGAACCAGTAGGAGATATAGATAGACAGACCAACAGAAAGATACATACATACATACATAGAGATAGAGATATGTCAAAGGAAATTTCCTGTGGGGATTGGCTCACGCAATTATGGAGACTGACAAATGCTGTTGTTACTGAACCAAGCCTGGGTCCACTTACCTGCCACACAGCAAAGCCAGTCTACTGACACCAGGATGTGGTGAAGGAAAGGCAGCATTTATTACAGGTGCCAAGAAAGGAGAATGGGAAGCTTATGCTCAGAAGATGCATAATCCCCAGCTACTTTCAGGGCAAGACTTTGAAAGGCAACATTAAGAGTGAGGGTTGCCGCATGCATGATAACCTTGTAGACTTTCTCCTGGTTGGTTGGTGGTGAGGTAACTGGTGTATGTTTTAGGAATCTTATTCATCATCCTTATGGTCCCAAGCAATCTGAAGTCTACGTGCTCGTGGTCAGTATGTACTCACTATCATCCACCTGGATAGAGGTCTTAATTTCTATAGAACAATTCAAAGATATGTTTCAGGTTGTTATAGATATTCCTTGAGGAGAAACTAGGGGTCCTGTGATTCTGCTTTATTGCTGAAATTGTTTAAACTCTCATTGCTTTTCTTGGTTGATTGTTCTTATTTTTGCTTGCATTCCCTCACTTCCCTAATTAGTAAGTACTTGTGTCTGTTCTTTGGAACTCAGGGAAGACCTGGGAGATTAAAACCTTTTTATCTTTCTTTTTTTTTTCCTTATTGCCTTTTTAACAATTTGTTGCCTGTTAGATATTAGCAAGACTCTGAGGAGGAAGCCTGTAGTATCATGTGAATGGCTTTCAGACTTTTCTCCATAAATATGAATAGTTCAAGATGATTCTACATGACAATGATGCCCCAAAGAATTAAGACTGTAGATATGCATAGTATAAAAGACTTGGCACTGAAGGGCCAGAGAAGGCATACAGGAAATGCACTAGCGTGTAATAGTTTTCTATGCTAATACCATTATTTATAGGTGAATTAGCTTTTCATTTCTTTACGAAATTCCATCATTAATTATCAGTAAGTTCCAAAAGTAAAGCCTTTTTCTATTAGCAAGAAATGGGGGACATATCAGGGCTTTTGTACCCAAGAAAGGTTCTGCAGAATGCTTGGTTTCACTGTTTGCAAAGCAGAGAACCAGTTTGCGGTAATTCTGTCCAAATCTGAAGGCCTTAGAATAGGGACTGGGAGACAAGAGATGATGAGGGGTATAAGTACAGGAGCTGAGAATTACGGGCTGCTGTGTGGGAGGGCAGAAGACAAACATTCCAGCTCAAGAAGGGAGGGAGAGAATTTGCCCTCTACAGAATTTGCCCTCTAAAGATTAGATGATGCCCACCCATATTGGGGAGGGCAGATTTTCTTTATTCAGTCTATTGATTCAAATGTTAATCTCTTCTAGAAACACTCTCATAGACACACCTAGAAATAATGTTTCTGAGCATCCTTTAGCCCAATCAACACATAAAATTAACCATCATAGTGTCTTTATTTTTAAAGCTTCTGCATCACTGGGGCTCTTTATCATAGCAACTCTGGCTTCTACTCTAAATACTATAGTAATCACAAGGATTAGATATACATGTTTTTAACCTGAGCTTAGAACAGTTCCTGGCTTAAAGATACTATTTAAGCACTGTATACATTTTGCTAGTATTAGACTCATTATTTTTTTATGTGAAGACATTGAAGCCTAGATAGATGAAGCAGTTGACCCAAGGCTACACTCAAGGTGTTAGAATTAGCATTTAACCCAATCTGTCTACAATAGAATGATGTGTAAATTTCAAATTTTAAATGTCTTTTTATTTAGACAAGTTTCACACTTACATAAAAATAACAAGGTCCTAACTCATATTGTCATCCCTGAGATGACAGGGATTTATTAGGTTCCCTTGAAGGTCAGGAGGGGGCCTTTCTGTCCCAGGCATCCCTTATCCTCTTATTAACAGGGAAATGAGTCCATCAGAGGAGTAGGAGGTTTATGACACTGTCTCTAGAGTTGGGGTCCAGGGAAGTGATCATGAGAGAAGGAGTCTAAGTCTCACTGAACAGGCTTTCCATGGGGTCCAGCCAGGAAGAAAGAAAGTGAGGACAGAAGGACCCAGGAGCTTTGAGCCCAGGTACCAGCTCTCTGTCCCTCTAGGGATATAAACAACAGACATGGCACAGGGAAGACTGAGAAAGACAGAAGGATGAGAAATAGCAGTCACAACAGGGTATATTGGACCAAGCGTAAAGACCATTTAAGCCTTTGCCTTGATAGTATGATTTCTTTGGAAGGAATGATGCTAAAGCTGAAACTCCAGTACTTTGGCCACCTCATGCGAAGAGTTGACTCAGTGGAAAAGACTCTGATGCTGGGAGGGATTGGGGGCAGGAGGAGAATGGGACGACAGAGGATGAGATGGCTGGATGGCATCACGGACTCGATGGACGTGAATCTGAGTGAACTCCAGGGGTTGGTGATGGACAGGGAGGCCTGGCGTGCTGTGATTCATGGGGTCGCAAAGAGTCGGACACGACTGAGCGACTGAACTGAACTGAACTGATAGTATGTACATATTTGTTTTTCCCTCCATTTTAATAGTCAATGAGATCTCCCTATCATCTATTTGAGGGAGGTAGTTCCTATATGTTAACAGCTCGTATCATTTCACAATGTTCTGCTTGCAAAGGATTTAGTCATTTAATGGTTCATTTGCTCAGTCTGACAATTGAATACCTATACAGGTTGCTTCTCCAGGCTTGATTGCATACGGTGACTTTTGATTGACAGCCCTTCTGTACCACAGTAGTAGAGACCTCCAGGATTACAGGGGAAAGAAAGGAAAGCTAGGGTTTATTGAGCCCCCACTGTGTGCTTGACATTTTAAGCATATAATTTTCTTTCCATTTACTAACTCATGACATTTTATTATCCTAGTTTTCAGAGATGAGCAACCCAGTTTAAAGAGGTTACATAACTTCTCCAGGATATCACAAATATAGCAAGTGGAGGAACTGCATTCAAGCTCAACCCCCTCTGACTCTGAAGTCTGTGCCCTCCACTCTACTCTGCACACACCCATGAGGCTGCTGCCATTCAGACTAAACTGGATTTTCTTTATGAAGCGGGGATGATAAAGCTACTTACCTCATATAACTGGATGAAATGAGATGAATATGCACTTAGCCTGGTGCCTGGCCCATCGTAGCTGTTGAATGTGCCTAGAAACACATACACATTTTCTGTATGTGACCATGAGTTGCTCGTTTTAATGACATTTCATTTTGCACCAAGATCTATGAAGTGGACTGATTGTCAGCTTAGTCAGCCTACCTAAGCTGTGAGTGGACCAGTGGCTGATTGCTCCATTTAGTAGTAAATGAAGAATTATCATATGAAGACCAAAAAAAAAAAAAAGGTGGCAGCTGACTTTTCTTGGTTGCTGCAGAAGGTAAACAAAAGCAAATGGGTGGAAGTTACAGAAAGGCAGAGTGCAACAACATTTAGAGAGAGAAGTCCAGTTGTCAGATGTCTCCAAAGGAAGTAAAGATCACTGAACATGTCCAAGCTGACTGGGGGACCACCTGACGAAGGTCGCATGTGACAGCATCTTCTTCTGGGCAAGACACCAGACTACAATGTCTCACCCTGTCTCTAGGGTTTTATGTGCAGCTCTATAGCTTTTATGTAGGTTACAGAGAACAGATCTGTTTCTTTCCCGGGTAATCTCAGGACATCTCAACCTTGAAATTTATATGAATTATGCCTGATTGAAGACTGTTTTCTTCTTCAAAAGCCAGTTTTCCCATTTGTCTTTCCCTGCACCTTTTGAGGGAAGAACCATGTTGGGCATCTGTTCCCAGTTTTCTGTCCTGGCCTCCAGCTATGACGAACACCCCCGTTCCCGTGGGGGCGGGAGGTTTGGCTCTCCTTTTAGAAATTCCCTTCTGTGCTGCGCTAATCACACCCTCGGTACATTTTACATCTTATTTTTAGGAGCAAAGTAGAAAGAATCCTAGCACCAACAGCAGTTTCTGTGGCAACCTGCATCACCCCCCACCCCTTGCTTGTCCAGCTGTGCAAGAATTAAATCCTAAAAGAGGCCATTTTACATCACGTAAAGGAGATCCAAAGTGAAGGTGCTTTTGAAATGCAGGTTTTCTTCTAAGTTAAGTGGGAATCAGCCAGGAATTATGTTGGGAGGTGGGTGGGTGAATAAAAGAAACGGAACCTTTAGTCAGACCTGGAACGCTCATGAGGTCCCAGGTGTTCACAGGCATGCCCTAGTTGCCCTGATTTGTTTCCCGCAGGGCATGATTTTAGAGACAGAAATAGCATTTAGACCAATGAAAACTAGGTTTGAATATTTATATCCAGGGTATTTGTTGATAAGTCCTCCTTCCCCCTCCTCTTCCCCTTATGGGGTCTAGCCTGCATAACCTTCCAGGCTAGACAGGATTATAATATGACATACTTTTCATGTTTATCTTGAATAACTATCCAAGCTTCTAGGAGATTTTCACCAAACTGTCTTCCTGACACAGTCAAAACAGATAGAGACCCCTGGCCAGGCCAGTGGGTAGGCCTGTAAAAGCTGTGCCCTGAGAATGATCTTCGGTGGACTCCAAAAGACCACTCAACCAAAATAATCTACTCCAAGGCTATTTTCTGTCCCAGATTATCATAATAACCCCTGATTTGTGTTGTCATTTGCTTCCATCTGATTCTAGGGAATTACTTATACTTCTGGGAGGAATAAGATGTTCTGATCAAAGTTATATTTTATATTCTGTTTGCTTCTAGGAAAACATTATGTGGTCCATAAAAAGACATTTATCCTAAGACCATTAATATAGAGCCACAGAAATGAAAAAATAAACATGCCCCAAACATAGACTATGCTTAAACATTGATTGAATTACAAGTTTCTCGAAGTCAAATGAGTTTTTAAATTATGATTCATTATATAGTTATCACCTGTTAAAAGATACCAGTTTGTCAGAAAACATTTTTCTGATACTAAATTCTTAAAAGAGATACTTCTATGTAAGAAACAGAGGAATGAAGTTTTTTCAACAGTAATTTATGAAAAGATACAAAATCATTCGCCCCAGAACCATTTTATAATATTGACCTTTGATAAAATGTAAGGTTATAACCTCGAACTAAGACTCAGTGAAGCTACCAAGGTAGTCAATAAAACATATTACAGTCAAAATACATTTTACTCTTGAAGTTTTTTTTCTCTCTGTTAGATGTAGATTCATCAAAGACAGGGGACACTTTTTATGCACGTTTCCATTCCCAGTCCCAAACACAATAGCTTACATACAGGTGACACTTAGGACATATTGAATGAACTGATAATAAGACCATTTCCTCAAAGTATAACCTCTAACATCCCAGAAAAAATTTCACCCTGGCACTGGATTTGAAGAGCTTTGCTCTAACAGGGACACAAGAGAGGAGGTGAAGTCTCATCTCTGCATCCCCATCCCCCTCACTATGCCTTCCTCAGCAGCTGCTCAGCTCATGTCAGCATCCTCTTATTTAGTTCTGTGGATAATTGGGGAGTTTGTGTAATCTTTTCTGGTAGAAGTGGTTGAGGCTGGGGAGATGACATCATAACAGGTGCTGGCATTAGAAGGAAGTCCGGCCAAGCGGCCCCAGAAAGAAGGCATGGCAGACGCGAGTGAGTGACAAGAATGCTGGCATGTTCCTTCCGGCAGCACAAAAATGGAACAAGCTCAGAGAAGCTCAAAGACTGAAGGCTTCCTCACAGAATCAGAGAATGGAAGTTTCTCCTTTACTCATCATTGGAATCATGGGTCCTTCTCTATAATTCTCTGATATCCTTCTCAGTGTCCATAAGATACTGAAGCATACAGTTTTGTATTAAATGCAAGGGAATGGTAGAGTCTACAGTATATATTAATCAGACGACTTACAAGCACTTGGACCCATGCAATTGAATTTGGCCTGTGTGCTTTGGTGGACTCGACCTTTAGGTCACCTGTGTTTGCTAAGTCGCTATAGTCATGTCCTACTCTTTGTGGCCCCATGGACTTGTATAGCCTGCCAGGGTCCTCTGTCCATTGGATTCCCAATGTCCAGGGGAGTGGCTTGCAGTTCCTTTCTCCAGGGGATCTTCCTGACCCAGGGATCAAACCCAGGTCTCTTATGTCTCCTGCATTGGCAGTCAGGTTCTTGAGCACCAGCGCCACCTGGGAAGCCTGTAGGTCACCCCTACCTCTCCTACAACCACATGGCTCTGAGGATGTTTCATCATGTGCTCTTTGGCCCAAGGCTGCTTCCTCTTGGTCTCTTCCTTCTTAGCTGAATTGATTTCTGATTCTCATAGTCAGATTCCTAACAGCTACCTGGAATTTTGTACAATTTCTTGAAAGTCAAGTCCTCCCTTTCTGGGGAAAATTTAATCCACAACAGATCTCTTCTGTTGTTGCTCCTCTGATATTCTCCCACTTTTTATTTAAATGCCCCAAATTCCCTAACAGTTCTAGGCTTGACTCATTGTCTTACCTGACAAATGTTAACATATTTAGTGGAGCCCACTCACATTTATTTTAACCACCAGTATATTTAGTCATATTTTTGACTTTATATTTTAAATTCTCTTTTTCATGTTTTTCTATTTGCTTTGTTTGTCTCTCTCTCTTGACTTATTCTGAATGAAGTCTTCTTTTTCTTTCCCTCTATAGCAAGGATAATTTTTCTGTTGTGGACCAGATAATAGATATTTTAGTCCCTGTCGG
Organism: Capra hircus; assembly: GCF_001704415.2. Classification (NCBI taxonomy): domain Eukaryota; kingdom Metazoa; phylum Chordata; class Mammalia; order Artiodactyla; family Bovidae; genus Capra; species Capra hircus. The sequence goes on from NC_030817.1 coordinate 59,045,036, forward strand.
CCATATGGTCTCTGTCACAGCTCCTCAATTCTGATGTTAGAGTGTGAAGCAGCCAGAGACAATACCCAAATGAATAAGCATGGCTGTGTTTCAATAAAACTTTGTTTACTAAACAAGCAGCAGGCCAGATTTGGCCTGTGCCCAAAATTTACTAACCCAGTTTGTAGAGGATTGGAAGTTCTATATTCTTCATTATTAACAAACATACTTTGCATTTATTAGAATATGCATTTAACTTCTGTGAAAGATCATATAAATGTGTTGTGTTGTGTGTTAGTCACTCAGTCAGAGTTGTCTGACTCTTTGTGACCCCATGGATTGCAGCCCACCAGGCTCCTCTGTCCATGGGATTTTTCCAGGCAAGGCTATTGGAATGAGTGCCATTCCCTTCTCCACGGGATCTTCCTGACCCAGGGATCAAACCCCGGTCTCCACACTAGAGGAAGATTCTTTACCGTCTGAGCCACCAGGGAAGTCCAAAACAAGATAGTTTTATTTCTCTAATTGTATGTGAGCAGTCAGGGGCTGCTTGGGCAACACCACAGTTCGAGGACCCAGGATTCTGTCTTATTAGTCCTGGTCACTAAGGTGTTGCCCTCACCTGAACCTATGTCCTCATCCACATGTTAGCCAGTGGAGAGGGGGCACAGGAAGTGGAGAGCATGTCCCTTTTCTTTAAGGGCACAGCTCTGAAGATGCACAAATCACTTCTCCCTGCTTTTTGATTAGAAATTCGCTATAGGTCACACCTGGCTTATAAGGGAGCCTGGGATATGTAGACAAACTGGGAGACCATGTGAAAGTGAAAGTCGCTCAGTTGTGTCTGTCTCTGCGACCCCGAGGACTGTACAGTCCGTGGAATTCTCCAGGCCAGAATACTGGAGTGGGTAGCCTTTCCCTTCTCCAGGGGATCTTCCCAACCCAGAGATCAAACCCAGGTCTCTCGCATTGCAGGAGGATTCTTTATCACCTGAGCCACAAGGGGAGACCATGTACCCAGCTTCAAATTCTATGACTGTAGAAAATGGGGAGGGTAGATAATGGGAGGCAATTAGAAGTCTCTTCAGCAACTAAAATTTTATTTCCTGACTTGCTTCAAAGGTTAATTAGAATCTATAACCCCTCATCCAATGAAAACACAGCCGTTAGCATATATTTATTTAGCACAAAGTCTAGTTATGGTTTTACTGCCATCATTCTTGCTAGTTCTTCAGACTCCCGTGGGAGTTTTTGTTGCTCCATGTGAAATAGATGTGATTGGTTTATCAGTGATCATTTTCTAAGATCTGACCTCCAAACTTTCAGAACAATTATTCCACACATCTTTCTCTCTTTTTTTTTCTCTCATGGAGAAAGAAGAATCAGTACTTGGGAAAGTCTTTATATTTTTACTTAGAAAGACCTGAATTTTAATAAATGTAATTTACACATGAGTTTTGTGTTTAATGGTGGACAATGTGAAGTGAAATATCTGCTCATGCAATATGACACTAAGTGAAGGAACAGCCCTCCACAGACAACATGTCAGTGCGTTAGTTCCCTGTCGTGTCTCTTCTGAGAACTTCAGTCGACATCCCCTTTCATGAATAATTTTCCATTCATATGTATGGGTGTTTGACAGTTTGTTTACATGAACATTGGGAAGAAAAGCCAAAATTATTTGGCTTGGCGTCAAAAACTCCCTCTATTTTTGTTGTCTGCAGAGCTCTGATTCAATGCATTTTAATAAGTTTTTAACAATGCATGAATTTGAGTCAGAGGAACTAGAGGAAAGGCTAGGATGACACACACTTATTATAGGATATAATGGGATGAGACGTCATCTATTGTTTGCCCTGCCAGCAACCCTTACATTAACGCCCTATCTCCTTCAGAACAAAATTGGTCTCATTATGAGCAGGCGTGAGCAACTTGGCATGATCTGGCATGTTCCTTTCAAAGGTTTTAAATCTCAAATCATGCTTGAGTTAATCTCCAAGTTCTGTGTTGCCCAGATTTTATCCACTTTCTTCAAGATCCAGGCTTTGGAAGATTTCCACACATGAACAGTAGACATTTGTAGTTAGCTCATCCTGTGGGAATATTTCTCGACTGATGCAAAAGCAGGCAAGAAATGCAATATTGGTTTTTTTAGAGGCCGGAGTAATCCCTTTTCCTGCATGCTTGTTCCCCTGTTCTTTGGCTTACAATGATGATCCAACAATGTAACAAAGTAAGATTTTAAAGCTTTGGGGTATTTTAGTTTTTTCAGTAGATGAAAAAGTAATTTGGACTCTCTCCTTTAGTCCTGCTGAGTAGCCACAATTTCAGAGACAAACCACTATTTTTAAGTTGCCTGCAGTTTCTTCCTGTTGCTAGAGGTAAATTTTGAATTTTAGGTTGCCCAAACTGAAAACCGTCTAGGGGTTCATAACTAATTTCTGCATATTAAAATGGAAACAGAAGCTATTCTGCAGGCAAGCATTTTGCATTCTGGATAGATGTAAAGCTAATAATCTTACATTAATTTTGGACAAGCAAGCCCTGAACCACTGAAATAATACAAATATAGATGTCTCAGACTGAAATATTTTCATCCAGTGTAGAAATAGGTACTGGATATGTCTTTAGCAAGACTGTGTCCTTTCAGTAAAAAAAATGTCTTTTTTCTAAATATGTATTTGAACTGCACTGAATGTGTCCCCAAAGAATAGTTATTTAAGACTGAATAACCTACACTTTCTTCACAGTCCAACTCTCACATCCATACATGACCACTGGAAAAACCATAGCCTTGACTAGACGGACCTTAGTCGGCAAAGTAATGTCTCTGCTTTTGAATATACTATCTAGGTTGGTCATAACTTTTCTCCCAAAGAGTAAGCGTCTTTTAATTTCATGGCTGCAATCACCATCTGCAGTGATTTTGGAGCCCCCCAAAATAAAGTCTGACACTGTTTCCACTGTTTCCCCATCTACTGAGTGACTGAACTGAACTGAACTGAACTGAACCTACACTTTGGGCTTCCCCAATGGCTTAGCTGGTAAAGAATCCACCTGCAATGCAGGAGATGCAGGCAGGTGCAGTTTCAATCCCTGGGTTGGGAAGATCCCCTGAAAGAGGAAATAGCAACCCACTCCAGTGTCCTTGCCTGAAAAATCCCATGGACAGAGGAGCCTGCGGGCTACAGTTCATGGGGTCGCAAGAGTCAGACATGACTAAGCGCAGGCACCACAACCTACACTTTGGTTAATATATTGACTATTATTGTGACTGCCTTGCAGTGCTGGGGTTGGGGCATCAGTCCACACTGAGATTCCTTCCTGTCTGTCATACTGGGGTGGAAAAAAGAAAGTTGGGCTTTGAAGCAAGAGAAAGGGAACTCTCTCTCTCTCTCTCTCCTCTCTCTCTCTCTCTCTCTCTCTCTCTGTGTGTGTGTGTGTGTGTGTGTGTGTGTGGCTAAGAGAGATGGCACACTGGGCTCTTGGAGAAAGAACAAGGGCTGTGCTATTTGTGGGGCATAAATAGGCGCATGTACATAGTGGCAGGTCTGGAGGAATGACCTGTAGGAGACTTTGGTGAAGGGGCATGGCCCATGGGCTCTACTTAACCTTTTTAGTCTCAGATTTCCCAACCTTATTCAAATAAGGAATCTTCTGTTGCATAACACTTGTTAATATGTCTTTGATACTTTTCTGAATACTACACCATGGGAAATAGTGTTAGTCAGACATCCTCCAAGCATGCCTTGTAATCACCCAGATGGCTTTTTGGAACACAAATTACTGGCCCCACTCTCAGAATTTCAGATTCAGTAAGTCTGGGTGGGCCTGAGGATTTGCATTTTAATGAGTTCCTGGGCACATGCTGATGCTGCTGGGTCCAGGAACCACACTTTGAAATCACACTTTGAATCATAGACAGAAATGGTCTGGTTCCTTCCTTCTTTTCATAGAGTTTTTGTTGTTCAGTTGCTTAGTCATGTCCAACTCTGTGACCCCATGAAATGCAACAGGCCAGATTTCCCTGTCCTTCGCAGACTCCTGGAGCTTGCTCAAACTCTTGTCCATTGAGTCGGTGATACCATCCAATCATCTCGTCCTCTGTTATCCCCTTCTCCTCCTGCCTTCAATTGTTCCCAGCATCAGAGTCTTTTCCTGTGTGTTGGCTCTTTGCATCAGGTGGCCAAAGTATTGGAGCTTCAGCTTCAGGATCAGTCCGTCCAGTGAATATTCAGGGTTGATTTCCTTTAGAATCCTGCTGCTGCTTGCTGCTAAGTCACTTCAGTCGTGTCCGACTCTGTGACCCATAGATGGCAGCCCACTAGGCTCCCCCGTCCCTGGGATTCTCCAGGCAAGAACACTGGAGCGGGTTGCCATTTCCTTCTCCAATGCATAAAAGTGAAAAGTGAAAGTGAAGTCGCTCAGTTGTGCCTGACTCTTAGTGACCCCATAGACTACAGCCCACCAGGCTCCTCCATCCATGGGATTCTCCAGGCAAGAGTACTGGAGTGGGGTGCCATTTAGAATTCTAGAGTAACACAAATCAGATCAAGAAGTAGTCACTGAAATACAGACCAAATATGAAAAGCCACATTTAAGCATCATACTTAATACTGAAAAACTAAAAGGTTTTCCTCTAAAATAAGGAATAAGGCAAGGATGTACACTCTTGACACTTCTGTTCAATATAATACTAAAAGTTTTAGCCAGAGCAATTAGGCAAGAGAAAGAAATAAAACACATGCAAATCAGGAAGGAAGAAGTTAAACTGTCCCGATTAGCAGATGACATGACCTTATATATAGAAAACCCCAAAGATTCCACAAGAAGACTCTTAGAATTAATAAACTAATTCAGTAAAGTTGCAGGATATAAAATCAACATACAAAACTCAGTTATGTTTTCATACACTAATAATAATCTGAAAAGGAAATTAAGAAAAAAAATCCATTTATAACAGCACCAAAAACAATTAAATATTTTTTAAATAAATTTATTTATTTTAATTGGAGGTTAATTACTTTACAATATTGTATTGGTTTTGCCATACATCAACATGAATCTGCCACAGGTATACACGTTTTCCCCATCCTGAACCCCACTCCCTCCTCCCTCCCCGTACCATCCCTCTGGGTTGTCTCAGTGCACCAGCCCTAAGTATCCAGTATCATGCATCGAACCTGGACTGGTGATTCATTTCATATATGATATTATACATGTTTCAATGCCGTTCTCCCAAATCATCCCACCCTTGCCCTCTCCCACAGAGTCCAAAAGACTGTTCTATACATCTGTGTCTCTTTTGCTGTCTTGCATACAGGGTTATCTTTACCATCTTTCTAAATTCCATATATATGCATTAGTATACTGTATTGGTGTTTTTCTTTCTGGCTTGCTTCACTCTGTATAATAGGCTCCAGTTTCATCCACCTCATTAGAACTGATTCAAATGTATTCTTTTTAATGGCTGAGTAATACTCCATTGTGTATATGTATTGCAGATTTCTTATCCATTTGTCTGCTGATGGACATCTAGGTTGCTTCCATGTCCTGGCTATTATAAACAGTGCTGTGATGAACATTGGGGTACATGTGTCTCTTTCAATTCTGGTTTCCTTGGTGTGTATGCCCAGCAGTGGGATTGTTGGGTCATAAGGCAGTTCTATTTCCAGTTTTTTAAGGAATCTCCACACTGTTCTCCATAGTGGCTGTACTAGTTTGCATTCCCACCAACAGTGTAAGAGGGTTCCCTTTTCTCCACACGTTCTCCAGCTTTTATTGCTTGTAGACTTTTGGATGGCAGCCATTCTGACTGGTGTGAAATGGTACCTCATTGTGGTTTTGATTTGCATTTCTCTGCTAATGAGTGATGTTGAGCATCTTTTCATGTGTTTGTTAGCCCTCCATATGTCTTCTTTGGAGAAATGTCTATTTACTTCTTTGGCCCATTTTTTGATTGGGTCGTTTATTTTTCTGGAATTGAGCTGCAGGAGTTGCTTGTATATTTTTGAGATTAGTTGTTTGTCAGTTGCTTCATCTGCTGTTATTTTCTCCCATTCTGAAGGCTGTCTTTTCACCTTGCTTATAGTTTCCTTTGTTGTGCAGAAGTTTTTAATTTTAATTAGGTCCCATTTGTTTATTTTTGCTTTTATTTCCAATATTCTGGGAGGTGGGTCATAGAGGATTCTGCTGTGATGTATGTCAGAGAGTGTTTTGCCTATGTTCTCCTCTAGGAGTTTTATAGTTTCTGGTCTTACATTTAGATCTTTAATCCACTTTGAGTTTATTTTTGTGTATGGTGTTAGAAAGTGTTCTAGTTTCATTCTTGACCAGTTTTTCCAGCACCACTTGTTAAAGAGATTGTCTTTAATCCATTTTAATGAAGGAAGTTATTTGTATAGTGAAACTACAAACATTGATGAAATAAATGAAAGAAGACTCAAATTGAAAGTCACACTATGTTCATGGATTGGAAGATGTAATTATGTTAAAATCCTCATGTTACCCAGAGCAATCTACAAATTCAAAGCAATTACTATCAAAATTCCATTGACATGTTTTACAGAGATAGAAAAGCAATTCTAAAACTCACATGGGTGCATAAAAGACCATAAAGAGTCAAATTAATCTTGAAATGGAACAAAATTCATGCCATCACACTTCCTGGTTTTAAAATATATTACAAAACTATCATAATCAAAACAATGTAGTACCAGTATAAAGACAGACCTATAGGCTAATTAAACAGAATAGAGATCCCAGAAATAAATCCACACATATATGGCCAGCTGATCTTCAACAAGAACACCAAAAATATAGAATAGGGAAAGGTTAGTCTCTTCAACAATTGGTGCTGGGAAAACTGGATATCTACAGACAAAAGAATGAAATTGAACTCTTACACCACACAAAAATCAGCTCAACATGGAATACAGACTCAAATGTAAGACCTGAAACTATAAAATTCCTAGGAAAAGACATCCAGGAAAAGTTTCATGACATTGGTCTATGCAATGCTCCATAAATATGACATCAAAAGCACAGGCAACAAAAGTGAAAATAGACAAGTGGGACTACATCAAACTGAAAATCTCTACACCCCAAACCACCAACAGAAAGGCAATGTATGGAATAGGAGAAAATTTACAAACTACATATCTGATAAGCAGTTAATCTCCAAAAAATGTAAGGAACTCCTACAATTCAATAGAAAAAAATCCTAATATACCAATTTAAAAAATAGGCTAAGGAGTTGAATAGACCTCTCTCACAGAGAAGACATGTAAATGGCCAACAGGTGTATGAAAAAATGCTCGATGATATTACACGTCAGGGAAATGAAAATCAAAATCACTTCATATATGTTAGGATGGCTATTATGAAGACAGCATGTTTTGACAAGGATGTAGACAGACTTTAACCCTTGCACACTGTTGGTGGGAATGTAAAATGGTGCAGCCCCCATTTAATGGAAATAACTCAAAAAATTAAAAATAGAGCTACTGTATAAGCCAGAAACCCCATTTCTGTGTGTTTATCCAAAAGAACAGAAGTCAGAATCTCAAAGAGCTATTAGAACTTCTGGGTGAGCAGCACTATTCACAATAGCCAAGATATGGAAACAACCTAAATATCCATTGACAAATGAAAGGATAAAGGAAATATGGTATATACATACAATTGAATTCAGCCTTAAAAAAGAAGGAAATTCTGCAATATGTGACAACATGGAGGACATTATGCTAAGTAAAATAAGCCAGTCATAGAAGATAAATATTGCATGAATCTGCTTATATGAGGTATCAAAAGTAATCAAATTAATAAAATCAAAGAATAGAATGGTGGTTTCCAGGGACCGGGAAGAAGGAGAAATAGAGACTTACTAATCAATGGACATAAAGTCATAGTTAAACAAGATGAATAAGCTCTAGAGATCAACACTGTAGCTATAGTCAATGCGTGTTTTATTAAGAGGGTATATCTCATATGAAATATTCTTACCACGATAAAAGAAAACAAACAAAGAATTAGTCTTTGAATTTTTCATTGAACTCATAGCATGAGCAGGGCATATAGGAATTGTTCTGTCCCAGAAATGCAAAGGCACTCTGGTAAAGAAGATCCCAGAGACAAAGACTGAATATACAATTACCTCTCAGTTATCATAGCAAGGGCATTTTTTTAATTAATAAGCACTTATTATATCATCCACACTTCCTGGCTACTTCGACCATTTTACAGCTCAATAGTGTTCTGTTTCAAGTGTAAAATATTTGGAAGGAGTTTTACTCATTAATATCAGCTATAGTGCATTTTCTGCCATCTTGCCACCTTAAGACCATTTGGGCATGCTGATTTATGTTGTCACTGCAGTTCAACATCTAGTCAATTAAATCTGAAGAAACCCAGTTTGTCATTAGGTGATTTGGAATTCCAACAATAAACAACTGGTTCTGTTGATTGCTTTGGCTGAATTGATTAAATGCCTCAGAGATATAGTAGAAACACTTCAGTTTGTATGACAGCATTGTATTTCTGCTTTCCAGTAATTATAGTCTCCATTGATCCCATATTTCCAAAGGAAATGCTATGAAATGTTCTGAATTGGTGTTTCATTTACAATATATTATTATCTTTATTATGTTTACCTGAAATAGGGAATTAGCAAAAACAAAGCCACAGGTAAAGCAGAATAGATGAGCTGCTTGTACCCAACCAAAGCTCATCTAGAGAAGTTAAATATAAACACAGTATTTCTATATCTGTGAGGCACTTAGAAAGTGATAGTCAGTAACAGCCCACAAATGCCTCTTGGCACATCTGTCTATAGTGATGAACTTAAAGAAAATGTCAAGGTCACTCATTCTGTGTTTAAGGACTCAGGGAACTATTCCTTCTTGTAACATGCATCTTAATGACTCTGGTGGCCCCCAACTTGTGCTGCTCAGATATCTGCTGTGACGAGCATAGTTGACTATTGCCCTACTAGCTGCCCCTCTGAATGTACCACGGCATTTGTGCCAAGGTCACAATTCCCACTGGAGAAGGAAATGGCAATCTACTCTAGTATTCTTTGCCTGGGAAATCCCATGGACAGAGGAGCCTATTGGGAGTTGCAAGAGTCCATGGAGTTGCAAGAGTCCATGGAGTTGCAAGAGTTGGACACGACTTAGTGGCTAAACCACCACCACCACAATTCCCACAGGCTGCTTCTAGTCAGTGACTGAGCATGATAAAGATCAAATGTGTTCTGTTCCTAAGAAACATGTTGTTGTTCAGTCGCTCAGTCATATCTAACTCTTTGTGACCCCACGGACTGCAGCACGCCAGGCTTCTCTGTCCATCGCCATCTCCCAAAGCTTGTCCAAATTCATGTCCATTGAGTAAGTGATGCCATTCAACCATCTTGTCCTCTGTTGCCCCCTTCTTCTTTTGCTTTCTGTCTTTCCCAGCATCAAGGTCTTTTCCACTGAGTCAGCTCTTCGCATCAGTTGGCCAAAGTATTAGAGCTTTAGCTTCAGCATCAGTCCTTCCAATGAATATTCAGGGTTGATTTCCTTTAGGATTGACTGGTTGGATCTCCTTGCAGTCCAAGGGACTCTCAAGAGTCTCCTCTAATGCCACAGTTCAAAAGCGTCAATTATTCAACAGTCAGCCTTCTTTTTGGTCCAACTCTCACATCCATGCATGACTACTGGCAAAACCAAAGCTTTGACTATATGGACCTTTATCAGCAAAGTAATGTCTCTGCTTTTTAATATGGTGTCTAGGTTTGTCATAGCGTTTCTTCCAAGGAGCAAGAATCTTTTAATTTCATGGCTGTAGTCACTGTCCACAGTGATTTTGGAGCCCAAGAAAATAATGTCTTTCACTGTTTCCATTTTTTCCTCATCTATTTGCCATGAAGTGATGGGACCAGATGCCATGATCTTAGTTTTTTGAATGTTGAGTTTTAAACCAGCTTTTTCGCTCTCCTCTTTCACCTTCATCAAGAGGCTCTCTGGTTCCTCTCCACTTTCTTCTGTAAGGGTGGTGTCTTTTGCATATCGGAGGTTATTAATATTTCTCCCAGCAATCTTGATTCCAGCTTGTACTTCATCCAGAGACAACTTCAATGGCTAACTTAGTTCAAGAACTTCCCATTGGCTTGGCGGAACCTCTTTGGGAGCCACACCCAGTCTGAGACTTTCACCACCCAAGCTTCCTACCCATTCTCCTTCCACGAGAGTCAGACTTTGCTTCCATCTGAAAGCTCTCTCTCCCTTCTCCTGCTCTCTCTCCATTTGTGCTTTACAGCTGTTACCCTCTCTTACACATCTTACCCCATCTTGGCATCTACTTCTTAGAAGATTTGAACTCACAATGACCTTGATTTTACACTATCACCGAAAACAAAATCAAGAAAACCTGATGCTGTGCCTAGAGTAACAAAACAAAACACCCAAATCTAGCACTTTAATAGTTTTCTTGTCAGAGTTACAAATTCACTGTAAAGTTTATGATGTTGCTTCTCTTTGTATTTTGCATGTCAG